>NC_139738.1:6225072-6825072 GCF_964211835.1 Anser anser | reverse complement strand
CGTTGTGTGTTATTTACTGAGTCACCATCAACTGCTTCTGGGGATGAACAGATGGTTTCTACAGAGTGGACTAAAAGTAGCCCTGGCTTCTTCCTGCCTCATACAGAAATACAGTCCTTTCAGCTTTGCCTGGTCTCTTTAGGAGCTGAAAGCCCCAGTGAACATGAGCACTGCCTTGAGAGACAGGGAGATGTCCTTGCTCTGCATGGGTGCCCATGGTTGTAGGCTCTGGAAGCTGCTGTCCACCTTCTGCTGTGGTCCCACAGCTCGTCTGGCCCTGCCAACCGCTGGCTTTGAAGAAGCATCAGGCTGTTCACACTGTGATGGTGACATCGCTGGCAGTACGTAGTCCTTCTGACCTCATCTGCACAAAATATGCCACTCCTCCATTTCCTGAGGTTTGTGTGATGCTGGACACCAACGTCCCTGCCCCGAGCACTGCCAGGCTCCCTAATGTCCTGGGAGCTGTGCACCCGGTGCCCCAGCAGGACCACAGTGCCGCAGCGGGTATGGGACTGGGCATCGCCACGGCCAGACTGGTTTCCCATGGGAAGCCTTGATATTTTGCAGCCCCACTGCTTCCCACCAGGTCCCACCAGCCAGGCTGTGCGTTAGGCTCACGGAGGGTCCCGTGGGGTGCCCAGGGAGCCGGGTGGGTGCCGGTGCTGCCTTTTTGCCCCCCCCGGGAAGGCTCCCCCGGCTCCCACCTCATCCCCGGGGCCGGGGCAGTGGTCTCACGGCCCCCACGAGCCGCTCCCCCCGTCTTCTGCAGCCCCCTCGCCGCGCCGCAGAGCTGCATTACGCGGCGTGGCCCGGCCTTTCTTCCTTTTCATCCCTTTTCTCAGCCCCTGAATGCGCTTTGCTTGCTTTGGCGGCGCAGGGCAGGGAGAGCCCCTCTCCCCCCGCGCCCGGGGATCCCCCCCAGCAGATGGGGCCGGGCTGTGAATGCGCCCGCAGCGAAGGCCCTCTAAGAGGATTTGCTGGCGCCCCTTTCATTGCACGCCTTTGTGTGCTGCTCCGCTGCGCTGGGACGCCCCCCGAGCTCTCCCCCGGCTCTCTCCCCTTCCCCTCCAGAAGAAAAGAAAGTGCCTATAAAGGCCTTGTTTGTCCGACTTCGTCTGAAGGGACCATATTGCTGTAGGTGCCGCGGGTCCCGGCGGGCCGGCGTCGCTCCCTTTGAGCGAGGGGGACGGGCGGCTCCCTCCTGGGAGGGTCCGCGGGCGGCTTAGCCAGGCGCTGGGAAAAAAAAGAAAAAAAAGAAAAAAAAGGAAAAAAAAAAAAAAGGTTTCAGTTGCATTTCAATGCCCATTGAACCCCGAGAGTCCCAAGGCGCTGGGTTTTTCAGGGGCTCTGCAGCCAGACAAAGCGCAGCCGGGGCCACCGAGGCGGAGGCTGGGACCGGCCCGGGGGGACGGGGTTTTGGGGGGGGGGGGACACGGGGCTGGTGGCCCCGCATCCCCAGCGGGAGCCGAGCGGGGCCGCATCGTTGCCTTTCCTCTGACATCTAGCGGTAAAGGCGGGGAAGAAAGAAAATGTCGGACGGGTTTTCCTGGCCCGAGCGCAGTCGTCTCCTGCTGCGGCATTTTGCCCTTTGTGTTCCGGCCTTTTACAGAGCAGACGGTCCCCGATTAGCAGGGAGGCAAAAAAAAAAAAAAAACAACACACACAACATGCTGCACAATAGGCCCGGCAGCTCAGGGATGTCAAACAGTCCACCCTCCCCGAAACGTGTGCAGCCCCGGTGCCGTGGCTGTATTTTCAGAGCATGGAACAGGGCCCCCGAAGCGTGCGTCTGGGCTGGAAGGGGAAGTACGCACGAGCATACCTGCAGCCCTTCGTGCTCCAACATGCCCTCCTTGGCGGCTCGCCCGCCGCTCAGAGGAAGCAGTATGACATCCATGTCAGGCCCAGGAAAATTTCCAGTCGAGTGCAGCGCGTGCACCGTGTCTTGCTGAGCAGAGAAGCACGTTCAGCGGTAAGAGGCGAAGTGGCCGTGCAGCACAAAACGCGGCGGTAAGGGTGCTAGCAGGGCATCTTGCCCAAGCTAAGGCATCCTCCAAGCATGCACAGTCCTGCCAGGGCTCACTGCATGCGTCTTCAGTGCTGAGCAAGGCCGTGCTGCCAGCAGAGAAAGCAGAGGAATGAATGGCCAAGTGGAAACCGAAGCTGGGTTTGCACCTCTGTCCTGCCTGGCACAATCCCCAGTCCTCCAGCACAGCACCCTCAAGCACAAATTGCACAGCCAGGCCCGTTACCTGTGGGGTGTCTGCCTTCAGGGCTTGTGGAATGTTCCGTTTGCTTAGAGTTTAACTAGAGCAGAGCTGCCTGCCCTGAGCACTGCTCCCGTGGGATGCTGTGCTGCGTCTCTGGCAATGCCGACTCTGTGGGTACCAGGGGGTCACTGGAGAGGGATGTTCAGGGGACAGCTGGGGGTGCCTGTGGACATGGGGAGAGCAGACTGGCTGGGGCACTGAGTAACAGCCTTGGCTGCTCACTTTTTAACCAAACTACGTTAAGGTGACAGCAAGACCTCCAATACTTTACTAGATGATGGAAAATCCACTCTGGAGAGCATGCACGGAAGGGTGAATTGTTAGTCTCCACTATAAGGTTTCAGTGCAATTTCTGACTTACTGCACACCAGGGCATCCGCACCACTTGGTGACTGTCACGGGCTCAGGCTGGAGCCTTTCCTAAAGGGCTCTTGTCCATGGAGACTCTGAAGACTGGTAACCTGTAAGCCTGGAGTGCAGACACTCCTTGCATTAACAATCCCTCTGTCGTCTACCTGACACACTCTGCTACAAAACTTGCAGGAACCTAACTATACCAAGGCACATTCATTTTCTTTTTGGTTAGAGGAAATCATTTGGATCAAAATTTAATTGTAGAATTATCCATTTAAGGGATGTAACTTATTGACTTGTTTATTTCCTGAGTAACCTTAAGGGATCTCTTGCCTCCTCCCCATAGCTAATGCTCTCTGGGCCATGCTCCAGACCCGTTTTGGGAACATCGCTTCTGTTCTTCATTTAGAGACAGCCCACCAGCAGCTTTGGGATTAAAAGTCTGCTTAGGAAAGAAAAGCTGCAGGGTCTGGGGGAAAAATCTCTGCACAGTGTGCTGCTGGTAGCTGCTGGACTGTGTCCTAGGCCACAAGAGCCCACTGAGCCTGCGGCAGATCAGCCTGACTTGGCAGATGGGGCACGCAGGAAGGATGTGCCTGCAGATGCATCAGGTGTGTGAGATCAGAAGTAAGGATGAAGATGGGCATTGCAGTGGTCCTGCGCAGAGTCAGAGCATCTGTAGCCTCCACTGAATCCTAGAATCGTTAAGGTTGGAAAAAACCTCCAAGATCATCTGGTCCAACCATCCTCCTACCGCCAATGTCACCCACTAAACCATGTCCCTAAGCACCACGTCCAGCCTTTCCTTAAACCCCCCCAGGGCGGTGACTCCACCACCTCCCTGAGGCTGTGATGTGAGCCTGTGCCAAGTGATTGTGACACAGCACAAGCAGCCAGACTTGCAGCTGAACCCAGTTTGTTTGGCTGGCAGTGGATCTTCCAAGGCTGCAAATTGCTGGAGGAAATCTGGGGCCCACAGTCTGTCTCCTGCGACGCTTACTTCAGTCTCGCTGAGCGCTCCTAGCACAAGTGATGTTGCAGCAAAGCTAGACTCAAGGACATTTAAGAAGAAATGCGACTTGGGGAAATGGTGGTTATTTGACAGCATCCACATTTTAGTGCTGGCAGGAAAAAATAAGCAAGATGCAGAACACAAGGTGCTTTGAGAAAAATAATTAAATCTAGAATCACAAACACCAAAACGCGTTAATAATAAATGGGTGATGCTTCTGTCTGCCTGGGCTCAGGCTGCTTGAATGCAAAGGTCCTTGGGGTCACGAAAGCACAATATTCAGACACTTCTGATTTTTCTGTAATACATTTTACCATTAAAAACAAAACAAAACAAAAACAAACAGCAACAAAAAATACAAGGGAAGAGGCTGAAAATTTAGACAGAATGACCCAAAACCCTGATGGACAATGTAAACCCTGTAGGACAATGAAGATATCCCCTGGCCCACCTTTCCCTTCTCACTCGTTCTCTACATCCTACTGTTCCCAGCATGGCAAGTGACAGGAGCTGCTGTTTCCACTGCCGTTTCGGACACTCGCTAGTGGCTGCTTGTTGGGGCTGGGAAGGCAGGGGAGTGCTGTGGCATTTCACAAATCCCCATAGCATTTGTTTGTCCTTCAAAAAGGCTTTTCATTCCCCTCTTCCTCTGCTCACCCAGGAAACGGGTCCTTCTCTGAATCAAACAAACTAGGGGTGAAAATGCTGCTAGCAAAATAATGTTTGCATTAGGCCTGCAGCTTGAGCTCCCAGGACCTGCTTTCCGGCAAGTCTTGGGACAAACATGATGGAAGTGGAGACCGAGGGACTGAGAGGGAATTGTCAGGACTCATCCTGAGCCTGAGGACAGCGTTGGAGTGGTTGTGGTGGATCTACATGGATGTTAGAGAAAGAGAGGGCTGCCTCCTCTGGGCTGCCCGGCTTCAGACCACCCCACGGCTGAGAAGGGCCCAGAAGGTCCAGGTCTCGGTGGATGCTGATGTTTCCCCTTGCTGGTGCCTTGTGCCGTTTGCTGCACTCCCACAGACAGTCCCCAAAACCCTCGTGCTCCCAGGGCCTGACCTCCAGCTACCCCAGGCTGCAGAGACCCACTCCTGTCCCAGCAGAGGACACTGGGCTGCGCAGGCTGTCCGGCTCCCTCCCAGCTTGTCTGCAAGCTCGCTGCTGACCTGCCGCTGTTCCCGTCTCCTTGGTGACTGCACATGCCAGCATCCCCAGACAAAAGCTCTCCTGGCACATAATGGGAACAGAGGGAGTGCTGGGCAGCGGCATTCAGCCCTCGGGGCTGCTTTCGTCGTGCTCAGCCTGGGGGCTGCTCTGCAGCCCCCCCCAACTCCCAGCTTTCAGCCCTGCTCTTTCCGAGTCAGCCAGGACTGTGGACTCACAGATAATTCCTGTTCAAAAACCAGATGGGTATTTCAGGTATGTGCCCAAGTGTGTTACACACATTTCCCCGGGGACCTTTCTGTGGCTTAGCAGCCCTCGCAAGGCTGCACATGGTAGTGTCTTGCTGCACAGTGTATTCCTAGCTGTCTTGCGTGATATTTTTTCTCTGCGTGTAAATGCAAGATTTAGGACAGCGGGAGGTTGTGGAGATCGCTGCTGGACTCATCTGGCCCAGCACAGATCACTCAGCCTGGCCATGCCTTGCTCTCATGCTGCATGCTGAAAGTGTGTTGTGCTTTGCACGGTGTTTGTGTGGCTTGCATTTGGTGCATGTGCCTGCTACGTGCCCTGTGTATTAATTCATGAGTGCTCACCTCTAGGCACATGTCATGTGAGGCACATGGCTGTATATATGACAAGGATGGGGCTTAAGTCTTACTTCACAGCTGAGATCACGGCTCATCTTCCTGGTACGTACTGAAAAACGAGGACTGAACCCCCCAGACCTCTGCAGCAAGGTGGGTAGGACAGGTTATGCGACATGGCGGGGTCTGCTACTAGTGGGGAAACTGAGGCATTCAGGGGGTCACTGATTAGTCCCTGGTCACCCTCAGGAGGCAATAGTGGAAGAATAAAAGCGCTACCTTTCCTTTTTCTTGCAAAATGCAGAAAACCTCCAGACAGGAGAGCAGAGCGACGTGGGGCTCTCCCAAACCCACACTGACAGGCTGTGTCTCTGCAGCCCAGAGCTGCTGTGGGCCTGGAGGGTGAGCCCTTTGCAGCCAGCTCCCTGGCTGCCGAGCATCCTCCCCGGGCTCGATGAGGGCCAGGCAGCACAACCTGCACCCATCAGGGTGCCCTGCCCTGTCAGGGGTGCTCAGAGGCCGTGCTGCATCAACCCTTGGCCCCGGCTTCCTTGGTCCTTCCCTCCTGCACTCCCTTCCCAGCATGAGTCCCCTGAATGCTCCATTTGAAGCTAATTCTGGCTGAAATCTGGTTTGCTTTCCAACGTTGCTGCTTTAAATTGGAGAGATTGACCTTGTAGCAGGAGGTGACATGCAGATGCACATCAGCAGCCCGCCAGAGCGGGCGGCGGGGCTGGGGGTTGCTGAGCCGCCTCGGGGACAGGCCAACTATTTTATGAGTAATTTAATATCTGGAACACAGACTTTTCATTCCCAGAGATCTGCTGGGGAAAGAAAGAGCCTTTCTGCAGCCCTTCGAAGGCTGTTCCTCATAAGGAGGCAGAGCAGAAAAAAGGGGCTGGGACTTAACTCTTTGGTGGCCTGCCCAGAACAGAGCCTCCACAGCTCCCAGTTCCTGCAAAGGGGCCGGGAGAAGTGGGAGCTCCCTGTGCAGCTCCAAGCAGGAGGCAAGCCAGTCGGTGTTGTTCCAGGCAAAAGAAGCAATTGATCCAAAAGAAGCAATTGATCCAAAAGAAGCAATTTCTCCTTCCCATTTATATTCAAATAAAAGCCTGAGTAAGGGTAGGGGAAAAAAAAAATCAGACACCCCAAGGTTAGATTTGGGATGGGAGCCGGTCTCTGCTCTCACTTCCCTGTCTCGTACTGCTGGGTGCTGTATCAGATTCCCTGCAGGAGGCCCACCAAGGCTGCAAGCAGTGCCTGTCCTACAGGGGAGCCCAGCAGACCTGTGGTGGGGGTGAGAGCTGAGCCCCACAGTGCCCCGGCCCTGCAGATGGCTCCTGCCCTGCTGGCGGGGAAGGGACTGTGTGTGGCCTCCATGTCCACCTAACACGAGCTGATCTTGCTGTGTCCTGTCCGAATCTGGCAATGCTGGCAACAAGCACAGTCCGGTGAGACACAAACCTGCCCAAAGGCAGAAGAGACAGAGGAGAGCAGCCGCCAGACTGGTGCCAGTGACTTTCCTTTGCAGCTGGGAGGCTGAAGGGAATGAAATGCTTGTGGGCTGCTCAGGAGGGCACTGCTCTCAGGGAAAATGCGTCCCCGTGTCTAGGAGCAGCGTCATGAGCTGGGTGGGAGAACGGCTGTTAATGCAGGATGTGCGTGGGAGGTTTCACTTTGTGGGCTCCAGAAGGCTCTTCTGGGCAGCATGTCCATGGTTTATGATGTTTTCAGCAAGGACTGAGGTGAACTGAGTGTGGTTTAGGAATGGGAATTGAGTGGGACAGCTGGAGAGCATGGTCTGTTCCTACCACGTGCCTCTGTGCACAGCACGTGGTCGATGAGGAGTTGGCAGAAACCTTGCCAGAAGTGGGGCTGGCTCAGGGTGCTGGTCCCTCGTGCTGGTCTGCTACCTGTGCACCTCGTGTGCCTCCTTGATTGTGAGGCTCCTGGGACTGACTGGGTTCAATGCAAAGGAATCAACATGTTTAAAAGTGCACAGTGTTCACTGGGGAAGTTCGACACCTGGCCAGGCTGCAGGACCGACATCCCTGGCGCAGTCTTACTGACAGAGAGTGCGGCCATAGTTCCCACATTTAGCACAACCTGTGATGTGCTTCGATCTTTCTAGCTTAGCTTCACTTTCCGTGTATCTGGTAGGCAGCTAGCATGCTGCACCACATCATATCCTGCCAGAGGCCTGCTTACTCCTGGTCTGCAGCCTCAACATGGAGAAAACCCCCACAGCCCCCACTGGACAATGCAGGAAAAAAAAAAAAAAAAAAAAAAAGTGATGTTCTTTCTGATCCCTGATGCTATGTGCCTCAAAATAAGGAGATTTTAGTTTAAAATCCTGCCAGTTCTTTGTCAGCGTCTTTGCTCATCAGTGCATTTGCTCCGTTGAGCTTTGGCTCAGACTGGTACCTGGCAGTAGGGAGCCCCCAGAAAGTGACCTTCACGCTTTTGGGTGCCTTTTGGTGTCCCTGAACACCCTCACCTGACATGTGGTGGGACAGGGTGACGGCTGCCCAGGTCCCCCCCCCCCCCCCATCCTGCTCAGCTCACCAACTCTACACCACCTCCAGCACCGAGAGGGCAAAGCACCCCTCCACTGCCGTGTGACACTTATGACACTTATATCCCTAACACTCCTGCTCTGAAGTCGCCTAAAATTCCCTCCTGCTTTAGCTTTGAAGGGGGAATCTGCTGGGCACCTGCCTGGAAAGACACCAGGCCTCGCTGCAGGCCGGCCTGCACAGCTTCCACAGGCGAGGGCCACAGCTCCACCTGGCGCAGCTCCGCGGCCTAAGCGCTGGCTTGGCCACGAGGAGATGCTGCTTCCCCAGTTTTATATCTGTGGTGCCATGAAAAGAAAAAAAAATAAACGGTGTGAGCATGCACGAAGCAGCGTGAGTGTGCACAGACAGGTGTGAGCAGGGTGTGAGCACGTGTATAGGGCACTAGGATGGCTCTGTCAGCTCCGAGGTGAGAACAAGCCCTGCAATGCATTCAGCGGGTGCAGAAGTGGCTGGGCTAAAATTTGCTGTGTGACAGGCTCCCCTAAATTAATCACAGAATTAATCACAGGTGTGAGCTGGTCGTTCCCTGTGAGACACTGAATGTGGAGTTTCCCTTGTGGGCATCCCCACCAGCAGGCTGCACCTGCCCCTGCAACGGGTTTCTCTCCAGCTCTCCTGCTAATTGTCCTGTTGTTCCAAGGTCCGTTTGTTTTGCATGGAGTAATTAATTACATAATTAATTATTACTGGTGTGTGTGTGTGCAGGTAGGGCTGTGAGCGTAGCTGTAGCAGTCCCGCCTTTACTGGGTAACCTCTGATACCAAGTCAGCAATGTGTGATGAGCAGTGCAGCACTTAGCTACCTGTATCAGTTTCATTTTTTCTTGCTGTGGCCTGAGTGCCACTGAGGATCTTACAGAGATCTTTGCCCACAGGACAGCAATCCAGACTCCTGCTGTGGGAGGATCCCCTAGGAAAGGGGCACCTGCATTGCAGCTCCTGCCTAGGGTGGCACTGGGATAACTAGAGAGAAGGGGTCCTCTCCAGCTGCCCCCGGGTCGTAACTCTCTCTTTGAAGGCCTTGTGGCTTTAGGGCTTCCTGTAGGGTCATAAACCCACTGGATGGCCCTAGAAGGACTGAGCAGTGTTACTGCACAGCCTACAGCCCACCCTGGCCGCTCTGGGCCCCCAACCCTCTTTTCTCAGCACTGAGCAGAACTGCATGCCTGAGGGAGGTGCTGAGGCAGCCGGCGGGGAGAAGGCAGCACACGGTCCTCCCCAGAAGCTAATTCCTAAGGTGGCATTGATGAAAGCTGGGCTGGTGCTGGCTGAGACCCACAGGAGGAAGCATAGACCTCTGCAGCTATTTTCCAACCACATAAGCACAGAGCTTCACTTTAGAGATAGTTGGTGTCTGCACTGTCCTCTAACCCTCTCTGGTTACAGCCCAGATCTCAGAAACCATTTGGCTGATGCTGGGCTTAGGTCAGACATTAGTTTTTCAAAGAAAAATAGCTCTACTCCAGAGGGGCCCGGACAAAGACCTTTTCAAAAGTCCAAATGGATTATATCAATTATACAGAAAGGCAGAAAGTTTCAACTTCTTGTCCATCAGCATCCCAGATCCTTTCCTGCAAAGCTTCCTCCTGCCCCCTGCTCGTCTTTTTGCATTGGGGTTATCCCAAGCCAGATAAAGGACTTTGCATTTGTCTCTGTTAAATGTCAGTAGGTTCGTGGCAGCTCATTTCTCCAGCTTTTTGAACCTCTATGAATGGCAGCTCTGTCCTCCAGTATATTGGTTGCTCCTTGGTTTGGTGTGTTCTGCTGAAGGTTCGGGGGGTGTGGGAGGTGTACACTGCCATGCCTGTGTTTTGGGGTGAATATTGACCCTTTTCCTCCACCCATGCTGCTAGCTGCAGGTGTCTGACCCAGCCTGTAAGGCTGCTTCTGTTTGGGTTGCTGAGTCTCCAGCTGCAATATGCCATGTCCATCACAGCTGCATTTTATAAGCAGCCTCACAAAGGGAGATTCGGGCTGCGGCATTGAACACCTCTGCCCCGACTTTGTGGTGGGATGCGGAGGTGTGGGGACAGGACAGCTGCAGATTTTGCTGAGGGAAGGGCCAAGCAGCGAGGTGGTGAGAATGAGGCATTAACACAGGGCTGCAGGAAGCGGCACTAATCCTGCCTGCCGCCTCAGGGCCTCTTCCCAGACCCAGGCAAGGCAGAGCTGAGCCTCACACTTCTGCCCGGTCCCTACGAGCTTTGCCCCTGCGGCCTGTGGGACAGAGATGTGGTTGTGGGGCACCAGCCTCCTGTGCCACTTTTTTTCGTTACCTCAGACAGGAACGGGAGCCTCCAAGTCGGTGGCAGCGGCACCGTGTGGGCCTGGGAGGCATCGTCTTGTGCTGGGACTGGGGCGGGCAGCTTCTTCTCAGATCTGCTCAGGCCGGAGCTGTGGGGCCCTAAAACCAAGCCCTAAAATCTCAGTAGCAATGCTTCATCTACATCCCCCTCCCACATGAGACCCCTTCGCACCCTCCCCTACATCCAGCCCCTTTCAAATCCCGTACCCCACAGAACCCCCCCGAAAACACGTCCTTGAGCGAGCCGCCTGCTCCGGCCCAGCTTCACACACCACCGCGGGTCCCTGCGTGGCGTGGCAGGCCTGGGGGCTGCCGGCAACCCGCTTTTACAGGCACGGCTCTGCCTAGGGGACCAGGCTTCCTCGGGTTTCTTAACCCTGGGCAGGGAATTTGCATGCCTCCGTAAAAGGAGGCAGCGCGGTCTGCAGCATTAATTGACCGGCCACGCTTAGCAGCGATGAGATGCTAATGAGTGCAGGCTGCACCTTGGGGCGCAGGGAGCAGCATCCTGGGAAGCAGTGGGGCTGGCCTGGGTATTTGGGTGCTGTGTGAGGTGTCAGCTCCGAGGTGCAGCAGCTGAATGCCTGCTGGAGGCCAGGCACAGCTTCACCCGGAGCCTCCTGCTCAGAGGAGGGTGAGGGCCCTGCCTGCAGTCCTCCTGTACCCAGCCTGTTGTGTCCCAGCAAACAGAGTGCCGGTTTTGCACCCCAACTTTGACATGGGTGCCCCGTGGCCGCAGTCCTGCCTCCCTGGGCCAGTGGGTGCGCTGTGTGATTTTCGAGGCTGCTTTCCCGTCCCCTCCTCCCAAACCAAACCCACAGGCTGGGAAAGCCCCAGGGCCAGGCTCAAAGATAGGGAAAGAAGCAAACCCCAGGCAGGAGGGGACCAGCAGCAGCACGAGCCGTCATTTAATGTGCAAGACTGGCAACAAAAGACTTAGGGCACCGAATCTGGAGCAAAGAGTCATCTCCAGGGGAGTCCTTGCTCCTTGGTGGGGGACGCCAGCGGTAGGGCAAGGGCTGCAGAGAGCGTCTGGGGAGATGTCTTCAGCAGGCTAAGCCTCAGGGAAGATCAGGAAGCCGGAAAAGATGCTGTCAGACCCTTCGATCCCCACGATGGCGTTCTTCTCCGTTGGCTCCAGCCAGACAGACTCGTTCGCTACCATCTTGAGCACCACACCGCCGGTGGTGATCTGGTAGCTGCTGTGCACGTAGTCACAGAAGGTCACCACCACGTCGCCCTTGCTGCCACCCCGGCCCTTTTTCATTCTGAGGCACAGGCTGCCCTTGGACGTGACATGGTAGGTAAAGTAGTAGATGCCCGGCACGCGGCAGGTGAAGCGGCCGTAGCGGTTCTCGTAGTGACCCTTCTCGTTCGTGATGACGCGGTCAAAGCGGATGGGCTGCTCCCGGCGTGGGAAGATGCTGATCGTCCTGGCTGCTGAGAAGGCGGACTTGAGGGTGGCCTTGTAGTCCCCAGAGTCTCCCTGGGGGCCGGGGGGTCCCATGGGGCCCTGCAGTCCCTTTGAACCTGTGGGGCCCCTGGGGCCAATCTTCCCGGGGTGGCCTGGTGTTCCTGGGTCCCCCTTCTCCCCAATTTCTCCTTCGTCCTCCGCCTGGCCAGGGGGACCTAAAAAGCAGGAGGAAGAGGTGTTGTGGTCACAGCTGAGCCCCGTGGGTCCGCAGAGGGGACGCTGTGAAGGAAACCACAGGGACTTGTGCTGGGGTGTGGGTGAGTGGAAACCCCTGCCCACCTCGCAGGCATGGCTCCCCTTGCTCTCTGCCCGTGTACACCCTCCATCCCCAGGTCCTTCACGGTGTTCTCTTCATGGTGTTCCTGTCTGCCCATCCCCTTCTGTCTCTGAGCATCACCTGTGCCTGATAACACCTCAAAGGGCCTTGTATAAAGTGGTGTCTGCTGTACCACTTTCCCCCCAGCCGTATGCTTTTCACCACATTTTTTTTTTCTTTTTTTTTTTTTTCTGCTCTTGGTGTTTGTAAGATGATATTTTCCACACCTGCAGCCTACTCCTTACCTCGATCACCCTTTGGGCCATTCTGGCCATCTCTGCCATTGCTGCCAGGCTGGCCTGGTGCCCCTGGGATGCCCGGGATGGTGCCGTAAGTCTTGCAGAGCGTGGCACACGCAAGCTGCCCTCCGGCTAAGCAGATCAACATCACCCACATGGTCTGCATCTTGTCTTCCCTGCTGGAGCACAAAAGGATGCTGAGGTGCTACATAGCCCCAGGCAGTGGGAGGGATGAGGAAGCCCCTCTGTGCTGCTCTGGAGGAAGATGCCTAGAAGTACTCCTGGGTGATACCACGAATAAGGGAAAGCATCTCGTTGTGGATCTAAATCCACCCTTCTCATCGCCTTGGAGTGAACAACCCTTCTGGGCAGGTTGGGAGGGATTGTCGATCTCTTCCCACGTCAACAAGTGTCCAGAGCTTCAGCCACATGAACACCTGTGACAAGTGAGCCCATCCCAGAGGATCAATGCCCAGCCTCGTTGTGCTGCTGCCAGGAGTCTATGCTCGAGACAGCCGTGCTGCACAGGAGGGACGCACAGGTATGTCCTGCGTGTCCCTGCTCCGAGTCCCCACTGCTCCCTCAGAGGAGAGATTCTTCATCCCACCTTAGGACCACAAAGTACAGGGCCAAATCCTTCCCCAGGCCAGAGCAGTTTCAAGCCCTTGCTTTCCACCACTATGTATGAGGAACACCTTTCATCTTTGCAGATAGAAAAGATACCGTCCAACTTGCCCTCCTAACCCCCGTGGCTTCCCCTTCTGTCCTGCCACCTGCGTGCTTCATCCCAGAAGTATTTCTGTATCTAACTAGCCTAACTGGGACAGTCATCTGGGCTTCCAGTCCCTGGGGTCCCATCTTCCTTCTGCCCTCCCTGCATCCCACAGCTCAGCTCCTTCCCCCAGCTCCTGGTGCAGCCAGGGGTGGGCTAAGCACCGGGCACAGAGAAGTGCCAGTGACACAAGAAGTGATTGTCCCCCTTGTGCTTCTGGGTCCCCCATGTGCTCCTACCTGCAGGAGGGAGCTGCTTCTCAGCCTTCCAGGCAGCCTGCTCTTACCCTGAGCTTCTCGTTGCACAGACCGGGAAGCAGAGCAGGACACCCCAGCGTCCTGCTTGGAAATGACCCTGGAGGGAAGCAGAAGTTTGCTGCGAGGATTGTTGTGAAAGAATCTGGCCACATCCTTTTTTTTTTTTTATCTTTAGCTCATCGTCACTTTCATATCCCTTATGAGTGCCATCTGTCAGCTCAGCAGAACGTGAAGTCCTCAAACAGCAACCCGGGGTCCCTCAGGTGAACAGCTCTGGCCCTGGGGAGCAGGGGGATGTTCGCCATGCCCTGGGGGGTCTCTGTGCCTTGCTCAGCTCTGCTTCCTCTGGGGAACACTGCCATGAGCTCGATGCAAATTCAGGGCAGTCCCTCGGGAGAGAGGAGCATTGCATGCGTGCTTTGTTTAGGCTTCTCTGCACATACCCAGCTCTGTTGGGAGGGAACACCAGCCCAGAGGATGTGGCATGGCCTGAGCATCTATCACCTTGAAACCAACCCCCAGGTTCTCCTAAATGTTGTGAATGGAAGTGATTATACCCTGCAATAAAAGTGTTTCCAGTTCCATTTTCTGTTGGTGCCCTTTGGAGGTAAAGCGTAGACCATTGGGAGGAGAAGAGCTCTCCTCCAGTGTGCAGTGTGCCACCAAGAAAAAGCTCCACTGGGTTTTGGTGGGTTCTGTAGCCTCCACAGACATCAGCTCCTTCTCCGCGTCTCTGGGAGGCCTCTTGTGCTTCCCCTGCCCTGTCCCTTCCTTGTCCCCTGTGGGTAACACCCTTCCTGGTCCAGGTCCCTGCAGAGCTAACCCTGAACCTCTGGGCTTTATTACCCCTCGTGGAAGTCTTGCTTGGTGGCACCAAGACACACACCAGCCTGCTCCAGTGGGGCAGCTCACTGTTGTCCTACCACACCAGGTGGAGGTGGCGGCACATGTCCTGGGACGTGGCTCAGATCCCTTCCCCAGAGGGTCACTGTAGTGCTGAGTGGTCACTGAGGGTGACAGCAGAAGTCACCAAGGAAGAGCTGTTTCCCAAAGCCATGTCCAGTTAGCCCCTTTCAGCCAGGAGCTGGCCACCCTGCACTATGTTGCTGTGAAAACCGCGGTCTCTCTTGAAGGAGTTTCTTGGGTTCAGCCCAAGGCTGGGTTTTCTCTCTGCCAACCCCCTGCTACTCCCTGTTGCTATCATGCAACACCCTCAGGCACCCCTTGGCCGTTTCTTCCCAGTTAGCAGCGACGTCTTTGTCCCCGGATGAATTTCTGGTGCCTGCACTGTGCAGGTTGAGGTGGCGGAGCCCTCTGGCTGTCATCTGAAACTGGGGAGGGGGTAAGTGCCTGGTGAGGCTGGGTCCCTGGGGATGTCCCAGCTGCCTGACACCTGGCTACAAGGCTTGCTGTGTGGGCAACTGAATTGCATCCACTTGGATGGAAAGGGCCCCTTCCTGGGGGCGTCTTGTCCCCCTTAAGTGAGCACTGCTCAAGGGGAGGGTCCCCTTCCTGCTGTCGATGCATCTGAGGGCCCTACCGAGTGAGCAAAGCCAGCGTTGTGAATGGTTTGTGATGCTCACTGGTGCTGAGCACAGCCCAGACAGTGAGGGCTCAGGGACGTCCAGACATCATGCAGGCAAACAGACAGATCACATATACACGCGCTCGTGTGCATGCCACAGCCAGCCAGCCAGCCACACATGGGCCCCACCTGCAGAAAGGCAAATCACGAAGAAAAAACGATGCTCGGCCAGGCATACTGGGGAAGGATTTATTGACACTTTCCAGAACCAGCTCACGGCAAAGCTGTTGCTTGCAGCCTGCTCCAGGACCCCTGACTGTCCCCGGTGCACCCAGTGTGGGAAGGGGAGAGACACAGAAAGACCCTTGAGCCCTGGCTCCAGCAGCACAAGGTAACGGGGTGTTATCAGGGCAGTGCTTGGGAGGTGGAAATGTTTTGCTGCACAAGGCAGTGCCAACAGGACTCCAGGGGCTCGGTGCTGTCACTGCAGGCGCAGATCCAGCTGGATGTGCCTGGCCGCCTTGTTCAGGGACTGTCTGCACGCACTCCCCAAGCCAGGGGATTGTGGCCGGGGCGGACTCGCTTGCTGGGGCTTCCCACCCAGCAGAGAAACCTGGGGCATGAGCAACGGCCTGGCAGCGAGCAACAGAATTTGCAGGGCAGGGCAAAGGGCTTGGTGTGCTGGGCTGAGCTCAGGTGCTCCCCTATTCTGGGAAGAGCAGGAACCCCGAGAAGATGCTGTCGGAGCCACCGATGCCCACCATGCCGTTGTAGTCGTTCACCTCCAGCCAGACCTCGTTCCCAGCCTCCAGGTGGAGGAGGATACCACCCGAGCTGACCTGCATGGTGTTGGTCTTGTGGTCACAGAAGCTGGCCATCTTTCTCATGTTCTTGTACAGCATGACACAGAGGTTGGCTGTCTGTGAGCTGTGGAAGACGAAGTAGTAGAGGCCAGGCACCTTGCAGGTGAACTTGCCTGTGGTGGTGTTGTAGTCGTTGTTGGTGTTGGTGATGATGTGGTTGAAGACCACGGGGATGTTCTTTAAGGGGTGCTCAGCAGTCTGCCTCGTCACTGAAAATGCCGACTGGTGCTTCTGCTTGTAGCTGCCTGGCATGCCTGGCTCTCCGGCAGTGCCCATCTCCCCGGGGTCTCCAGGGGGACCAGGGGGACCGACGGGGCCGGTCTTGCCTGGCAAGCCAGGACTGCCTGGCTCCCCTTTCATACCCTTGGGGCCTCGTGTAGCAGGAATGGCTGGGATGCCTGTGGAGCGGTGGGGAGGGAAGGAGTTAGCCACAAAGAAAGGGACATGGGGAGAGGCTCCCCCAGACCCTTTCCCTCAGACAGAAGAGGGTTGTTTCCTCTCCTTCTGCCCCGTCTGCAGATTCTGGGAACATCAAGCACTTCTCCAAGTGCAGGGACACTGCTCTCCATGACCGGCAACTAAGGCAGACCGGCCGTGGCAGAGTCAGTGCCTGTCGTTTGACAGCCTTCATGGTTCCCCTCTTTGCTCACTCACCTGGCTCGCCTTTGGCTCCCTTCAGCCCATCTCGGCCATCCTTGCCTGGCACACCCGGCGTGCCTGGCAGGCCTGGAGCCCCATAGCAGCTGTGGGAGGGATCTCCGGTCACTGCAGACCCCAGGTGCAGAGGTAGGAGAGTGAGGGCCAGACAGAACTGCTCCCAAAAGCTCTGCCTCATTTTGGGGCTCTGGAGAGTGGAAAGGAAAAGAAAGTGCTGGGATGAGGTGCCATGGCAGGGCGGCTTTCAGTCCATGAAGCAAAGGAGGCTCAGTGCTATGAGGGTCACAGCAGCTGGAGCCTTCAATATTACCTTCCCCACGCCCATTGCCAGTTGGTGGGGAGGCCAATATGTGGAAACAGACCCTGGTATCATCACCAACCCCAGGGCAGCCGCTGATGGTACCAGGGGGTTAGACTTTCAGTCTGGGCAGAGCCATGAGGACTTGCGGTATCCGCTGCCAGCCCCAAGCTCTGCTGGTTCAGCACCCCCAGGTCCCCTGCAGACATGCACACCACTGCAGAGCAGTGCACCAAGCTGCCCTGAGGCTGGAGCTCCAGGCTGCACCGAGCTGATCTCACCCTTCCTCCAGCAGCAGCAGCCTGCCTTTTTCTGCACAAGAGGATCGAGTTCCCATCAGCTGGGGATCTCCCAGCACAGTGCCTGGCCCAGGGGAATGGGTCTTCCACCGGGGAGGAAAGGCACGCATGCCCCCACGAGACGTGAGCAGCTGGGGTGCCTGGCAGCGCTTCTGCCTCCTCCACAGCACCCAGCACTGCACCGTGCTGCCGGACCCGTGCGGCCCACCCCAAAGGAACTGTACAGCACCTCTTACCTCCAGCAGGGGAGCAGGGTGTGGGATCCTGCGCTGTGGAGCCCTGTGTGTTGAGGGCACTGCCTGCTGGCTCTGCACGACCTGCGTCTCTCTGCAACACCCTCCCGGAGGAAGTCACACAGTTAGGAAAGAGCCCGATAGGGACACGCAGCCCCTTACTGGCCCCCATCCAAGTTTCACATCCTCCTGCCTGATTATTTTCTCTGAGCAAGCATTTCCCTGGCTGTCCTGCAAGACCTGTGCTTGTGCCAGGCTTTGCCACTGCAGCAGCAGGGGCTGGGAGAACAGAAGTACAGGCGTGGCTGGACAGGGAACTTCTGCTGAGTCTCCAAGAGAAAACGAGAGTTTATGTTCGGTGGAAGAAGGGACAGGCAATTCGGGGAGAGTACAAGGATGTTGCCAGCATATGCAGAGAGAAAATCAGAAAGGCTAAAGCCCACATGAGCACAACGTGGCCACTGTGGTTAAAGATAACAAAAAAATGTTTTTACAAATATATTAACGGTAAGAGGAGGGCCAAGGAGAATCTCCATCCATTACTAGATGCAGGGGGGAACATGACTACTGAGGATAAGGAAAAGGCTGAGGTTCTTAATGACGTCTTTACATCTGTCTTTACCAGCCAGACCACTTATCCTCGGGGTACTCAGCCTCCTGACCTGGACGTCTGGGACAGGGAGCAGAAGAACCTCCCCACAGTTCAGGTGGAAACAGTTAGAGACCTGCTGCTCCACCTGAGCTGTCACAAGTCCATGGGGCCAGAGGGGATCCACCCGGGGGTGCTGAGAGAGCTGGCAGATGTGATTGCTGGGCCACTTTCTGACACCTATCAGTGGTCATGGTCATCCGGAGAGGTCCCTGATGACTGGAGACTTGCTAATGTGATGCCCATCTATAGGAAGGGTTGTAAGGACGACCTAGGGAACTAGAGGCCTGACCTCAGCGCCAGGAGAGGTGATGGAACAGGTCATCTTGAATGTAATCACGCAATGTATGTGGTACAACTGAGGGATCAGGCCCAGCCAGCACGGGTTCAGGAAAGGCAAGTCCTGCCTGACCAACCTCATCTCCTCCTGTGACCGGGTGACCCGCCTGGTGGATGAGGGAAAGGCTGTTGACATAGTCTGCCTAGACTTCAGCAAAACCTTTTGACATAGCTTCCCACAGCATTCTCCTGGAGAAGCTGGCAGCCCATGGCTGGGACAGGCACAATGCTGGGTTAAAAGCTGGCTGGGCGGCCGGGCCCAGAGAGTGGTGGTGAACGGCTGGTCCCAGAGACTTCCCCCGTTCCTCCCTGTAAGTGACGGCTCCGCTCCTACACTCGGTTCCCTCCCATCCCACCTTTGCAGCTGGTTCTTAGCTAGAGACAAGCTGGGATCACTTCTCTTCCTGGGCAGCTTGGGACAGCCCAGGACATCAACAGTGTGCTGCAAGTGCATGAGTAGGAAAGAGAACACAAGCAGTTGTCGGGGAAGAAGAGGTTTATTTGTACTGATGAGGACACTGTGAGAGGTAACACCGGCCTTGCACCAGAAAGGCATTTACAGTGGTTAGTGCAGCAAAAGCAGTGGCACGCAGTGATTTCACGCTTGGGAGCAAAGAGCCAGAGAACAGCCCCAGTGACAACTGATCCCCTTTGGTGCAGGGTCTGAGCACACAGGAGCTGAAAGGGCTGTTGGGGCCAGGAGTCCTTGGCCTCCAGGAGGCAGCGGGATGGCCTGCCTGGATCCCACAAACAAGAGCAGGCTCATCACAGCCTGGAGGGAACTGCTAGGGAGGTCTTGGCACTGCAGCGGCCACCCGCAGCCTGGCTGCTTGGTGATACTGGCAGAAGCACAGGACCTGGCTGGCTGTTAAATTTGAGGCCATTGCCTTTGCTGTGATAAAAGGCCGCTCGCAGGGCTCAAACACGCAGAGGCACGCACGCAGCAATGCTCTGATGCTAAGCAGGTTAGCTCTGGGCTGGCAAGTCGTGAGGTTGGTGGTCCGTCAGCCCGTCTGTGGGAAGAGCATGAAGCCGCTGAAGACGCTGTCTGCCTCGGAGCCGCTGTAGATCTGGCTGCCCTTCACGGGGTCGGTGCTCACTGAGACCTGGTCACCCACGGCCAGGCTCAGCACGCTGCTGCCCGAGTTCACCTGCAGGATGTTGCGGCTGTTGTTGTCGCAGAAGCTGACCACGCGCTCCCTGTTCTTGGTGATGCTCAGGCAGAGGTCTCCGATGGAGACCACTTGGAAGGCAAAGTAGTAGAGCCCGGGGATGCGGCAGGTGAACTCTCCGCTCTGGGCGCTGTAGGAGTTCTCCTGGTTGGTGATGATGTTGTCGAACACCACCGTGTTGCCCCGGCGCGTCTGGGACTTCCGTGAGGCAGAGAAGGCAGGACGTGGCTGCTCCAGGATATTGCCAGCCTTTCCCTTGGCCCCTCTCGGTCCTGGCTGCCCTGGCAGCCCATGGGGGCCAGGCGGACCATGGAAGCCCCGGTTTCCTGGGTTGCCAGGAGGCCCCGGCTCACCTTCATCCCCTTTGGGTCCCCGGATGCCTGTCCTTGGTGCCGCTTTCCCTGGGGAGAGACATTGAGGTGATGTTCGTGCCGTAGCTGGCATGCCTGGCATCGCCCGAGCAGCTCCTGCAGCCCACTCTGCTCCTGCCAAGAAGCTCGAGGCTCCCAGGCCACCCACACTGCGCATCCCTGGCTGCCCCTTACCTGGTTCTCCCATGTCACCCTTCTGCCCTGGCCTCCCATTGAGGCCAGGGACCCCGGGGAATCCGTCTTTGCCATCCGGTGCCCGACACACCTCCTCCTCAGGCAGGGCTGTGCCCAGCACTGCTGCTAGGGTGCTGGCTGCCAGCCAAAGACCGAGACGCATCCTGCCTCCCTGCAAGCACAGGAGAGGGGGAATTTGGGATGGAGGCAAGATCACAGCAAACATGCACGTGGTGCACACAGTGACAGATGCACCTTGGACACAGACATGCAAGTATAAACGTGTGTTTTCATCCAGACATGGACATGTGCCATGCACAGACACAAGCGTGCATGCACAGACCCACCACGCCACCTACGCGTTGTCTAATTCAGGTAGCCAGACACCACGTTGGAATGTTGAAAATAATTTCCCTGTTTCGTTGTGTGATCTGAAATCACTGATGTTACTGAAAAGGTCCGACACGTGCCCATGGCAGGGCTGTGGGAGAGCCTGGGACGCAGAGCAGGGTGTAAAGCCTCTGGTGCATGTCCTGGGGATGGGTGGTCACACAAACTGCATGAAGAAGTTGTCTCCTCCCGTGTTCGGGGAGAAAGCACTGATGTATGGGGCAGCACTCCCATAGGATGGAGAGCACAGGTGAGGAAAGGGTGTAAAGAGACACAGTAGAGGAGAGAGAAACAGGAAAGGAATAAACAGTAAAGGGATTAAAAAAAAAAGCACGAGGGATGTAGGTCCCCAACACGCAGACCTGGAAGAGAGGAGGGATGTCCTGAGCACATACCAAAGCCTGGGACAATCAGTCTGGGAACGGCCTGCAGAACCCAGCAGTGTCCACATCCACATGGTGGAGTGAGGACGGATTTACCCCTCTGCATCACCTTCTCCCCCTTTTCCTACTTCAGACTCCTGTGGAGGCTGGGGGACAAGTGGAATAAGGATGAGGACAGGGAGCTAAAACTGGAGAGAGGTGGCAGAAGAGGCATGTGTCCCCAGCTGTCCGGGGTGACTTACCTCCTGGCAGGGCTGAGAAGGGAGCAGTGAGAATCGGCAGCTCTGTTTGCTGGCAGCTCTTCCTCAGGAGCAGGGGGGAAGAGAAGCAGGGGGGGCGAGATGTCCTTGCATGCACAGAGGTTTACATGGTTGCAGAAGAGAAGTGCCAAGTTTCGCTTCTTTCCACAGTTCCCTTTCCGCCCTCGACCATGGATGTGCCGGTCACAGCGAGGGAACAGCCTGGTCAGCAAAAGTGCTGGCCCCTCCTGGGACCTCAGAGAAGTCCAGCAGCACGGGGAAACGCCAAGGTGGAGGAGGCCCAAAGGCACGACAAAGCCCTGCTGCTGCAGGAGCTGGCCGCTCCAGCGGCCACGCAAGGGATGCTCCACTCGGGATGGCAGGCAGAGCATGGCTGCCTGATGCCCAGCCTCTCCTCTCTTGCCAGCGCTTCCTGGGGTTCCCCCTGGACGTGATCCAGCATCTTCTCTCCCAGCCTGTTCAGGAAAATGGCTCTTCGGGCGCTTCTGATGCTGCCTTTTTGCAGCCCTGTTCCTTTTCCTGCTGGCTTGGCCTGACAGAGACGAGGTGTGCTGCCTGCTGCTGGCACTGCCATCCCCTGCAGGGTGCTGGTGGTCAGGATATGGGGCGCGGTGGCATCCATCCAGTGGTACCCAGTCTGATAAAAAGGCCGGAGGGCATGTCTTCTGACAAGAGTCTGAGGACACGTTGTTCGTCTAATTTGGAGAAAAGGAGGCTGAGAAGTGAACTCATGGCTCTCTACAACTTCCTGAGAAGGAGAAATGGAGAGGGTCTCATCTCTCTGCTCACCAATGGTAGGATCATAGAATCAGAGAACAGCTTGGGTTGGAAGGGACCTTAAAGGTCATCCAGTTCCAACCCCCCTGCCGTGGGCAGGCATGCCACCCACTAGATCAGGTTGCCCAGGGCCTCGTCCAACCTGGTCGTGAACACCTCCAGGGATGGGGCATCCACAGCTTCTCTGGGCAGCCAGTGCCAGTGCCTCACCACCACCCAAATGAAGAGCTTCCTCCTAACCTCTAATCTAAATCTCCCCTCTTTTAGTTTAAAACCATTCCCCCTTGTCCTGTCATTATATGCCCTAGCAAAAAGTCACTCTCCATCCTTTTTATAAGCCCCCTTTAAGTATTGAAAAGCTGCAGTGAGGTCACCCCAGAGCCTTCTCTTCTCCAGGCTGAACATCCCCAGCTCTCTCAGCCTTTCTTCACAGGAGAAGTGCTCCAGCCCTCTGATTATTTTCGTGGCCCTCCTCTGATCTTGCTCTAACTGCTCTACAACCTTTTTGTGCCCCAGACCTGGACGCAGGCTTCCTAGCAAGGTGGTTGATGTCCCATGCCTGTCAGTATTAAAGAGGCATTTGGATAATGCCCTCAATAATATGTTTTACCTTTTGGTTAGCCCTAAAGTGGTCAGGCAGGTGGACTCAATGATATTTGTAGGTCCCTTCCAACTGAACTGTTTTGTGCTATGCTATGCTATGTTATGCTATGCTACGCTGTTCTAGTAAAAAAATCAACCATGGAGACTCTTGCACACAAAACTTTGCTCATCAGTATATCTCCATTAATAATTACCTTTGGAGAACTATCACTGAGCTGGTCTTTAATTCACATCCCCTCTTAATGCAATATAATACACATTTTTAATCAAAATGTCAAGCCCATAATAAATCAGATGCCCAGAAGAAAAAGCAATTTTATTCTATCAACATAGTTCCTGTGTCAAGTAGGCCTGTAATCATGTCAAGAAAAGACGACGGGTGAGTTTGAAAAGACCTACCTTACAAAAAATGGTGTTTCTGGACAGTAATTGTATTTCTGCCCTATTGCCCTTTGTTAATATACAGCCAAAATGAGACCACTCCATCATTTCATCCAGGGTTGATGGATGTCCTGGTGCTCAGGTGTCCTCTGTCCCTGACTGTCCCCTTAACCTCACTTAAATGCTGAATTACAGGGGGCTGGCCACGGATTTCCAGCATCTCATGGAAGCTGGTGTTGGGCCGGACAGCACCTCCTCCAGGTCCTTGAGCCCCCCGAGCAGCGCTTAGCCCCATTAGCTTGAGTCTGGGGGACGTCGTGGTTCAGCCAGGTCTTCCTTGCCCATCTTCTGAGCGCCTCCTCTTGATCTGCACCTCGGACACCCGTGGCCCAGGGGAGCTGCAGGCCGCGGTGGCCACCGAATGGCTCAGTGCTGGTGGCTTCAGCAAGCCACGAGGTGGCACCGCTGTCTCGGCCACGCGTGGTGGCGTCGCCCCGCAGGTGGCCGAGATCCCACAGGCCACATCTCGGGATGGCCGGCTGCACGGCTGGGATAAGCACGTCCTGCCACAGCACTGATACATCGCAGCTCGAGAGCCGGAATAAATCAGCTCCCCGCTAGGTCCACAGATGCGTTTCCCTGAGTCTGGGAGCGGTTTGGCACCCCCCGAGTGGTGTTCCTTCAGTGAGGGCCAAGCCGGTGGGAGGTGTGAGGGGCAGCAAAGCCCTGGTAGGTTATTTCTGGAGTGACAAGAAGCCTCGAGCTGGTGGTGTAGCACCGCTGCTGACAGGCTCTGGCACACAGAAGGGGTTGGGATAACGGAGGGAAGCCCCAGGGGACGTGAAATGGCTCCATGCCCAAGGCAGACAGGAAAATAGGTGTACGTGGGAGAAGCTCGAGGATGAAAGTGCTCTGCAGAGCACTTGGTGGTCCCACATCCAACCCCAGAGAGGACAGATCTGTGCCCTCCTTTGCCTTCTTGCTGCCCTCTTGTCTGGTGGTGCCAGGCAAGATAGGTCAGTGCCAGCCCAGCCTTGCAGCACTTCATGGAAGAAAAATTACCCCTGCAAAGCCTCCTCCCTGTGTTCCCAGTGCTGGCAAGCACACATGAGTTGCCTGACAGCAGACAACAGGGAGAGATGCACCTCTGCTGCCTTCCCTGCTGGGGATCCCCCGCAGTGCTGAGCAGTGATGGGCAGGAGCTCTCAGAAGATAAATCAGGTAGCTAGCACCTACCTGTCACTGTGCAGGAGGCAGTGACAGAGACAGGTGGTGGACAATCATCAGTGCTGCCAGGTACCGCACACATCACCACTTTCAGTCACTGGCATCCCGATCTGCCTCCCGCACCTGCCGGGAGTGTGGGACTGCTCAGAGCATCTGTGTGTCTGCAGTCGCTGATGGCTTCACAATGCCTGAATAACCGAGCCCCTTCCACTGGAAAGCTGTGATTTTGCTGTTGTTGAGATGGCCTGTCCCAAAATGCCCAGCCCTGCTGACCACCAGATAAACTTCCTGCAAGGTGTTACGATGTTGGCGTGGATTCAGAAGTGTCCCATGTTTCAAACAATGAAAAAAGAAGCCGAAATGGTTCAGGTGCCCTGGAAGGATTTCCTGAGATGCCAGCTGAAAATCAGGCTGCACGGGTACTTGACACTCAATGTGTAAAATGTGTTAAATGCTGTTCCAGGAGAACATGACAGATGGCTTTACACAGAGCGCGTGCGAGGGACAAAGACAGGTATAGGCTTTAAAAGCCAGAATTTCATGCTCTAGCCCTTGCTCACTGTCTCCTGGCATTGGTGCAGATCCTTGTTGGCTCATGGGTTGAGGGGAGATAGATCAATGCTGAGCTGCCCTGGGCAACGCTGGGAAAGCTTGTCCCATCCCTCCTCTTCTTGGTCTATGCTATGGGTGTCAGTGTTTTTCATTACTAGATATCTACCGGTTAATTTGGCTGATTGTTTACCATTCTTTAATTTATCTACTATTTATTTATTCACTTGTGTAACAAGCACTTTCAGACTGATCACTTTGGCATGTAAATGAGCTGCTCTAGTGCTTGTCACTGAAATTTGTAGATTGGAAGAGTTTGCAATCAAACACAGCCAGAATCTAAATTACAACATTTCAGGCAATAATAGCTGGGAGAAGACGGGCAGGATGTACCATAAATAAGATGGGATCAGAGTAGGGTGCCCAGAGCTATACTGTCAACATGCCAGGAGCCCCAAGGCATGCAACAGGAGTACCTGCTTTGCAGTGCCAAAGTGTGTCTGGCAGGGCTAGCACTGCTTTGGGGCTGGTTCCCCAGGGAAAACAGAGGAAGCAAAATGGTGGGAGCTGGCCTGTGACCAAGCATTACTTGCACTGGTCTCTGAAGAGGGCTGGTTAGCCTAGCATGATGAGAATTATGCACACACAGGACAATAAGTGGTGTTCACCAGGCATAGTGCTATAAGTCCCATTAGGGTTTGTGAAAGGACCTGAGAGATCTCATTCCCAGCTGCTTGCTCATGGCAGGAATATTTCCAACACTAAATCGAGGTGCTCATTGCTTTGCCTACCTAATTCTTGAAAACCCTGCAAGGACAGAAATCACCCACCTCTCTGGAGACGTGGCTCAAGACTGAACCACACAACAGTGAGGAATTGTTTCCTAATGTCCATCCTGGATCTTTTAAGATGCAATTAGTGGCCACTGCCAATTGTTACATCATTTAGCACTGACGTGGAGTGTTTGGCTCCATCTTTCTTGCAATTGCTCCCAGGTAGCTTCAGTTCTGGTTATATCCCACCTTATCCTCCACCTCATCTGGCTGGCTACAGCCCAGAACGGGTGCCCTGCCAACCCCCCACCCCCCAGTTGGTAATAAGGATGAATAATTTCCCTTGACCTACTGGCCACAATCCTCCTAATGTAGCCCAAAGTGCAGTTTGTCTTATCTGTGGTTTGCTCACGTTCAGCCTGGTGTCCACTGCTTCCCACACCAACCCTTACCTGCTCCAGCAGTGAGTTCCCAGCTTGTAGTCTGGGGTTTTTCCCACCCCATGTGCAGAAGGTGGTGCTTATTGTAGGCCAAGAAGAGAGAGCCCACAGTACCTTCTGAACATCCTCAGGGATTTAAAAACTGGCTTGAGAAATACAAACCCTAGCCCTTCCTTCCTTTTTTCAGCTATTGGCTTGATGCTATGGACTCAGGAGACAAGGCTCTCTTGGAGACTCCCTGGACAGTGTGATGTTCCCTTCCAAATCCAAAGTGATGGACATAACGGAGGGGTGTGTGTAGGAGGGGCACGGGGTCCTTGTCTCTGGGTTTTGTTTTGACTCCCCAGTCCTGACTATGTGGGGTTTGCACTCTTTGGGGCTGTCAGGCTAAGGCAGGACGGTCCTGAATCCTTCCACAACAGAGAGATGAAGACGGGGAAATATCAGTTGCTTGTCTGGCTCTCGCGGAGCCTGATGAGCCCTTACGGAGGGCGATGCCTGGGTGAGTCTGACAGCGTCTGAAAATACACCAGGCACAGACGTTTTGTCCCAGAGGAACAGGGGTTGCCGTGCACCTCTTTGCAGTGACACCGTGATTCCCACTGGGCTGAGGTGCAGCGTGCACCTTTCCTCGCACCCCACTGCTCCCTGTGCACAGCCAGACCCCGCTGCTGCCACAAGCTCTCTTGCCCATGCAGCAGATTATTGTGTGCCCTTCCCAGGCTCCTTTCTACGCCAGCGTCTGGCTTTCCTAACATAATGCCTCGAAAATGGAGTGGAAGTTTCCTGCAGGCTAGTGTTAGTATTAACTGGGTCAGCGGCAGCTGGAGGTCCCTGCCAGCTGGAGACTATTACAACTTATTTCTATTACAACTCGCTTACCACGGTAGCTTCTCCAGGAACTCGGCTTCCTTCTAAGTGACCTTGGCTGCTGGATCGATCTGAAGTTACAAACTCACTTCTCACGTCTGCTCAATTTGGAGGGCGTCTGATTGCTGCTTCGGAGGCTTTGATTGCTTTTGCTTCTGGCTGGTGGGACCCCGGCTGGTGCCTTGCAGGCACCATTAGCAAAACTCCGGCTTAGCAGATTTGCTGAGGAATATCCCGACCAAGCCACAGGAGGGCAGGGCAGAGCAAGGCCTGGTGTTTTCAAAGCAGCCTGTGATGGGCTGGAGGGATGCCTCCTTGTCATTGTCCCCTCTGGGCCACAACCGAGCTCTTCTGTAGCAGACACAAGGCTTTATTCTGGTTTATTTATTTTTATCTAGGCTCTGGTTCCCCGGGCAAAGCAGCACCAGTGTGATCCTCACGTGTGTTGAATCCTGTAAGGCTCTTTCGTTAGCTCGACAGCTCGTTAGCCTCTGCAGGCAGACCCCAGCCTCTCTGCTTCTGCTGTGCTCGACCAGCCCCATTGCTTTCCGATGAGGAGACGGCCCATTCCTGGCCCAGGAGGCCACTTTTTCACTCGAAATTGTATTAACTATTCTGGATCCCCTCCCACAAGCATTGCCTGGGTCCTCTCCCCTCTCTCTGCAGGCAGAGGTCAGGCCTGTGTCCTTGCTGCCAGCTCAGAAGCAAATCGATTGGCATCTTCCAGGATGCGATTGCAGTCCTTGGTGAGCCTGTGTGGGAGGCACTCGTGTGGGCCCGGCACGGACGGTCGGGCCTGGAAGTTATTCTTCACTTGAACTCTTAATTTCAGAGTTGCACTGAGGGATGGGAAGACTCCTGGCTTCTAATTAATTGCTGAGTTCCCCGTAGTTGATGCAATTTACTGCCAACCTGTCTTTTTTATTGCACTGTGAAGAAAGTCATTCTGTAACACTATTTTCTCAAACGCCCTGGTGAGTGGCTGTAAGACATGCCCTGAAACTCATCCCCAGGCTCTGTATCTGGGGAGAAGTTTGTACCAGGAGACAGAAGAAGCCTGTGGTCTTGTGCCCTATCACCGAAATGTTCACACAGGAGGTACCAGGGGACCCACACATGGCACCGGGGGAGCATGGCCTGGTAGAGGGCCTTGGACAGTGGGCCTTGGTCTTGTGGAGCTGAGCCTGGTGAACACGGATTCCCTAGCACGAGGACGAGCACAATCCAACACATGTAAGACCCTACAGCTGGGCATTTTGCATTACATGGAATAGATGTTGTAATTTACAGTTCAGATTCATCCTGTAATTGGACATATTCATCCACATTAATCTTCACGGGGAGGTGCTGCCGTCCCACCTTCTGGTTTCAGGATCTTGGGGATGGGCAGATCAGGCAACAATATTTCTTGGTAGCTCTAATCCTGGTAAGCCCTGAGCTGTTCAAATTAATTTATTTGAGGAAGCCAAATGGAGCCTCTCATTTGCTGCAACTGTACAAGTTTAGCACATTGTGTCTCCTGTTCTCAGTCCTGAGCTGGGCAGGCTCCCAAATCCACTAAAACTGCACACGGTAGGATTGGTGGAAAATAGTCCGTGTCTCTTCTCAAGCAGCGACTATCCTGCTTTGGTGTAATGTCTCCTGGGTAAAGCCATATCCTTGTGCACGGAGCCATGCTGTTGTGTCTTGCTGGGGCTTAAGAGGGGATTTTACTGAGCCCTTCAAATTGTCTCACTCACTAATTAATGACTGGGTTTCAGTTTCTGAACATGCACTTAGATAAACTGCATAAGTGCATTTCATTAATCTTAATTAATGATTTAAATACTCAGAAGCCCCTGCTAAGGCCCTGTGATTGATGACAGCTAGCTGGCTGTATCATCGTGCTTTGGTCCTTCGGCATCCTTGACTGTGCAGTGGGGATACGGGCACTGATCCTCCTTGCTTTCCCCTTGCCTGCTGCCTTCAGATCCAGAGGTCACCTTTCAGAAATCGTTTAGTGACAATTCACACCTTTTGCTAGACAGGACATCCTCCTGAATTTAAACCCAGCATGTCTCTGTGCAACCACAGAAGCAATGCATGCCAGTTACTAGGGTTGATGAAAAATAGGCTTTGCAAAGAACACCGGGCAAAGAATTGCGCTTCAGGCCCCTGCAAAGCAGTTTCCTCACTGCTGCAAGGGTGACGGAGCACACAGGGTACAAATATGTTGCATGCCATCCAACTGGACATGGGTAGTGGGTTTGCGTGGCAAGGTTTGTGTAGCAGGGGGCCATAGGGGTGGCTTCTGTGAGAAGAATCCAGAAGCTGTCCCATGTTAGAAAAGGGGCCTGCTGCTGGCCAGAGCCGAGCTAATAAACAATGTTGTTTTCGCCTCTGTGAGAGTGTATATAAGAAAGGGGGAAAAAAAAAAAGGCAACAGCTGGGAGAGAGACGAGTAAGAAACATCCTTGCAGACAGAACTGCAGAATCACAGAATGTTAGGGATTTTGGAAGGGACCTTGAAAGATCATCTAGTCCAATCCCCCTGCTGGAGCAGGAACACCTGGATCGGGGCACACAGGAATGCATCCAGGCGGGTTTTGAATGTCTCCAGAGAAGGAGATTCCACAACCCCCTGGGCAGCCTGTCCCAGTGCTCCATCACCCTCACTGGGAAAAAGTTTTGTCATATTTAAGACACCTGATTTGGGTGGTTCATGACAGGCAAGTCCTGCCTGACCAACCTCATCGCCTCCTGTGACCGGGACTTCAGCAAAACCTTTTGACATAGTTTCCCACAATATTCTTCTGGAGAAGCTGGCAGGCCATGGCTGGGACAGGCACACGTTTTGCTGGGTTAAAAACTGGCTGGGCGGCCGGGCCCAGAGAGTGGTGGTGAACGGGGTGAAATCCAGCTGGTCACCAGTGGTGTTCCCCAGGGGTCGGTGTTGGGGCCCATCCTCGTTAATATCTTTATTGATGACTTGGATGAGGGAATTGAGTGCACCCTCAGTAAGTGTGCAGATGACACCAAGCTGGGGGGAAGTGTCGATGTGCCGGAGGGCAGGAAGGCCCTGCAGAGGGACCTGGGCAGGATGGGTCGATGGGCAGAGGCCGTGGGATGAGGTTCAACATGGCCAAGTGCCGGGTCCTGCACTTGGACCACAGCAACCCCACGCAGTGCTACAGGCTTGGGGCAGAGTGGCTGGAAAGCTGTGCAGAGGAAAAGGATCTAACCGCAATCTAAATGGTCCTTTGTGGGATGCCACCACTAAGGGCGAACTCTCAGTCCAGTGTCCTAAAACCAGGCTCTGGAAAGGAGGAAATGTTGCTGTCTGATTGTGCTTTGAGGGCGGTTGTTTGGATCAGACTGAGAATGGATAAATAATCTGCATGCAAAGTGTTTTCCTCACGCACAGCTGGCTCACATGACAGATACAGGAATCAGGCAGCCAGGGAAGGTTTATTATACCTGGGATTATAGAAGTGTCTGACAACTGCTTACTGTAAGCTGGCCAGAGGTAAAGGATGCTCTGCATTTTGATGAGAGTGAGTGAACAGCAGCAGCAGCCAGGGGACGGGCTGCTGCAACCTGGTTTTCCTGAGGATCTGTCACAAAAGTGACTCGGGATATTCCCTGACTGAGGAGGAAAGGGACCCAAGGGCAGATTTCCAAAGTTTTCCTGAAGTTAGTCATGAACATGAGAACCCTCCTCCATTAGGAAAATGAGGGACAGACCCCCATTAAAAATTGCAGCAGCTTGCTTACAGTTGGCAACAAAATGCTGTGCAAGCACATCCAGGCACATCATTACACCAAGTCCTGACTCCGCAAATCATCTTCCCTCGTTGCATTGCGCAGCAGGGCTCCGGGCACAGCCTTAGGACAGGTGCAGCCTTAGGTTGGCTCCAGCCCTCTGCTTCCATCCCCGGAGACCTTGCTTTTCTCCAGAGCTGAAGTTGTCTCGGAACAGGACTTTTAGTGCTGCTCCCAGTACACCCCACGAAAACGCTCAGGCTGGTTTCCACACCTACGCACCAAGCTCCTGCCTGCATCCCTCGTTCCTCCCTGCCTTTCCCAGGGCAGAGACCCTCCTGCAATGGACGGGGACGCATCCTCTGCAATAGCAACAGCTCCCCTCCAAGACAGGGAGGAGAGCCAGCTCCAGCTGGGCGGAGTAGCTGGAAATAGCCTTTTGCGAACCATTTTTAGCAGTTCATTTAGGATTGTGTTTTGCCAGCAAAACCTCCACATGCTGTTTATCTCTCTTAGCGCAAGGCTGTTATTATTGCAAAATGAAGCAGCGTGTATGCAGCTCCTCGGCAGCACAGAGCTGCTCATGCAGCAGGAGGGATTCAGGCGAGCACAGAGAGTGGCTTCAAAGTGCCATTATTAATTCACGCTCACATTCATTGTAATAACACCTTGAATCACAGCAAATTCATCTGGTGTTAACCACTTGGTGCAAGCAAGGGTCTTTCCAGGGGAAGAAGCTTGTACAAAGGAGCACGCTGGCTGTGCAAGTGCAGCTTCAGGCCTGCTCATCGATGCAATCAATGCTCATCAAAGCACTGGCTGTGCTGGGCTCAGGGGCCTGACCCTGGTGGTGCTGGTGGCTTTGCTTGTTATCAGCAGCCTTCACATCTCACAAGGTTTCATGGAATCACAGAACGGTTTGGGTTGGAAGGGAGCTTAAAGACCATCTAGTTCCACGCCCCTGCTATGGGGCCAGACCAGGTTGCTCCAAGCCCCATCCAACCTGGCCTTGAACACTTCCAGCGATGGGACACTCACAGCTTCTCTGGGCAACTTCTCTCTCTTCTGTCTTTCCTGAGAGTGGGCAGGGTGCTTTGAAGCACTGAGGTGGTCGCTGTGACCCAGTAGCCAGGGATGGCTCAGATGTGGAACTTCACTGGGAGGCGAGTGCCGCACCTGGACCTCCTCCAGTCTTTGAGCTTTGCCCAGCTCTCTGTTCAGGGACTGCACCAGAGGCACAGCTTCCTTTTTTTTTTTTTTTTTGCAAAGAGGGGGTAACTTAACACAGTGTGTACTTCACCCCGGCACTAACCCTGCGAAGGTGCCGTAAAAAGATTTACACCAGGGGAAAATGTGCCTGTGACAGGGGGTAGGTTTGGCACAGGTATTTTTGCAATCAGCTCACTGTTTTTTGCTTATCTGCCAACAGGGCCATGGCTAAGGAGAGCAAGTTTTGATGACCGCTTACAAGTTGCAATGGCAAATGGCCAAAATGCAATGGCCAAAATGCAATGGCAGGCCTGCCTGCAGGGCATGGCAGCTCTGGGAGCTCTTCTTGCCTGCTGCTGGGGCAGGGTTGTGGAAAGCAGCAGCAGGGTTTCATGCCACACTTCCAGGCCAGCAGCTTCTGGAAGGACATTTCGTGCCCAAAATGCCTTCTGTCAAAATGCCTTATCCCAGGCAGGCTGCAGCAGAGCTGAGTGCGAGGAGATGCTCTGGACTCAGCACAGCCAGGCGGGGACAGTAAATCCTTCTGAAAGCGCTGGCTGATCAGAATATTTGCATTGTTTTTCTGGCCTTTTCTGATGTACTAATGAAGTGCTTTGAGGCATAGCGTGAGTGAATGTGCTTCCTCAGCACGGTTACTCTGGGCAATGTCTGTTAGAGGAAGCCTGCTCTGCATGCTTGGTTATTAAGATACATTATTTACAGGGAGACAGAGAGAAAGCAAGACGTGCAATCAGTAATGACAGTGTAATGCTGCATCCTGGCTAAGGTGGGCTCATTTCAGAGACATACATTTTAACAAGGCCAGTTGCAAGGTCACACATCAAAGGCTGAGGCAGGAAGGTCACAGTTATCAGATGGGGTGTGTATCCTGGGAAGCAGTGCCCTTGGAAGAAGACTGGAGGTCGTAGCAGGCAGTGGCACCATCAGGGCAGTGCTGTGGCTATGGGGGCAAGCACAGAGCTGGTGTGAGCAAGGTAGAGGGGTGCTGAGGCGTGGAGGGGAGCAGCAGAGGGACAGGACCTCCCTGCCTGTCTGTCCAAGCCCTTGCAAAGATGTGATGTGGCCACTGGCTCTCTCAGAGTTGAGGAGAGGGTGTGGGAGAGCAAAACAGAGCCTGTGTCTGGGTTCTGGAAGCAAAGGAGATGCTCATTTATCAAAGCTTGTAGCAAAAGGCAGACAGGAAGAGGCACAATGACTTGGAACTAAACTGTGCCCAGGAAAACAAAGCATATGATGCAAATATAGATATACTTATCTTTAGATATATTAATATATTTAATGTATTCATATATTTAATATATTTAATCTAAATCCCTGTTACTGTTTCAGAGGATGAATGAAGCTAGATAGGGCTGTCACCAAGAATCACAGCTAGCACAGCCTGTCAGAGGTGGCACCTTTCCCCTTGCTCTCCAAAGCTGCTCAGCACTCCCTGCAGGATGTGTGCACAAGCTTTGTACTCAGAGAAACCACGATGAACCTTGAAGACCTCTTTGTACTAATCCTTCAGGAAAATGGAATTTGAAGGCAAATGAGATGCTTGGATCGCAAGGCTTGCTACAGGGAAATGCCTTCTTAATCCTTTGTCTTCCAAGCGCACATAGAGGCCGTGTGCCATGCAGAGTGGAAGGAAAATTGTGTATGGCCATTGGAGCATGGAGGCAGCACTGGGCATGAGGTTGGCCACCTCAGGGGAGATACAGGTGATGCTGATCAAGGACCGTGAAGCTCTGGCTTGACTTGAGCATTGACTAGACGTGCCTGGAGTTGTAACTACTGATTCATATAGAGGTGCTTCACTGTGGTATAGTCCCTCTGACACTGAGGAGGTTCTACCTCCCTTCCCTTGTGTGGCATCCACATGAAGGTCACACCTCTCCCACATCTCGGTTTCTCTCTGGACAAACTCTGCAGAGGTCTAGATCTCACTGTACAGGGATGTGGCAGAGTTCCTCTGCTGCACAAGTGCTGGCTTTCAAGGCAAGCTAATTCTGGAGTCACTAATGTAATGATGATTAATGACATATACACCACCCTTTCCTTCCTCCTTTCATCGACTGGGAAAAAAGCCCGGAGCAGAGCCGGAGATTAATTAATTCTCTCAAGTGGAGGGGAAAGTAATCAGACTGAAATCAGATTGAATTTAGGATTCTCGGGTGAGCAGAAGGATGTGCCAAGTGACATGTAAATGAAAGCTGACCCAGCGCTTGTTGGGTCAGGAGGGACACAACTGCTGAGCAGATTCCCCAGGAAGGGCCAAGAAAAGTGTTAGAAAAATGGGCAGGCAGTGCTGCAAGGGCCCTGGCACCACGGTGCTGAGCCTGGGGCATCCAGCCAAGGCCCTGAACCAGAGCAGGGTGAGGCTGTCAGTTCTGCTAGCTTGGCCAAGCCTGGCCACCTGTATCAGGCTCCTGCAGCAGCCAGACACGAGCTCTACCAGGATGCTCAGGGCTTAGCCTCTGCTCTGCCTCTGCCTTGACTCCAAAGTCGTGTTCCTTTTCACTGTAAGCTGATTGCAGCATCGCCAAAACTGGCTACGCGCTGCTATAGAAAGTTGTATACTCCAAATCTCTCTAACTGTAGATTGTTTTCTTTGTGCTTTTCATATTTGCTTCACCTGTGAATCCCTCTGTAGGGCTAATCAAGACTGTGAGGGTTAATCTGCCGTGTATTAAAACCTCATATCCTCCAAGAACATCTATTTCACCTTGAGAAAATGTCTCCTCCCCTATTTTCCTGCAAATCAGTTCACTAGCAGAGTAGAAATGAGTCTTACAGCTCATCCAGGCTTGGGGCTCCAGCAATCTCCCATGTATTTAAACATGACTAATTAGCTTGTGCCTACCATATCAGGGATTTAAAATCTATATATCCTAGTCAAATACTGGTCAGGCCCCCCAGATGCTTAGTTTTTAAGAGCATGCACACACAGCCATCAGCAAGTTAGATATTGCAGAGTGCCTTTCCCTTTGCAATCCAGTACAATGTTGACTCATATTAAGAATCCAAAATCTGTAATCTCTGTGAAATAGCCAGTGGTACTGCTGAGTGGGGGGATACAATGCGCACAAAAAAAAAACAAAACTTTTGACGTACTGCTTCAAAAAAGACTCCTAAAGAAATGGAACCATCTTAAATAAATGTTAATAAACAGCCATTTTGCATCACAAATAGAGTTGGGGTGCATTCTGGGATGGGAGCATTCAACGTGTCCATAAAGGACCCAAGAAAGTTTTCTGGTGTTTTGGCCAATGCTGTATGAGTCAGGTCAGGCCAAGCTGAGTAGGCAGCACACCCTTCAGAGCCAGAGGCTGTCCCTAGACTGGTCTACATTAGCAAGAACATCAAGGAAAGTTATCATTCCCTCTACTCTGCATTCAGGTAGCCGCAGTGGAGCACTGTGCGCAGTTTTGGCCACCGTACTGCATGGCAGATGACAAGTCCAACGGAGGCCACCAAAACGGTCAAAGGCTGGAGCAGGGGACATAAAAAAGACACCAAGGGAACTACTGTTCCACCTCAGGAAGGGAGAGATGGGGGAGATACTGCATCTTTTGATCCCTTAAGTGCGGATTTTTAAAGGAGTTAGAGAGAGAAGTGTGGAGTGAGAGGACGGGGGATACAAAGGTAGCACTCGGTTCAGTGGGACATAGTCAAAAACTTCCCTGTGAGAACGGTGTGTCCTCAGGACAAGTGCTCAGGGAGTTTGTGGGATCTCCACCCTTGGAAGTTTTCAAAACTCAACTGGACAAGGCACTCAGCAATGTGATCTGACTCTGTCACTGTTTGGGAGGCAATAACACCACCTTTACAGCCCCAGTTTGCTGCTCGTAGGATACAGGTGAGGTCTTGGGGCCCCTGTAAAGGCTCTCGGGCAGCTCCAGCTCTGTACTCAGCAGGAACAAGTGCAGTATTGGGAAGTGTTGCAAAGAGAGGCAAGAGCAAACCAGCAGCATAATTACTGCTTCTGCACGATCAGCAGAGACTTGTTTGCACAGTCATTGGAATATAATGTCCTGGAGACAAAGGTGTGGGAGTTCACTGGGACAGCAGGTATGTGGGAGCACTCTGACCAGGCATGAAGGTGGCATGGCCTTTTGTAGGCTGGTACAGTTAAAACCAAGTCTGAGGCAGACCCGTTATGCCACATTGCTTGGCCAACCACCCTCAGAAATTTATGCAGTAGTTAACAAATCATTTTCTCCCCTATGTTTCATGGAAAGAGCTGAGAGAGCTCATCTTCTGAGCCAGATCCTGCTCTGCAGCTCACAGGCTGGCTCTGGGGGAGGCGGTTGGGATGGTCACCGTGCCGTGCCACGGGGGCAGAAAGTGACAGAGCAATTGCCACAGCATCCCTGACCTGACCTGGCAGAGGCCGGTGGCTGTGGCAGACACAAAGCTCGTGCTAGGGTGAGTCTTTGGGGCAGCCGTGATGGTCCAGAACCTCTTCAAGGGACGTGGACTGGTCTCTTCTGCATTTTCTAGGCTGTACTGCCAGGACATGAAGAAGAATGTGAAGGGGGAAGTGCAGGATGAAGCTGGGCTCGTGGAGAGAAGGAAAGGAAGGCTGTCTTTGGTCCTTGCAGGGCACCCAAGCCTCTTGTCAAGGGAAGGGGCTCCCCAGGGACAGCAGACTGTACCCCCGGAGCAGAAGCACCAGCCCTCCTGGCTGCCTGCTCTGTTTGATCAGAGGCAACACATATCTCAGCAAGGAGAGCTGGGGGGATGTGTCCCTGAGACTGCCTGAAATCCACATCTGCAAGCTCATCTAAACCCAGCTGCGACGCTCTCTGAGCTGGGCCAGTTCCTCCTCTATGACTCTGTGCTGCTCCCTCTCTTCACGGCCGCTGTTTTCTGCATCTCCAGCACACTGCAGCGTGCCGATGCCGTGGGCAGGCAGGGCTGCCTTCCACCGAAGGCTCAGGACAGGAATAGCAATGAGTTGTTCCTGGCCCCCGCAGAGCTGCTTCTGCCTGTAGGAGCCGTCAGCGCGGCGGGGCGCAGCGGGGCTGGCAGCAGAGCGCTGCATCAGCCTCCAGGCTCCCATCGGGAGGGAGCACTGCCCGTCCAAGCAGTCCAGATGCTCTCCTCTGAGGGCTTGGTCCCCTGGGGCTTGGCGCGGGAGCCCTGGCCCCACTCATGAAGAGGGTAAGTTTATCATTTATTATTGATTGTCAAGCGTGGGGAGCGCCTTGCGTGGCGCGGAGGGCACAGGGAGGCACACGGCCTCTCCCAGTGCTTCTGCAGCAGTGCTGCTTTGTGATAAAAGTTTAATAAATTGAAAGACACAGTTTCCATTCCATTGGTAATTAACTTCTGCTGCTGTGTTCCCTCCTAATTGTCTCTATTACTCCAGATAAAACTGAGATCAATAGAAACCAAAGTCTGGAGACTGGGAAAGTTGCAATTAATTAATTATCTGTGTGCATCCTCCATCTGCTGGTAATCAGAAAAGACTGGCTGGTCCTCACAAAAGTCTTGGACCCCTCCACGGTTGCTGGCATCCCACGGGGATTTTGCAGTGGGCTGAGCAGTGCATCTTGGAGCACAGAATGCAAAGGGACAGCCCACGCTGTACCACTGCACCTTTTCCAGGTGCTTTGCCTCTCCAGGATGGTGCATGGTGGACTCCTTCTCCCAGGGTGGAGGCTGCACGTCTATTCCTCAGGTTCTGCAGGTTTTTTTTTGCTGGGACAGAAGCAGTAGGAAACACCTGGGAGACAGCATTGGCATGTGGCCAGTCATGGACAGGTGGTGGGTCTCCATGGCTGTCCACACATCTATTGGTCATGCTACCTTACTGTTATGCACTCCTGGAAAACTGCAGTATTTCCCTCTGTCATGCACTGGCAGATGCTGTCATGTTCGCAGGATCCAAGTGAATCTGAGCATCTTTCTCCATGCTTCAAACTGTCCCTGGTTCAGGTTGTAGGGGCAAGCTCTGCAGGAGAGGTGATGTATGGTTCCTTACCCCAATATCCCACCTGTGCCCTCCTCTCAGAACTGCTGTCTGTAGTTTTGGATAGGATTTTTTAGGATGTGGGTGCTGCTGAATTAAGAATTTGAAAAGAAGTGCTGAATTGCAACGCATCCCCCCGCGCTTCTACCAGGTACCATGAGCCTGGCTCAGCCCCCTCTTAGGATTTCCATATCCTTTGCAGGATGTAGTTGGCACAAGGCTGCTTTAGATCAGCTTCTCTAAAACCCTACGGGACCCTTCCCAGCACAGTAGCCCCTCGTCCATGGGTGAGAAGAAAGGTTCAGGTTCACCCATGCCTTCAGCAATCTCCATGGGCACAATCTGTGGCCTTGACACGTGCTTGGTGCAGAATATAGACAGACAAAAAGTCCCTCTGCAATCTCTCTCTTTCTTCACCAGAGACCACAGCAAATACAGTCTGTATTCATAAATTATATGTAAAATTATATATATAGTTAAATATATGTAAAAATTACATATACGTAAAAATTATATACATGTATAACTGCACAGCCCAGGCTAGAGGCTGATCATAATGCCTTTAAGGAGGAGCTCAACTCTTCACTCAGTTCTTTGCTACTGATGTACAAAGCATTCAAGTCACCCTTTGCCCTCAGAGATTCCTCCATCAGAAACTAAGCTGTCAGCAGAAAGCAAAAAACCCAGGCCAAGGGGTCCAAGAGGGACTGGACAACCAGAGTCAAACTCATCTCCCTACAGGCACGATAACAGCGTCTTTGCTCTGAAGCACATTCACTGCACATTCCCAAGGCTTACAGCACGTGAAGGCAAAGACAGGATGCTATTGCAATTCTGTGCAGGTATCAAGGAAGAGAACTGAGAGCAGGCAGTATCTCTGGAGAAAACTCCTGCTAATCCTAGGAGAAAGAAGATAAAACCTACAGTACAGAGAGAAAAAAGTCAGCCTCTCTGCCTCTCAGGTTGGGGAAGCTTCCTTCCTGACCTCGGTTATGCTGATAGACAAGTAAGGCCTGGCTGGCCTTATCCTGTAGGTTATTCCAGCTGTTTCAGTGCTTCTGCAGAGAAGAGAATCAAAAGATGGAGTTATGGGAAAAAGTATTAAGGAGAAAAATCCTTTCTGGCTCTGCAGGTGGTCAGCAGGACTGAGGCAAGGACAACCACCCTGACAAAGAGATGCGAGCAGACAGTGATGGACCTCTCTGGGGGGATGCTGTTATTCTGGCCGCATGAGTACTTGCATTTCTAACACCCGGCTCACTTCTGCCTTGACCCTTCGTTATGGTATTAATCTCAAGCCCCTTTGTCCCCTTCCCCCTGCTTGGGAAACCATTCCTCTTTGTGCGTTTATGAATCTCTTAATTTTCCGTGTCAACATGGTCACAGGCAGTTTATGCAGATTTTATATGATAAAAGAATCGTCACTGAAATCAGATAATTCCTTTCTCTTCTCATTATTTATCACCCAAAGCATATTTAAAAGATTGTGATCTCCTTTCTCGGCCCTGCTTGTGTCAGGACAAGCTCTCTGTGCAAAGCAATGCCTCCACTCCCCAAATCCTCCCAGCGTTTGTCGCAACTGTCATTCCTTTCTGGCTGTGCTTAGCTGAGCTGTACACAATAATGTAAGTAAGATCTTAACACCGCCTCGTACGTCCCTGTCTCTGCTGCAAACGCTTCGTCTGGTGCATTGTATGCCCGCATTAGCCACAGACTATTGGGAATCAAATTAGATTACAGGAAAAAAGAGATATCAACTACCCTTGATCTCTGAGGTTTGAGACCAATTGTTTGTGACTAAGATCTTCACTAAGCCCAATTTGAGAGGCACATATAATTTGCCTGGAGTGAAACAAATTAATGGAAAAGCCTCTCAAATGAGGTAAATCCATTTGGGGGTCTTGGTCACACTTGTTAGTCCATAACTGCTTCTGCTATCTTCTAATGTGATAAACTATACTTTTAGGCCAAACTAAAAGACTAAACTATTTTGCAAACAATAAAATAAAATAAAATAAGTAGTGTTTAAAAATTTGTGAAACCTCCGCATTACTATCAGCTGTATATTGAGCTGGAGAAATAGTAGAAATGCTCTTTTAAGCACTGTACAACAGAATTGTTAGGTTTTAAAATGGTTAAATTTATGGTTAAATTGTAAAGTGAACGTATCTTAGAAACAAAAAGAAACTACTGTCTAAATGAGGAAAACAGAAAAGTGCACAGACCCTGGCAAATTAAGTGCAAAACAATAATGAATCAGATTAAGTACTTTTGAAGAACAAATTGCTAGCAGCTTAAAATTTAGGAATGCCATTTTTCCTACACTTTATGAGCCCATATCATCAGGAGGCTGGTGGGGATGAGAGATGACTGCATAAAAGGAGGACAGGAGAAACACACAGATTTACAGAAAAACGAAATTAAATTTCGCAGTGGCATTCTGCACACCTCCCATCAAGGAATGTCCCACACCATAAGGGCTTCTTTCAGGGTATAAATCTGAGAAATTGTCTCAAAAAAAGGTGTCAGAGGAGTGTTTTTAGAACAAAGTGAGCACCTGCACAGTTACGAATGGCCAGGACCATGTGGGACTCACACAAGACTTCTGGAAGAAATCAAATCAGCAACAATCTCCAACGTACTGCTTAAACTGGTGTGGAAGGTGACAGATGTGACAGCAATCCATAGAAAAAGCTCTGTGGCCATCTGGAAAGCACACGGCCATCAGGTCTGAACGCCACATCAAGCAATTGGTGCAAACTAGAGTGACGAACAGACTTAATAGACACCTGGGTAAAAATAATTTATTAAGAAAGTGTCCTAAGACATTATGTAAAGAGTATTCATGTCTCTCAGATCTTGGAGAAATCTTTGATTCTTTGAACAAGTCAAAAAGGACATGCAGAAGGATATGGTCGATGTCGTGTACTTGGATCTCAAAAGGCTGTGCTTAAGGTCCCTCAGCAAATGTGCTAAGATATCACGGCATGGAAGTGGAGTCCTTTTGCAGACTGATAACCAGTGGAAAGGAGAGGAAAAATGGCTTTTAATAGATGTACAGATGGAAGAGCTGGAGCCCCAGAGGTTTTACATCGAGGCCTAGACTTTTTGACATGTTTGCAACATCCAGAAGAGATGGCGAAAGCTGAGGCAGCGATGCAAATCTGCTCAAAATATTCGGACCTGACTGATGGAAAATGAAAACTGATCCGCACACAGTAATGGACTCCAAATTAGCAATTAGTGCACAGAAAGGACTTTGCAGACACGTGCAGCTCCCTGAAAGTACCACGAAGTAACTCCCAGCAGCAGGCTCTGGGCTATACGCACTGCACAGAGGCAGGCAGGCTCCGTGCTGGCCCTGGGCTCGCTCTGCACTCCTGCTTGTGCAAGACAGGCTGGGCAAGTGGCTGCGGCCTCTCAGATCCCCCCTTCCTCCCCCCTGAAGTGGGAAAAGGACCAGGATAAACACAGGCCACAGGCAGGTTTCTGTCCAGGCCAAACCCGAAGTGAGTCTGCTTGAAAACTGTTTCCCTGGAGAGCGTGTTTGCTGCCTGCAGCATCACAAAAACTAGAGAGGGGTTTGGAGTTTACCTGCAAACCAGGAGAGAAGGCCTTATTTGCTCTGCGTTTGATTTGGCAGAGCTTTACTTACTGCAGCCTGCCTCCTCGCCTCTCTGGGTGCCTTTAGGGCTTCATTAGCACGAACCTGGGCGGCAGCAGCTTTAGCTGGGAAAGAGAAACCCCCCATTTTAGACACAGTTGCCAGGGTTATTATCTTTCCTAATTTGAAAGCTTGTGTCTTTTGTTCTCTTTTGTCAGCTGTGCCTCACCACTGCTCGTAGTCTCTCCCCCAGATATGACACAAGTGATACAGATGCTGTTGTGGCTGCCTGGACTGCGTCATTGCCAGACATTGAGCTCCCCCTTGTTCTTTGTTTCCACTTCCCCTATGCATGTTCCTCTCCTCCTGTCTCACACCTGGATCACAACCCCCTAATTACTCCCACTGCCTCTGAGCTCTCTGTAAAAAACCCTCCCTATGTCTTCCTTTCTTCCTAATACCTTCTTCTCTTCTCATATCCTTCCTTCCCACTCTCCCTGACGATTATTCCCTTTTGACCCTGGAGGCTGCGAAGGCTTTGCATGGCCTTGACCCCTCCATCCTTCCCAGCTGGGTGTGCACATCCCTCTGGGCCCCTCCTCCCTCCCTGCTATCTGTAATGTACGGGTGGCTCATTAAAGAAGTAGAGCCGCAGCCCCGTCCAGAAATACCATGTAAAGTATAAAGTGGATTTTGGAAACAACAAAGCCCTTTGTTTTGTTTCAGTGCCATAAACTTTACTTTCCCTTCCCCACTGCCCAGGCAGCACGCCCCACGGTGCTCGTGGCATTCGTGTGCGGAGTCCTGCACCCCGGCCACCGACCTGCACGGGGATGCCTCGCCATGGGGTGCCACCTAGGCCATGGGGCTTAGTGCCAACTTAGAATAATCTCATTTTCACAGCCGAAAAACCTCCGTAAGTCATCAGATTTTGTAGGAAACGCTAATAAAGCCACAAACTCTGCAAGGAAAAGGATTGTACGGACAGTCAGCCCCATCCGCTCTCCTCCCAGACTGAACTCTCCCAGTGCCTCCCAGGCACAGCTGCGTCTCCCCTGGCCAAAACATTTTCAGCCCAGGAGAAGCTGGGGACACATTGGTGGGCAGCAGGCACCCAGTCCTGGGACAGCCACTTCTGCTGTGCCACCGACGTGCCACCAATTTTTTCCAGTGCCGGGCAGCCTGGAGAGCTTCAGGTGCACCCAGCCCAGCCCGCCTGTGCTGGCAGGGAGATGAAAACTCGGCAGCAAAACCAAGGTTGTTTGTTCACAAATACCCTAATAGTCTCGTATCTCGCAAAGGAGCTGAGCAGGGGGTGGGTGGGGGGAGTACTTGAAAAGCAAATGAACTTATGTTTTATGCTTTTTAAGATGTCTAACAGAGTACAAAAGTTCATCTTTAATAGGAGGGCAACACAGAGTGCTTAGAGCTGCAGTTTGACACAGATACAGAGCTAAAATGCCTTTGAAGTACCTTCTGATTCCTCATTCTGCCTGAAGTAACTTTAGATTTATGCAGCAGATGGGAAATAGTCCCTCGTTACGTGGCTCTCTACTCCAGCACTGACTCCAAGATAAGGCAGCCTTATTGCATCCGCACGCCTTAGAAGAGCTCTTAGACAGTGCTTTAGTCTTCAGGGGCCTGAGTCTGTAGTTTGCATATTTTTTTTCTGTTTTTCTCTAAAATTACTCTTGATAAGTCTAACATGTTTTGAGCATCTTCAAAGGAGAACGTGGAGGAGAAAAGTTTGTCGGTGCAGCAGAGGTGATTCATTTTAATTCATTTGAAAACAGCTCTGTGTGTTCGGGGAAAGAGCTCGTGGAGAAGCAACAGGGAATGGCCTCGCCGTGACCCCAGCCTCAAACACGCCAGCTTTGAAGAAGTCTCTAAAAAAGCTTTTGTGCCAGTCCCGTGACTGCAAACCCCAGCGCAGCCTGTGTTCCCGGAGCTTCAACTCCCTGCCTGCTCCGTGCAAGGTGAGGCGAAGCCCCTTGCTCACCCCTGCACATTGCATGTGCTTCTCTCTACTGCAATGAACCCTGCCCCTGCAAAGAACCCTGCCCCGTCTGAACCCTGCCCCTGAAATATTTTCCTGTGCCAAAGCTCTCCCTCAAGGAGGGCTGCTTCATCCGGCACAGCCAGAGCCAAGCTGACCAGTGCCAAGGGCTGGCGCATCTCCTTGCCCCCAGCTAAGCACAGGCCAGCCCCAGGGTGCCCCCGTAGGGTGCCTGCTGCTTCCAGAGACGTTTCGGAGCGCTCCTGAGCTCTCCGGAGCTCGGATCGGATTGTGGCTGATGGATGCTGGATGGGACAAAACAAGGCTGCTGTGCCAATTGTCACCAGGAAGCCTTGTATATTATATCGCAAATTAACCGAAATAATGGAGGTTGTGCAAACACAATTTATCCTAGCAGGATTCACAGCTGTGACTAAGTTCATTTCGTTTTTAGCTTTGAAGTTTTCCCCACTGACCAAATGCAGAGGGTTGTGCTGTTTATCCTGTGCAGAAAGGCATCTATTTACAGACACCTTGGTGCTTCCTTTTTCAGGTTGCTTGCAAGATTGTCCAGAACATGCCATGATAGCATCACCCTCCGAGACCCCATGCAATGACTTCTGAAGCCTCCTAGCCCATCGCCCCTGTGGGCACCAGTGCAGACGCAGTCTCCTCTCCTGGCCCACCCTGCAAAACTCCAGCACGTATGACATGGCATCGTGCTCAGCTGCCTTGCGTGCTCGTTGCTGCCTTATTCCTGCCTTTGTTTCTAATGCTGGAGAGCTGCCGAAGCCAGGTACCCTGTAGGTGTCCCTGAAATTGCTTGTGTGAGGGGGGAGAGCATGGGGGGGCTCACGTAATTGAAACAATCCTTCTCTCAATCACCGTTCTGCAATGTTTATGCCTCACGCTTTGCCTCTGATGTTGAGAGCAAGCTGATAGCCACGGTATTAATAAGTTGTTTGTACAATAATTGCTGCTTAAGATAAATGATTCATAAAGTCCTACCATAGTCTTGGAAATGGTGTAAACAGGGAGAGCAGCTGGAGGACAGCAGTGGGATGCTAATGAGAGACCACCACGGGGAAGTAAATGTATGAAGACTGGGGAGGAGGGGACTAATCCAGCCCCAAGTGCTAGAGAGCATCCCACTTCCAGTGCTCACCTGCAGCACAGAAGCAGAGCCCGAGCTGTCCAGCCCAGTGGGTCGTTAGACCTGAAATAAGACGTTTGCAAGAGTCACTAGAAACTAGAAAAAGGCTGGGGATGAGGTGAGCAGCAGGTGTGTGCTGTGCTGGCTCCGTTCTTCCACCCATCTCCAGACCCTCTCCAGTGACAGCTCTGCCAGGTGCTGCGAGCAGGACCCGTAATGGTGGAGCTGCCAGTCCAGGAGGTTAAATTGGAGCTGTTGTGAGCTGTTGTTTCACTGGGAAGTGACAACATGCAGTTTAGAGCTGGCTGACTGGCGCCAAGCAGGAGCCAGAGGGACCTCTGGAAGTCTTTAGTCCGATCCCTTGCTCCACGGAGAGGAACTGCAAGGTCCGACCGGGTTGTTCAGGGCTGGCAGGAGCTTTTAGCTGAGGCACACAGGCACACGGTGGTACCTGTATCCCTGCTGTCACTCGTGTACCCCCCGAGGACTCGGTGCCCTGTAAGGGCGCTTGGGGTGCTGCAGCCTGGGTCAGGATGCAAGCAGGGATGCGAAGCCACGGCATCTCTTGACTGCGAGGATCATGCAGACGTGACCAGGGGCTGGAGCCTGTGCAATGCAACAAACGAAGTCACTTAAATCCTTTCAGGCCAGCTCCCGTTTGTAAGGGTTCGTGCTGTCAGGAGGGCATGTGCAAGCGAGTGCTGAGGAGGAGGAGACGGGTGAAACACAGGGCTGTGCTCCTGAACTGCTCCCAGCTCAGCTGTGGCAGGGGGAGATGCTGATGGTGTCCGGGCACTGACATCCTCCTGCCAGCATCATCCCACCGGGTGCGGTGTTAAGAGGGGACAAGAGATGACAGCAGCCCCCACCACTGCCAGCATCCCTGCAGAAAGGCCAGGCAGCCTGGTCCCAGACTGTCCCAGCTACCTCCGCCCTTGGGGTGAAGGTGGGAGCCTTCCTGCAAGACCAGGACCTGGCTGAACCTTCGGGGATCCCCAAAATCGATTGTCCCAACAGCTACCGGGACGTAGCCAGAGGAGAAGGGGCTGCACATCATGCCCGGCACTGGCTGTGCTGAACCCCAGGAGCCTTGGGACAAATGAAGAAAATGACAGGCTAGAAGGAAATTAATAGAGCAGAAAATTTGAAATGATGTGGAAATAATTCCTCTGGCTTAAGGAGAGCTCCTCGTATGCTTAATTTCAGAACACAACTGTTTGCATGTTGCTAAATTACAGTATCAAGGCAAGGAGCCCTGACTGGAGCTTATGGGACAAGGGGACATTTCCACTCGTGTGGAGAGCTTTCCCACCTGGAGCAAGGTAAGGGTAGGGGTGACCCTAGTTCGCTGTGGGGTTGGGGCATGGGGTGGTGGAGATCTGGAAGAGATCTTGGAGATCTGGAGATCTTGGAAGATCTGGAGTGCTGCTTATGGCCTTCACGAAGATTTGTCCTGTCACCTTTTCATTCCTAGCTTGGCCCTGCCATAAGCAGCTGGGGCAGGGAAAGGGAATGGGGGGGTCTCTGAAGTTTCTGCTGCCCCCAACCCCACAGCATTTCCAAAGCTCTGCTCCCTTCTCATCGGAGGGACTTCTGTCCGCTCTGTTGTGCCAAGCAAAGAGGCTGAGGCACAGCCAGGCCTGGGACCTGGACAAGCCAGCAGGGACAAGAGGTTGTAGCAGTGACGAGAAGGGAGGAGGAAAAGCTTCTGTTGAATGGAAATGTCCTGAATCTGCCCTGTGTGTGGGGTCTGGCACCAGCTGCGAGGATGCCACCAATGCCCTGACTTAGTCCGCCACCCTGCAGCTTCCTTGGCTCACATCTGGGACAGGCGAGGGCTGAGCTGGCCCTGTGGGGACACCCCACCACTTCCAGCCATCTAGGAGCAAATGCCTGCGCCTGTGCGGCTCAGCCAGAGAGGGAGAGAGCACAGGAGGCTCAGCTCTGCCGCTGTGCCAGGATCCGTGGGGCTGGGGTGAAGCTCTCTCCCCAGGCTGTAGATCACAGATGGGTCCACGCTCCCCATCCGGAGAGCTGAGGTCTCTCAAGCAAGAGCAGCAGAGATCAGAGACTGCTGCCGAGGGAAAACATGCGTCCATGGAAATGGACCCGTGGTGCCTGCTGCGCCCCATCCCATCCTGGGGGGGCCGTGTCGGGGGGTCTGCAGCAGCCCCCGGGCACAACCTGCCCCTAGGTGCCAGGGGAAGGCGCAGAGTCAAGCAGGGTGGGCGTAGGGAATTTGCTCTCTCTGATGCTGGAAATCTGTGGGGAAGTCCCCAAGGAGCCCCGGGAAGAGAGAAATCAGCTTCTTTCCTGACAAAAGCACAGAAGTTTTCAAGGTGCCCTTTAGGCTTCACAGCGCTCAGTGAGATTGATCTGTGCTCAGCCCCCCCAGAGAAAATCACCGGTCTGTATTTTCGTCTTCCTCACACACAGATGGGCAGGAGCTGCCCGCACCTCCCCGTCACTGCTGGCTCCAGCACATTATGGGGCCAGCACAGCATGGGGTGCTGCTCTCCCCAGGGTGCTGCTTTCCCCCTTTGCACAGGAGCCACAGGGTGCCGGAGGGGCATGGGCAGGCAGAGACCCAGCCCTGGGCACGGTACCAGCAGGAGCCTCCCGTTCGGAGACACTTTTGGCTCTGCAAAAGCAGCTTTTTGCTGTGTGTGTAACCGCACGGACCTGTGCCCCCCTGGCCGTCCATCCAGATGCCCTCCCCTGCCCCACAGATGCCCAAGCACCAGCCTTCCTCTCCCCACGTCGTGCCCCCAGTGCAAGGCAGAGCCTGGTCCTGCCCCACGGCAGCAGGGTGCTGGGCAGGTCCTGATGGGGCCATCCCAGTTGGGAAACTGGTGTGGGACACCCTCTGCCCCACAGTGCTGGGCATCCGGGCAGCACAAATGCACAGGCAGTTCCCACGTATCAGGGGGACACCCCAAAAGCCCCGAATCACACGAGCATTGCTAGAAGGACCAGCTGGGATAGCCCATGTCCTCTTCCTGCTGAGCTGGAGCACTCCTGGCATCTCTTCTAACCAAGCTGAGTGGAGGTCTCGGCTTCCTCGGGAAACACCCAGGATTCCCAAAGGCTGCAGCCATGTCCTAGTTTTTCCCTGCGTGTCCTAGTTTCATCCTGCTCACCGCTACGCGCCGGCAGCACTGTGCAGTCAGCTTGGTGCCAGCTGGGGAAATTCCACTTTTATTACAGCAGATGGAGTCCAAAGCCCAAAGTCCAGAAGAAGCACATGCCGTCGTCCTCCACCTCTGCGTGGCAGCCCCAGCACGGGCCATCGCAGCCCCTCGCCATCCTCATGCTCAGGTTAGCCAACCCTTGCCGTACAGACCGCAGCGGTACAGGACGGTGAGGATATTCCCTGTTCCTCAGAGCCTGGATTTCCCACCTGGATAGGACCTTCTGGGCCATCTCCATGTCACAGTGAACTTTTCAGGGTCCCAAGGTTGTCCCTGCTGCTCTGTCTCTACCTGGCCAGAGGTCATAAGCCGCGGCAGTGAAACGCAGCCCGCTGCTGGCCCCAGCTCCCTGCAGGGTGATGCCAGAACCAGATAGCCCACAGGCTAGCAGAAGGGGAGCCTGGTGGTGTCTTCACTCCTGAGCTGAGCCCTCATTCAGAGTCCCAGGGCTCCGACCAGCTGGCAGCACAAATCTGGGTAGCCGTATGTCACCAGCTGCAGCCCAGACATCCTTCACCACCCTCCTCCGTGTACCTCTGAGCTGTCCGAACCTCTGTGCAAGCACCTTTCTAAAGTCTTTACGTAGCCCCTAGCACACAGGAGGGATGACACGTTGTGGACCTGCACCTAGACGTCTTCCACTTTATTTCAGTCCTGTGCTTGGGTGGCCATGGTTCGCCTTGCCCTAGTAGCCACTCGCATCGATGGTGCATCAGATCTCCTTCCCCTCCAGCACGGGTGTCTGGCATCCAGCGAGGCTCTGCTGGCAGCCACACACTGTACACGGGGGAGCCCTGGTCCCTCTCTCCTGCAGGTTTAGCCTCCAAATTGGGCTTGCTGGGGAGACCTGGCTGAGCACGGCACACGGCCGGTGCAATGGCAGGTGAAATGCACAGCAAACACAAAGAGGAAAAACACGTCGAACCTTCTGGACATTTAAATGGTCCTAAACTAGAGCGCATGATCTGGAGAAACGGCACAGGATTTAGAAACAGCTGGGGGTGTTACCAGCCCTCGGTAGACGTAGGGTCTGCACCCCCCTCAGGCAGGAAGAAGCCCCTGGGATGCTTCCAGTCACCCCAACGCAGGAGCAAAGTGACATCTGGTGACACAGTGGGAAAGTCCTGCGCACGCAGCCTCCAGCTCACCAAGGAGTGGGACACAGCAGGGCTGAGGAGGGCCCTGAGGAAGCAAAGCTGGACCTGAGTCACCCGGAGGGACCCTGGCTCGTGGTCAGAGGCCACCCTCACTGCTGGGGACCTCCCAGAGCAGGAGCACTGCAACCAGCCCACCTGCTGGCAGCTTGAGCTGGGAGAAGACCGGACCATAAAGATCAACCAGAAAAACCTAAGAACGATAAATTCAATTGGAGAAAAAAATCAGTTAACCGCACCAGGTGGGTGAGGTGGGGATTATTTGCTTGCTATGGCATAGGTGAATGTTCAGCTGGCCCAGCATCGCCCACCAGTGACTCCAGTACAGTGGATAGTGCACTGGGAGAGCCATCCCCAAAATCAGAGGGGATGCACAGTGGCCTGGGGCAGCCAGGCATGCGAGGAGCAGAATGGGGAGGACAGCAGAGAAAAGGCAGCAGTGGCAGGGCAACGATCACTCACGCCGCCAGAGCAGAAGCTGCTGGCTTTGGTGTGATGGCGGGGGCAAGGATGGGCCCGTGGCGCTGCGGGGAGGAGCGTGTGTGTCAGAGAAACCCCTGGCTGCTTGCTGTGTTGTGCCAGCAATAGCGTGTAAAGCGCTGTCTGCGCGAGAGGATTCGCGTGTCGAGTGCTCCCCGGGGCCGTGGGATCGCTGCTCGGCGCTGGAGGCGAGGGCAGAGCTGCGGAAAGGGTCTGGAAGCAGCACCCGCCGCACTGGGCAGAGCCGGGGAGGCATGGCTATGCAGCCCACCCAGGTTAATGGTGCCTAAGTCACACCGCACGTGGGCAGACAAAAATTTGCTCCGGAGTTCATTGCACCTGGGATATCAACGCAGCCAGCTGCACTGCACCTCCAGGAGGTCAGCGAGGCTCTGGCAGGGAACGGTGCAGTTGGTGCATGGCTGTGATTGAAATCAGCACGTAAGGAAGGTCAGGCAAAGCCACAGCACAGATCGTTCCAGCAGGGGAAGTGTAAAAGCACGGCCCAGAGCGTCTGAGTTGCCTGTGCTGTCATGAAGCTAGGCTCAGACAAAGTTTGGAAGGGCTCTCCAGGGGTCGACAGTGCAGCCCCCAGCTCCAAGCACGGCTGACTTCAAAGTCAAAATCAGGTTGTCCTTGGGCAACTGAGTGCTGAAAGTCTTCACAGAAGGATATTATTTAGCCATCACCAGTACTGCCTGGGAAGTTTTACGAGTACACGTAATTAACAGCGTGGATACAGTGCAGGGATGCAAAAGGCAGAGGCAAAGTTTTCAGCCACGAGCTCAGCCAGGCTTTTTCCAGGTACTCAAGCATTTAATTGTGCAAAATGTTGGTGCCTTTGATGCCTCCTGCAACTGTTCCTGTGGGAAAGAGGCAACCAAGTTCCTGCCAAGCGTCGGCCACGTGCTCATCTGTCCGTGTGGATGGAGCCAGGGAGGAACGGTTCTTGCACAAAGGAAGCTGAGGTACGTTGTTATGCACAAAGTTTTATATCCGATGGTACACATCAGCTTCAAGGTTACCTTACAGCGCGGGGACAGAGAGAGACGGAGACACTGTGGTCTCTGCTGTGTCCCCTTCTCCCTGCCCCACAGAGCAGCTCAGGGGAAGCCCGTTAGCGCTCGCATTGTCCCAGATAGCTGAAAAATGTGAACAGTAGGAATGTCCTTGCTAGGTACAATCAACTGCCTGAAATAGCCCAGCTGAATTCTCAGGAGCCAGGCTTATTTCGCAGGCCTGGTCATTAGGAAAATCATCAAGATCGTGCTAAAGAGAGAACATTTATCAGCCCGATCAACATTTGGGAGCTGAACCTGTGCCCCTGGAGCTGCGCCATTGATGCAGGAGGTGTCTGGCCGTGCGCCCTGCCCTGTAACCCCTGCACCAGGCAGGGTCCCATCACCCTTTCCCTTCGTGTTGCTGCTCCACGTCCAGCCCCATCACACCACCACGTCACGAAAACACCTCTGGCATCGCAGAGCACCGTGGCAAACACCAGGCTAGGAAGAGGAAGAAAGCCAGATGCTGGCAGCAGCGGCGAGAGCAGGCTGCAGGGAGAGGGGCTTGCTCCAGAGCAGCAGGAGGTGGCAGGGGATGGCAGCGGGCAGGGACGGGGACGGGGACAGGAGGGAGGGAGCGGATGGCCAGCAGGCAGGCAGGAGCAGCAGGCAGGAGCCGCGGCAGGCAGCGGGTGGTTAATCAGCCGTCTGCTTCCGTGACTGAGCTCGGCGTTTGCAGCAAAGAGCTCCGCGGAGGAGAAAGCCTCTCGCTCATGAAAGAAACATCAGTGCTAATCGAATCAGGGTACAGCCCAGCAGCACGCGACAGGCCACGGCGGCTCATTCATATTTCATGCTTTGTTCCACTTCGGCGAGATAAAGCCCAGTGCAAAAGGTGGGGGAGCCCTGCCCAGCAAGGGTGGGAACCCAAAGAGCACGGAGGGAGGCCAGGGGAGGGGAGAAGCCAAAGGCTGCAGCAAGGATGGGCTGGCACCGGGGTGTGGGAGCTTGGCTGGGTCTTGCCAGGGAGTCTGCAGCCTCCCAGGGAGGATGAAGTCAGCAATCACCTGCTCTCAGGTTCTGGCTTCTGGGGGTCAGCAGAGCAGCGAGCTGCACGGGGCTCTGCTCAGGCTCCTCCGTGCCTGCTGGAGGCTTTTCCTGATGCCTGTCTGCAGGGTGGTTGCTCCTTGCTGCTGCTGCTGGTGGGTGGGAGCCCAGGGAAGCCCCTGCTGGTCATGGCCAGCAAGGTAAGACATTTCAACACCCACGGCAGACAGTGACTAGGCTTTTGTTGCCCCTAGAAGTGGCTCTTTAAGAGCTTTGTCTTTGTAAGGGATGCCAAAAGCCCGACTGTTGTGGGGTCTCCTGCCCCAGGAAGCAGTGGAGGCAGGAATAAAGCTAATCCATGGGCTTAGCACCTACCGAGGAAGCTGACAGTTTCCCCCAGGTAGGGGTAACCAAATGGTGCAGAAGCAATGTCCCAGTGGAGAAAGAGTAAATGAGGAACTGGGAACAGCAGTTGACAAGGCTGGGGATGATCAGGGATTGCCACGAGGCTGCGGCACTCCTCACCCTCCTGCCAGGGCCAGGACATCTGAGTGGGCAGCTGGGCACAGGATGGGACCTGTGCATGAGGAGGGACCTGCAGCCACGGAGCAGCCCCCCCACATGTAACCTACTGCAGCAAGGGGCTCCCTGAGGGCAGACCCCACCTCCTGGGAACGAAGCAGGGTTGGACCTGTCCTGCCCCCTGAGTCTGCAGGTTCGTGCTGCATGGGAAGATGCTGAAACCAGAAGAGGGAAAAGGATTTGGGACAAACAAGCCAAAACGCTAGCAATTCCCTGCGCAGCATGTACAGACTCAAGGCACATCTGCCTGGATCTGCTCTCTTGTCGTATGCTTCAGATGCCAGCACCCCCACAAAAATGTGGTCTTAGCGAGAGGCCAGCCACCTGGGAGAAGTAAGAGCTTTGGGCAGTCGTCATAAATGCCTCCCATGGATGCTAAACATCTTTAAAAATCTAGGAAATACCACCCCAGCTGTAATCCTGATCCTTGCAAGCCAGTCCCAGGTGCCAGCCCCATGTGCCTCAAGCAGCCTGCGGTGCTGTGGTTTTCACAGAATCACAGAATCGTCTAGGTTGGAAGAGACCTCCAAGATCACCTAGTCCAACCTCTGAAAGTCCAGCTTTCACCAAGTACGCTTAAATTTCACACTTCGGTTTGTGCAAGGCACTTGGATTTTAGGGAGGTTTGAAAAGTAAACCTGAATATAGATATGGTGGTAGGCTTGGCAAATCGTGTGAGAACAAGAAGCTGCAGGACACTGCAGAGGTGCACCCAGCATAGACCCACTCGTCTTCCCTGGAGCCAGGCTGGTGGAGACATGGGGATGGACCAGCTGTGGCTCATCGTCCAGCTTTATCATTTTGTTACTAACACCTTGCTCATCACCCCCAGCTGCCTGTCGTCCTGTGACACAGGACCCTTGTCCCAGAAATGTACTCCGAGAGAACAAAGGTTTTACTAGGCTGCACCAAAGCCCTGGGATAGAGCAGGATCAGCAGCCTGGGATGCTTAAGGAGAGCAGGGTGGGCAGCAGGAGGGCTCTCCCCAAGGGCAGGACAAAGTCTCCTTGCCAGAGGAGCAGTATCAGGGGCTTTCCTGCTAAAGTGAGGACACAAGAGAGCATAAAAGCTGAGGAAGAGATTTTGTCAGTGATGGGAGCAGCCCTGGGAGAGGATCGAGGTGAAGGCGCTGCTTTGCAAGGGCAGAGTCAGCGGCCGTGGCTGTCAGCACCGACGCCAGAGGACTTGTCAAAGCACAGGGAGCTCTCCGCAGCCTGCCGTGAGCATCGCTCAGCCCAGCCACGTCCATCCGTCCATCCGTCCCGTCTGCCTGGAGCTGGGCATCTCTGACAGGCGCTCTGCAGAGAGAAAACAAAACGCAGGCTTCCCAAATCGGCACCCTCCTGGCTCCCCGGGATGTGTGTGCAGGGAAATTCAAAGAGGCTGCGGCTCTGCTTTTCCCACGGAGGAGCTCCCTGTGCCACCGCCCTCGTTCAGAGCATCGTCCCACCACAGCTGTCCTCCCTGGCACTGCCCCAGCACGTGGGCAGGGAGGTGAAACCCAGCACATTCGTTCAGGATGGTGTCTCAGGGCTTGTCGTGAGCCCGGAGGAAAGCTTTTTCTACGGGGAGCTGTCACAGATCCCTCCTCCGTGCCTTCTTCTGGACATGTGTATGTGCAAGCTGGGGCTGCCACCGTCTTGTCTGTGGGGGCACTGCTACATCACAGGCTCTTTCTCCAGCTGCCATTTATTTCCATAAAGCCTGCAGAAACAGGCACTGCTCCGTGCTTGCTGTCCTCTGTCGGGTCTGCCTGAAACACACAGCGGCTCCAGGAAGGGGAAGGAGCCGCAGGATGGGGCCAGGCACACGCACTGCGGGGCCCTGGCTGGTCCTGAAAAGCTCCTGACCAAGCAAAAGAAGGGGAAGGCCTGGAAATGTCTCAGCAAGCTGAGCCGTAACACTTCAGCAACTGATGCAGAACTTTTATTGACGAGATATTTCATTGTCTAGATGTTTCACGGGCTGGCAGAAGAGACCTCTGGGTTGTCCTGCCCAGCACCACACTCGTGGTGGGGCTGCCTCCATCACAGATGGACCGGCTGGCACCTACCACAGGTCAGGTCGTCCCATAGCATCATGCTCCCTTCAGCCCTCTCCAGGGACGTGGCACGTCCTTGCTGTTCGCAGCTGGGGATCCTGCTGGCTCCTTTGGGGCCCTCTGAGCCCCAGGTGACAAGCCACGGGTGTCTGGTGGCACCTGCATGGGCACAGCGAGGTGGGGGCCCAGGGGCCGAAGGGCGAGGTCTGAGCTCATGGTTCAGGCGTGGGACCAGGCCTCTGAGAGGACAAGGGAAACTGAGGCAGGGAACGGGAGACAAACGTTTCACTCAGAGCTGGGTGCACACCGTCAGGCTGTGCTGGCAACCTCCAGCCAAGGCCGGGCCTGTTCCCATAGCTGTTATAGGGTTGGCACGGAAGTGAGCTGGAAAGCAAAGTGCCTGGAAGGCCGAGGATGCAGCTTTTGCATCTTTGCAGCTGCAAAGCTTTTTCTCAAGAAGCCATTGCCTTTAGATATGAAAGCTCTTTTCAAACCAGGCACAACTTGACCAGGCCTTTTATTTCAGCTCCCCTCCCCCTTGGGCCTACCTTGGCTCTCCTGTTCCCTCACCCCTTCCTCTCTCTGTCTCAGCTCTTCCCACGTCTCCCAGCCACTTCTTACTTCACCAAAACCACTCCTGGTTGTCCCTTCTTTTTTCCCATCACCCATCCCTCCATCCCCTCTAAAAGATCTGTGTCTCTTGCATGATGCCAATCGTAGAATCACAGAATCATTTTAGGTTGGAAAACACCTTCAGGATCATCACGTCCAGCCTCCAACCTGACCTGCCTGCTTCTCACCACACCCCGGCAGAGTCACATCAAAGAGCACAGCCTTTTGTTTGGGCCCTGTTTGAAGTTGGCTGCTCATTTTTGGTATGCATGCAGCAGTTCTTTGGCTCATGCTTGTTCCCATAATAAACACTCATTGCATTGCTCTTAAATGACTGGGAAACCTCGAATTTTAGTCTTTTATTCATAATCTTCCATCTCAGACACAGAAAAAAAATAATAAAAAAAAAACACATGTAAATTCAAAACCTGCGAGAATTGAAAATTTCATAAGTGCTGCTGACCCTTCACTGGCAGCTCTGAATGTGAGGGAAATAAAGGAATTGCAATGAGGAACCTCACCTTTTGATAACAGATTTGGAGGAGCCCAGCACTAGGACACACCTGCTAGCTGCCGACTGCTCCCAGGCCTGCAGCCAGAGGTGCAAGCGCCCTCAGTCCTTGGAGCGTGTCCCGCACGCGTCGCAGCACACACCGTGCCAGTGCATCGCGCCATGGCACTGCATCAGAGCACAGCCACACAAACACCTCCGCCACTCCGTGCACGACCACCACCGCTCAGCTGCAGACCCTCTCCCTGGTGCTGCAAGGAGTGAATTTACAGGATTGCTTCCCGTTTAGTCACTGGGTGCCACCCCACCCACGCCCTCTGTCCCACTGTCTGCCCCTTCAAGGGCCACTTTTCTGGACAATTTGGGTGGAAAAGCAAGGAATAACAAGAAATCTATAAGAGTGAAAGGCTCTTGGTTGAGGAAGACATCAGTGAACGCTGGGGAATAATTCATTTTCAGTGTCAGTAAAATGAAAATCTCCAATGTGCCGTGGCTGAGAGTCAAAATCAACAAGTTTCGATGCCTCTACACTCTTCGCAAATTTCCTGTGTGGTGTGCAACTTTTCAAACTCAGTGATTTATTTTAGTTTATTTTTTTAATTTCAGGAATAAACAGTGACTTGTGTAAAGGAAGTGTTGCCAGCTTTGTAGGCAGAAATCTTTCTGGCACCTGCAAGTGGTCTGCAATTCCCTTCTGGAAGGACTGCATAAGCCAGAGACGCAGTAACTCTGTACTGGGATTTCCCAAGACACGACTGCCAGGGGATTTCAACCAGGAAACTTGAAAGTCTCTTGTTTTCCTGAACATGGTTGATATGCCTGCTCAGAAAAGCAGGCGTAATAGTGCCTGGCTTGTTGGCTAGGAGACCCTTAAGCTTCCAAGGGTGCAGAGAGCTGAGGAACCTGTTCACATTCTGCACAGAAAATAAATAAATAAATAAAATAAAACCAACACCAAACATCCTAGTCCATGTACATAGTGCTGGGGCCAGTCCCAGATCCCTGTGCTGCTGTCCCACTCCTCCACAGTGCTTTCCAACCCAAATGTGACCGAAGGGACACTTCAAAGTCACCCTTTTGGGGGTTAAAATGGCATCCATGGAGGGTATTTCTATCTTGCTTCATGTTATCCTGAGTAATTTGCTTGGACACGATGCTAAATGGCTGTGCTAAAAGCAGAGAGAGAAAGTGGTTTGGGAATACAGCCTTCCTTGGCAGACTGAGCTGGTATGTGATCAGACAGGAATCGTATTAGTAAACACAAAGCCGAGCTCGCCATCTGTTAACGCCATCCACGGAGTGGATCTGACCCCTGCAAACCTGCATAAAGCTGGCACAAAGCGCGCGTGGGTGCGGCGCTGAGACGGGCGGCTTCGTGCAGGGCTCCACGGGTGCTCTGCGAGCCCAGGCTGCCACCTCCAGGCACACGAAGCTCGCGGAGCCTCACTTGTTACTGACACAGCCAAATCCGGCACGGTCAGCTGTGAATTAAAAGCTCCAGAGGTGACTTGTCAGTAGTTTGGAGTAATATCAGGTGTGACTAGAACAGGAAACTGTTTTACCAGGTTCCCAAGGGTGCACGCGGGTTCCCAAAGGAACCAAGAGCAGTTCTTGAGTGTGCAAGTTAGAATAAAAGTCCCTCTGGGGACATCTAAGAAGGTGTGAAAGTCTTGATGGCTGCTGTGGGACGTGAGGAGGGTTATTTGCTGCCAAGCCCAAGCCAGAGTTTCCATCTCCTGTCCTCGGAGGGAAGGGTTGGCCTCTGCATCAGCTCCTTCCCCAGGGCAGGTTCCCCAAGCCCTCTCCACAAGGGGTTTTGCACGATGTGAATGTGGTTTTGCACGATGTCAATGCCAAACTTTATTCGTAAGTGAGATAAATCAGCAGGATGTGGGTTCTCAGCGAGCGATGCCATAACCCAGCACCCCCAGGCCATGCCACGTGCCCGGTGCCAGCAATGAACCAGGAGCAAGGTGCAGAACCGTGGCTGTCCCCGTCTCTGCGTGGTGGGGAGAGGAACCCACATAGGTGTGCGCGTTGGCACGCGTGTGGAGGAGCTGCGTGAGGTGACCTGCGGAGGTCCCTTCCGACCATATTCCCTTGAGGGACAGATAAAGGCTCCAGCAAACCAGAAAGGTGGGATATCACGCTGACGGGTGGGTTTAGGAGGTGATGGGGAAAGGAGGAGGGTCCAGGGCAGAAGTTAAGGGACGTGAGCACACGAGAAGCATCAGGCATCCTGCAGTCATGATGTGGGTGGTAGAAGATCCCGACACAATAACAAGACAGGCAGACACCAAAACCCGAGAGCAGATGGCAGGGCTTGCAAGCTCAGCCCTCAGCTGGGGATGCTGCACAGCAGCAGCTTCTCCAGCCTGGAGCCAATGCATCAGGACAGGGGACACGGGGGAGGGCGATGGGAGGCCAGAGAGGAGGGCCTGGGAGGACGGAGGTGCTGAATGGGGCCGGCAGGGGCTGCAGGTGAGAGGACAGCAGGACGGCATGTGGGCAGCTGGCACCAGACTGGCCTAACCCCATGGCAGGGGCTGCACTGCCTGGGGACGGTCACCTCCATCCCCGAAGGGCTGCGGGGGCTGGGGGCACACGTGCTGTCAGTGACACAGAGGGACCCGACGCTGCGGTGCCCTTTTGGATTTATATGGCAAGTAAAATGTGAGCCTTTCCTGTAAATGCTGGCATCACCCCGGTCCCTGTGTCTCATATGCTGGCAAATCCTTTGCTGGAGAGCAGCTAACCTTCCAGCTAAACGCCTACAAGACGGGCTTTGTAAGCCCACCTACAAAATACTTCAGCTCAGACTACAGGAGAGAAGGTTTGAAGTTATGCTGTTGTTTTTTTTTATTATTATTATTATTTTGCTTTTTTTTAACAATTCCTAAATTACCAGGCAGGTAAGCCTAGACATTCCTGTTCCCTAGGGATGTATCCTTCACATGTGGGATAATTTCTGTTGCAGGGAAGGAGGTGGCTAGCTGGGCGTTGGAGTGCTGGCCCTTCCGTGCCTGTGACGCACCCTTTGAGGCCCCTGTTTTCTCTGTGAGCGGTAAGGCAGTTTTCTGCAGCACAGGGGCAATAACAGGCGAGGCGATGGCCCGTGGGAAGAAGGAATTTTATTGTCCAGGAGGAGGTGCACACTGCCCCGTGCCGCAGGGCTTGGAAGGAACACTGTGGTCACTCTGACTGCGGGGGCGGTGCGTGGCGGGTCTGAGTGCAGGATGCGGAATGCAATACGAATTCAACAACACATTGCATCTGTCCCCCGTTACAAAGAGCTTCCATAGGAAGAAGTAAAGTGCCCGCCACAGCCAGAGAATCCATCAGGACATAAGTGCCCAGGATAGAAAGCTAAGCCAGCCCCGGAAAGGCCAGTTTAGCCAGGATTATTGCAACTGGGAAATGGCTTTAACCCGCCCCCCCACCCGCCTGGTGCCCAAACAGTGCTGGGAGAAGCAGACCCCGGGCCAGATCCTGCCCGTACCTGCACTGGGGTGGTGCTGGATTTTCTGTGCAAGTGCTCAGGACAGGATGCTGTGGCGGGTCCCCAGCAGGCAGCGAGGGCCCCCACCAGCACTTCTCCTTCTCCAGCACCCCCACCCCCCCACCCGAGCCGTGCTCCCAGCAGAGTTTTTTTTTTTTTTTTTTTTTTTTTTTGCAGTGAGTTCAGCCCCACAGCTGGGGCTTCTGTGCTTTGAGAAACGTCTGTGTACATAACATCAAATTTCAGTAAAACAGCTCCCAACCCATAGAAAAATGTATTTACAGCCGGGAAAGCCTTCAGAGCCCCCAAGTCTGCTCACCCTCCCTCGCACATCTGCATCACTGCACCCACCTCAGCCTCTCAGACCAGCTCCATGTGTCTTTGGAAGCTGTTGCTCCATACCAGGGAAGCTTACCAAAAAAGATGCTCCTGTGGGGGACAGAGGAGAGACGAGGAGGAAAGGCCAACCTCCCTGGCACCTGGCTTACCAGCCGGGCAGTGCTGGAGATCCTGCCAGCCCTGCCTGACACGGCTGAGCAGAGCCTCTTTCTCCAGCCACAGGGCTGTGTGGCTGCAGCTGGAAATATTGCTCGGGACCCCCACTCTGCAGATGACTTGGCAGCCCCAGGTATAGGCGGGTAGCATGGGTTTCTCTAGGGTAATAGAAGAACAAAGTTTGGCAGAAATCCCTCTGGCCCCCAACCACATGAGATGGGAACAAACTCTCCCACCCTGCTGGGTGCAGGTCTGGGGGAGGCCAGAGGAGCTGGCAGTTCTGCCGGGGAGAAACCTGAGCTTGTGGCCCTAGAAAGCATGTCTGGGCTGCCCCGGGATGCTTGTGCTGTTATCCAGAGAAGAGCAGTGCTGGTGTGCTCATGAGGTGGAGAGTCTCCTGTGGGACCTGAGATTTCCTGAGGCTCCAGAGAGCAGACCCTGGCCACCTCTTTCCCCGTGTGAGGAAAGGGCCAAAGTATCCTCCGCACAGAGCCCGCCGGCAGTTCCTAGCGCTGTCAGCCTGTACCCCGTCCCCTGCCCTCCTGGGCTTAGTGGAGGTGGACCACGAAGCCACCTGCAGACTGGTGCAGTTCAGGAGGAGCACGCAGGGACAAGGATCAGGGCTCTCTCTGCCACGTGGCAGCCTGCAGGGCCCTCCTCAGCTCAGAGCTCCGCCAAACTCCCCACGTGTCCGATCCACGGGAGCTGGAGCCCGTGACAAGCCCAGTCCTGCTGGTCCTGGTATTGCTGCTGTGAGTGCTGCCCCTCCCTCTGCAGGTGCCGCTGGGGCCATCCCGCCGTGTGAAGGGGTTGCCACCTGTCTAGCACAGCTGTGCGGGGACCCCCAGCCCCACAGGGACACAGCAGAGGATGGAGAGAGGAAGGACCTGTCTCTAGCCTGCTTGGAAGTCTGCTCCCCGCTTCAGATGGGGGAAGGAGGCAGCAGGATTGTCGAGGTAACTGGAAAGCCGTATTTCCACTGAAGCTCAAATCAGAGATGCTGGAGGAGTTCCAGATCCTGGTCTGGTGCCCCCCTTTTTCCTGCTCACCACCCTGCTGCCCCCAGGTCAGGGTAAGTGTTAAGGAATGTCCGATGTGGGTCTGCGAAGCCGGTGATCAGAGATGCCTCCTGGGGCCATTTGTGTTCAGCAGCTGGGACCGCATGGCCTGGATACTGCTCAGGATCTTCTTCTGGTGGCCCATCATGGTGATGCCCAGACTCCGAATGTCCCTGGAGAATAAGGACACAGTCAGACAATCCATGGGATGGCCTCATGCCCACAGAGACACAGCTCCTCCCTGCATGCACACCCCACGGACCAGCCCAGGACCCCTCTCCTGGCTCTTCTCCATTTGCCCCTCAGCACAAGGCTGCCTGGGGCCCGTGACGTGCTCCACAGGGAAGGAGAGGCTGTCATTCCCCCTGGCACAGTCTCCTGACAGGGCCGCTGTGACAGCCGGGGGGGGAGCAGGAGCAAGGGGCACCGCTCGTGACAGGCTAGTAGGTGACAAGATCGATGCTCTGAAATTGGATTCAGTTTTAGTGAGATGCCCTTAGATAATCCAGTCAGAAAGACAGGCAGATGATGAGCCTTCTGCAGGCAAAAGCTTCCCTGGTGTGTGGGAGAAACAAGGATCTGTGTCCGTTCAGTGCCACGGCGAAGGCCCCTGGTACAGCCCCCGATCAATGCACATGACAGCCCTCTGCCTGCATCTCTCCATCTTCCCTTTCACCTCCTCCTGCTTTACCCATCCCAGCTCAACCAACGCTTTCACTGTCACATCCTTTCTGAGTCATGGCAGCTACTGCTTTTGGCAAGGAGCAACTCTCCTCAGAGCTAGAAGAGGTTTTTTCCAGCCCTGGTGTGAGAGCTAACACCAGAGGATGGTGAACGTAAGCCCAGGATGTATTTGCCATCTCTTCTGGTACCACTTGTGGCATCAGCTACCTCAAAGAACCCCTAGAGAGGTGCCGGAGCAAGCTCTTTACAAGAGGAGGAGGATGGACGGTGGGACAAGCCTTTCTCAACACCCCTTAACCCAGCCTTGATCTCTAGGGAGCAATTTCTGCCTCTCTTGCACTCCTGTTCCATGCACACAGGAGCCCTGGGCCCAGCGACCCAGCACATGGTGATGCTGGAAGCTCTCCTGTAGCTCCCTGCTTTTTCATTTCTCTCTGCTGTGAGTGAGAAAGGTGGCAAGAAAGAGGCAGGGGGAGGACTGTGTTTACTAGGAAGAGGATTTCCAAAGCATCCAGGCTGAGGCTATGGCCTTCCAGTCACACTGAGGCCCTGGGTCCTCCCTGCCCAGCTGCAACGAGCAGGCAGCCAGTGCACAGAGGTCTGAGCTCCCATCATTGCCCTGGAATCCCACACCCTATGAGTAGAGAAGCTGAGAGTATGGCCCTGCCGTTCCGACCCAGACATGCCTTTGGTGGAGGAGACAAAGGTGAGAAGAGCAGGGAGACCAAAATAGTGTATCTGACCCTACTTTGAGCAAGCAGTTGGACTAGATGAACTCCTGAAGTGCCTTACAATCTGAATTACTTCCTTCTAATTATTATTATTATTAATAGTAATAATTTATATTTATATATATAAAGTACCTGTCACCATATTGATAAACATTCTTTGGAACCACTCTATGACAACCGTGGAGCTCCATCACAGAGCTGCCATGGAGCGCCAGAGGTGGCCAGGTTCTCACACACCCTCTCGGAACAACTCCCACATCTCTGCTCAAAGGTCACTGCTGCCGTGGACATCATCCCAGGACTCAGCATTAACCTGGTACAGGTTATGTACCAGGTTACGTATGTTAATGTTGGTACTCACTCGATGTTCATTCGCATCACCATGCCCAGGGAGGAGTACCCTGCCATGGCAAAGTTGTCCCGGTAGTGCCCCAGCCGGATGGAGTCCAGCCAGTCCTCGACAGTCAGGCAGCCAGAGAAGTCGCGGAGACCCCTGTCGAAGGGTGTTTGGGTGAACCTGAGAGCGGGACAGAAGTGATTAATTATCCCAGGAGCTCAGATGGAGATGGTGGTCCTAGGTGTTCCACCTCAGAGAGGGGAGGACTTGGAGAGCCCTCGCTGTGAAGGTAGGCACGCTGCTACATGGGCAGTGCTGCACGTGCTTGGCTCAGCCCCGTTGTTGGGACGCTTCGGTGGGTGCAAGGCAGCAAAATGCAGGACGTTTACCACCACCCACTGCAACCAGTGGTCACAGGGCAAGCCACTGTTGCTAGAACTGGACCGAAATATCCCTTTTTTGTGGCAACCCACACGCTCTGCTTGCTGTCAGCTGTGGCTTGATGGGGTCTACCCCTGCTCGTCACGGCGAGCCCTTACCGGTTCACCGTGGCTGTACACTTGAGGCTGTCGGGGTTGCGGATGAGCTTGTCCAGGACGCCGACGATCTGGGAGAAGCGGGGCCGCTCGCTGCGCTCCTTCTGCCAGCAGTCCAGCATGAGCTGGTGCAGGGCCGTGGGACAGCCCATGGGGGCGGGCAGGCGGTAGCCTTCCTCCACCGAATTAATGACCTGGAAGGAAGCCATGGCGCTGGAGCGGAGCTGCTCTCCTGCCCAGCTCTGAGCACCCTAGACTGCTACGCACAGGGGAGATCCCCGGTGCATGAGCTGTTAAGGCCATCAGAAGGGGAAGCAGGGAGGTGTACACAAGATTCATGCTAAATGACAATTTTTATTGCCGGTGAGCTGCGTGCGGACTCTGCGGAAAGCTGAAAGCAGGCTGGACACCACACACATACAAGAAATCACTGCTCTGAGAGCAGATTTATTAAGTGGTCCAACAGGCCTAAAGTATTGCAGCTTGCCTCCAGCAGATAAGTCATGAGGGCTTCATTCACATTCAGTTATTCTACAGCCAGGGCTTGCCACTGCTCAGCAAAGCTGGGAGAAACCCCACTCAAAGGGCCTGTGCAGACGACGTTGTGCAAGTCACTGCAGCCACCATCTGTCACCAAAGCCACTTTCTATTATAGGAAAAACACCACAGAGAGGGGGGATTCCCAGGACTCAAGAGCAGGGAGAAAGCAGGCAGGTTTATGGCACCCATAGGCAAAATAAAGGAGTCCTATGGTTCTGCAGAGTCAAAAGCATCCATTCTCTGCCTCCTTTTGGAAATTTTGCACCCAGTTTTTAGTCAGGCAATAACCTACATTTTACTTTAGTTTTTATGCTATCCTTGATATAAGAGTGGCCCCCAACGGCACTGCCGATCCCATAGCCTACTGCTGGGTGCCACAAGTCTGGGGCTCTTGGAAGCCACGTGTGGGCAGCAGGTGTGGGAGGAACCGGCGGGTCAATGCGGTGGGGTGGCAGCGATCCTCAGGAAGCCCTGACCCCTAGCAGGCAATGGGTAAGATGGCACAACGTACGCTGAAGCTCTCCAGCTAGCAGAAAGGCTTGCACAGAGCAGCAGGCTGGGGTGGGAGACCCGCCGTGCACAACCAGACACAGCCAGGAGCCACCGCGCGGCAAGACGAGAGGCAACAACAGGCAACACACCGATGCCCCCACTAAGGGGACAGGCACGTTGTGCACAGCCCAGCGGGGATGTGAGGAGAGGCAGGGGCTGCTCTGTGGGTCCCTTTTCCCTGGCACCCCCGCTAGGCTGGCTCGGGACGGGGCAGGAGGCGAGGCAGGCCTCACGTCCACTCACGTCCCGGTTGGTCATGTTCCAGTAGGGGCGTTCGCCGTAGGCCAGCACCTCCCACATGACGATGCCGTAGCTCCACACGTCGCTGGCCGAGGAGAACTTGCGGTAGGCGATGGCCTCCGGAGCCGTCCAGCGGATGGGGATCTTGCCCCCCTGCAACAGCAAGCAAGGAACGCGTCATTTCGATAGCTCCCGTGGGAGGGAGGAGGGGAGTGCTGGGCCTTGCTGCTTTGGGGCAGGGATCAGCATCAGGGCCAGGGCAGACACCACACTGCGTTTCTGTGTCAGATGGCTCCTGGCGATCCAAGCTGTGATGGCCAGCTCTCATTACGGGCAGAGGATCGCACATCGTGATGCTCCAGGGCTGGCTGCATCCTGCACGCTTCACTGTGCACTGTTCCCTTTTTGCCCCCAACCTATTGGGTTGTTTCCACCTTTTGGAGCACTAGCACGAAGCTTTCGTTTCGCTGGGATGCACCTCTGCCTGGAAAACACGGGCAGCTCCCTCGGCCCTGCACTGCTGGGTCCTCTCCTGATCTCAGGCTGCCCCAGCAGAACTGGGATCCAGAACAGCTACGCTGGATGGGCAGTGGGCATCTTCTGGAAAGCACTGAGGAGGCCATCAGCACAAGGTAACCCTAAAGCTGTACTGGAAGGATGGCTTCAAGGAATCTCCAGTGGAGGAAGGAAAAAGCTGTACTATTTTACAAGGTCTTCTTTGAAATGTCATGCGTGATGCTGGCCCTCGGTGCCCAAGAGAGGAGAAATCAGTGGTGAGGTGGAGCAAAGGGCTACCAGAGCACAAAGGACACGGAGCTGACCCTAGGCACAGGCAGAGAGCCTGACTCATTTAGTGCAGAAAGGAGGGAGAGTCATGGCATGTGTCTGTTACTGATTTGGCAGACGAGTGCTGAAGAGAACTTGTTGAATTAAAGGCTGACTATGATAACAACAACAATAACAACAACAAAAACTAAAAAAAAAAAGTAATAAATGGGCTAAGAATACATCTAAATTGAAATCGTGGTTGCTGGCAATCTGAACAGAAAAGATGCAAAAACATCCTTATTTTAAGGATATCCCAAATGGCGCCTTGCCAGAGTGCTTGTATTCCCGATCCTGTCACTTCATGTTAGTGGTTCATTTTTATCTGGGCTATGCAACAGGTAAGAGCTACCAGCTCTGGTGGGTTTCACCACGCCTGGATGCCTCAAAGCCTCTGCTTGTGACATGCACAGTGGTAGCTCCATACTCTACTGACCTCTCTGCTTGCATTCATGCTGGATACATTAAGACAGCATCTCTAGAAACTGGGCAGGATTGGAAAGGATCAGCATGTAGGTCAATACGTGTGCTCTGGTCACTAAGGTCACCCTCCTGGTCCTCTACAGTCCCTGCCACACCATTTCCAGAAATTCCTTTTTAATGTGGGAAAGCTCAGAGACTGCCTTGGTGGGTGGCAGGCCAGGCTATCTGTGTGAAGATGGCCTGCTCTGAGGTCAGGAAGCCCTAGCCGATCTTGGGCCCCTTCTTGCCTTTCCGCCAGGCTGAATCCTGAAATGAAGGTTCTCCTGAAGGAGTGGTCTCCAGGCTGAGTCACTGTGCACCCACCTCTCAGACCTGCAACCACGTTAGGCCACGCTTTGCAGTGCCACGAGCCAGCCCAAACCAACCTGAAGCTCTTTCTGCCTGTCTAGTCCTGGTCTTTCTGAAAAGTGATGCTCAGACTCCACAGCTGCCTCTCCAAACTGACCCACATCAGGGAAGTCTATCTGCCAAAGGACTGCCTTGGGAGAACGCTAATTTATTTCACGTCCAGAGAAAAGCAAGAAGAACATGTTCCCTCAATGAATTTCATTTTCCCTCTTGTGACCTCCACTAGAGGAGCACATCAAGCTCCAGTGCTGTCAGGCTGGCCAGAGAGTCTTAAAATAGGTTCACAGACAAACGTGTCCTACATTAAAACAAAATCATCTAGGCTGCAAAGCCAAGTACTTGCAAGTCAAAAAGCTCAAGAATTTTCACTCCCGTCCTTTCCACACCCCTGAATGAGGCAGTGTCACTTGGAGGAGCTGTCACATGGAGAGTGTGACCATGCTACTGAAGACTATCAAAGCGATTGACCTGTGGTTGAAGGAGTGGATGGAGCTACAGTCTAGGGATGGACTCCAGCAGGGACATGGGAGCATCCCATGGAATGGTCCTTGCATGCCAATGGGAGCTGCTGGCTGGGGAGTTTTGATAACTTCCCTGTTCTCCTACCCTGCTTCTCTTTGTTCACTGCACACTTCGGTTGTGGGATGTCTCTTTATGAAGGAGAGTGTTCTCATATAATGCTTTGAAGGTCAGAAACGCTTTGGGTTCACGTCCAGGTAGCAGTGGTGAGGTGACCGTCTCCATTCCTGCACTGCCTACCTTGACTTGGGTGTCTAACTTTTGCACCCTCACTGGACTGGGGCAATCACCACCTGTAAAGCTCAGCAAAAAAAAAAAAAAAAAAAAGGAGTTTTAACACTAAGAGCCACGCACCGTGGTGGTATATGCAGCGTCAGGGTCATCCTCGAGGATGCGTGAGAGGCCGAAGTCAGACACCTTGCAGACCAGGTTGCTGTTCACCAGGATGTTGCGGGCAGCCAGGTCCCGGTGCACGTAGCCCAGGTCAGACAGGTACCTCATGCCTGCTCCGATGCCACGCAACATGCCCACCAGCTGGATGATGGTGAACTGCCCATCGTGTTTCTGGAGAGGAAGTAACACAGAGACTATTCATTTTTTTATTTTTTTTTCCTTCCCCAGCAGTCCCGTTGACACTGCTATCATTAAACTAACTCCTGAGTAGCTCTTATCTTTGGCGTAGCACCTCCTCTAACTCCAGAGCCTCTGTCTTGGCCCAAAGTCCGTGCTCCCAGCACCTCTGCGTGCTGCTTGGGCAGGTGTCCCTGCCTTTGCAGGGAGCCAGCCGCAGTGCCCTGGGGCCAGTTGGAGAGGGGAAGGCCCTGGGGCCTGCTGGAGAGGGGAAAGCCCAGTGCCCGCTGCTCTCACACAGGGGCCATGGTGGTCACAGGGCTGAGGAGTGTGAACTAACCTCATCTTCATTCTTGCAGCCCAGAGGGATGTGCAATGAATACAAATACAAGAGAGCACTTTACCCTGAGAAAGGCGTCTAGCGAGCCGTTCTCCATGTATTCAGTAACAATCATGACCAATTTGCCTGCAGAAGACAAGGGAGGTCAAGTTAATAGACAAGTCACCTTCCTCTGAGAAGCCCGGTGCCAGGCTTTACTGGGAGCGACATTAATTCAGGCCGGTGGGTCACCTGCAGCCCTGTAGGGTGGTCTCACCACGCAGGAAGGGCATGGTGGTGGAGACGTGGCCAAAACCCCAACTCTTACCCCTCCCTCCAGGCACTATTAATGTGGCTAGGTCAGCTTTCTTATCCCACTGAAATTTGCATGCCATTAACATAAAGCTCTGCATCACAATGTGCCTTTTTGAAGGAAGGATCCAAATTATTATTCAATACAGGCAGCCTTTAAAACAAACGCTAATAGGTAGGACTTCTCCTAATCCAATAACCCTGTCCTGGGGCACCGGGGAGCACTGCGCAGCAAGGTGGGTAAGGGCTGCATGGGAAGCTTGTCCTGTAACAGGAGGTGACAGGAGTGGTCTTGATTCATCTCATTAAGCCCCCTCCCTAGGACCGCCGAGATGCTGCCAGAGGTTTGGGCTGCAGCCAGGAACAAGCGGTTCATTTCTCTAATGGGGTTCAAAGGGGAAGGAGGAAAAGCAGCAGGGCTGCCGGGGACAGCCTGTCTCCCTCTGAAGATGTTAATGGGGAATGCCAATCAGGAGAGAAAGCTTCCCGGCACGAAGCATGGCCCAAGCCTGAAACCTTCAGCCTCACGTCAGATCAGGAACAAGCTACCTACAATTTAGATATAACTCCTGGGAAGGAGTTGGCAAAGAGACAGGGTTGCACAGGGCTCCCAGCCCCTGCAGACCCCTAAGCTGCTCCCTGCCAGCCCTGTGCACTGTGCTGAAGGAGCCACGTTTTCCTCAATCCCCCCTGCAGACCCCGGGAACAGGAAATCTCCTCACTGCCCTGGGGGCTCTGGTGCTGTCAGCAGGAGGGGGTGGGCTGCAGGGGACCCCGGGATAAATGACAAGAGATTACCCAGGGCAGCTGAAGGATGGGGTGTGTGCCCAAAGAGGCCCCTGACCCCCATCCCCACGGTGCCCCCAGGGAGATAAGCCCCCAGTTGTGCCCCACCAAGGGACCCCGTCCCCACCAGCCACCTACTCCTGGTGACCACCCCTTCCAGGTGGATGACGTTGGGGTGGTCAAACTGCGCCATGATGCTGGCCTCGCTCAGGAAGTCCTGTCTCTGCTTCTCCGTGTAGCCTGCCTTCAGAGCCTTGATGGCCACGGAAATCTCCCTCTTCCCCGGCAGTTTCAGGCGGCCGTAGCACACCTCTCCAGACTCCCCTGCAAGGCAAGCGTAGGTGAGGGCATGGTGCTCAGCTCCTTGCACGGACCCTCCAGCACCACAGATCACCCGGTCTGCCCCCGTATGCCTGCAGCGTGCTCCAGCCATTGAAGACGTATAACAGCAGGGATGCCTACTGCTACAAGCAGTCAGGCTTCCTATTGCTCGTCTGCTTGGCTGGCCCTGCGCCGTCCCTCAGCACACGGGGTGAGCCTCCACCAGCCCCTGGGGCACTGCTGGTGAAGCTCTAGCTCTGGATCTGTCCTGTTCTTCCTTGCAAGCCCCTGTTCCTAGGCAAAAACCCATTTTGTTCTGAAAATTTACCACTCTGCTTGCTATTTTGCTCGTGTCTTGTCACCCCAGATGCTTGCTCCGAGGTTTGAGAGCAGGGTGGCCGCGTTTGAGCACCCACGCGGGACAGGGTGAGCCATCTGCTGGTGTCAGGCTGAGCCGTTGGTGCCACGCCGGCTGAGCAGCTCCCGCCTGCGCCAAGCTGACGCAGGAGAGTTTATTTCATGCACTAAAAAAAACCATCCTACTCACGGTTCTCATCTCAGGGAAATAAGGAGCAGATGAAGCCCTGATTGAGCATTGTTACAGAACCCTGCAGCCTGCTGTGGTCCCAGCGGGCTGCGGAGATGTCCCTGCCTCCCAGCAAATTGCCCAAGCAGATGGGATGCAGAGAGGCAGCCTGGGCTGGGGACTCACCAGACCCAATGACTTTCTCAATCTTGATCCGGGAAGCCTCGATTTCACGGGTGAACTCATGCACGGCTTGGCAGGGGTCCTCATACGTGTGGGGGTCCACGTAGAACTTCGACTCGGGGAATTTCACTGTCAGGTTTCAAAGGGAAGAGAGGAGACAAGCTCTTCCACACAGCTCCGCCGTGAGGTGGGTGCCCAGGAGCTGGGCGTTGGACAGGCAGGGGCAGAACTCCTTGGGGTGAGACGCTAGGGATCCCCAAGGGAACCCGAGGCACTTCTTGGCATGGCAATATCCTTAGAGCACTCCAGGATTGGCCATCCAGATCTCCTCCATATGATTCACACCCCCATCAACTCCTTCGTGACCCCTCATGTGGGATTGTGGTGAATTTCCCACTCTTCTGGCCTGCTGATGACTTAGATGAACCTGCTACAACCCCATTACGAGTGCACCCCTGGGATCAGAGCCCCAGTTCAGCTCTCTTAGACACATCCCCAGAAGCCGGAGTGGACAAAATCCTTCTCCCTGGAAACCACAGCAGTGCTGGGGAAAATGGTCCAGGTCCTTGCCCATTCAGGGGGCTGAGGTCCTTTGCACCCCAGGGGCAGGAGGAGGAGCAGGGATGGTCCTACCTTGCCCATTCTGATAGTGCATCTTCTCCTCATCAGAGTCCTGGAAAGCCTTGCTGTACCCGCAGTGCCTGTCACAGAGACACAGGGGTCAGAAGGATGCTCCTGTCTCTTCCTCCCACCAGCAGCCCAAAGGCAGGGTAAAGGCAATGCATGCCAGGCCTGGAGCTAAGGCTTTGCCCTCCACCAGCTGCATCACTGCATCTTGCTGGGCTGACACTTTGGCCTGGAGCAGGGGACGTTCTGGGTGCTCCCCAAGGCTCAGCAGAGCCAAGAGCTTCAGCCCTTTTGTCTCCTCTAGGCAGTGGCGTGCGTGCTGCACATGCCTGGCTCTGTCTTGCTGAGATGTAGCAGGACAAAGTCACTCTTCAGTTTTTCTGATCAAGAAGATATCTGTCTGTTCCTGACCTACCCCCTAGCCCACCCAGTCAGCCCTGGTACTAGTACTGGTAGTGGTAATGGTATATATATATATATATATATATATATATAAAATATATATAATACATATATATATAATGGTGTATATATATCTCTCTCTATATATAGATATACACATATATATATATGTATATACACACTACTGCTAATGCTATGGCTATTATTATTGCTATTGCTATTGGTATGGCTATGGCTGTTGCTGTTCGACCTGCTGGTTTTATTAGAATTAGAATGGGGATAGTTCGGTTGGAAAGGATCTACAAAGGTCATTGAGTCCACCTGCCTGACCACTTCAGGGTTAACCAAAAGTTAAAGCATATTAGCATTAAATGCCTCTTGAACACTGACAAGCATGGAACAACAGGCAGGATGACTCTGAATGAAGTCTCTTGGCTGAGCCCTGACCTATGGCTGCTCTGGCCAAAAATTAGAAGAGAAAGGCTGTGCCCAAGCTCTCTGGTCCCTCCTGTCCCACTCGGTGACAGGTTGCACAGACGTACAAACAACACTTACCTCTTCTTGCAGATCAGGACCACCAGCAATGCGACCAGGCCAGTGATGAGTGTCAGGCAGATCCAGACAATTGTCATTGTGTCGTACCGGAGAGAGACTGGAAGAAATAGGGTAGGAAGTGGGGAAAGCTCCGCTGGGCTCAGAGACTCCCCTACCCCACCAGGGTCACAATGTTCAATAACAAAGCACCGTCACCTATCCAACACCAGCTTTGGGTCTCTCCCAGTCTACAGGGCCCATTTACAGACAGGGAAACCGAGCACAGGTCTGGGGCAGCCATGGTGATGCAGCAAGCCAGCACGGAGAAGAGTCTGGGCCCTCAGGACCTCCCCAGATCATCTCTGCCCTGTATGTTCTTCCTCCTCTTTCTAACGTATAAGCACATCTCTGGAGGGCTACCTCCAGCAAGACAGCTGCACGCACTCACCTGGTTTCCCCGTCTCCACCTCCACGGTCTGGCTGAACCTCCCACAGCCAGCAGAGGTGCGGGCCCGGACCTGGAAAACGTAGCGGGTCGCGGGCTTGAGCCCCGAGATGGTGGCAGTGGTGTCCTTGGATTTTAGGGTCGAATAGCTCTGCATTTCCTTGTCCTGTGGAAAAGCGACACTGAGAACCTCGCTGCATCAGCACAGCATAACCGTAGGAAGGGAAAAAACTCTTCGAAAATAGTTCTTTTCTCACGGCTGCCTGATAGCAGCAGGGAATATTTGCACCCAGCCTAAATCTGCCCCACCAGGGCTGATGTGCAGCCACGAACTCGGCTTTACCTTCTCGTAGTACTTGATCTCGTACTCCAGGATGATGCCGTTGGGCTGGTCCGGCTCTTGCCACAGCAGGGTGACGCTGTTCTGGCCTGCGCTCTCGTGGCGGACCGCCACCACCTGGGACGGGGCTGGGGACACAAAGACAGGGCATGGGCATGGCAGCAGGGAGACAGAGCCCCGTGCAGGCCCCTGGAAATGGTTTAAAACACATTTCTGCTTTAATTAAAGCCACTGTGGCGATGCCCAAGGGACCATGAAGCAAGGTCCTGGCCCAGCTGGGCTGGATCATCGCGCAGTATTTCCTGGGGAAAGAGCATTTCTCAGTAAGGGATTTGCAAAGATGAAATGTGCACGAGAGAGGCTCTTCCCCACAAAGGCTGTTGTCACCTGCCGGGGGCTGGCACTGGTGTGAGCCGAGAGCAGAGCAGGAACTGCTGCTTGGCCTTTTGGGAGAGGACAGAAGGCTGCAGGGACAATCTGAGGGATTCATGCTCCACTTTGTGTTCCTGTCAATGAACAAGTGTGCTCCGTGCCCCCTGTCTCCTGCAGAAAGGGATCCTCCACCAGTGGCTGCAGGCTGAAGTGGAGGGAAAGGGGTCTGAAAAAGGATACCACGAACCAGAGAAGATAAGGGTGGCCTCGGGCAGCAGCTTTGGGGAGGTAGCTCCCCAAAGCTACCTCCATCTGCAGAGGGAACAGGAGTCACCCCTCGCATCTCCCGGGGGACCCATGCTCTCCACCAAGCCCTGCCTGAGGGCAGGCTGGTGCTGCCCCTGCTCACAGCTGGCTCTGGAGGTACCACTTGGGGCAACGCCGGAGCAACATCGGCATCACCCACATGTGCAAATCCTCTGGGATGGGGGGTGTCTGCTCCTCCTACCTGCCTGGTTTGTTGTGATGTTGGCGACCGCAGCCCTCCTGGCCTCCAGGCTGAGGTCCGACACTCCGTTGACGGCCTCCACCCAGAAGGAGTAGTTGGTGTGTGCCAGGAGGTTGGTGACGGTCAGCACGCCCTGCACCAGGCTCATCTGCTGGGGCACGAAGCGGGTGCCGCTGCCGCAGGCCTCGCACTGCCCCACGTCCCCCCCGCAGCGCCGGCAGAGCACGTTGTACGTGATGTCGCTGCGCCCACCCTTGTCCAGCGGCGGTCCCCACTCCAGCGTCACCGAGGTGCCGTTCACGCTGGAGACCAGGTTCACGGGAGCCGAGGGGGGACCTGGAAAGGAAGCAGAGGTTTGGGCAGAGAGGGGGATGCCCAAGCGCGTTGGGGCTGGCAGAGCAGGGTCCTGGGGAAAATGGGATGGACAGAGGAGGTTCGGTTCCTGGTCAGCGTGTTCTGTGATTCCTAACGGTGCTGCCAAGAGGGGGAAGTGCTCCAAGGAGAAGACAGCAAAGACACGGGTGGGTCTCAGGGTGAATTGCCGTGTAGGACCAGACCGGGAAGCGAGGTGCTCTGAGTCAGGATGCCAAGTACCAGGCAGAGGAGAGCTGAGGGTTTGTTCTGGGGCGAGCAGGGAGCAATGGGGATGGGGGAAGCCTTGTGGGGAAGAACAAAGGTGTCAGGGGGCTGGTGGGTGGAGAGCAGGAACTGCTCTTCTAAAGGGAAGGGTGAACTCCACGGGAGGTCAGCAGTCTTGGGTGGACATCTTGGGACCCTAGGGAAACTGAAGTCAGACGTTGCTGACCTGCCTTTCACCTTCAGCTAGCAGCCCCAAACCTCTCTGCCCTCCTGGATGAACTGCATAGAGTGCAAATCCTCCTGGGATGCTTTTGTCCCTTTTTTAATAACACTGGGCCCCTAATGCAGACAGCTGGGCTGAAACTAGGTGCCAAGTCCTCGTGCCAACATCCACCCATAGCAAGGGAAAGCGCAGCAACGCTCGTGCTCCCCTGGGACCACCCTGGGCATTTCTGCAAATGGAAGCAGCCAGCAAGAGGCTGGCTGGTGCACTAGCAGGTGAGCTTGGTGGCAGAGCTCAGATCTCGCCCTGCTCCAGTGCAGGATGCAGCCCCAGGAGGGGTGCAGATACTGGCCAGTGATATTTGGGGACCGGCAGGACGAGGATGAGCCAGAGGACGGTGAGGGAGCTCTGCCTGGGAGGTTTCAACTCATGCAACACGGGGGTTGAAAGGCTGCTGCAACGCCTTGGGCAGCTTGCTCAGAGCTGAAGGTGCACGCTGGGCCAGCCAGGGAGCGTTAGACGTGTGTGAAGACACGACGATGTGTCCGAAGACAAGACAACGTGTCTTCAGGAGCCGCGACAGCTGGGGGTACTTACGGGTGCAGGCGGCCGAGGGGGGGTCCTGCACGGCCCGGTAGAAGCTGCTGTCGCAGCGGCACACGCGGGCTGCCCGGCTCTCCGAGTGGCTGTGCAAGGGGCACTTCGCACACAGCTGGTCCCCGGGAGCTGACTTGTAAAATCCCAGCTGGCAGGCTGCAGAGGAGGGAAGGGGCGATGGTCAGGGGCACGTGCCTGGATGAGAAGCAGCCCACGGCTCGGCGAATCTCGGCAGCACAGAGCTGAACCCCGCTCTCTGCCCCATCCCAGCCCCTCTCCCTGGTGCCCAGGTGAGTTCCCCTCCAGCTGCCCAGCTGGAAACTGGGCTCTGTGAAATCTGCTTTGGTCTCTCCCCCCAGGCTGTATGTGCTGCCATCCCAGTACCTGTTCCCCACTGTTTCACAGGCAGACACGGGTGCCTCTGATTTTGTGAGCTGCCTGCGAAGCTTGATGTACTCTCCTTGTAGCTGTGCCTGCTGCCCAGATCTCTCCCAGCTGCAGCTTCTGGGCCACCGCCTGGCTCTGGGGAGGGAGTGCTTCAAAGCTCAAACTGGTAGCACTGGAAATCACACTGTTACCCCTCCTGAGCACTATCATTTATGGGGCAAACTACATTCCTCACTTCACAGTGCTTTCCATACACATGCTGGGTGTGTTTAGGTGCCCAAGGACATCCACATGGGTGGTTTCAGGACTTAAGATCTCCGTACCTGGTACATGGCCCTCTGCGTGCCCCTGCTTTGCTGCTATACAAAGCAACGTGTTTCCTTGCTCAGCACAAGGAAGCACACCTTCTCTCGTTTCACTTTGCAGCAAACTGACTTTGCATGCACACTGCCTGCTCTCTGCAGAGGGACAGCAAGGCCAGCTGAGCCAGGCTGAGCTTTTTCTGGTCACACAGCCCACCTTCGGCTGCTCTGCCCCTGCCTGGTGCTGGTGGCTGCGCAGTGGGATCGTGTGCTCATCCCACACCAGGGCTGCCATCAGTATCCTATCTCATTAGGAAAGCTGATTAGCTCAGCAGTGACAAGTATCACGGCAGGTATCTGTCTGGTGTGGAAGGATCCTTCCTCTCCAGAAGATGTCAGTTCCAAACAGGCTTTCTCTGAGTCTCCATATTTATCAAGCATTTGTAGGACCAGTTCCAGTGTTTCAAGCATTATTCCGGACCCTGAATCATTTCTCTTTTCTCCTACTGAGGTAGTAATACATTCATTTTCCCGTCCTTACCCCCAGTGGCCAGCTCTGCATACACCCTCAATTTTTGCTTCCAAGCATGTAGAAGTGTTTTGTTTGCAATCCAGCATCCCTGGTGGTCTGGGTCCCTCGGTGCTGTCCATTTGTTCTGCTCCTAGGTGCTGATTTGTCTTCTTATTAATAACCCTCCTTTTCTTGCCACAGATCTCCCTAGAATGATTGCTGCCAACATATTTCACATATCACATGCTGCATAATAATGCAATAGCCTCTTTATAACTGAGCTACTTCCAGCAGTGGTAGCTGAAGACAATGCTCCAGACATATGCAAGCCTAGCTGGTCCCTCTTCAGACTCTGTCCTCAGCTTGTGAAGCACTTTTGTATTGAACACTGCTTCAAAGGCAAGGGAGCAATTTTGGCAAGATGTCCCAGGAAGGCACTCTCTTCCAATAGCTTTCAAAGGCATCAGAGAGGACAGAAAAACAGGGAGGCAGAGCCGGGAGAGGAGCTGTGCTGTCCCAGCCAGCCACACCAAGGACAGGCCAGGCAGCTTGCCAGGCTCTGGTGCTGACTGCTCTTCGTGATGCCATGCACCGAGAGAGCCGGGGACTCTCTGCCCTTACTCCCCAAGAGCCTCTTGGTTTTGGGCACTGAGATGGGGTGTAAGGCAGAGATGGGGGTTGTTACACCCTCTTCTCAGCTGCAGACAAATTCATGGGGTAGCCAGCTGGCAAAAAAAAAAAAAAAAAAAAAAAAAAATCTCTAAGAAGTAAAAGTTTCCAGTTCCTCTGCATGGGAAAGGATGAAAACACAGCATGAGCACAGCCTACCAAACAGGAACGGGGATAGCCCGACAGCCCATGCAGCGTGCACGCCAGGATTTGCCTTCTTCAACTCCCTGTGTGAGCTTGCCCTGCAAACCACCATCATCTCTACCCAGGTGGCAACCTGTAGCCAGGGACTCTTGATTCAAGAGACAGTGAAGCGGTTCCCCCCGACAATATTTAATTAGAGGCAGAGAAATGAGTGCTATATCAGGTACGGAGAGATGGGCCAGGAGGAAAAACGGGAACGTGAAGCACAGCAGATTTGCACCAAGCAATTGTAATCACTTAGCATTTAATGCTGTAAAGAAACATTAATTGCCTGTAGCAATAATTCACAATTATTTTAAATGCACCCAGGAGGAAAATTAACATAAATGACAAATTACAGGTGAATTTGTGCACCAGTGCAGGGCTGTTGGCAGCCACCTCCCAGCACCCGGACAGCACAAGCATGCAAGAAGGCTGGAGAGAGACGGGTCACACACCTCCGTGTGTGTGAGCACTTGCTGTGCATGGAAGCAAGACACTTGGGAGGCCTTTCACAAGCACGGGAGATGGGACACCAGCTTGGTGCCCATGTGCTAGGGCTCAGTTTCGAACAAGCTACAAGCTCACCTCAGGAATATGCACAAAGAATTAAATCCCTACAGCACCCAATGGCAAGCCTATCCTACTCTGGACTGAGCTCTCCCCTGCTAGGCCAATGACACATGGAAGACCAGGCCCTTCTGGGTTTGCTCTGGGAAGAGCAAACCGACAGAGAAATGGCCAGGAAGAAAAAGTCAGCCAAAGAAATCAGGTCTAAAATCTGCAGAGCTCCATGGTTACAGCGCACGCTGCACCCACGGACATCTGCAGCCACCCACCAGGGAGGTGCAGAAGTGCCGTCCCGCTGCCTTTACCACCACCAAGTTCTGCCACCTGTCACAAGTGTCCTTCCAGGAGCTGTGCAGAAGGTGAGGAATTCTTTTATATATATATATATATATTTTATGAAGTTAATACCCTTTCCCCATGCCTGGGGATCACAGGCAAACAGCCGTGTCCTCTCCTTGCAGAACGCTGAACCTGGGCTTGGCGGTGTGCGACTCCAGCCCTCTGCCCCAGGGGTGGGTCCCCTCTCACCATCCCAGCCTGCTGAAGTTAGTGCCACGGGGCTTACACCGATCCCCCCGCTGCACAACACATCTTCCCCGTTATTCCCAGCTCGCTGACAGGCTCCAGAGCAGCAGGCTTGTCTCAGGAACAGCAAGTGTGGGCACAGCTCTGCCAGCCATCTGCGGTTCGGTCCGTTTGTTTCCCTCCCTCTCCATCCTCTGGGGACAGGACAACATCTGCTGATAAACTGGCAGGGCCGGGGAGATGATAGATGGACCTGTCGAGGAGACACTAGCGGGGAATGAGCCACTCTTCGCAGCCTGAGCAGCAGCATGGGACAAGCCCCCTGTGTGTGCCTGGTGGGACCACCGAGGGCTCCTTGAAGGGCACCCTCCATCCCCAGAGGCCAGACAAAGTGGCCGGGACTGAGCTGGGCAGGATCAGGGCTCCACACCGCCCCGGCACCCAGGGTTGTAGGAAACCCAGCCTGAAGTGCTCTGGGAGCCTGGAAAAGGGCATGAAAGCAGGACCCTGCTGCGTCCAGGCATGCAATAAGGACCTACAACGCATTTCGGGTTGTGCCTGCAGGTCTTGTTAACTGCCTTACTACTTGAGATGCACTGCGCCCAGGTTTCACCGATTTAATCTTATCCTTTGGCATTGCTGGGAAGAGATAAAGATGGAAATAAAGGTGTCATTGCCACTGTGACAGGCAGAGACAGGCACCGGTCCCAGAGCCCTCCAGGCTGCAGGAGCAGCTAACACAGAAAATCCCATCTCCTTTCAATCCGGTTTCAGCACGATGCTTGCAATCTCAGCTCCTGCATGACACAGACGTTGAAACAGAGGCATATTACTCACAGCCACGTCTTAAAAACAGGCATCTGCCTCATTGCCCCCAGCTTGCAACCCTACACCCCTCCCTGTGCCACTTCACATCCACTCCACACAGCTGAGCTTGTCTCACATCACCCCGGAGTCCGCCTCACATTACCCCTACCCCTTCTCCCCACAATTCAAACCACGTCACACTCTATGCCCCAAAATGTTTTGGAGAGAGAAACGAGGGGAAACTTCCCCCTTGAAGACTTTGAAGTCAGTGCTGCTGAAGGCACAGCTGCCTCTGCCCTGCTCTCCTTCTCCACATTACAAATAAATAAATAAATAAGTGCCGGAAATGTCCAAATCCCAACGTGCTGAGAGTGCTGCTCTGCTGCCTAGTGCAGACACTGTGCAGCCTTGCGTAGGTGAGACAGCCTGGCTTATCTTGGAGCTGAAGGCTTTTTTATGAAGTTTATCTGGGGAAATGCTACAGCTCGCAGTAGTAATATGGAAGCAAGAGGCCCAATGCTAGAATTAGAAAAAGGAAAAAAAAAAAAAGCTCTTTACAAAACTCAGTCTTGTTGGAGGGTTTTAGACAGAACTACTCAAGGTTTCTGAAAAAAATGCAGTTTTCATCAGACCAAAAACAAACCCGGAGAACTCTGTTCAGGAGGAGTGGAGCCGAATGCAGATGAAGGTACTGAAGGTAACCCTGCATCCCTGCTGCAAGTCTTTGGGGAGTAAAGATGCATAAATGAAGAAAGGGCATACAAAACATCAAGAACTTAATCCCAGACCCTGCAGTTTTGGAGGGTGGAAGCCCTCTCAGCATACATATATATATATGGTTACAGATATATACAAGAGGCTGAGGTTTAAAAAAGGCCCAGCACTCCAGCAGATGCAAGTGAAAAGCAGCTTGTGGCACCACGGGGCCAGCACAGCCCTCACCCCCGCACAGCTGAGCACCAGCAGCTTTTTGGATCCCTTTCTCCTTCACCGGGATGTGGTATCAGTAGCATCTTGTTTTCAGGAAGGGGAAGAAGACATCACACAAGAAGTGTTGACATGGGTAGGATCTGGATCTCAAGTCAAATGCAGAACACATTTTTTGGCATGGTCCTGCTGCTCTGTGGGAAGAAAGAGCATCTTGCCAGAGCAAGAGCTGGAAGTGAATTTAAGGTCCCCAGCCTCCCATTGCATTGTTCCATCTCCAGTTTAAGTATTGGTGCAAATAGCAAGGGCTTTCCTGCAAATTGTTGGTTTCTAAACTCCCCAGTGGCTTTCCAGGCATCTGTGTGTTGGTAATCCAGAATAAAAACACCTGGTGATGACCTGAGTCTGGACAAGTTCTGCAGAAGAATTCAAACCAAAACCACACGTTCCAAACCTGGTGAAGGTTTTTCAGTGCTGCCAGACCCATCTATCACAGTCCAGCTGCCCTTTGGTGGTTTTTTATGAGAACTACAGAGACCAACCAAGCACAAATTAAATTTGTTCCATTACCATCAATACCCTGAACTCCAGCCTAGCATCACTCTCACCCTTCATCCGTGTCAGCAGCTAAGCACAGCAAACAGAGGAAAAGTGGCAAACTGTACAATACTCAGCCCCGGACAAAACCTATATTCTGTCTGTGGGTAAAGGACAGTTCTGCAATAATCTCCATCCTTCTCAATCCTTCCAGGAAAAATAAATAAATAAATAAAATGTTTCTGTGTTTGGGCAATTGCTTTGGTTTGTTTTCCCAGTAAGTTTCTTGTCCTACACCCTGCTTTCTCCAACATGCTTGCTGGGCTGCATTAGCCATGCCACACAGCCCAGTGGATCTGGGGTCCAAACAAAGTCATTAGCAGCCAGGTGTGAGAATATAAACTGGAATCCTGGTACAAGAAAATTGTGAACACAAGGACCCATCAGCGCTTGTGGAAGGGGCCAAGAGCACCTGAGCCAGCAATTTGAGAGTGTTGGGATTATCCCCAAAAATACATCAGGGTGGCCCTGGCTTTTTCTACATATTAATCTTGGAAATTACCAAGGATGGAGATCCTGCCACCTCTCCAGTGACCTGTCCTAGGGCATAATCCACTGGAGGAAGAAGTTTTTCCTAAAGTCCAGCCCAAATCTTGCAAGCGATTTGTAGCTCTGACACATCTTCTTTGCAGTCTGTTCCCATATGAAAACTGATAGCTGGAATCCAAACAGTCCTACCTTACTTAAGTGGTTTGGAAAACAAGATACCCTTTACTTATTTTTTTAATTATTATTGGTTTATTAAATATATGGGTCTTTGCATAGGATAAACAGAAGGTGATATAATCTTACCATATGCCATTGCCTGTATTTTTAACAAAGCAGCTGACTGGTTTACAAACCAACAATACAAATGCTGTGAATCGCTAAGTTCCTTTGATTTTCTTGCCTGGCATCACTGAAAGGATGTTTGCATAACTCTCATAGCATGTCTTCAAAACTGCTACAGCTCCTGCAAAGAAAAGTGTATTTTGGATCACTCACAGCAGAAGCCCCCTGAGGTAGGCACCCAGGGCATTGGTGCAGCTAACCCCAGGTATGACAGCCTGATAATCTGCCAGCAGGCACAGGAGGCTGAGCAGGCATCAGTGAGGTGCAACACAGCCACGGAGCCTGCAGCTCAGAGCTGGCATCCCTGTGCTGGGACTTGCAGGGAAAGTCTCCTTGAAAACCACACTGACTTTCAAAGAAACATGAAACGTATCTGAGTATGTTTGTCTGGAGCTGCAGTTACAGGGTATTTTTGACACACATTTATCTGTCGCCATGGTATATGGTACGTATGTGGTCCAGTGCAAAACAGGCTGATAACGGGCACCCTGACATCCCAGGTTTGATCTCTGCTGACTGACAGAGGCACGCGTGACCCCCACGCACACTCCTGGGGGCCTCATGCAGTGCAGAGCCAGGAAAACAGAGTTTTGCTTGGAGTCAGCCCAGCAACACCAGCGTCCTGTTTCCAACAGAGCAGCCTGCATCGGCGGTTTCACATAGAGACAAGACATAAGGAGCCCGTGGTTGCTGTGTGATGCTCTTACATGGGCAGGAAAAAATCACTGTTGGAGAAAGCAAAGAGAAGCCTGGGGCTCTGCCACACAGTGTACCTCTGAGTTAGAAAGGGAGAAGGAGTCTGGGGAGAGAAGGTAATGGAGCACGGTGGGCTCCCTTAACCTAGTGTAGCCTTCCTCCTCCCTGTGGCCTTGCCCAGAAGGAAGGGAGCACAGGCTGTGGTCTTCTTAGGCAGGCACCCAGGGAAGAGGAGGCATCCCCAGCCGCAGCGCACTGTATGACCTGGGTGCATGCAGGAGGCATCCCCTCTCCTGCAGTGCGGCTCTGCTCCCCCTCTGCCCTGCCAGCTGGGCAGGGTGACGCCTCCTCCCTGCTGACTTCCTTCGTAAAAGTCCATGGACGCACAACTGTATTCGCGAGGACATAATCACCACGCTGGGTATTTTCTCCTCTTAATTAGCAATGCTGTGGTGCTTTAATTGCTCGATTAAAGTCGCCCACGAGAAAGGTTTAAGGTACATTAGATTTGCTGATTGGTTCGTCAGCATGAATTACACCAACTGGAAACAATTAAGTGGCTTCCAGATCGTTAACAAGACTCTCTAGATCCATTTCCACTGGACATGTGCTGCAAGAGGCAGAAAAGATCCCAGCAGCAGAGGGGTTTGTCCAGGAGGGGCCAACTGCCCCTCTCACATCCCCGTCTCTTCTTCATTTTGGGTACTGGAGGTGTAAGAGTCCTAGCAGTGACAGTCTCCCTCACATCTCCTGGTCTGGAGCACACGGGCTGCATCTTTTCAGCTCAAGCAGAGCTGGATAAAGTCTACCCCAAGACCAGAGACTGATTCAGCCACACACATCAGAGCCCCATTCAGTAGCTGCTCTTGCTCAGTTCTGGCAGTCCTGGTGCACAAATGGGCTGATGGAGCAGCAGATGATGATTGTTGCTCCCTCATCAGTGTTTTCCAGCCAAAGGCAGCACTCAGATGAAGGCCCTGAGCACCACAGAGGGCAAGGAGTCAGAGCAATCAGGACACCCTGAGGCTAAGACGCCTGGACCCAGATTTTAAACAAAGGTGTCTGAACAGTGAGTCTAGCTCCAAAACCCATGGTCATACCACAGAGATGCACGCCTGCCTCTCGGACTCTTGAGGGCTCCTCTCCTCGTCCCCATCCATCCAAAGGACGAGGTGCACGTGTCCTGGCTCTCAGCCATACAGCAGTTTGAGGAGATGGGTTTCCTCCCTCCCGGAGAAGCAGAACCGGTGTTAAAGTGCTTGCTCCCTTTTCTCATTTCACTGATTGCACTGACCTTATTGAAATGTGTCTCTGTTTGCTCTGTACAGCAGCTGTGTATAAATACAGTGAATTATTCTAATTGTCTTCTTACCTGGTAAATGGCTGGGACAGACCCTTTTCACTTAGGCTATTATTTATTCTGCTATCTAGGTAGAGTAGTTGCTGTTCGCTGTGTGTATGAGATACTACCGTGCCTTGCTGTGGACCAAGACATTTAAAAGAGGAAAGAGCAGCACATCTGAGGCTGCCTGTGGACAATGAGGGGTGGGGGGGACAAAGTCTTTTGGGGCCTTGAAACTGGAGGGGGAAAGTAAGTGTGTGGCAGGGCTGTGGTGCCCTGGGATGGAGACCTGGAGGGGTTTCATCCTTGGGGTGGCCATGGCAGAAGATGCCATGGGACTAGAAGCCAAGTGTTTTAGGAGCTGGCAGAGCCCAAGAAAGGCTGGGCTGGAAACTGGATAAATACAAAGGGTCAGAGATCCCAGCCACCACACACCAGGACAAAGAAAGGGGCAATCCAAGGTGACAACCTAGAGAAAGGAGATGAGAGGCAGGGAAGTTTGCTGATTCCTGTGCATCCTCCACCACGCTCATCTTCACCCCATCCTTCCCAGCTCTGTGGCACAGCCTTCTTTCTCTTTTAAAGGGCTGCGAACAGCTCTGGCCATGATCTGGTTTCCTGAGCTGTCTTCCATCACTCTGGCAGGTCCTTAGAAAAATGAATGTTAAAAAGGAGGGGGAGAAACCTCCACTGTTCAAACATCTTTAGCTTTGACAAATAAGGCATCTGGCTGTGAAAGGCAAAAGGAAATTAATTTGGAATCACATTTTAAACACTACCATAAAGGCAAAGTATCTACTCTTTAATTTTCCCCCCCAAGCAAAAAATGAATTTCCTTGATATTTATAGAAAGATTATTAGGGCCACAAGGAGTGATTTATATCATCTCATCCCAGTGACGGAAAATGAAAAATTACTGGGGACGACAGCCACTGGAATCCTGCTTTTGTTCGCCTGACAATTAAAACGGCTAATTTCCAACTCCTACAGATCCTCTTGGGTTATAAATCATACCAGAAAGGCACTTTTCACCATGAAAAATGAACTCTGCCCCAATCAAGCATGAGAAGCTAAGATCAGAGATTTGCATCTGTTTGCTTTCATGTGTAAATATGTATACACTCTTGCTCCAGAGCCACCCAGCAAAGGAGATGGTAGGAAGGAGGTTCTGCCCCTGCTCACCTGATGCTGGCCCATCAGACCCCCTGTGCTAGGAGATGCTGAGGATAAATGGGACAGGGAAGGCAGGAGAAGAGATGATAGTGAGGTCAGGGAAAGGCTGGAGACACTTCTGTCCTGTTTCTGACTCTACAAGGCCTGGAGCGCTTCACCCAGGAGCATTGCTGCTTGAGCAGCACAAGTCTGAGTGCATTTGTTTGCACAAGGACCAGACTCTGCTTGTGCCCACCACATCCACCACCACGGAAGGTCGCACCGCTTTTCCTCCCTGGCCCTCTGAAACGGGTCAGGAGCGATCCCACAAGCCTGGCAGCCATCAGAAAAAGGCAGGAGGGCAGAGATAGAGCTCTCCCACAGCTCTGCTCTCCAGCAGACAGAAAAATGTGTCCTAGGAAACACAGAAAAGTGAGGCAGACTGAGCACAGTGCAGCCCCTGGGGCTTCCTCTGCTCCCAGCCTCCGGGCTTTGGGTGGTGATCACCTGAAGCAGTCTGCTGTACAGGACTGCAGGAGGGGGAGTATGTGGAGGACATTTGGTCCTTTGGGACCAAAATCCCAACTCACAGCTCCTTGCAGTCGTGGAGCTGGGACACTGCCATCCAGGCAGCTCATGCTAATGCCCTTTCCATGCTGGCACGTGCCTGGTCCTATGCACATTTCACACCCACTCTTTATCTGGGAGAGGAAGACGTATTCTGATCAGATCTGTCTCAGGTTGACTTTCAAATCAGTGGTCACAGGGAGGGGGAATTTTGGATAGAAGCATTTATTCTGCCCACCTTTACCGTTCTACATAGCTGGGGACTCTCCAGAGCCAGCGCTGGTCCCAGCAGCACTTGGATCTATTCCAGCCCAGTGTCGGACGTCCTAACCTTGCATCAAGTCTCCCTAAGACAAACGCTTCACTTAACGCTTCCACGAAACTCAAACAAAGGACCCACGCTCTTATTTACAGAGGCAGAACGCTGCTCCCCTAAACACCTCTGATGAAGAAACCGAGAGCAAACAAAGCTGTGCGGAGGGCCCTCGCTGGGAGCCCCGTGCGCCGAGTTCTGTACACACACAGCCCCTTGCCAGCAGCGGCTCCCGGTGCTCGGCTGCTGTGGTCACCCCGTGTCCTTATCACAGTTTGTACAGTCGGCAGCCTGCAGCCTGCCCTGCAGCACAGAGGACCCCGGGGGAGGCTCCCTGCACCCCCAGACAGGAGGGCTCTGCGGCAGCCCCGGGGAGGGGTGATGGATGGACGTGATAACCTTGTTTTGCGCAGTTCTGTGCCTTTCTTTTTGCTTTCCTCTCTTTCAAACTGCCTGCCAAAGGGAGGTGAGCAATGGTGCACTTTGAAGAGACCAGAGGTGCATTTTGTTGGAGCGTGCCAGCATTCATCTCGGCACACAGCTGCTGGGGGCACAGGGCTGGGACCTCTGGTAGGGAAGATGCCTCCCTGCAGTCAGGGCAGCCCCTGTCCTGAAGCCAGCCCCCATCCCAAAGCCAGCCCCTGTCCCAAAACCGTGCCCTGTGCACCAAGAACTGCCACTGCCAGGCTCACAGGAGCTCCCCAGCAGCTTCCCAGTGGTACCCACGACCCTTTAGGTAAGCACCAAGAAAGCCAGCAAAGGCTTGGGCAGCTCTTGGCCCCCAAGGAGGCTGTCTTTCCATTTTTTATAAGCAGGCCTCTGCCCTCAGCCCTTCGCCCAAAGAAGCCAAGAGCTCCTCGCAGCCACCCCTCACCTTGCAGGCACCGCTGGCAGGAATTGGGACTCACCCATGCAGGCATCCCGCTGCTCCTCGTAGCCAGCGCTGCACACACACTTCCCAATGGGCACCAACCATTCTCCTTCTGCACTGCAGTACATTTTGGGGGTGTCCCTCTCCTCCGAGTGGCCTACGCACTCTCCCCGCACTTCCACCAAGGAGGACGAGTCTGCCCCAGTCACGGCCTCGGAGAAGGATGCCAAATTCCTCACCATAGCCGGGCACTTCTTGTAGTACACCCGCACTGAAACGATGGCGATGCAAGCGCCTATGTCCTGGAAGGCCAAGTAGAACCCCCTCTTGCTCAAGGGCCCCACACCCCGCACCTCCGTGTTCAGCTTCAGGCGCCTGACACCCAGGTCTACATTGGTGAAGCTCTCATCAGCTGCAATGGTGTCAATCTTCATAAACTGGCTCTCCCGGGTGCTGGTACCCAGGTCACGGTCAGACTCCAGGTAGTAGAGGTTGAAAGTCTCCTTGCAGGTGCCCAGAACACCTGGCATGCTGTTACAGTCCCGCAGCGTGAATTTGATCTCCGCATAGACCCGCCGTGCACCGTCCCGTTGAACCCAGTTGGTCCGTAGCCAGTTGTTCTGGTTGGGGGTCATGACATTACAGACCTGGTAGGTGTGGATAGGGCTGAAAAACTCATCCATCTCATTGATTGAATCCCACTGCGAGACAGAGAGAAAACAGGTCATTCTACACGATCCTGGTGATCATGGGGCATGCAGGAGTCTGTGCCATCATCCACCCTGACAATCTCCCTCTGCCCTTGTTGCTGCATCTGGGTATGAGATCGTTGCCATCATAAGCCAAAGGAAAATGAGGATGAACAGACTATGAATGTGCCAACTTGGGCAGTAGAGCCCACTCTGACACAGAGCTGGGTGAATTGCACCTGTGTTTGCAGAAAGGAATGCTTCCACAAGGGTGATCTGATGGCAGAAAGCGAGAGTAATGTGTTTTTGGTGAAGGCATCTGGGCTGCTAGTCCTCCAAGCCTCCATGCTTGCAAGAGTAGCAGAAAAGTACCTGTGTGGTGCTCACCTAGATCTCTTCTGATATGCAATCTCCATGCATAATAAGCCAAATGAACAGGTTTCCTGGTGGAGAATGAGGTTTGGGGTGCCTGCTGAAGGGTGAAGGAGAAGCATGCAGCAAACACAGGACTTCCAACAAGAAACAGCAGTCCATGGGGCTCAGAGCAACGCTGCTCCCAGGCAAGGCAGGGTCAGCAGGCGCCTTCAGGGTAAGCCTACAGTGCTCAGACCAGCTGAGAGCCTGGACCAGGGGCAGGCTCTGGGAACCCACGGCTTACAACTTGACAGCTCTGGAGTTACATTCAGCAGCAGAAGGGAGAGTTTGGGGATAGGATGCTGGGGAACAGCAGATTGCAGCAAGCAGGACTGTGATGGAGGGATGGCCTGGGGAGTCACTGGGTAAGTGAGGAGAGGACAGGGACATTTGTGTCACCCAAAGAGGGATGTTAAGCAGTTTTGAATGTCAAGATGTGAAAAGAAGCACTGAGATTTTGGATACAGATGAGCTCTGTAGTTGAGGGAGATGCCTGAACTTAGGTACTGGGGGCTATCAGACACTTCTGGGGGCTTGCTCTTGCCCCACAGTTCTCCCTCTCCGCCCCTACCAAATCCTCACCAGGACCCACAGCCCTTCCATTCTCTGGGGGCTTCCCACAAACTGTTCAGCCCATGCCCCTCTCCCAAGCAGGTAACCCTATCATATCCCCCATGGAGCAGTCCAGGACCCCTGAATTCTTCTTATGGGAGAAGAAGGAAGTAGAAAAAAAGAGCAGAGATTTTTGGACCTTGGGAAACAAGCAAAGCTCCAGCAGCAGGGCACAGATCAGGAAAACAAATCTTTCAAGCACCACCACAAATACATTAAAATAAAGCTCTGGGCTTGTGGCAAAAATGGTGTTTTGTCATGCAAGTGTTGACCTGGGGCTCAGGACAGATGCAAAATCAACAGCAGCTAAGAACTAAGGAGCCTGATCCTCAGCACAGAGGGAATAAGCCTGAAGACTTCACCCTGGTGTGTGCAAGAGCAGGTGAGGATGCGGATCTGCCATGACAGCCTTGCTACGTGGCCACCAGCACTGCAGGGACATGGGGGCAGGGGGAACTCACACCTACAGAGTGCAAGAGGCATTGAAAAGACTTATCAACAATATCTGTAAGACACTTCTTCCTTCTCCCTTCTCAGATAGGAAATTCCTTCCTCATTTAACCCCCTTGACCTGTGCTTCCTGTGGAGGAGGCCTTCTGGTGACTTCTGCTAGTGCTGGGGTGATCAGAGCAGTTGTTTCAGTGATGTACATCTTCAAAACTCCCCCAGCATCTCACCTCTAGGAGAAAACTCCACTTCTCACTCCTAACGAGCTCAAAGCAGCCTGAAAAAGGCAGCAGTACCAGGTGCAGACCTCAACAAAAACTTGTTCAGAGGGGAGTATGCTGGCAAAGGATGTGAAAGTCAAGCCACCGTCAGGAGAAAAAAAAGATTTCTGGTTCTTTTAAAAAATTTATCTCCTGAATTCCAGAAATGCCTGAGTTCGTTCAGGCACTGCCTGGCTGGTAGACCACCCAGGACCTGTTCTGCACCCCAGCACACAGGCAGACAACACAGAAAGGGGCCAGGATACCTGCTTGGCCCTGCTGGAGGGGCAAGCTGTGCCTGTGAACAACAACCCTCCCACAGCCCTGCCATGAGCTGCGGCACTGCGGAGGGTGTGGAGATCGTTGTCACAATTAATTGAGCACAAATTAACACAGCATCTGTTTCCTGTCTTTTCCCTGCCGAGTCCCCTGGGAAATGAGGCAGAACTGCACATAGGAGGAGGCGCACGGGGCACAGGCATTGCTGAGAGCAGCAGCGGGGATGCTCCCCACATTGCGCCAGCAAAGCCAGTGGGGCTCGTGGCTCTCCAGCAGCGTCTGACAAGGGTAAGAAGAGGTTACTGTGTGCACTGAAATGCCTTGGTGTCCGGTTGGTGCATTGTCTTGGCGTCTCCAGCACCATCAGCCATTCACTTCTATTCCAAATCTGACCAAGGAGATGATGTTCGTGACCATGGTGTCCCATGTGGTGCTGCTGGAACTGGAACCTTCCTCACCACCAGTAGAGAGCAGGAAGTTAAACGCCCATCTCCAAGCACCAGGAACGACTGGCATCCCCCCCAGGGTTGAAAACTCAGAGAGTTTGCATCTGCAGCATCACTCTTTCAAATTTTGTGCTTGTTTTCACATTGTCTGGACTGTCAGCTCTTTCTTTGGGTCATACACAGGACTGTGGGATCCCAGCCTGAGATGGGCCTGGCCTATGTGGCCTGGCCTATGGCTCTGCCCCCAGTGGAAACGCATGGAGGGAGGCCTGGAAGCCACAGGCCCAGAGGTGGCTGCAAGGCAATGCCAGTTTCACAAGCTCTGCCAGGACCTGCCAGGCAGGCAGAGCGATTCGGGATGGAACGACCCGCTTCAGAAGTCCCACAACTTGAAGAGGTTTCCTCTTCACCTTCAGCTTTTATAGCGAGCTCCTTCTCCATCGGCCTGCAGCGGCCTGGGGACAGTGACGCCATGGGCCCTGTGCCTGCTCCCGGCCTCCCACCCTGCCAGCCTCCGCCAGCTCTTGGCTGCCAGGTTGAAGCAGCTTTTATTAAAACAAGCTTAGCCCGGCCCCCATCACTGCGATAAGATCCCCTAGCGAGACGGAAATGAGGACATCATAATTAACGTGGTGAGCACATGCGTGTGTATGTGCTGGGGGGGGGGGGGCACGACTACATCTGTATTCAGGGGCCTGCCTAATAGTTTAAATTAAAGTCAACGCATGTTCTAAAAAAAAAAAAAAAAAAGATTATGAAAGGCAAAAGATGCAAACACCAGATATCTGGGTGGCTGAGCAGGGTCTTAGAAGTCTCCCAGGGCCTGTACGGTGCAGTGGAGTGGGGAGGAGGAGGAGAAGCAGAGGGCTACAAGCATGCAATGAGGGGCTGCAACCCTTTGGGAGAAGGAGCTCGGCCTCTTGCCACCCGAGCTGTGCCCACGCCCTGGCCAGAAGGAGCCAAGGGTCGAAGCCTCCAGGGCCCTGGGACAGCTTTCAGGAGGGACGCAGAGTCTTCCTGACATTGCAAAGCTGCTACCAGGATATCCAGCCCTTCCCTTTGTCCCAAGAGCAAGCACTGAACTGTGGCACTCCCCAGGAGCTGCCCAGTTCCTTGCACTACTGTCACAGGGAGAGAAAAAAGAGAAGGACATTATTGCAGCTATAAATCATTAGATGGGGGGTGTTAATGGAGATAATCCCATGAAATCACTCACTGCTATGGCTAAGGAGGGATTTGTTTGGCAGCTAACTACCCTGAGCTTCACTGCAGGTGATTAACTCCTGGTAGTGACCAACGTCTGGGGAATTAACAATAACACAACATTTACTGAACAAGCACCAGGAGATGAGCTTTTATCTCAATTACTTGTTTAAATCTTTATTTTCCTATGTTCCATTCTTACCCATTTCTTTTTTAAAGAAAACGTGGTTTGCCGCAGCTATAGCGTGATGGTATTCCACCAGGCAAAGAGGCTCTGGATCGGAAAAGAAACCCATGGAAATGGTACAAGGGCACCAAAGGGTCAGAGGACAGAAGACTTAGTCCCAGGCAGATGGGAGAGCCCCAACACCTTTCGGTGCTCCTAGGAGGCAGCCAGGACACTGGATGGGGATCTCAATGGCATGTACACAGCACAGCTCGGACTGGAGCCCTGGTGAGCAAGGGGAGCTCAGAGCAAAGGGACGCCCTGCTCCAAGCACTGTGACAGAGCTGGCAGTCAGACCTTGTCTGTCCAAGCCACGCACTAGCTATTGGCTGCAGGACCAGAGTCAGGCTCTCTTCCTGGACATTTTAGCAGACAGACCAAGGCCTCACCTTCAGAAACATCCCCTTCTGCATACAGTTTGCTCTGCAAACAGTTCAGTCCCAGGGAGTTCAGAGCAGTGCCTTACATCAGCATGAAATCCCCATCCATGATGTGCAAACACTGCTGAGAGACCGTCCTACAGGCAGAAATGTGCTGTCTGTGCTCCCAGCTGGTTATTTAAGTAAAGGCTGTGGGGGTGCTGGAAGGGGCGGCAGGGAAGTCAGGGCTGTATGGGGGGACTTTCTCCGGCACTCAAGGTGCTTCCACTATAATTAGCTTTTGCAAGGCATCATTCAAGCTCTTTAGTTATCCTGTGTCTGAGCAAAATCATTTCCTGTTTGACTTTGTAAATCAAAGTAGACGATACAATAATTATTAGTAATATGTTGACTTATCTCATCAGCATTTTAATTAGTCAGTAGAAAAGCAATTTGCAAAGGGGCCGATCAGGCTCCCTCTGATCCAGCGGGTCACGTACCAAGCAAGGAGAGGGGAAAGAAGGGCACTGGGGCACTGGGGCATTTTGCTGGAGAGAGCTGGCAAAGCGGAGGCACAGAAGGGGCAGAGGCAGCCTCTTTGACAGCAGCGATAAGAGTCTGATTTTCAATGCGAAGGGAATTGTTCTGGGGACGGAGTGGGCTGCAAAGCTCCTGGGAGCCCTTTGAAGTCATAATTGAGAGGAGCCGTAGCCTGCAGGATGGGGATGCTCCCCATGACCCTTCCGCTCACTGCACGTGTCTTGGCGTAGAGGTGAGGGGGGACGCAATTAAACCTCTGAGCAGCTATTACAGCCAATTACCCCTCAGTCAATTAACTGGCAAGAGGAAATGTCAAAACAGGCCGTGCATGCCTCCCTGATGGCTTGACGCTCCCCGGGGCCAGCAGCACTGCTGACCCTCAGCTGTGCCCAGTGCTACCAGCCCCCTGCTCCTCTGCCCCTGCCGGCCACAGCTAACCCAGAGAGGAAAATCTTTCCTGTAAGGCAGGTTCACCTTGTCCAAACACGTGATGAAAACATCAGGACTTCACAAGCTGCCATTGTAAAGTGTAACTGCAGCGTGCTTCCAGTTATGCACTTCTGATACTTTGGATCATGCCCTGGCTGTGCACCAGGATCTCTGCATCCAGAAGAGGAAACCTCTCCTGACATGTCCAGGAAGCCCAGAGAGGCATGGCAGGACCTGCAGGTGCCAGGAAAGCAAGCTGTAAAACGTTCAGGATAGAGCTAGCTGTCACAGGGCCCCTTCTTAAGCCCCTCAGGAGTGGGAATGGGGATCTGTGCTGTTCAGTGCCAAGCAAACCCCCAGGCAGAGTTACCCACCTCCCCACTGTCACCCCTGTGGTGACAGGGCTCACACAGAGCAGGAGAAAGGAGAAGTGGGTAAAGCAAACACAAGTTTGCTTTCAGCCAGGGAGCCAGAGCCAGCAATGCCACCCCTTGGTGGGAGGTTGCTGTGACAGGTGTCTTTCTGTCCCTGGACAGAGCACAGACACTGAAGGGAAATCCCAAAACCCAAGCACCCAGCTCAAGCAGGACAGCCAGCAAGGAAGGGTAACACTGGGGGAGAACTGCCACCTCTTTTGCAGCAGGAGTAACTGAATTAAGGACATGACAGCAAGAAGAAGGGACCCCAAGTAAAATGTGGCTTCGCAGTTCACCATCTCCATAACCAGACCAGCAACTGGGCTCAACCCAGCTGTCACGGCCCAGGGCCGCCAGAGTTGCAGCACACCGCAGTGGGCAGTCCCAGGGACACCAGTGGTGTGTCTGGACTGCTCTTGAGGTGCTGACAAGCAAACTCAGGCCCTTTCCCAGAGCAGAGATCAGGCGAGGCTTGGACCCAGGTGGTACCAAGCTACCAAGCCTGAATCACCCAGCCTCTGTCCCCTGAATCCAAACTCTGCTGCAAGGGCACCTCAGGATGCAGACAAATCATTGGCACCGGTAGCGGGTACCCCACAGCAGTAAACCATCCTGCCTCCTTTTGTGGCGATGGCAGCTGGTCCCAAGTGCAAATTTACTACCCAAAAAGCATCTGGAGCTGAAGGACCAGCAGGAGGGTAAAAGAATGAGATGCTCTTTCAAGATGATGCAGTGCAATGGCCCATGGAGAAAGAACCGGGCCAGACAAATGTTCAGAGAAGCCATTAAAACAGCCAGTTGGAAAAATATATGCAAAGTTCTCTGTGCAAGAATGTCACATCAAAACCCAGGCACCCTCCTAGAAGGTGTCCAGGTCAGTTTTCACATAGCTGTGTGCTCATCGTCTCCACAAAAAGGTCATGAATTGGGAAAAAGCACAGGGTAAGTGAAGAGTGGAGTTACCCCATGGCTTACGTAGGACTTGTAGGAGGACACAAAACCACGAGACGTCCGAGCGGTGGTTTAAGACTAGTGGTTTTTAATTAACATCCCATGGTAGAAAAAAGCTTAGGCACTATACAAGACTATTTTTTATTTATTTATTTTTTTTGGCGTCCAGTATTATCAGTTGTTAATAAACACCACCAAAATGCTGACTTCAGGTATGAGTTAGCATTCAGGAGTTGCTGTTAAAGGGCTGCTGGGCATCTGCTGCAGTGCGACTGAGCAGCATAGCAGCGACTGCCCTGCAAGCCTGCCCCAGCGCCCTGCGGTCACACACAGCACTACACCTGGCAGTCCTAACAGGCCAGCTGTCTGCCATCTCAGGGCCCTTGGATGCATCCCGTGGCTTTGCAGATCTGCAGTACAGACAGCGGCATGTGAACCCATCATGGCAGTCCCTGACGTGCTGGGAAAGGGGCACACGCAGGCTCAGTCTCCCAGGGAGATGTCTGCTCCAGGAGTGCGAGGTCCTGCACTCCCACGTACCCACATGTCCCCAGGAGGCCTAAGCCAGCCAGCTCAGGCAGATTCCTGGCCAATGCCAGCCTGTGCGTGACCGCCCAGAGGACAACAGCTCCACCACCCAAGCGAAGGCAGAACAGGATTCGGTGGCTGGAAACCAAAGCTGAGCAAATCCACACAGCGGTTGGGTTTTTAAAAGCGACCTTTTAACGTGTTGGAAGGACTCACCATGGGATGTGGAGGATTTACCACCACTGGCAATTTGGAATCAAGGACAAATTTTCTAAAAGCTAGGCTTTTCTCAAATGTGAGCTAATTGACGTGTGAAGGCCTGTATTTATGCAGGAGATTACATCACGTTAGCTCCGTGGTCCCCTCTGACCTTAGATCTCTGAATCTATTATATTTCCAAGACAGTCATAATTGCAACAGCTAACTGCTAAAATTAGAGCTGAGCTAATGATTTAATATATTTACATATATGATAATGTCTGATATAAATCTCATCATTGTTATTATTATGAACTCACAGTTCTGATCACTCCTCCTCAAGCAGACAGCACAAGGACTGAAAGTCTCAAGCAACAGATCAATGAAAATGATTAGAGGCCTGGGAAGATTTCTGTAGGAGGCGGAATTGAAAAGATTAGCACCGTTTAGTTCAGAGAGCGGATGAAAAAGAGTGGATGTGAAAAATCAACGCAACAGCAAAAGCTAGGAAGGCACCCCGACTTCGCACATTTTGTGTATGCATAAGCCACACTATGCCTTGCAGTTGGTCCTGTGTGTATTTATGGAATTTCTTCTGTTCACTAAATCAACGAGAAAAAACATTAAAAAAATCCTTACAGCCAGGTCACTTCCATCTGAAACTCACATTTACAATTTGAAGAAAGCTGCTGTAGAAAACCTGGCCATGGAAATGCAAGTGAAGGGAACATGTGGGGAGGATCCAGCCAGCATAGGTGGCAGGCTGGCTTCACCTAGGATGAGGTGACTGGCTTAGCATTCCTCCTGGCCATGCTGTGGGGCTGTGCATTTACATCCCCATTCCCAATAAGAAATCAGCTACATGGATGCTCTCCTGCCCTGTTGGCCCAGTTCCCCCAGCGAACTCTTCCAATTACAGACAGTTCAGAGCTTCCCAGTCATTTTGGGCTGTTCCTCCTGTTGCTTCCCCAGTACAGCAAGGAACAGGAGGCTTCTCAGTGTGAGTGCTCCCTGGGCAGCCCAACTCTGCAGTTCCCTGGGGGCAGCAAATACCTCAGAGCTCAGGGTCAGGTGGCAGCCTGGTCCATCCACCCTGCCAGTGGTCACCCACCCTCCTGTTGTCCCCCACATGCCAACAGCCGCTTCATACTTACCCCATGTGAGGGATAAGTCAGCCAGCCCCAGTCCCCTGCGATCGTTGACGTGTCTAGCAAGTTCACTGGAAAACACAGGAACAAAACACTGCATTAGAAAGCTTGCACTCCATCCCCTAAAGCAAGGGGCCAAACCACCACAACGTGCCAGTCCTCGCACCCCGGTTGTCCCTTGCACACACTGTGAGGCTGAGACACCTTCTCGTTACTGGCAGAGACCTGCTTGGCTGCAGCTCATCAACAAATGCTGTTCCCCAGAGCTGCTGGGATGGGGCAGAGCTGGGCTGGAGCTGTATCCGTACCGGCAGTACGACTAAGTGGCGTGCCCTTTTGGAGAAGAGGGGGCTGCAAACAACAGGTTAAAGAGCAGAGGGGAACTGGGGTAACGAAAGACAAGAGTCGGGTTGTCCACCAGGTCCACCCTCGGACAGTGCCCACACAACTGGGCCGTCCTTTCTCATTGGGACACTGCTCCACTGGTGGCTCTGCTGAGCATTTTCGGCTCATTTCCCTCCTGGCAGAACTGGTTTGAAGTTTGTGCTCCAGCAGCCGCTGTAATCGCACACCGCAGTGCCTGCCTCCGGCACAAAGGGACCCCCCCCCCCAATCCTGGCTGACACTGCACTGGAGACCACGGGGGAAGGACTGCGTGAGGAGGCCCATCAAAGCCACCCCTTCAAAAGCCCTGCTGCCACCAGGAGCCCAGCGTAACGAGGAGGCACAAGGCGAGGGAAATGGTTTCAGCAGGGGAACACTCAGGGATGACTTTGAGCATGTTCAGGAGCTTCCCACTGAGACCCATGTGGTGTCAGCAGGGGGAGGACAGTGGGGCTCCATGGCTTGGCTGCGTGCATGGGGTGTGCTGCCCCTGAATGCCATCTGCTCTGTCTGCCACCCGTGAGCCCCACATCCAGGTTCTCCAGTATCAGGCAAAGGAAAACTTCATCACTGCCTTGTAAAACCCTGAGCCTGCTCCAGTTCCTTCATATACTTGGTCAGACCCAGGTCAGGCCACAAGGATGACCAGAGGGCTGGAGCACCTCTCCTGTGAAGAGAGGCTGAGAGAGCTGGAGATGTCCAGCCTGGAGAAGAGAAGGCTCTGGAGAAACCTTACAGTGGCCTTATAAAGGGGGCCTACAGTCCCTGGAGAGGGACTCTGGCGGTCCCTGGGGAGAACTGGCGATCTCTCTTGAAACGAGATGTTCTTTAAGATCCCTTCCAGGCCAAACCATTCTATGGTTCCATGCAGGGTGCTTCCAAGACCCACGACCTTGCTTAGCTCTTGGTGAAGGAGACAAGGCCCCAGCTCCAGGCTGCAGGCCTGGAGGGGACAGAGGCACCAACAAGGTGCCCCAGCCCCTAAAAGTCAGTGCAGCAGGTGCAGACCACAGCTGAGCCCGTGCCTTGCCGCCCCTTGCCGGGCACCAGCTCCACCAGCCCCAGAGCCCACCAGTGCCTCCAGCTTTCCCAGAGCTCCCTGCCCTGTGGCCACCCAGCAAGGCCAGGCCCAGCCTGGGCGCCATGTCCCTCCTGGCTGTCCCTCCAACGCCCCTGCGGGCATTCAGTGGGGCTGGCAGGCCGTGGTTCAGCTGCACCCCAGGCTCTGGAAGGAATGTGGTCTCGGCAGCCTGTCGTGGGGGGGACAGGAGACGTCGGGGCAGCAACTCCAGCCCCAGCTCCGTGTGAAGCGGGCCCCAGCAGCTGGAGGAACGGGTGCCACTTTCATTTACTATTACCAGGCAGGGAAGGAAAGGGGGGAGAAAGAAGCAAGGACGTGAGCTGGCTGTGAAACACCCGGACGTCATGCTCCTGACAGAGCAGATTAGGAGCTTTTGAGGCATTTATTAATGTTAGCAGAACAATTTGAAAGAATTTCCAGGGTTTCTTGTGTGACTTCATTGGCCCAACAGCAGGCCGAGCCCCTCCGCTCGCTGCAAGGCGCTGCTCCAACTGCTGGAGAGGCCCCTTGCCCTCAGCACGGCGTAATTACCTCGGAGATCTCAAATCCATTTTTATTTGTTATTGTTAATCTGAAGATTTTCTGCCTATTTTCCCTGGGTAATTCGCCCAGCGGGAGCCTGGGCTGCGGAGTTTCCCCGCTCGCAGCGCCGGAGCACGGTGCCGGCGACCCTCAGCAGGCTGGCCGCATTTGCAGCCCCGCTCCCCGCCGGGGTCTCCGCACCCCCTTTCCCATGCCGTGACACACGGAGGTGGGCACGGCTGAGCCTCGCTGCAGAACGGGATCTCCAGGCAGCGCCAGGAGCCTGCACAAGCAGGAGAGCACACCGCCGTGGAGGGATGCTCGCCAGGCTCCTCGGTGCGGTGCTGCGTGGGTGCTAGCGAGCCCTGGGGCTCTGGGACGGAGCCACACAGACCCGGCTCGCCTGCTGCCAGTTCTGGAGCTGGTTAGCAGCACCCCATCCCATAGCGTGGGTCGTTTGGCTGTCACCCAGCCTCACGCACAGGAAGGAGCTGCCTCCTTTCAGGTGCTTCAATGCAAAAACAGCTACACAGACGTGCAATCCCCGCCATGCTCCTGTGGAGTGGATTACTCGTGCCTCTTTGCAGGAAGAGGGATAAAATATTGCTTTTATTCCTTGGTAAGTGGTTCGGCCAAGTGCACAGGAGTCCTACACATTAAGCCCACTGCAGTGGGCATTGCACAAATATAAAGGCATTCCCTGTCCTGGAGCTCTTGCATTAAGTTACAGTAAAGCAAACACGTATCTGTGCACATGAAGAACCACCTAGCATCACTGTCGCACGCCGTGCTCAGATATGGGGAAGTCAATACTCCGCTGGTACAAGAGCAAGTGAACTCTTAGACAAGCATGTCGCTGCCACATGCCACAGCTCACACATAATGACAGCAGGAATGCCACACACTGCTTTTGACACTTGAAGCGTGGTCCCTGCCCAGAGCGCCACAGGGAGCTGTGCCATGGTCCTCCTGGCGCTGAGCTCCAGCCCTAACTACAGAGCTTGTGCCAGGGGAATGGCTTGCTCAGTTGGCAGAGGCATTCTCGGCAGAGAAGCAAAGCCTTTAGCAGCTCCCCAGGCGGGCTCCTTCCCAAATCCCAACCGGCCATTCAGGGAAAGGACCCGGACCAAAATAAACGTGGCACTTTTGCCTTCCCATAGGAGCCTGGACGGCACGCACTCCGGGTTTCCCCAGGAGGCTGACCTGCAAAGGGAACCCGCTGCCCTGCAAGCAACAAGAGCCCCAGCCAGCACCCAGCAGGTGACGTCCCGGCTTCTGTCGCTTCCCTGGGGGCCAGCGTGCAGAAGCAGCTCTCCCTTGGTGCAGGAGCACAAGCAAGATCGCCACAAAGGACTCCTTTCAGACTAAATATTTCTCAGAAAATGTGCTGGTTTGGGAGACCTCTCTCCTACAGCTGGGTAATTCTGTTTGATGTTATGGACTGTCTGCACCTATCAGTCTCAAACTGCAAGCTCCATTTTTTTTTCCTCAGCACCATTTTGATTTTCACTATTCTGTGCCTTGGCTTTGACTCGCCGTATTGAGCCAAAACACCAGGAGGTGTCAGGGGGAATTCTTGCACTGATGGAATAGCTGTCAAGACTGATTGCCCGTTCAAATGGAAGCACCTAAGGAGCAAGCAGGTTGCTTCCCCAGTGCAAACTGGACTCCGGAGCTGGAGTCTCATGCAGGGGAGACCTACTTGCTCCTTTGAAAAGTTGTGCCATGTAATGTTGTGTGATTAGTGCACGTTACAACCCCACACATGCAAATTATGCAGGAGTCAAAGAGTAGATACATGTATATGTATGTATATGTGTATATATATTTATTTACACCATCATCTTCATTTACATATATATCTGCATCCGTATTTATATCCATATTCATATCTCCCGAATTCTAGCCACCACTTGAGATGAGCGAGGGAGCTGAGGCAGGGACCAGCACCCAGGGAACATGCATTTTGCCTCAGTCATTTTGCATCTCTTGCACTGCTTAAAGAGGGAGGACTCAGAAATCCTTCTCAACGTTTGGGCTGGTGACCACAGTTCCTGCAGGGACGCGTTATGTCCCAGTACACCCAGCAGTCCCAGTGCAAGAGCTGCGCTGGGGGAGCTGCTGATGTGCGGAGGCTGAGACCTGCAGCCTGCCTGGGGGTGCGCAGGGGGGCACGAGGCGGGGGTGGCACGCTGGGGGCTCAGCCTCCACAAATCAGTGGGGGACCAAAGAGGGCTCTGAGCTCCCTCGCTAATAGTTAACCCGCTCCAGTCCTCACTCTAATTACTCCACCTTTTCCCTCCCAGGCGGCAGGCTTTGTAGCGCAGGCGTGGGGAGGAAGGGTCAGTGGGAGCAGCCCTGTTCCCTTGGGCTTCAGTTCCTCTCCATCACAACTTCAAAGGCCTCCCAAGATTCACAGCAAGGCTCTTCCCACCCCCCCGCAACAACGCCTTTTGCATCGATAATTAAACTCTGAGCAGCACGGTGAGTTGCTCCTGCTCTCTGCCACCCGACGACCGGTGGGCTCAGCCTGCACAGCCCCACACGGGTCCGCCTGCCCCACGCCACCCCACAGCCACAGCCTGCTCAGTGGGGGCACAGGGCAGGAAGGGATAACCTCAGCAGGGAGAGTAACCTCAGCGGGAAGAGCCATGGGGCTATGGGGAAGGGGCAGGGAGAGGCTCCCTGGCAGGAGGGGAACAAGAGCCAGCGGCATTCATTTCCCATAATCTCGCGCAGGACTTTGAAGGGGCAGGTGGGGCCGGGACGGGTCAGCTATTTGTAGCCCACCAATTAATCCACCAGCCTGCTGAATAGCCAGCTGTGACCTTTCCAAAATTGGGGGGGGGGGTGGAAAACCGCACGACAAAACCGTGTCTTACTTCCTCAGTGCATCGGGGGGAGACGGGACGGGATGCTTCGCTTTCAGGCTCCCCCTTCCCAGCGCAGCAGTCACTGGCTGGCACAGGAGGTAGCATCCGGGCAGTGCTTTGTGCCAGACCCGCGTGGGTTTTGTGAAGCAGCCGCTTGTCCACGAGGCTGCATGCACGGAGGGCACAGCAGCGAGTGCGCTCACACCAGGAGCCCACTGGCTCCGCTGCCCAGAGAGGAAATTTAGGAAAACATTGCAGGTAAATATAAAAGATGTCACCAAGTCCATCAAGAACACAGGATTTCCATATTTCTGGAAATTCCAGCACCAGGCTGAAAAAAATATATATATATATTAAAAAGAAAAATGTTCGAACTATTGTTATGAAAAAGCAGTGCTGGGTTTGGATTTGCCCTAGTTCCCATCTCAGGATTTCTTGTCAGACCTATGGATTATTGCTGTGGACTTCCTGTATTTAATTTTATATATTTTTTTTACTGCATCAGGAGCAGTAATGCCCGTAAGGACTGCCCAGAGGGTCACCCATTTTCAATATACCGGGAGCAGGAAATACTTTCATGTAGGAAGAAAGCTTGTTTGTTCAATCAGTGCTAACAAAAAGCCACAGTTCAGGTTTTAAAAATAAAATGATCAACCTGATCCTTCCAGACCCTGCGTGATATCACGTAAGATAATGTACAGTGCAAGAGCATAACCTGTGGTAGGACTGAGATGTTGTGAAATAATATAAAAAAGAAAAAATAAAAGAATTGAAATAAAACACTAAAAATAAAGTATTTCCAAGGCTAAAAATCTTGAAATTCAAGGGCAGTTTTTTTTTTTTTCCCAGAAAGAAAAAAAAAAAGAAACATCAAACGCCAAAAAACAACAACAACAAAAAAGTTCTCTCTCAGAAATATAGGTGAGAAAATATAGACATAAAATGATCGTGTTTCTTACTCGGCTTGAGACTCCTAGTGCTTGTGTGCAGTGGGACACCGGGGCTAATTGGGCATGCTGGCTTAGGCAACCCAAATTAAAGCACCGCCGGCGCTCCGGCAGCAGCGTGCGTCCCAGCCTCACGGCACACACCGTGCAGCAGCAGCGTACACGGTGCACAGCCAGAGCCGGGCAGAAATAACCCAGAAATGTTAGAAAATGTTAGAAAATGCAGGCTGGTGTGGGGCCCGAGGACCGGCTGCAGGGGGGCAGATCCAGCACCGAGGCTCAGCGCAAGGCGGGGGGCACACGTCTGCTTGTGCCTCCCCGCTCCCAGGAGCTGTGCCGGTGGGGAAGGAGCTGCTGCAGGCCTGAGGGGCGGCTGGACTTGTTGTAATTCAGGGCAGAAGACTGAGGAGGAAGTGGGAAGGCTCTGGGGATAGGGGTGAGAAAGGTCAGGGAGGCAAAGGACTCCATGGAAACACCCGACGTGAGCAAGGGGAAGGAGCCGGACCGTGGCAAGGCTGGGAGAGGGCAGGCGCTGGGAGAGCGGCTGCGGCTCGAGGGTCCCCGCAGCATCCTCTGCAGACAAGCCGGGGACAGCTCTGCAAGCCCCATGTCCCCAGATCTGGACTTAGCCATGGGGGATTCCTGCGAGCCGCCTCCACCGCAGTGTCCCCAGCTCTGCACAGCAGAGAGCGCAGCCCTCGGCCGGCAGAAGGAAGCCCGCACCCTGCACGCTGCTAAATCAATCCGTCCAGCCTCACTGGGCACCCCACCGCCTGGTAAAGCAAAAGACCTTGCCCTATAGTCACACCCACGGAGCTCTCCCTCCCCAAAAAAAAACCCAACGGCCTCCAAAGACAGCATCTTGCATCCCGGCCTGACCGGCGTCCCAAAATCCAGGAGCTAGAAGAACGGGTGACGGGTCTGCACTGGCTTTTCACCTGGCTGCGGTCTGAGATAGCAGTTCAGGGACAGGCTGTGTATCTCGAACCACCAGTAATAAAGTATCGTGAGCACCTTTAAAAATTATACAAAAATTATACACCTTTTCAGGCTGCCGTAATCAAAATCTGTGCGGTGCTCACGGAAACAGGAGCTTTTCCGGGGGGGGTTGTGCCACTGGATCCTTTGAGGTCCCCACATCAGCCCTGACTGGCCCTTCTCTTCTCTCACCCGTGCTGGGTACGACAAAACAGCTCCTTGTCCCAGAGCAGCTCAGCACTCTGTCTGTACACCATAAGCCATCTCCTGCCTATTTGGGATTTCGCGCTGTCCCCGTTTCTTACCCCAAACGGGGGCTCCCGCAGCGTCACGCAGCCGCTTCTCGTGCTGCCCAGTGACCGACCTTACACACTGCCTGCTCCCTCCTTTCGGCAGGAAGGCCAGGCTTTTGAAACTGGGCGATTTCGAACTGGAAATCACAGAACAGCGGAAGGGCTGTGGGTTTTGATTTTCAGCCCTGTGGGGGTCTGTGTTACACCCCCTCTGACAGACAGAGCCACATTGAAAGTCAGATCAGGTTTCTCGGGGTCTTGTCCAGTCAAGCATTCAAAGTCTCCCGGATGGAGTTTTTTGGCCACAGCCTCTCCAGAACCCTGCTCCAGCACTTTGAAAAATATATAATAAATAAATAAATAAATAAATAAATAAATAAAGGGAAAATAAGAAGTAAATGGGAATGCCCTTAGTCAGGTGGACTTGGCCCCGCACACTCAGCCTGAGTCCATCGGCGGAACAAATCCCGCAGCACCCTGAAGCAGACACCCTGCTCGTCCTGCTGACTCCTACATCTCAGCAGTTCTGACAAAGATGTGAGGTTTATCTTCCCTGGAGGATTCACTAAGAAAATGTGAATTTTTGCAAACGTGCTCACTTACCTGAATTATTTGAACAGTTTTCAGATGGCAGTATTTCAGGCTGTCAGATGCTTTTCTCTAATTTCTCTGAGGAAATTTACTTTCACACCCCTTGGCTACCCTAAACCACGCTTAGCTGTTTGTAAACTGATGAGTTTATTTAAGCTAGTTAACTTCTTTGATGGCAATTACTTTGCTCTTTTAAAAATACCTTTCTAAATTTAACCATTTTCAAGGACAAAAATAAGAATACTAAAAATGTTTGAGCGGACGGTCTGTATATCTCATGCCACCCACCATGAAATATTGTGAGAGTCTAAAAATCATAGAGGCAAATTTCGGAACGCAACAGATACCACATCTGAGGAAAGACATCACTATCAGGCTTCATTATAGAGGTGAATTAATCACCGGGCTTGAAATTTGTGGTTGCCTATGTCCAGCAATTGCTGCCTGCGCAGCACAAGGTGGACACTGTTAAGACTCCCAGTATTTTAAATGTGAGAGTCTAGATTTGCAGCAGAGAATACAGGCAAAACCCTAATACTGGAGGAAAAACCTCCGAGAGAGGAACTTGCAGAGCCCGATCTCCTTGGCTTGTTGCAACGAGGGGTGCGAGGCACCCTGGTTACACCGTGTGCTTTCAAGGAGAAAGCACGGGCTGCAACGGGCTTTTTAATCTCACAGGAAAATCCTAACAAGAATAAATAGCTAGAAGGTGAAGCCAGACAAATTTGTATTAGGGAAAAAAGGGGCCCAATTTTTTAACGTGGAGGCTGATAAGCCATTGGAACAAATTATTAAGGGAAGCAATGGTTCTGCCTTCGCTGATGTCTTTAGATAAATGTCAGACACCCTCCTGGGCCAAACACAATTCATTAGGCTTTATTGGTGTGACTGTACCTGGCCCATAAAGGATTACGTCCTTTAGGTGGTTATTTATGACCTCGAGTACCACACATCGACGTAAGCAGTACATGGGATTTTTGTTTGTTTGTGTTTTGAAGGAAACACACCTGCGCGATCCCGCCGCTCACTTTCGAACAACCAGGGCTGAAGGGGTTAATTTTTTCTCGGGGGCAGAAGAGCAGTTTTGAGCGCTGGTCATGCTCACAGCCCGGGTTAGGAGCACGGACTATCAAAAACTGCCAGGGTATGAATAGAGTTATCATATGAATGGATTTGCTCTGGAGATAAAGCGAGCGCTGAAAGCTGCCAGCGAGGCAAGTGGAGGCGAGCAGGGACATGTGAAACACAGAACCCGACCTAACAAAGAGCAGAGGTGTCGGGATAAAACCAGGAGCCCTGTGTGCCCAGCACACACCAGTCGCAGCAGGTCTCCCTCTTCCCTGACTGAGGGGCTCCGGGCATTCTTTTTTTTGTTTGTTTGTTTTGATTTTTTTTTTCCTTTTAGGTAAAATCTCATTTTCTAATACTTTTTCAGTAATCAAAAATAAAATAAAACATAAAATAAAATAAAACAAAATCAAATAAAGTAAAACAAAATAAAATAAAATAAAATAAAACAAAACAAAATAGAAAGCTCCTTTGTCCCTCCAAGTAATCAATCAGCTTTTCTGTTGCCCTTACATTTGGATTCATCAGATCTATTTCCGCCTTTGCCAAAATGGGCTCCCATTTATTTTTCACTGTAAATAAACCCCTAGAAATTCAGGAAACAAGAATTCTAGGATGGGGAAAAAAAAGCTCACAAAGTAGATGCGTTCTGTGTGCATTGCATTATTTTCCTGAAAATTTAGGGATTTGGTTTCCAGAAGTTTGATAAGCTATTATTATGAGAAGAACATAAATGAAGGTGAGACCAGAAACATATTCCCCACGAACCCACCTACACTCGTGCAAGTATTTGCTTCGTACCAGTGTTTTGTGAGCAAACAAAAAATCACACACCCAAAGATATTATTATTTCTAAACGTAACTGAAATCAATTCCCCAATTCAAACCAGTGCTTCTCCATAGCCTCCACCATCGAAAGTTCCTGTACCAAAACCCTTTTGTTTGCTCTCACGACGGAGAAAGTCTTTCCACCACCGAAAAAAGCCATTTCCTCTGCCTTTGGGAGCGGTGCTGAGCCCACAGCCCCAGCTCCGGCATTGCTGCTGCCGGGCTAGCAAAGTAGCGTTGAATAAATGCGCGGATGAGTTTTACCTCTTTTTCTGTTTGAGCAGAGGGGCAATTAATGAGATTACAATCGAGAGATTAGCAGGGGAGATTGGCACCAGCCCCGCTCTGTGCTGCGCGCCAGCCCCTGCGTCGGCAGCGAGGGAAGGCGCTGGGTTTTCCCGAGGACCCCGGTGCTCTCGCGCATCCCATCCCTGTTGTGGGGAGGAACAAAAACACTCCAGCACCAGCCCCGTGGCCTGGTGAAAAGACGGACATCCCCGTGTCGGTGTCTCGGCACCTTCCCCTGCACATCTCGCACCGCTGCCCCAGACCTTGCAGCAGCGAGGTGTCCCCTCTCACCTGCTCCACCACCGCCGGTAAGGTTCTCAGTTAAGCACGGCCTCTTTGGCTATTTTCACAAACCCCAAATCCCACTTTTTTTTTTTTTTTCTAATTGTCCCCCTTTTTTTCTTGCCCTGCCCAAAGGCCACATTTCAGGTACCTCAGCCATTTCAGAGGTGATGCTGTTCCCTCCCTTTCCTCCCCATCTACCCCTTTCCCCTTGCTTCTCATCTGCCTCAGTGCTCCAAAAATCCAGGAGCGATGCCTGCAGGTCCCCCCGCCGGGTGCTGCAGCATCTCCTCTGCAGTGCCTGCACCAGCTGTGAGGGGAAGGAGGGTCGGCACATCGTGGAGGGAGAGCTGAGCCGAGCCGAGCCGAGCCAGGCCAAGCCAGGCACAGCAGCTTGGAGCAGACCCCAGCCCCGCAGCAGGATGCAAAGTGCCATTTTCCAGCAGAAAATACCCTCTTGTCACACACGCGCCGAGCCCAAAATGCGGTAAATTCTGCTGATTTGATTTTGTTTCAATACTGCAAAGATATTTCATATTTTATTATTTAACTTCAGTTCAGGATGTCATATAAAATACCCATGTGAATATTTGTGCCTATGCAACTCACTGTATATACTGCCAATATTTTAGTCTATCGCACTATTTCCATAATATTGAAAAGAACTTTTTTTTTTTTAATCTCTGTGCTCCGATGCGATTTAACAGTTTTAAACACTTTTTTTTTTTTCAATGCTCCCAGTGAAAATATTCCATATCCTGCGGATTTTCCCCTCTCTAGGAAATATCTGAGTTTTGGCTTTCAATGCATTTTGCAATGGCTGCCGCACCAAAATGCGGGGATTTCCAACAGAATGGCGATCCCCTTTTAATGCCAGCTCCCATTTCCAGGGTACCCACTGCAAAAAAAAAAAAAAAAATGACAAATATAAGCTCAAAACTTTTTGGAAAAAAAAAAATCTTTCAGGAAAGAGAAGGGCATTAGGAACTCTTGGAAGGGAAAGAAAATCAAAGCAATTTCTTTAAGTTAGCGCACATCTTGACGTACCAATTGCCTCCCAACACGCGCACGCAGAGCGCAGCACATGCCGGCCTTCCCTTTGCAGCTGTAAAATTTTGCACCCTGCAGCTTGTACTCGAGCACTGGGTGTGCTGGGGTGGCACGGCCAGGGGTGCACAGGAGGAAGCAGCCCCTGCCCACCGTGGCCGCGGCAGGCATTGAAGCCAGCACATCCGTGCCCAGGGCAGCACGACGTGCTGCGGAGCTGGGCAGCGAAGTCCAGCAAAAAACGGTGGGCAGCCTCGGCGCCGTGCTGTGACCTCCCCGCATCCCCAGTGCCAGCCCCGTGCCAGCCCGGCGGTGGCCCTGGTGCTGGTGCCTTTGTCCACCCATCCGCAGGGTGCTGGGGATCCTGAGGCCACGTCCCTGGCTCTTCTCTGCCCCTATGGCCGAGCCCAGCGGATGCCAAACTGCACCACGCCGCCACGGGGCTGCAGAGGCTCGGGCATCCTTGGGGCGGTGGAGGGAGCACCACTGGCTTTCTGCCGGGCCCCACGCCTCATCCTGACACCATCCTGCTGCATCTTCCACACCGCCGGGCTCACCCCATGCCCCACGCATCCCCCTTCCTCTTCTCAAGGCTAGAGACTAACTTTCCTTTCCAAATGTCTTGTGGAAAGCCCAGGTCTTTCCCAGCCAGGGCCGCACAGACAGCAGCCCGGGGCCCAGCTGCCCCGTAGGTGCTGTAAGACCCACGCCAGCAGCCCGTGGTCTCCCTTACAGGCAGGAGGGGCAGCCCGTGGGTGTTAGAGGAGGCACCGTCCCCTCTCAGAGCACAGCCGCGGGCCGAGCTGAGCCATGCAGCCCCAGCACAGGCCTGCGCTCTGCTATTCTGCTATTCTGTTTTGGGGCAGGCACAGGGACAGGAGCAAGAGCAGGGCCAGCCAGAACAGCCCAGGAGGTTGACCATGACACCAGAAGGATGCTGGCAACTTGCTCTTCTCCTCTGCATACCTGCCTCCTGGCTACTGCATCCTACAGAGAGCCGAATTTCCAGCTCCTCTCTCTGCTCCCTTCACCACCGAAGGAACGGAGGAAAACAAGAAGCCATTGGCCTGCTGTATTCTGCCCACGCCTGGGGCTGGCTGAGCTCAGGCTGGCTGCTGCTCCCCTTGGAGCACCGCAGCTCCTCGTGCCAGTGCCAGGAGGCTGAGGGAGCACAGGATCCAGCCCAGCAGGAGCGTCCTGCACCACCGTCAGCCCTGGCCGGGGGCACGGGGCAGCTGCCGTGGTGTGGAGTAGGGGCTCAGGGGAGCCGGGATCCCCTCCTACCCCCACAAAGCTATCCCCAGCCGTGAGAGCCCCGTGCAGACCGCACAAGGGCAGGAAAGGAGCAGGAGTGCCGGGAAGCGGGCAGCTGGCAGAAAATGGGGTTGGGACCAGCAGATAGCTAGAAACAAGCAGTACAGGTAAGGAAGGCAAGATGGGTGGGAGGGGAGGTAGGAATGCGCGTGGGGAGATGGCAGCAGGAGCAGGAGCACAGCCCTGCCGGGTGCCACAAAGGGCACGAGGCAGCCCGTGGGCCTCGGCGTGCCGGGGGGACGGCAGGGCCGCAGGGAGCAGGAGGGAGGGATGCCGCCACCATCGCGGGTAGGGGCTCGCTGCGGAGGGCTGCGCCATGCTGGCCCTGGCTCTCAGGCGTAGCAGAAGGGAGGAAGAATGCTGCTGCCGGTGCCAAGGACACGCTCGGGAGTGGGAACAGCAGATCTCCGGGTGATGAAGATCAGCAGCCCCGGGAAGCAGTCACACCGCTGCCAGCACGGAAGGAGACAAGCGAAGGGATGACAGGCCACGGGAGCAGCGCTGCCAGAGCTGAGGGGGCCCAGGAGCAGGGCTGAACAACCAGCACGGGCTGGCCCCGAGCACGGCCGGGAGCTGGGCGCGGGCCTGTCAGTGCTGACACAGATGCTGGGAGAGGATCCTTGCCTCCCTGCTTCCCACTTGAGAAGTTTACAGCCCTTTCCCTTAGGACAGTTCCCCACCCGAGTGCCCTCCCAGCTCCCGCACCCTCCGTACGGCCCTGCCTTGCCCACCCGCTCACGGTGCCGCAGCTGCACCGCTCCGCCAGCCAAGCTGTCTCCATGGAGGTGACCACGGCTGAGCTGGTTCCTGTGGCCTGGTCCCCTGCACAGCCACCCCCGCGCGTTGCAGCAGAGCCCTTCCAGGGGAGGACAGGCAGAGCGGGCAGGTGCTGCTGCAGAGATCAAGTCCTCTTGCCCAGGCTTCGAAGTTTAGCCTCTGTGCAAAAGCTCTGGGATTAGCAAACTCAGGCAGGCAGGAGCCCGGAGCTCTGCTCCCCTGAGAGCAGGGAGAACTAACACCAGCAAAGTGAGCTTCTCCTGCCAGCAAAGCCCATGACGACACATCCAAGCACCCCAGCCGGATCGATCCTCGGTGTCCCTCCCAACGCTGCCCCGTCGCGCCAAGGCCACCCCGCTCCCTACCTTCGCTGGTGGTGGCAGACAGGCAGGCAGCCAAGGCGACGATGATGGAGAGCGAGGACGTCAGATCCCCCTGTGCCCATGCCATGGTCCGGCAGGGCCACCGGCTGCGGGATGGGGCTGCTGGGGTTGTCCTGGCACCTTTTGCGAGCGAGCGCCCGGAGCTAGAGCACACGGCGGCTCATGCAAAGGCACTTTGCGCACATTGCTCGCATCCACACAGGCGAGCGGCTCGGCGGGGAGGGCGCAGCCTGCCTGTCACTGCTCGCAAGCCAATGGGGTGGGTGGGCTCTGCAGCGAGCCCCCCTTCCCGCTCCACACGCACACGCTGTACCCAGCCGGAGCATCCCGACTGCAGGCTCCGGCTGCCGGCCATCCTCTTTTCCTCCCTCCCTCATGATGCCCTGCTGCTGCTGAGCAGCCCCTGCGCTGCTCCTGCTCCCCGTCCCTCTGTGCTGCTGCTGTCCAGCTGCTGTGAGAGCCGAACCGTCTGCCTGCGCCGTGGCCCAGCGCTGCAGCTGCTCCCTGTCCTGGCCCAGCCTGGAGGATGGTGGCTCCAGCCTCCTCTCCCAGGCCGTGGGGACAGAGAGGAGAAGCTCTGAGGTTTCTCCCCCCCGGCTGGCAAAACGGGGTGCGTGTGCTCGGTTATAGTCAGATGCAGAGGGAGATGGGGTTGCCCGTCAGTCCTGGTGCACCTGGAGGATGAAACCACCTGGCAAGCGTTCCTCTCACATTTTTGGGCCAGGGAGACGGGCAGAATCCCTGCCTTGGTGCCTTTCAGGCCACATTGTCCTGGGCCGGGGACCCCTGCTCATCCCTGAGCTGGGGCAGTGGGAGCAGGGGACAGCACAGCCAGGGCTGACAGCACCCAGCCTGATTACAGCCAATTAGCCACATGAGACAGGGTCATCCTCTTCAAAAGCAGATCCTGGGAGTACACAGACCCCCACAACTCTCTCACCAAGGTGGGCCAGGCCAGGCTGTGGGTAAAGGGGCCCTGCATGGGGGTCTAGGCCACCTCAAGCACTGAACATCCTCCCTGCTACCCTGCAGAAGAAGCCTCTGCATCCTTCCCATTTGGAGCTGCCAAGACAGGTGAGTACCCTGCCCAGCATTTAACACTCAGCATCTGTCAGCAAATCCCCTACAGCTGCCATGACTGCTTCCCCACCTGAGTGCTGGGTGATGGCCCACACCTGCCCGCGATGACCACGGGTGCTGACCCCCACCTATGCCACCTGAGGTGTTATTCACTCTTCAGCGTGCTCGTGGCCAGGTAGAGCACTGTGTGATAGCAGCCATCCCCTGCCTGCAGGAGCTCAGGAAAAGGCACGTGAGGGAGGATGGACTTCCCTCTCAAGTGTCGGCCCAGGCCTGACCCATCTCTTGAACAAAATCTCCCCCCATGTCTCCGGACTTGCTTAAGGGCTTCAGGGAGGACTCGGTGTGGTCACAAGCCCTCCATCTGCCCATCTTCTTCCCCCTGGCCTAAACTCATCCCACCCTGGAGCCCAGCGTGGTCCCTGCAGATGCATGTGGGGCATCCCGTGATGACAGAGCCCAGGGCTGCCAGCAGCCTCCTCCGTGCTGGAGCGAGAGGGGCTCCCTGCCGGGCTGTACCTGCCCAGCTCACAGCACACGGTTGCAACAATTCCCCATTCAGTCGCCCGGGATCGTGCCTGCAGGGGTATGTCTGCAGCACTCATCACCAGGACCTGGGAACGGCCTCGGGCATGAGGTCCCTCCAGGTTTTTTTTTGCACTGGCTGCCTGGGAAGCTCTCCGTCTGCAGACAGCACTGGAGAGATCCTGTCATCAGCGGTATCGCAGCACGGCTCAGGGCCCTGATGCGGGGCCGTGGGGAGGACACGGTGGCCCTGTGGCAGGCAGACAGCGACATCTCACACCATCCACACCGCCACCACCTCAGTCCCAACCTCTGGAATTAACCTCTGGGAAGGCAGAAGCCAGCTTTGGCCTTGCAGAGCTGTGTGCTATCCAGTCCCAGCGTGACGTCTTAATGCAGGGACTGAATGCCGCAGACTTTCAGCACAACCCAGGCCCAGGCACAACCCACAGCACAGGCTCTCCAGTCCCTGGTGTCATCCCAGCCCAGGTACATGTGCCATCTAGATCTTGTGGGGGTGCCCAGGGCTACTAGGCATTGCCCTCCACCTCTGCCCATTGCTTTTCACTTTCTGTGACCCAGGATCCCAGACAAGCTGCTGAGGCTGGGCCCCATCACAGAGCATGAGGGGGCTTTGCAGGAGCCTGGTGTGCGTGTGAGCAGCGTTGGGTGCAGCAGGGTGCTGAGCCCTGGCAGAGAGCTGTACTCGTCTCAGTGTGTCTCGAGAGCCACGGCACGCGTGCGTTTTGTGAATGGGGATGCATGCACACTGGGACTGAAGGGCTGTGGAGGTAGGGGCAGGCATCCCATTTCCACTGGGCTCTTGGATTTGCCTTCAGGATGTGCTACCTGCACCTAATCAGTGCATGTGCCTGGAGGCTGGGCACTGTCAGGAGTGTATGAGCTGATGCAGGATGCAAACGTGTGCAAAATGCCCGTGATGCTCCTATCTGGAAACGCAGATCCTTTCCACGCAAGGCAAAAAAGGAGCTCTATGTGCAGCCATGGCATCGTCACAAGGCAGCCCAGGAGCACCAAACACCCTAGGAACCAGGCATGCTGAAAGCATCATGTCAGGATCCCTGCCCACGTTCTTCCCCCTTGCTCCCGCTCACTGCTCCCTGGTTCTGAGCAGGACAGGGTTAGGGTTAGGATTTAGGGTTAGGGTTAGGGTTAGGGTTAGGGCACGGCTGCACCCCCAGCTGCCTCCCCCACCTCCCTGCATGCTGCCACCCCCCTCCTCCTGGAGTCCCTTTTCATCGCCACATCCCCCAGACCCCACACCTGGCTGTCACACAGGCAGGGAAGGATATTTACGGATGCTGCGCGGGGAGAGGAAAGCACAGCTCCAACGGAGGATCAGCAAAAGGGGGAGCCGAGCCCAGCGATGCCTCTTTTACCACCACCCGGGTTAGGGTGAGCCCCCCCTCGGGGGTTTCCCCGTTAATCCCTCAGTTCGCACCTGGGTGGCTGTTGCCCGTTTCTGCCAGCTTTTCGCCCGATGCCGGCCCGTCCCAGCCCCGTGCCCCTGCCGGGGGAAGCCGGGTCCCTGCTGCTCGCCCCCCCCCCCTTCCCGCAGCCCCCTCGGGGCCGGTGGCGGAGCCGTCGGGGGAACAGCACCACCTTCAGGAGCCGGGCTGCCGGCAGAGCCAGGACAGCCCCCAGCCCCACGGCAAGGGGATGCTCGGGCCGGGATGCTCGCCCCCATAGCCCCGGGACGGGGCGCCTTGGGGCTGGTCACCCCTGCCGGCAGCAGGACAGGAGTCCCGCGGGGGTGTCCCACACACCCGGCTGTGCACAACGCCCCCTCCAACAGAGGCAGTTATCTGCATTTAACACGCTATCTACATTTATCACTGCCTTTATACAATACTTTATCCGCAGCAATCCCCACGCAACGCCAGCATCCCGGTGGCAGCGAGAAGTTCCAGTGCTGTTACCAGGGCTGGGACTGGTTCCCTGGTGGTGAAGCTGAACACCACAGGGACCGTGTCTCACCCCCTACTGGGGCAGCCCACGCTTTTCCCTACCCAATGCCCTGGGGTTTTCCCTCCCTGGTGGCATCCTCACATGCAGGTCCCTTCTTCTGCAAGGTGCCCGTGCTGGGGAGCAGGCAGCGCGGCACCGAGCCACCTCTGCCACCGCTGTCACCCCTGCCACCTCTGGGCCTCTCCCTGCCGCTGCTGTGGAGCAGCCACGGTGCCACGAGTGAAGCGAAGCCGGTATTTCTCACGAGGCGCCTGCCCACTGCCGCCGTGCTCAGAGCTGTGACGGGGCACGACTGTGGGAGGCCCTTGGCCAGCTGAGCAATCGGCACCCGATTAATTAAGGTCAGGGCTGGGCAGGCCTGGCTTGCCTTTCTTCCTTGTCGTGTTGTGTATTAATATCCTTTATATGAGAAAAAAAAAAAAATCTTATCATAATTTTTACTCATTGAAGGAGAATGGTTTGGAATTGGAATTGAGACAAACACAAGCCAGGAGCAGTGGCTGCAGAAGGGGAGAGTTTAAGAACGGCCTTTTGGTAATATCCATCGTTCTCTTATCAGTGAGGATATTAAACGTATTGAAATGCTAAGCAGCTCTTTAATGGCTGTCTCTGATTTTCATTAAACAAGCAAGGGATGAGCAGGAGAGAAGGGGATGCAGTTACTGTTCTCTCTCTAAGAAATTCTGATTGCTGGATATTAATGGCATTAATGCTCTTTTATCCCAGAGCACTGGCGTTCTGCTTGCCTTCTTGCCTATTTTCTCTCTTGCTGAAGTAGAACAAAGTCCCTGCTCCCTAAGGTGGGTGCGCAGTTGCTACGAAGCTGTTAGAGGCTGGGGCTGTATACATTAGCAAAGCAACAGCCTCCCAGGGACCATTTCTTGGTACCAACATCTCCAAGCCTTGCCATGTCCACGCTGCCCGAACAGATATACGTGCTCGTGCCTTGATGGGGCAGCCTGATCCTTAAGTCAGTAAGGCCTGGTCTGCCGCAGTCATTTCCAGGCATGCAGAAAAGGCACGAATCTGTGTCCTGTCTGAAGGCACGGCTGGGGAACATCTCTGCCCCCTCCTAAATCCTCTCTCTGCACCCAAATATACCTCATTGTTCTTAATAGCTCTCCTTTGCTTTGCAGTTTTTAGCGTGTGGCTCCATTCTGCATGGTCGTAGAGGCTTCGCTGTTATAACCATGTCTCCAGGAGCCGGGGCTCGAAAGCAGCCAAAAATATCACAGGGATGTTCGTGGCACTGTGAGAGTCAGCAAGCACAGCAGAAAGCTGTACCAAGCAGGGGGGCAGCAGCTGAAGCATCTACTCTCTACCCAGTGCACATGCATTTGGAAAATGAAGGGACGCGGGGACGGCCCCTGTGCTCTCTTGGGAAACGCTGCTACAAACAAACAAAAGTTAACCGGAGCTAAAAAAACAAGGGCTGCAAAAAGCCCAAGCAGCACGGCGTGTATTTTAATCCCAGTCTCCAGAGCGCAGTGGCTCTGATTTTGCCAAAGGGAAAGGCTTTGTGGGATAAGCAGGTGGTTTGAAATATGTAGACTTCGGGTAAATGCACCAGACCCCTGCATCTTCCTGCTCTGGGGCATCCCTTGCATTTCCTGAAGTCAGCTCATGCTTCTTTCCTCCTAGGCTGTTGCACAACTTTTTCTCCTTTCCCGTCTGTCCTTGGTCTTTCCTTTCTTGTGCATGGCTTGTTCTCACTTGTCCCTGGGGCTTTGTCCCAGACAGATGAACCACCTTATTTCTGCCAGATGGTGGTGGCACCTCAGTCCCCATCCCCTGCCACCCATTGCCACCTCCTCTATTTGCACAGGAGGTCACTGCTTTGCTCTCTGATATCTGCCTCATCTTTTCTCTGTCTGCACCATCAGGCTTCTCCAGTAGCAACTACCCAAGTGCTGTCTAAGGCATCCAAAAAAAACAAAACAAAACAAAACAAAAATAGTTGTGCTATGGGACACAAATCCCCCATAACATCAAGAGGGGACACTTCCATGGTTATTTCTCCTCGAGGCTTCCAGACCAAAAGTCAAGCCTGACTCTGGACAATGGAGACAAGATGGAAAACAAAGCAGAACAACCCAAGCCAGCCATCTCCAGGGTCCTGCAGCCTCCCTTGGAAGCGTGTTGCATACTGTGTTACAACTCTCCAGCATCCCCAGCTTCTGCTGTCCCAAGCAGAAGATCTCTGCTTGGCCCCTAACCCCTGCTGTTAATGGCACAGCCATGAGATGGGCAGAAAAGACCTCCAGCCCCACCCCAGGTATCCTTCGCACCGCAGACAAAATGCACTGATAGCTGCCTAAACTGTCGGCTTTATTTCAAGTACTTTGTTTCTGCTAGAAGTGGAAATCTCGAAGAGGCTTAATTGTAGAGCTGGGCAGACACAGGCGTAATCCTTTCGAAAGCCTACAATGAGACACTCTCCAAAATTAATTTTGAAACTGCAAAATAACCAAACAAAGCTCCACTTAAAATTGAGTGAGTGGTCAGGGATCAATAGTGAGAGAAGTGGGAACACCCGCAGCACGTCAGAGCTCAGCCAGGTCTGTTCCCCTGCGGAGGTGGGCGCTGGGCAGGGGGGAGCCCACAGCACAACTGCTCCCTGCTGGAGGCACCCGGTGCTGCTTGCCCGGGGTGTGCTTTCAGGGTGGTTCAGCTCTGTCTCTGTTATCACCTTAGGAAATCTGGGAGGAAGCCACCAATACGCTAAGGTGGGGCTGGAAATGGAGGAGGACAGTGCCAGGCTAAGATCTTCTCCTCCAGTTCGGGTTGCACACCCTGGGGTCCCCAGATGCAGTTTTAGCTTTAGTGCTTGCTCTTTCTGATGAAGTTCAGTTATTTCGGGGACCGTGCCACGAGCTGGGCTTCTGCATACACAATTTGGAGCCTGTCCCCTGCCCAGGAGCTGTGTTCCTTCATCTGGGGTGCTGAATGTAGGACTATTTAAGACGAACTGGAGCTACACTCCCCGCTCTGGCTATAATATAAAGTCATAAATAACTTGGTTACCTTGGGTAACCTTGTAAAACTGCAGCCCAATTTCTTCAAACATCCACCTCTCCACCTTATTTCACTGAGATTTAACTCCCTGTGGAGTGTGGGGGGTCAGCGAAAAGCCCTTTGTTGGTGCAAGGGTCAGCAGAAGATGAACAAACAAATTGAAATTTTGTAAAGAGATTATATCTAATTAATACCGTCTCAGGAGCTAATTAACAGATTCGCTTGGAAATTGTCAGGAATATAATCTATGTTTCAAGGGTAGGTGGCAAAGGGTCAGGGAGAACACGCTTTATGTTTCACAGGGAGGAAAGGGCTCGGAGACAGGAATCAGTGGTGGGTAAAACCCAGAGCTGGGGCAGCGCTCCGGGAAGGGCCACGTGTGGCAGCGCTGTCACCGCAGCTGAGAAGCCAGGTCTTCAGGGGTCCCGTGGCTCAGGGTCAGCAGGAGGCTGTTTGCTCTTCGCAAAGGTCGGTGCAAGCAATGCCAAGCTGCAGAGAGGAGCGAGGAGCTGTTCAGCAAAGCCTCTGCGCTTTGGCAAAGCACGGCATACAGCATCACAGGGCAGCTCCACCTGCCAGCCCATCAGCTCTTTACAGCTAAGCCAGGCACGACACGGCTGTTGTATCTCACAGCCCAGGGTGCAAGTTTTGCCCCTGGCGAGTCTTCAAGGGCTTGCTCAAAATGCGCCGAGTTTTGTGGAGGTGGTGGCACCAGCAGGCAGGTGAGGTGCGAGAGGTCACGTTGCCAGATGCTGGCATCACTTTTCCCCGCACCACATTTTCAAAACGTCACGAGATTTACCCAGTCCCTAGCATGGATGACATTTATTTGTCCTCTGGTTTGGGGACTTGGGGTTACATAGAAGTCAAGTGGCTTCAGAAGGGAGCTTCAGCGAAATGCAGATATTACGGGGCCTAAGACAAGTGCTGGGAAGTGGCAGGACAGCCACACAAGGGTCATCTTCCTCCAGCTCAAAATGACAGCTAGCTGTCTCTGGTTTTTAGATATATACAATCGTGTCTGTGTCGTATCGTCGTTTTTTGTCCCCCCTCCCCCTTCTGTGTTTAGAAAGAGTCTTTCCATGAGGCAAAGTAAAAAGAGCCCCAAAAGGAGTTGTTTGAATCAATTCAGCTTCCCCACAGGTTGTTCTCCGCTCTAGTGCCCCGACACGAGGACATTACAACCAAGCTCTTCTCTCATTGCTCGCGGTGCCCACTTGCACCCTGTTGTGCTGACCAAGCTCCCGTGGGGCACCGAGAGCTAGCGAGAGACCAGCCAAGGCTTTGGCCTGCCTGCACGGCAGGACACCGGCTCCTGCTGGGACATCTGAGAGCACCGAGGCTCCAGACCTCAGACCACAACTCTTCCAAGCCATCTTTACAAGCCCTTGAGGGCCTCTCATCCCAATCTATCCACTGAAAGCTCTGTGGGTGGACTCCACCTCTGCTATTCCTCTCCTGGAGGACAGGACCCAGGAGGACACCCGCTAACATCTTCTGTTCCTCTGCTCCTCCAGTTACACTGCTCAGGTCTTGGGTACTTGACTGGGTGGCGGTGCGAGGAGAAACAGGATCTCCTCTGATCACCAGCACACTCAGGTCACATCCACGTGTTCGCAGAGAGAAGTCTCTCACCCTGGTCGGAGGTAGTGCATTTTGTTGAGATACTTCCTGGCTTGCTTTTAAATATACACGTTCAAAGTAAAGCAAGTTACCTCGGCTTTGAGATTTAGAGTCCATTCACCTTCTACTTCAGCACTGACTTTCGCTCCTTTGAAGAAATCACCCGAGCTAATCACATGGTCACCTTCTTCTTTATCCATCCCGTGCATCTGCTGGTGTTTGCAGCCTCCTGCATTGCCTGCCTGTCTCCAGTACGCAGGGCACAGATCTCACTGCTTATCACAGCACAGGCAGCTTCCAGCAGAATTCCTGCTTTCAGATCTGCTCTCATCTCTGCCATGGGTCACTTTGGTGTGTCAAGTGTTTTCAACCACGTCTGTCAGAGCTATGTGCTACTCACCCTTCAAAGCCGTCACTCTGGACAGGGTGACCTCGGCTGCCTCCTAAATTCTGATTTCTCTGCTTGGAGGTAGCTCTGCAACCAGACCTCTCTCTGCCTCTGTCTCTTTCGCCTGTTCTCCGGCCACAGATCAGTCACAAGCTCTTCTGAGATTTTTCTTTCAGTGCTCTCTGATTAAAACCATGTCTTTCATATGCTTCCATTTTTCTCCACGGCGTTCCCGTGTGCCTTGGATTTCTGTGCTGCACTTTCGTAATTAGCTTCCTCGGCCTGAGTCAACTGAAAGCTGCCAGTGAAAAACACTGGTTTCAAAACCAGCCAGTGTGAAAAATAAGACACACTACCATAGCACCTTCTTTTTTACTGCAACCCATTGCCTACAGTGGCAGTGAGAAAAGCTGCTTGAAGCCGCTTCATCATGCCAAAGTCTGGCTTTGGAGGAGCTCTAGCATCCTCCCATGGACATGCACAAGAGCAGCAGTAAAAGAATGAGAGGAGAAAACCTCCTGTTATACAGTACCAGAAGCGACCAGCAATTCACTGGCGGTATGGGAGAGAAGCACCAGACCTTCCCCTTCCAGAGAAGATTAAAGAGCCACATTTCACCTTTCCAGGTTGTGCCCCAACCTTCAGAAAGAGATGTCTCTCACAGGCCACATGGCTGGGCACCCAGTGGTTCATGCTGGCATATACAGACATGGGCCCCGAATACAGAGCCTCTTGCAGCAGCACAGCCTCCCCCAGGGCTTGGAAAGAAAGGTTTTACCCTAGTGAGGTCCCCGAGGGATCAGGCACGGAGAACAAACTCTGGAAATGCCTCTGTAGCTGGGATCATAACTGGGAATTGCAGCCCAACCTTAGAGAGTGGAAATTTTGGCTCCACAGCTTTTCCCAAGCCCCAGAAGGCTCCCGTCTGTCTCAGCATCATACCAGGTGCCTTGGGCAGGGAAGGTGGATTGCAAGTCACTGTTGGTGCCCACATCCCATTGAAGATGTGTGCTTGCATGGCTGAGGTGCTTGGAAGTGGAGCGTAAGGCTCCAACCAACCCAGTAAAAAATGCATCTCCTTGCTTACTTGCAACACTGTCTTTAAGGATGCCTGTAAAATGTCCCGGCCTGCGGATTTCCAGACCATTCTTCTCCTCTATTCACAAGAAAATGCTGCTCCTCCAGAGACTATTAATGAAGTGACTGAAGGTCCAAGTGCACCAAAAAGGAGGGAACAGAACTGCTTTGGCATAGCAGATAGGAGACTTGGGTCCTCTTGGGGTGTAAACCTGCAAGCAAAGGAGAAAAGTCTTGCCTTCCCTTAAATCCCAGGCATCCCAGCTTAGAAGTCCTCCATCAGATAACCTTGCAGGAATAAACATTCCTACATCTCCATATGTGCCCATAAATCAGCGTGACTGCCCAGCCTCGGTTCACACCACTGCCTCCCTTTCTTATTACCCCTTGTTGCATTGGGAAAGGCCCTTGACCAGACACCCTTACAGGAGCTGACCCTCTCCTCCTACATCCCCAGGCAAACCCACGGGGCTGATGCCTGGGGTGACTCTGGCTGCCCGCTCACCCCAGCCCCGGTGAGCCTGGCAGCAGGGGGGTCTCGGTGGGATGCTCCCTTGAAGACGACAGGTCTCCAGTTCGCGGCTTATCGCTTGTGTTCTTTGCCACTCCAGCCAGCACTGAAGAAGATAATTACTAGTGATAATTTATTCATTACTGGTTAACCCATTTAGTCTCTGTAAGCCTGCCTCTAATTAGAAAACAAGGACCAGGCTGCCTCTCCTAGGTGGTCTCTTCTCCCTGGGAGGCATTAGCAGCACCCGCGTGTAAGCAGAAGGGGAGCAGGCAGTGCCACAGCCCAGCAATGCGGTGCTGATGAGCTGGGGAAAGGGGGTCTGGCTGCACCAGGGAAGGCATCAGCAGGCTGATGCACGGTATCAGGGGGGTTTTGTACAAGGGTCAGAGCCGAGCTGAGCCAAGCACCCCGTCTGAAACAGCACGGACCTCCCGCTGCCCGGCCAAGGAGCCGCCCTGCAGCCCCAGAGCAGTGCCAGGTTCTTCATCGCCCCTCATCCTCCCAGCCTGCGGGACGGCACTGCAGGGAGAGGTAGGGACGCAGGGGACACAGGGACAGGGGCAGGGGACACGGGGACAGGGGTGAGGTGTCTGTGTGCCCACAGCTTTGCGTGAGGCCACTGCAGGGCAGCCTGGCCCTGAGCAAACTGCACACAGCTGCTCCGACTGCCGGCCCTCCCGCTGGGCACCAATCTTCATCTCTTTGAAATATGCATTAAAATACATGAGCCACACTCTCTGGCCAGGGCTCCCAGCACTGGATAATTGCTTCTTAAGTGCTTTCTAAATGCAAACTGCATGTCATTCCTACCATCACTGCCACCTCCCCTGCACCCAGCCTTTGATCTCCTACATGTCATGACAATATTGCAATTACCCCGTCAGTGTCCGAACGTGGCGGTGTTCCTGGCTGGAAAGCACAGGGATTTGCCAGACCATGGGGGCCTGCCCTAATGATCAGTGCATATGAGGGGCCGGCAAGAGCCCTCCTTGCTGCACGCTGGCCATGCCCCAGCCTGGACACCACCAGCCCAGAAGAGCATTGAGGAGTCACGGGAGAGGACAGCCGGTGCAGCTCTCCTTGGCTAAACAGACGGTGACTGTAAACAAACGCAATGCAGTCCCTCGGATTTCCTGCTACATGGACCTTTCTGGTGATGTGTACTCTTCCTCCCCCTGGCAGGACATCTACACAGTCCGTGGTCTTTAAAACTTAGCCCCAGACCCCTGCTTCTGTATCCTTTTTTTCCTGCGACCCCGAAGCTTTAAACAACGCTGAAGCCCCAAAAATCATTTGTTTTTACCTAAACCAGCTTCTGACTTTTTGATTTATGGGGAATGCTGGGAGGGAAAAAAAAAAAAAAAAAAGGAAAAGAAAAAAAAGGGGGGGCAAAGAAAGAAAAAATAAAAGCCACCACTATTCTGGATTGGTCCCGGGTGTTGGTTTAAAAGCACTGTTTTCCAGCCTGGCAGAAAAGCCAAACTCTGATCCACCCACCTCCTCCTGCAGAGATGCAGCTTTGAACGCAGCAGCCGGGGGGCTTCCTTGAAGCTCACCCCGAGCCCTCCACACGCATCGCTCATCGGTTCGGGCTGGGGACAAGTGGAAGACCTGCCGCCACCATGCTTGTGCTCCGGCCGGGCCAGAGCAGGACCACAGGGCAGAGAAGCTGCTTTGCACCCTGCCGCGTCTACAAGGTGGGATTGTTTAGCAGAGCGTGGCTGGGAAAACCTTAGGGGATGCTGTGGGGATGCAGCAAGGAGGAGCAGCCCGGGGGTCTTTTCCATCCCCACCTGCTCCATCTGGCCCAAACAGGGACAGATAGGCCAGGGCTCAGTTGCTCAGCAGGGGATGAGAATTATGATGGAAATGCCGTGCAAAGCACCTCCCCACCGCAGCAGAGCCTTTTGGACTGTCACGCTAGCAGCCCCAGTAAAAAAAAAAAAAAAAAAGAAAAAAAAAAGAAAAAAAAAGATCCTAATTAAGCTCTGTGGGTGCAGCACACATGCACCACGGCACCATCAGCAGCATAGCCACCAGCAGCCAGGCTGGCGGACAGGGAAAACCGTGGACGGCCCACTGTGTGTGGGTTCAGGAGCAGTACAGAAGTATGGGGCTGTGTGGACCTGTTCCTCCAACAATCTGATATTGGCATCAGAAAGAGGGCACCGGGACCTGGTGTCTTGCCTCTCTCCCCAAGGACTGGACAGAGCGACTCCCTTGTCACACCATGAAGCCTCGGCAGCCCCAGGAGCCAAATCCTTTTCTAATGCTGAGGAAGGGTGAGAGAAGGGACATGTAAAGAGATGTTCTTAGTGCTCCTTTCCTTCCCCATTCCCTGTAGGTGGGTAAGTCACTTCTGACCACTCCTAAAGCCTACGGGGATCCTTTCACTGCTCACCTCACCCCCTCCTCTGTGCAATGCAGGTCCCTGGCAGCTGGTTCCCCATCACCTTTAATTTACTGTCCCCAGCAGCTTCTCAGGCAGTATTTCCCAGTTTCCAAAGCCCCTTGCCCAGCCACACGTGCTGGCAGTGCCCAGCAAGGCAGCAGACTGCTTTCCCTGCTTGCATTCACTGCCCTGGGGTGCAACCTGGCGGTGACGCGGTGGGGTGGGGAAGTGCAGCTCGCTGCTGGGGTGGGGGCTCTCCAAACTGTGTTGCCAGAAGGCAAAGCAACTCCTCAGGAAGGCATTCAATGCCCCACACCGTCTGAGAGCCATTGCCCGAGGGAACCAAGCCATTTTGTACCTGGCAGTCTCACCACAATGGCCTTCATGCCCACAGGTGACCACAGCCAGAAAGCTGCACTAACAAGCTGCTGGGGATCGCTGACGTTTGGGGGAGCAAACAGAACAGATCAGAGATCCTGCCTTGCTCAGTGCTGGCAGGAAGGTGGAGGGAGATGGAGCGAAATGCGCTCCAGCATTGGCTCCAGCAGAAACGAGCTGGTGATTTGCCCTCTGCTTCACGCAGCCCCGAGTCCCACAGTCAGACCACTTGAATTGCTCTGCCAGAAAGTACAGAAGGGCCCTTTTAGTTCCCCAGGCACCTCTCTCTAGCAAGGGTGACTAGGAGACGTGTCTTCCCTGTCCCATTCATTATTATCTCCATCTCACTGTGCTCTCTCTCATTCATCCCCTCTCAAACTAAATAGCTCCCTTCTGCTCTCTTCTCATGTGGTAATCGTTCTCCACCCATTATCATTTTCATGATTTCACTTTCTGCTCTATCCTCTGTGATGAGACACCAGGACGCAGCAGTCCCCCGTGCATTTCTGGGCACGTGGAACATCTTCCTTCATGCTGGCGTGTCTTGTCTTAATGCATGTGGAAAACTCATTTCCTCCCTTTCAGTGGAGATGCCATCCCCTGGGGAGAGCTCACTGCTGCAGTTCCCAGGCCCTGTGTTGCTGCAGGGGCATCTCTAACACTGAGGAACAGATTGTGAGGGTCTTGTTCCCAGCTTCAGATGATCCTCTGCTCAGCTGCTGCACTGCCCTCTTTAATTTCTGTCTTTTCATCCTTTCATGCCAGAATAAGAAGATGCACCATGTGTCTCTCTGTGGTTCCACACAAGAGAGTCTCGTATATCAAGACTCATCAGAGCAGCAGCTCAGAGACATTTCCACCCGTGGGTCTTGCACAGCGTGGTCCCATCTCTGCCGTCAGAAAGCTGCCAGCATCATGCTAACAACGCTTTCTTCAGGCAAGGCTCATGCTGCATGGATCAGCTTCTCTGTGCGCCCAGCAGAGCAGTGCTGGGACCCATCTCCACCGCAGGGCAGCATCTCCCCGATCCGTGGTACAGCGGGTGGCCGTCCTCGGCTGCGGCCAGCCTGGCTGCTTGCAGAGCTGAACAAACGCTCAGGCTGGCACACGCCTGATAAGGCTCTTTTTTATTCTGCTAAACGATGTCACACGTCTGATCTGACAGAAATCCGTAGTGTTGCTCCAGTAGTTCTCCAAAGCGGTAATTTAACCCCAGACACGTTGGTGTGAACTTGGGTAATTATATCTGGAGCGGGCTGAGGTTCTGTGAGGTCTGTAGGTGTCACAGGTGCTCTGCCTCAGCAAGGTTAGCGCGTTTAGATACTTCATCATCCCATGAGATGGTAGTTCAGTCCATAAATAAATCAACAACCTCTCTAGGCTGATATGTTGCTTTTTTTTCACATGACCAGGGCATGGCGCGATGCTTTACACCACATTTCCCCTGCGACTAATCAAAGCATTAGCAATTAGAGCTGGTCTTTGAAGTCTCTTGGTTCATGACTGAATGATTATTGAGCTGGGTTTCCAGGTCATGGCCATGTGTCACCCCGAGCCTGACCAGCACCACCAGCAGAGCCTGGAAGTGGTGGGGTTTGTGGTGACCTCTCCCCTGCCACCTTCCTGCCTCACAGCAAAACTGTACAGTTTTAGCACAGTTTTAGGATTAACCGTTTCCACCCTGTCTCTTCCCTGCAGAGCCATGCCAGGAATCACAGAATCACGGGCCAGCTGAGCTTGGAAGGAAACCCTGGAGGTCCGGCACCCTCTGCTCCAGCAGGGTCACGCAGAGCAGGGTGCCCACACGCAGGTGGCTTTTGAAGCTCTCCAAGGAGAAGACTCCACAACCTCTCTGGGCAGCCTGTGCCAGTGCTTCGATATCCACAGAGCACAGAAGTGCCTCCTGACGGTCAGCGTTTTGTCACCGCCTTTGGAGCCCTGTTTGATGTCCCTTGGCTGGCCAGCGCCTCCGCTGTGAGGCCCCAGTTGGCAGCTCGGTGGGGTTGTTAACGGGCTCTTTCCCCCAAGATGCTGATCCCTCTCCTTCACCCAGCCTCCTTCAGGAAACACCAAAACTGTCCCCGCAGGGAACCACAGTCAAAATTTGCAGTCTGGGCCCCAGAACCTTCTCCAGCCCAGGCACACACTGCAGCCCCTGTCTGGTGGCAGACCTTCCTGCTGGAAAGAAAACCCGCCCCGGTAGAGAAAGGGGAAATTCCCAGGGCTGGGGACAAAAGGATGGATGAAGCCCCCAGACATCAGCATTGTGCACGGGGCTGGGGCAAGTTTCAGGTCTGAGCTCTGCATGTCTAATGGAAAGAGATGCGGTTCCACTGCGGCAGGGACAAGCTCAAATGCACGCCAAGGGAGGCACACAGATGCCAGCATAATTAGCCACAAAATAGACTTTTCAGTATCACACAATGACAAAGAAAAATAAAAAAGGCCTGCGTGCTGATAATTCCTCAGTGTGCCTCGGTGACAAGGAACTGGGACAGACCTGAGCTTCCACTGAGCCAGAGGAAAGTGTATCTTTAAAAAGCGGATTATCTGGTTAAACAGAGGGCAGGGGGCTGAGCCGGGAGATAATGGGGGTGTCTGTGACAGCTTTATTAGGAAGTGCCTAACGTCGGAGCGATTTCACGGCGGGTCTCAGGGGGACGGGTGGCTCTGGGAGCACCGCTCTCTGCCTGCAGAGCCCCGGCGACGCTGTCAGATGGGCTTAGACGACACCAACCCCAGCTCTTTGCTGCGGGAGACAATGGGGGCAGCAGGGACCCCCAGCCCCCCAGCCTGCCCCCCAGGGGTCTCCAGGCCGCGTGGAGCCTGCTCGAAGAGCACGGCCGAGGGGTGGGATGGGGAAGCGCTGCGTTCGTTAGCAGTAGGATTAACTCTGCTAACCTGAAAAGAGGGGCGTGCTTGGAAGCACAGGGCAGTGTCATTGTCCCTGCTGGCAATACCAGCAGCCTTGGCCCCGGCCCCGTGAGCTTGCAGGCTCAGCAGGCTCAGGGTACAACCTCCCCTTTGCCTTGCAGCTGCCTTCCAGGAGTCTCACCTACCTGCTCTCTTTGCCATTTTTTTTTTTTGCAGGTTTTCCTCACTGCTCATGCCATTCCTTCCCTCGTCACCTTCTTGTATGATGCAGAGACCCCACAAAGCTGGCAGGGCATCCGTGCAGCTGATCCAAGCTGAGGATGGTCCTCAGGCGCATCTCCAGGACCTCCTCCATGCAGGCCCAACAGAGAGATACCACCTCCAGCTCGTGAGGTCCTGCCACCCCACTTTGGCCCCACGGCATGTCCCACATGAGCACCGCCTGGCACTGACCCCTGTGGTGCTGGGCTCCCAGATATTTGGGCGCGCACAGACCCGGGGTGCAGGGGCGGTACGTTCACCAGCACATGGAGCACAGACCTCCCTTCTCTGGGCTTTTCTGCCAGGGCAGGGGCCCAGCCAGGCGTCGATGCTGGGTGAAGCACTAACAGGATACTCAGCACGAAGAAACCTGAACTGGGAGCATCCCATCCCCAGGAACCAGCCAGCAATGCAGGGCACCAGAAAGCACACACAAACCGGGGCTTTGCCAGCAGGACTCCCAGCCCAGGGCTCAAGGAGCAGCTGTAATCGGGAACAAGGGGCACTCGAACCTGTCTGTAATCCCAGATTTTACACAGGCTGAGCAGGTCCTGATCAGGTTGCCTGGGGTTTGCTGCGGGATTGACAGCTGCTCCCATGCGGCCCAATGCCCCGGCAGCCGCGGCGGCCCCGAGCGGCTCTTGTCACCCAGGGCAGAGCTCCCCTGTGAGACGGGGGCAAGCTCGGGTGCCGAGGACCTGTGCTTTCGTGCACCCGGCCATGGCTCTGTCCACAGGCATCAGACAGAGGATGTAAATCTGGGTCTCTGCGAACAAAAGGCCACAGCGCCTCTGCCCCCAAAGCTGCCAGCTCAGCGTGAGAGGACTCCCCACGGCACCGGGGAGCCGGCGATGAAGCTGTCTCTGACAAGGGAAACTGAAGACATAAGAGGGAGCATGAAATCGCTGGTGACAACCATAACAGGGGCAGCTCCAGACAAGAGGAGGCAAGTGGGAGCCGGGCTGTGCATCCAGCCAGGATGCTCTGCAGCCTTTGTCGGGAGAAATGCATGTGGTGCTGGGGTGGAGGACAGGCCGCTGGGGCTCTCCGGCAGGTGAGGCCAGCACCCCTCATGCCAACTACAACGTGAACAGAGTCCCTGCTGTCTGGCATTTCCTGGTGGTGCCCTGACCCCTGTCTTTCACCAGGACTGGGTCTCGGTGAGCAGCTTGTGAACACCAGCCAGACACATCTCGCTGTTTGCAGCACTGCCTGTCTACTGCTGCACCTCTACAAAATGCATCGAACCACCAAGGGGATCGAAACTCCCGGGGGATAAGTTTGCAGGGGCTGCACAGAGCTTGGCAGAGACAGTTTTTGACAGATGAGCCCCAAAGCTGTCATTTTCCCCCATTTCAAGAGCTCGTCTTCCTCAGACTCCTGGCCTGGGCAGCCAGCTTGGACAGAAAAGGCTTGCTAATTTCCCTGTGAAAGCGTTCTCTGTGCCATTATCAGTTTAACCCAGATTGCCTGAGCCATTACACTGCTCTGTCAAAACCCCCAGTGCACTGCCTGTGCTGGAAGGGCTGCCCTGGCACTGCCACAGCACCCTGCCTGGCCTCAGCACCCTGCCTGGCCTCAGCACCCTGCCCTGCCCGGCCAGCCGCCTGCTCCCCATCCCCTCCACACCTCTCCCTGCCTTTCAGCTCTCCCCTTTCCCTCCGTGTGCAAGGGCACCCGAATTTCACCACCCTCTCTTTCAACTTTTCCCCTCTCCACTTCCCCCCCTCTGTAACAAATCAGTGAAAAGAGGGAAGAGAAGAGGCTCCAATGACAGATGGAGCTGGTGCTATCATCTCTCTTAACTGTCACCGAGAAAATCACACGGCAGCCACTGAAATTCAAATTAGAGTTTTGCTGAAGCTGCTAAAACTCATCAAAAGATATCTTTGAAGTCCACTGGCAGGCTGGTCATTTCTTTTAAATTAGTCCCTGTTGAAAATGAAATTGCAGGGAGTTGGTGTATTAGCATATTGGAGTGCGAGAGACAGCATAATACTGCCTTTCCAGGGAGCAGAGACAGTTTGCTCCGACACAAAAACCACACTCAAACCGGGCTCTTATTGCATTAGGATAAATGAAAGAGTCATTTCAAAGCTCCCCATTAAGGGGGACGGGCTGGCACTCAGAGAGGAGACAGCAAAGGCAGGTCAGTGCTGTCCCCGTGCTCCTGCCCGCAGAGCCAACCTGCCGGCCACAGCATCCCGAGCCCATGCTAACGAGGGGCTGCCTCGTTAGCAGAGCTGCCTCGTTAGCAAGGAGAGAGGGGCCCTCTCCCGCCCCAGTCTGGGAACGGGTGGCTCCTGAAGTCAGTGCGTTGTTCAGCACTTGTGGCGAGAGCACAGGCACCCAAGGGGGGTTCAAAGCCAGGATCCATGTCGCGAAAACTCCCTTCTGGTCTCCTGAAGGCTGCCTTTTTCCATGCTGTGCTTTCCTTGAGCCCCCCCCCCCCACAGACAGACGGCAGTGTCCTGCTGCCCAGGGGTAGCAGAGCACCTGGGAGGGGTCCTGAGGATACCTGGGCACGGAGCCCAGCCCTGGAAAGCTGCAGCAGAGCCAGCGGAGCCCGAGGCAGAGCTCCTCTGCTTTAATGCTTGGCAGCGATCTGAAAAAGAGGGTAGTGACTCCTCCTGCTCACTGCTAACTAGGGTTAGGGTTAGGGTTAGTAACCCTAGTAACCCTCCTAACCCCCTGGTAGTGACTCCCCCAACCCAAACCCTGCATGCCCTGTGTCTCCAAAGCGGGTGCCTGCCAGAGATGAATGCAACAAGAGCTCACGGGGATTCAAAGCCCACGAGACCCTCCATGAGTGGTGGCTGGTGGCACCAAGACCAGTCGGAGCATCTCCCGTCAGTGACTGTTCCTCAGCACGGACAAAACTGGGTTGACATCTAGCTCCAGCTCAGCCCAACCCAGGTATTTGCCCAGAAATGCTGCTCCTTTGGATGAGTACCAACACTCTGCTCTCTCCCAGGCTTTGCCTCACACCATCCTTCCCTCTCCCGAGGGGCTGAGCACGGTATTGCTGCCTACCCAGGAGGTACCCAGGCAGCCACTGCTGGCTCTTTCCCCAGCCCTGCCAGCCCAGGGCATCCAGCTTCCTCTGCCTGCCCTGAATCTCTAAGCAGAGGTTTCCACATCAGCCCAAAACCTTGAGATGTCAGCTGCTTTTGGATAGAGCTGTTACTTTCATTACCGAGCTGATGTGATGGGATTTTGAGTGGCACTAGTTACACTCCTGTGTCTTTACACATCATGTCTTTGAGCCAAGAGCACTGTGCTGTTGGCTGCAGATTTCACACGGCTCTGAGTGAGGATCAGGGCAGGTCAGAGGCAGGAAGCACGGCCAATTCCCCCTTGAACCGCAGGAGAACATGGAGCAGAACTTGCCCCAGAGCATGTAACCTGTGACATTTCCCTGGGATAATGCAAATTGTACCAGCACAGACGGAGAGATTAGCTCTGCCATTGTGAGCACACTTGGTGCTTGAACTGAGGCTTTAGCTGAAGGTTTTGTTAGAAAGGTCGCTACAGGACGGGGCTGAATGTCTCCTGCAAATCGTTAGCTGCTTACTGGGGATTCGCCCTAGATTTTGGATGGAGGAGTACAAGGAGGTACAGATCCAAAAGATAATACTTCAAGGTGAGTAGTGAGGAGTTTCTTCTCCACCGTCTTGGTATTTGGCTGCCTTTCCCAGCCTTGTGTCCAGCACCAAAGTGTCTGGATGGGGCGTGTGGGGACCTTATGGGGATCACGCAGACTGGGCTGCGTGCAGCCCACGGCCCTGATTTTCTAGGCCAGAGGAGCCGGCAAGTGCAGCAAGCAGGGAAGCCAGTGTGAGGGTTATGAGTACGCGTTTCTGCTGTGGAACTCAAAATCCAATGGGCAGGATGAGGGCCTGAAGCAGAAGCAACAGTTTGCCAAGGTCAGCAGGCTGACCTGGAAGGAGACGCTGTGCTTAGAGCTCACTGGGCAAGTCCACTGCGGTTGCTTTTGGCGAGCATCTGGCCAGCCAGCCTGCAGCTGGTGGTGTCCCAGCCTGGTCACCTTGGGCAACGTGCTGCCCAAGCTGGAGATTCAAATCCAGCCTGCCCTCTCTTGATCAGGATTTTCAGCATTTCACCTCATCCCCTTGCACTCCCCCAGAAACCCTATAGCTTTGGCTGGCAGCAGCCTCAGCAAGAGAGCAGTAGGGCAGGTAGACAGCCATGCCAGAAACAAATTTCTTGCAGCTCTGGGTTGTTAATCATCTTCTCTCTCTGAGGTGAGTGGCTGGGACGCTGCAGGCTCCAATGGCTCTGCTTTTCACTTCACCAGCCTGGGGTCACAGCAGCTCACCTTACCTGGGACAGCAGTGGCAGCATCCTGCCCCGACGGGGGCAAACATCTCCGTCGCTTGCCACCGAGCATGAATGACAAGAGCAGTCGCGCTCTTTATTCCTGCTGTTGTGATCCTCAGCTCCCAAGGCACCTGCTGCAACAGGAGGAGCGCAGCAGTGCGAGGGGCCTTCCCAACCAGACGTGTGGAGGATCGCTCCTTTCATCCGCCGCGTGCAAGGAGAGGAGCAGCTGGTGTCTCCTCCTGTCCAGCCCTGCACCACCGCCTCCTGTGCTGGCAAACCCAGCCAGGCCCAGCCATCCAGTGCGGACGCTAATAGGCGAGCAAGAGAAGGTGCCTGGGGATGGGGAGAGCTCAGATTCGGCGAGGCACGGCTACCTTCATTAACCTTTCACTCTGCATGCCGCTTCCCGTTAGGGAGAAAGGGCTTAAAGTGTCACCGTGTTCTGCTTTAACGACGTTAGAGGCAGCCGTGCACCAAGCAGGGGCTCAGACTGAGACTTTGCATTGCACGCCCCAGCCTGGGGAGGTTTTTCTAGCTCTGCCCGTGCAGACAGGGACTGAGCCTCCTGCCAGCCTGGGTGCCAGCTCCCCACACATCCCCCCTCACCGAGCCCAGAGAGCCTTGCACGCCGTGGGACCCCCTTTTCAGGACATTTTCTCAGTGACTCGGCAAGCCCATGAGGAGGATGGCCATTGTGTCCCTGGCATCACACGGGGTTACGAAGTGGACTTGAAGAGGGAAAGGGAAATGCACGTGCCAGGCATGGACACGGCATCAGCCCAGGGGCCAGCACGATGGACACGATGTCCCGCATGAGGCACTCCTCGGAAACTGATCTTGAGACGTCCCTGTTTAAACCTGCTTGTTTTCACTAAGAAACAAACCTGCTGATAAGCTCAAAATGAAGGAAAATAATGTAAGACCTCAGTGGGGGACTGCATGAAAGGGAAGGGGATTTTGTTTGATGCCCTTTCCAAGATGACCCTGTCCCCTCATCCCCACATACGTACCAGCACCCACAGGTGTGCCCAAGCGGTCTGGCCAGGATCACTTGCGTGTCATGGCATCTCGTCTCCTGGACTGGCGATGACAAACTGAATTTTCTACCCTTTGGGAGGCAACAGTGATCACAAGGTGATTTCCCATGACCTTGCTTACTTCAGCCCCCACAGACTGTGGGACATGTTGCTGCCCATTGCTTCACTTGTGTTTTTCCATGTCTTCATTTTGGATGTCTATGGCTACAGCATTCCTTCTACTGGAGAGGTTTTTCCCAGGACTATCCCAAACAGAAGCTTTTATGCCCTTGAAATACTTTTTCCTCTGCCACGGGCTGTTCCCCAGGAGAGGGCAGAGTTTTGCAGGAGGGACACGAAGGAAGAAAGGGCATCCCTTCAGCATCTTGCTCAGGCACTATTTGTTACAGAGGCCAACAATTGACCTTTGTTTTCATGGTATTCATGAAAAGCTTTATCATCCATTAGTGCTTGGCATCAGCCCTGGTGTCCGGTGGTGAGTAACCCAGGTCCCGTTGGGCAGCCTGCAAGGCAGAAATGGGGTGACTGCACCATGAACACAGACGTGTAACTAGAAAACCAAGATCACTTTAATGCTACCCAAGAAAGGAGCTATGTTCTCCGGAAGGATTAATGGGAGTGCAGTTCAGCCTGTGCTGGGCAGGGGGAATCACTTGCTCACCTCTCTCTGCTGCAGCTCTGACATTTTGTCTGCATGGGGACGGTTGGGTCTGGCTTGACGGATGGCCTTGCAGCAAGCTCCCACAGCCGCGTGTCTCTTTGGGCTGGATTCCTGTAATGAAGCCTGACAGCACCACTCAGACCTGCTCTCCTGCTCAGCATTATGTTAATGAGGGGGCAGGTGAAAAACCTACCTGGATCTTATTTGCCCATTCCGGAGATAAACAAACAACCCATGAACAGGAGCGAGCAGAGTTTGGAAAGGTGGCTGCAGAGCCTGGTGTAGCATATAAAGGCTGATGCAGCGCATCACAACTTGTCACGGGTATTGGGTAGCTGTTCTTCTTCCAGAAGCAGATAAAACCATCCAAATAACAGAATTACCAGTCAGATATTTCCACCAGTGACCACAGGACCTCCCCACCCACAGTTTGCCCCACACTGCCCAAATCTGCTACCCTCAGCCGAGTCCTTTTCCCTTGTGCTGGCAGAATGAAGCCATCCATTCCCTCCAGCTCCTGCTCCTGCCACCTGTAGGACCGTCTTCCCCAGGTGAGCCACAAATGCGGCTTGTAACCACGTGCGGCTCATAACTCTGTCTTTGCCTGGCCAGGCAATCACATTAGTGAGGGTGCAAGGTGTCCTTCAAAAAGCACTGACCCCATAAAAAGATAAAGCAGTCCAGAAGTCAAGCGAACAATAAAGCTGTAACAAGTAAGCAGCGTGGCCCCAGTGAACACTTCCCAGTCCCCACGAGCACATGAAGAACTGTGAAAAAGTTTTTAAACTCCAACCGGGAGAAGAGGAGCCAACACTCACCTGTCGGAGCACAGCCCAGCTCTAAATGAAGAGAGTCTGAGCTTTTGACTTCTGACAACATCCAAAGAGGTCACTTTAGAAATGCTGAGCTCTTTCCAAAGAGGTATTTTGGTCCGAGCCAGCCATTTCATACTAACAGCTTGGAGAATAGCAAATCAGCATTCTCAATGAAAAAAACCACTGTAGCCCCACTCATGCTCCTGCAGCCTTTATGCCATTGAAGACATCGAGGCCCATCAAATCTGGCAGGCACAGAGCACGAGCTGGAAGGCTCCACATTTCTATCGTCCATGGTGAGCTGCACTCCTGTCGTGAGCACAGACATGCACCAAGCGTCTCCTCGTCACCCGAATTCCCGGACACAAGATCGTCTTGGTCTTCCCCCCATGCTGCACGTCCATAACCCTCAGCCACCCTCGTGCCCTGGCTCCCTGGGGCAGGAGGTGTCGCTGCAGGTGGCCCCAGGCCCTGTCCCTGCTGTACCTGCCAAGGAAGGAGGCCTCGGTGGCCTTCGGTGCAGCCGACGTGTGTGCAGACTGCTGATGCTGGAATCTCGTCACAAGAACACATCCCTCAAGCGGTGACAGGGCCAATCAATACGGGGACTGCTCTTCAGCGGTCCCTGGCAGGGAGCAGCAGCCCTCCCGGTGCTATCTGCCAGGCAGGCAGGCAGCCGCTTGTCTGCAGGATGGATTAGGGGACAGGCTGACAACGGGTGGCTCTTCCCCTGCCACCGCCACCCACACATACAAATCGCTGCCGTGCTGCACGGCTGCAGCAGGGCAGCCCGGAGATGGATGGGGACAAGGCACGGAGAGCAGGTCACGCAGCCTGAGTGTGCAGCTCCGTACCCACATCTGTGCGGCTCGCGGGTGTGCCAGAGGACAGCAGGGCTTTCACAGGGCCCCTCTGACCCTGAGGCCCCCCTGGGCATGACATGGCACAGCGGGACAGCCCGCTGGGCAGAGGGCTCACGGCACGATGCCACCAGCATCCATGCTGCGTGCAGTTCCACCATCAGATGAGCAGCAGGTAGCAGGCAGGACGGAGTGGTTAAACCACAGCCACAGCCACCACGGCCCCAGAAATGCAACCAGCCAGGCATTGCTCCCAGGATGGACCCTGTCTGTCCCACTGCACAATGACTCTGGATAGCTCCAGCAGTCTGCCTGCACGCTGGTTCCCCACAAAAGGTCCTTTGGAAAGGTGCCACGTCTCCAAAGCTCTTGCTCCTTGCCTGCGTGGACCCCCACATCTCTCTTGCCCTTGGCTGCACCAGTGCTTGGTACCCAGCTCTTCTCCCCCCAAACCCCAGGAATCCTGCTGCTACTGTGGGCAGGATCCTTGGAGCAAAGGAAAGATTTCACGTTGCTGCCGGAGGTCCCGCTGGAGTAAAGCACCGAGGGCCTGCCGTGGGGCTCACGGGGCTTGCAGCGTGCTCAGATAACCACCGGTGAAGTCAAGACAAGCCAGGGAAAGCAGCCAAGCCAGTCCCAGGAGACCCCATCCCTGCTCAGGAGCAGAAGCACGTCAGAGCCTCTTTGTTGTCTGCTGACAGAGGAGGGAGAGCGCCGGGCCCTGCGGAGGAGCTGCTGCCAGCGCAGAGCCCGCGGGGGGAGGCAGAGCCCTGCAGGACTGCAGGGGTGCTGAGACCTGCCGGAGTCATGACAGCGATGGGAGCTTGGAGGGCTGCTGTCATCGCCCGTGCAGTGCTCCAAGGACAAGAGCAGTGACTCCTCTGTGCTAGGGGAAGGTGCGGCCACCGGCCAAGTGAAAGCTGGTTCCTCAGTGCAAGAGATGGGGACGAGGTAGAGGCCAAATGAAGCAATGGGACCAGCTCTGGATGCTGGGAGAAATAGTCAGAGGTGCTGAACAATTGCACGCAGCTCTCGTTTCAAGCCAAACCTCCAACCAGCACCAATATGCAGCAGAAAACACACTCCTGCCATAGCTGCCACCTGGTGCAGGCAGGGAGCAGCAGGGACAGCACAAAGAGGTGCCCGGAGCGGGTCCTACCTGAGGAACAGCCTCAAATAACATCTGAGAGCTCTTTTGTGGCTCTTAGCAATGATAAAATTGTTGTTATTTAGCAAAGATCCCCAGTCTGGGAACAAAGCACCTTCTCCATGTGTCGCAGAGGGGCCCAAGCCCCTCCAGAGCTCATGTGAGGGCCCTGCTGCTGCAAACCTTTGGCAGAGAGACATTAAGAGAAAACACTGTTAGACAGGACAGCGGAAACACATCTACATGGAAAAACCTAAAACGTGCTCTCCCCAGCACCCTCAAGCAGCTGGAGGATAAAATGGGTTGATTCTGGTGGAAAAGAGCTTAAAGGCAATGGAAGACCCTGCACAACCCCAGCGAGGAGAGGACACGCTTTTGGACACCAGATCCTCAGGCCACCCTGTGCTAGAGAAGCGCAGGTTTCCTCCAGCCCCAGGGGAGGCACCCAGGGAACCCTATGCCACAGGCTGCCCGATGTGGGACCCCAGCCCCTGCAGAGTGTCCGTGAAAGCTGGGAAGACTGAGAGCAACGTGTAATAAGTAATTAACACTGTACCGGAGCAGAAAGGCCGGAGCAGCAGCTGCTGTGCCAGGGCTCGAGCAGGGAGCCTGCCCTGAGCCAGACAGACCTTGATGCCACGCAGCAGGTATCTCCCGGTACCACGTCACCCCCCTATCATTTCCAAGAGACAAAGAGAGGAGGCTGTCGCTTCCTCCTGAAAGATAAATGCCTCCAGATTGTAGCCACTCGACAGGTCCACTGAAATTCATCAGTTCTGACTTGAAATGAAAGCTGTAATAAATCTCCCTGTTGAATAGGAGATCAAAGGCAGATCATTAGAGCTCTTGGATTACCCTGTGAGAGCGCACTTCCATCAGCTGCTACGCCGCCAGGTCCCCTGTGTCCAGAGTGACCCTTTCTATGGTGGCGTTTTGACTCTAAAGAAAAGGACAATTTCCCTCTGAAGAGCTGCAACCTTCTCCTCTGCCCACCTCTTCCCGGCCTGCTTTCAGGGAGCTTGCTCTGCACAGCTCGTGGCCACGTCCCCGGCAGCCACGGGACGTATAAGGACATCGTGCTGATTTCCACTCTGACCAAGGTGAGTCTTAGAGAAGGGTTTGCTGACTTGTGCCCACCAGGGATCAGGAGCAATCCCCATCCATCCCTCTTCAAACATTTGTTGGTAGCAGCCTGTGATAGGGCCACAGCTTTCATGGGCAGGACAAGGAAAGTTGCCCCTCTTTCCTAAACCTGTGCGAGCTTATCCCTTCTTCCTGGGGTCCCCTGGCCTTCCTCCTCTCATTTCAACCTCAGTAGTGGTCTCCGTGGTGCCACATCCAAGCCAGCATCTGCTTGTAGGTGCAGGGGAAAATCATGTAGCAGGAGCAAAAGGCAAGCGGAGCGCTGGCAGTGACGTCCTATCAGACATACAGCTGCTTGTCCATTCTTCCCGGCTCCTCGGTCCTGCCAGGAATTATCCTCTCCCAGCCTAACGCTGATTTGGTGAGACAGTTGTTCCTGAGCCAGCTGGAGGGATGATGGTCAACCCACGTCCCAGCACCAGGGGTGTAGTGTCCCTGTCCCTGCTTGTTTCTCCTGGCCCGTCACAGTTTTCACAGCCTCAGCAGGCCGATGTGCGACGGACGTGGCATGAGGGACACCCCCTGTGCCTGCCCCAGCCCAGGGAAGTCACGTCTCCATCACCAGGCAGCTGCTTGGAAGGAGGTGTTGAAAAAGCACCTGGCTCTGCAGGTGGCTGGAGTCTATCCAGCAGGAGCACTCAGAACTTACCAAAAGGAAAGGGGAAAAAAATACAGCCTGGTCAGACGCACAGCAAAGGGACCGTGATCCCCAAGAAGCCACCAGCGAGTCCTTGGTGTGATGCTCAGATGTGAGGGGATCCCTGGGCACACACGTGTGTTTCTGTGTGTACCACAACATGATAAAATCCAGCGACATTTCCAGAGCTGCAGCTCAACAGCTGGAGATGCAATTTGAAAGATCATGTAAATTATTTTATTTCTCTAATGGTGCAAGGTGAGTTGGTCTTTTCCAGTGCCCAGGGTGGCACTGATGGATTTTCACCACAACAGGCTGACAAAGGCCAGCTGAAGCTCCTCGCCACATGCAGGTGGGACCCACAGCTTGGCTCCAAGCATGGGTGCTGCAGAGCCGGGCCGGGCTCACAGAGGGGTGAGGGTTATCTCCCTGCAAAATGCACGGCAGGAGACAGAGTGAATTTTATTCCTGGAGAGAGATTTTTCCGCTGCTAGGGGAACTCAGACCAGGTTTGCTGAGCTTAGCTCTGAACTGAGGGACCATAATAAGTCCATTAGCTTCAGAGGAGTTATCCCGAGCACACAACTCGACCTATGGTACCTAATCTTACAGCGGACTAAACACGGAGAGGATGTAGCTGTGGAAGTGAGCGAGAGAGCCTCGGCCGTATTGCAGACAGGAGGACGGGGCTGTGATGTGAAAATAAGCGCTGAGGGTGAAAGCAGGATCCCGTGGGATTTGTTTCACCATTTGAAATGCGTGGGGCTGCCGACTGAGCTTCTCACCGTGCAGCTGCCCCTCTGTCCTGCAGGATGTGGCATCCTGCAACGTCACCTAAAGGGTGTCCAGAGACAGGGTAGATGTGACAGGGATGTCACATCGCAGGGAGAGTCCCACAGACTGGGTGTCCCATGGCGTGGGGTACCCCAAGATCTGGAACAGCCACACCTCTAGGTTTCTTCAGAATTCAGTGTTCCCCCCAACGTGGGATGTCCTGCATCTGCAAGTGTTGATAGAGGATGCCCTCAGGAGCGTCGCTGAGGCTTGCCTTTTATTAGGCTCCAGACCTGCAGAGGAGGGTCAGCAGCTGGAAGGGGCAGGATAGAAAGCAACAAAAAGGGCCCCAGTGCTGGGGTTGTGGTTACGAAGACACAACCCTGCAGTCTGTAGCCATCTTATGGCCTTGGAAGCAGAAATGGGCACAGCACCCCCAGCCCTCGTGTCACCCCACCTTGGGCTCAGACCTTTGAGCGGAGCCTGACGCTCACGCAGCTGAAACTGCTGAGTAAGATCAAACGTGAATCGGTCCCCAGGCTCCTCCAGCTGCCCGGATAATCCCCAGCCTGAAAGGGAACCTGAATCCTGAGCGGTTTCGTGCGCCGGGAAGCGGAGCTGAGCCACTGAACCCTCTTTGTGCAGGGATAATGGTCGCGGCGCCTCGCCTCCCTGCACCAGCGTGGCCGAGGAGAGGAGCTCTGGAGCTGTCACCGCTCACTGCTCCAATCCAGCGTAAACCAAACTTTTTGTTTAAGGTAGTAGTTTAAAAAAAAAAAGGAAAAAAAAAAAAAGAAAAGGAAAAAGAATATGTCTTTGATCTTGAATAAAGCTTTTATCACAGAGCCTTCAGTCCCGGTGAGCAAAGGGGATTATCTTTCTTTCCCACAAAAGTTCACCTCTCGGTGCAGGTCACAGGAGGAAGATTTCGCTGGAGCGGGAGGCGTTTCTCTGGGGCATTCACCCCAAGTCCGGCAAGCAGCCGCTCCCAAGGAAAGCTTTTTATGAGCTAACCTACTGCCTCAAATCCTTCAGTCCATTTCCTTTCAGATGCAATGGGAAAGAAAAATAAAATAAACCCTCTGAAAGAAAGAAGAGGGTGCAAACTCCCTGACAATTGCCCCCAGCCTCATTTAGCAGGAGAGGTCTCAGCCCAGTATCCCGCTGCCTAACCTAACTCCCCACGGACAGCCAGGACTCAAAGACATCACCTAGGGCCACATCCTGACCCCGGTGGCAGCTTGCAAGCAGCCAGAGCAGAGGCTGAATTTAGTACTGCACAGGGCTTGGTCTGGGTCTGGCCAGGGGTTGTCGCCTTGAGGCCAGCCTGCTGTCCACCCAGGGCAGCCCGGAGCCACGAGCATCGCCTCTTTCCCCACTGCCAGGTGAACACAAAACGTGCGCGGCACCCAACACCGCGGGCAGCCGCTCTCATTACGGATGCACGGGGCTGCCTCCCAGCTTCCAAGGCAGGACCGTGTAAAGGGATTTACCGACAGAGTCTGGAAGCTCCCAGGGCCCTGCAGAGGAGGGAGCATCACCAGCACGCTGCACCCACCTCTGCTCTCCTGCAGAGTGCTGCCAGCCTCGGCCGGAGCCTCGGCCGGGACAGAAGGGTGCAGGGCCAGGGCCAAGTTCCCTGCTCCCAGGGCATTAATCAAAGTGACAAATACGCCTTGACATCAATTATGTTGCTTTCTTGTTCAGCCAAGAAGTAATTAACTTAAGTGAAGCAATTAGGTAAACTTATCAAGTGAGGTTAGCAGTACTTTAAGCAAACAGCTAATTGGGCTGTGAAGGGAGCAGAGGGGGTGGCGCTGGCTGCGGAGCAGGGACGAAAGGGGTCGGGGACAGGGATGGGGACAGGGACACCCCACCCGGAGGGGGATCAGGGGCTGAGGTTGCCGTGGCTGCCAGCTCAAGGGCAGGTCCTGCGGGAAGCATGTCCGAAAGGAAGCTTCCCCTCTCCTTCCTACCTCCGAAACACCCTGCACAGCACACGCCAAGAGCGAGTCATGCCCCAGCCCCAGCCCCCGTCCTTTCTGCTCATCTCAGGACGCAGACAAGAGGGAAAGACACAGCCTCAGGGGTCTCCTAAGAGCTGATGGAAGGAATAAAGCGATCGATGGGGAACCCCACTGTGTACAAGAGATTCGCACAAACAGGCCCTCAGAGCATTTGCCAATAACAGAGGATGAGGCAGAGGAGGGGGACGGACACTCGGTGCTGCCGAACTCCCTGCAGTGACAGCGACGCCCCCAGCCTGGCAAGCGAGCACCCACCGGGCTGCTGGGGCTGGCAAACCTGTCCGGCCCACCTCATTCCTGCCCTCCTGCCCCCAGGGAGAAAGCTTTGGGATGGGATGCTCAGGGGATGCTCAGGGGAGCTGGCACGTTGCACGGGGTGGCGTGGCGAAGGGGGAGAGGGGCTGGGGAAGGAGCTCCCACAGCCCAGATATGGCCCTCGAGGAGCCCCTCCTCTGAGCGAGGACGAAGGACCCATCTCATTACCAGAGCTAAAACTCCGCAAAGCTGCATCAAGAATGACAGAGGGTCGGAGCGGCCGTGCCAAGCCCCAGCCCCCTGTCATGTGTGGAGACGGACGCCGTCCCCTCCAGGCCCAGTGCCGCCGCCTCGGGCAGCGGGTGCATCCATGAGCCAGGCGGGGTTACAGTCACTTTTAGAAGACTTTCATTCTTTTTCTTCCTTTTTTTTTTTTTTTTCTCTTTTCATGGTGAATCTAGCTCATTTTCCTATCTTTCAAGCCAACGAACTAGTACATTTTGAGATTTAATTTCCAGATTTCAGCAGAATACATGGCACCAGCTGCTTTTAAAGTTTGCTAAGGTGTCGAATCAAAAACGCAATACTATAAATGATTAATGCACTCCTGTGTCGCAATGAAGCTGGAATATTTTAATTACTGAATAATGAAGTCAATACTCACAAATCTCAGCTGTCGTTAAAGAATCAGCGTGGCTCCGTGGGCCCGGTGGGAGAGGAAATCTTGCAAACGGACAGGATTCGCTCACCCGAGGTGCAGCCGGGAGCACCACGGTGGTGCCAGGGCATGAGGGGCTGGGCTTTGCGGCCCTGATTTGTGCTGGGCAGCGAGTCTGCACCCCGTGTGGGATCTGTTCTTTCAGCAGGGTGACTGCTAAAGGAAATACATTCAAGCTGCCCCAGCGCATGGTTCCTGGGTAGAAATGACGGTGACCTGAGCCCATTACAGATCGGACTGGCGAGGGGGCTTCAGTGAACGCCCAGCTTATCCAGATGAATACCACTGCCACCGTGACAGCTTTCCCCAGCCCCAGTAAGGACAGACTGGAGCTACCTCGGAGCGGGAACGGCCTGTGTATGAGGCCAGATTGGAGCTGGAGAGACCCTGGAGACAGCAGCGTGGAGCAAATCGGAAAGGGCAGATCTGGAAGACGGTGAACAGAAGGCAGAAGGGTAAAGTTAAAACAACCTTGTGTGTGCTGGGACGCGCCCGCAGGCAGCAATAGGCACCGTGTCTCCGACACAGATGGAGCATGTGGCTTGGAGCCGCAGCGACAACACCGAGGGAAGGGTGGTTGGCCCTGCCGGGGGAAAGGGGGCCAGGCATTAAGCTTTATGGAGTAGAAGCAGCTTCCTTGAAGAAAGGAGAGCCCTGCAAGGACAGCAGCAGGCTGGCAAACAGCATGGAGGCTGGACACAAAGAGAGAGACGCTGATGCTACATGGGGAATAACTAAACGGATTGGAGATGTATGTCCTCATGGAGACACGCTGGGGTGGCTCCCGTGACTGGGGTGCTGGGATGGGAGAAAACAGGCTCGTTAGGAAGGGCAGGCAGGGGACACAAGGAGCAGGAGTCACCCTCTGTGCCAGCGAGCCCCTGGGGTGCATGGAGCTCTGCCTGGGGATGGGCGAGGAGCTGAGAGTTTTATGTTTGGTCAGGGTTACAGCGAGAGCAGGGACAGGGGACGTCATAGTCCAGGTGTGCTGCAGGCCCCCCGATCAGTAAGCCCAAGCAGATGAGGCCCTCTATAGACGGATAGAAGCAGCCTCACCTTCACTAGGCCTGGTCCTCATGGGGGACTTCAAGCACCCCGACATCTGTTGGAGGAGGAAGAGAAAGTCAGACAAGAATGCCAGGAGGCTCGCATGGAAGGACAAAATGCTCCTGGACAAACTCAGACAGAAAAAGGAGGCCTACAGACGGTGGAAGCAAGGACATGCAGTCTGGGAGGAATACAGAGACATTGCCCAAGCAGACAGAGAGCAGGTCAGGAAAGCCAAAGCCCTTTTAGAATTAAATTTGGCCACAGACATCAAGGTCAAACAGAAAGGCTCCTATAGGAGCGTCAGCGATGAAAGGAAGACTGGGGAAATTGTGGGCCCTCTCCTGAAGTAAACAGGAGACCAGGTCACCTGGATGAGGTGAAGGCAAAGGCAGGGAAACATTCACTTAAATGCCGAGGGGGTGCAGTGCCCTGAGCAGAATTCTTTCCCCATCAGGCTGTTGCAAGAAACGTTTGCGTGCCTGGCACAGGATTATCACCTTTGGAGCACGAGACTAGTTGCTTCTGAAGAGAAGACCCTAGGCGAGCTAGACCAGCATGGCAAATCCTGTTTCCTCATTGATTTTCTTGAAGGACGCTCGGGAAAAAGCTGGATGTATGTATTCATTTGAGCAAGGGATATCAGAGACTCGTGCAGTGAGATTATAAGTGACACTAAAGGTTGTTCTCTCCTAAACCTCCCTTTTCAGGCGTTCACAACTTTAAAAAAAAAAAAAAAAGATGAAATTCTTTGTGCTGGAGATGTCTTGGGCTTCATCATAGACTAAAGGTTTTGGGGGAAAGCTGAGACAAAATCTCTGTGGATGTGTTCTGCATTATTTGAGCTTATAAAAAAAAAAAAAAAAGGCAGGGAGAAAGCGCTCCCTGGTAATAGTTTATCATAATCCTCTTCTTCCATCGTGCTGCCCACCTTGCGGACACCTTGTCTGCAGTATGAGAAGAGAGGAAGCAGAAAGGCAGCGGTGGGGAGTGAAACCAAACAAATTCAGGCACTTGGACATGCTGGGAGAGATCATCGCTGAGGGAACCTCCTGAGGCAGGGGGAAAAAAGGGCTCTTCAACTCCTGGCATCCACAGGCCCACACAGACGCCCCTGGACTGGCCATGCTGGCTGCACAAAGGGCCAACCCCACAGAGGGGCTCTGGGGGAGGCCTGGAGGCTCCTGGAGGTCACAGAACACTGCAGAGGACAACGTCTGAGTCCTAAGGGCCCAGCCAATGTCTCCCAGGGCTCGGGTCCTACAGCCCCTGCTGAAGCCCATCCCCAACTGGGTGTTCAGCTCCCTGACCCGCAACCATTGATCCCAGCTGCTTACAGTTCCTTCCTGCTTCCCATCCAGGAGACGGGCTGCTTTCACATTTAAACCAACGCCAATCAGTCCCTCCAACCTTCAGGTCTGAGTGACCTGCCTCAGGGGAAGTGACCGTGGCCTGATAGGAGCCCGGCCTGCTGCTCCTCACCGGGCTCCGCTGCCCTCTCCCCGTGAGCGCCCAGTGTGAGCAGATCTATAGGAAATGGCTGAGGGCATGGAAAAGGAAACCGTGCTGGATCACTTTGGCAAGGTGAGCTCACGTCTCTGCCCAGAGCTGCAGAGCCGTGGTAGGGGAAAGCAGCCAAGAAGCCTCAGGGCAGGAAGGCGGCAGTCGGGAGCACACCAGGCTGCCCCATGGCCGCATCCTGCACCTGCCTGCCACGCAGGGACACGACTGCCAAATGGGGGAGTGCAGGAACCCTCGTCCCCTTGTTGCTTCCCAGAGCCGCTCCAAGATGCTCAAAATAATATCTCAGGCGTCTGCAATTCTCCAGGTGCTGAATCATCCGCCTGCAATCCTTGCATTAGGCATGCAGGAGAGGTAGAGTTGTTTGCGGCGAGAAGTGGGGAGGGCGGCAGGGGCGGGAGGCGAGTGCCGACACACGACCAACAAGAAGTGTCAGCAGCAAGGCTCTCGTTGTGCGACTGCCCTGCTGGCCTTCCGAGGACTGAGTGGAGAAGGGGACAGAGCCTGCCAAAGCTCAGCAGTCGTGTGTGTATCCTAAAGGGATACGGGCAAAAGAAAGCTTGGATGCACAGCGGGGCTGACAGTTTGGTTTCCTCAGCCTGTAAGGAAGTCACTGTGAACCCCTGAAACACGTCCTACCTGTCCTCACCCTCCTGTACCGCTGAAGCAGACCCAAGCCAATTACACAAGGCTTCCGACATCCTACAACCCATCACCCGGTCCCCAGTGCCATCAGCTGCACAGCACTGCTGTTCTCTGCTAAAAAGGAAAAGCCCTCTCCTACCACTGAGGAGAAATGGATGAGTAAGAATGGTTTATTTATTTGGACTTCCAATAAAACTTTGACAGCATCCTGCACTGGGGGATATGAAATCATACAACCCACTCTGGTTATGCACAAGGACACCAGAACTTTTGTGTGTTTAATAGGTCTACTGAGATGTGGCAGATAGCAGAGGATTATCTGGGTTAGTCGATGAGAGAGGCTGTGAGGAGCTGCAGAGGGATTTCACTGCTAACAGAAACCGGTTTCACTGCAAGGGAAACGTGGTGTTGATAAATGGAAGTTCATGCATGCCACAGGGATCGGATGACCTACTCCTGTGTATCACCGAACTCACTACGATCTGTAACCACGCTGGAAGAAGCCCTACCTGTCACTGGACAGCTCAGTAACAGCAGCTGCTGAATGCCCAGGGACACGACAAACAACGTAAGGTCTGATGTGCCGTGGGCTAAATGAATGTAGTATTATTACTGCATTAAGTGTCAGCTGATGGAGCCCCACTCCAAATTCTCTCTTGATGTGGCCTCTGGACTGGAAAAAGAGCAAGCAGCACAAGTTGGGTCCAGGGAACTGTCCACGCGTTTTTAATTGCCAAGGGATCCCTCCAGGTATCCCACCCACCTTCCACCTGGCACACAGCCTTCGCCGCAACCCTTGCAGAAGGCCAGAACGGGAGTTATTTACCAGCAACCAGAGACCTTCCGGATGGGCATCTGGGTGTAGTCTCTCCAGACAGCAAAACCCTGCGTGGGTACCAAAGACCCACCCCAACCAACCCTCCCCAGTTACAAGGGACTTTGGGCTCAGTGGGAAAAGGTCAGGGAAGCACAGAGAATGACACAAGCACACACCCTGCCCAGACTAGGCTTCCCATATGCTGCAGGGCTCTAGGTATCCCTGATCCAGCGGATGACACAAATATTTGTCCAGCAAACTGGACCCCGAACTCCCCAAAAACAAGATAGGGACTGACTGCTCCTGTTAGAATTGAAAAGGTCACTGCCTAGGTTGCCCTCAATGCTGGGCATCTCAAGGATGTTCAAGAGGGGAAGGGAAATAAGGCAAACCCAAGCACCTGTGCTCTGTGCACATAAACCTTTACTAGCACTGATGCCCCTCAGTGCTTTGCCTTTGCTGGGCTACAGGTCACATTTCCCTGGCATGGGAAGGTGAAGGCTTCCACCGGGTCACTCCTTAGCCATGCCCAGCAATTCGAGCTCCTTTGCTCTCACACAATAAGGCAGATTTTCCAGCCCTTGACTTCTGCTTGTCGTTATTGTCTGCACTGTCTCCAGTTTGTCGTTCGCTTGTCATGCACTGCTGTGGGTGAGCAGCTGTACAGGAATGACATCCAGTCGCAGCGCTGCTCAGAGCAGGGGGCAGGAGTAAACACCTCCGGCTTCTGCCAAAAGCAACTACTAAAGCCCCCAGATGTCACTCACAGCTCCACGCTCCTCCTGTGATGACCAACAGTCCTCAGGATGCTTTCAGACATCAATTTCCTGACTGCAGTCCCCTCCCGTCTCCGTGCAGCCAGCATCATCTCTTCCCAGACACACAGCCTGACATTTAGCGATGCTAAGATGCACACAGCTCGACTGCGCCCACATGCTAGGCAATTTGGATCCCCACTGCTCCTTATTGCTCCTCCAGCCTCTGTCTCATCTGCTCACTTTTTCAGCAAGGACTTTGTGTTTCCTTGCAGGTCACAGAGAAACAGGTGCCATCGCGCAGCTCATGGGTGCTTCCCGGCCCCACTCCCGTTTGTAGATGAGAGTTAAATATAGCAACTTAACAGCAGGCTCTATACAACAGCCGTGTGTCTCATATTAAATGGATTAAGAGATAGCTCACTTTATCAGGTTTGTTTAAATACGATTAGAAACCTGGACAGATTTCCTACTTCGAGTAATCATAAATGGGGTTGGGAAGGCAAAGAGAAAGCTTCTGTTTGCACTCCCACCATGTGCTGAAGACTGGCTGGAGAACTGATAAAAGGAATTCCTGTTTTAACAGAGGAAATTAGGACGCATTGCAACTTACTGCACCGTACAGCAGACCGTGTTGAGGGATTAGACGCATTAACTGATGCTGGAGAGGCGACGGAGCCCTCTCCATTAGCCAGCCAACCCTTGCCATTACCAAAGATTACTGAGCCCTTCTCCTGGGGAAGCGCTTTGGCTCCTGCTTTCTGCAGCAAGCCATGGATATCAGGAGGGGGAATTCCCTCAGGCTGCCGGATCGTCTTGTCTTTGCTCTGTGAAATGCAGCTCAGCATTTGCTGAGCTGGAACCCGTTAGAAATGTTGTTTTCCCTTTTCGGCTTTGAATTCGTCGGGGACACGCTGGCAGCCTGCCAGGCTGATAATGAAATCTGCCAAAACATCAGCATCAGCTGCGGTGCGGGGACTGGCAGGGCCTGCCTGCCGAGCAGGGCCAGCTGCAGGAGAGACAACCTGTGCCGAAGGCTTTCAGCCTGCTGGTGCCCTCTCCCTTCTCCTCTCCCCTGGGATGCTGCCTGGGGTTGGGGAGGCTTCAGCGACGTCCACGCAGGCTTCCTGAAAGCACAGGGCTCACTCCTTGCCCCTGCCACCTCCATCCCTTGCTCCTAGGCAGGGCAGCAGTATCTTTGTACATAATCACAGGTGGGTTGGATTTAAAGAAAATAATAATAATCCCAGAACACAGAGTTTGCACGTGCTGTGTTAAAATAACACAGTAAGGCTGCACGTTACACTTTGCATTGGGAAACGCCAAGTGAGGGCTGCTAAGGGACCCTGCTGTACACCGTGGCACCCTGCCTTTTTCCAGAGGTTCCTCCCTGAACGGGTCAGACACCAGATCAGAATGAAAGCTGCACAGAAAACAGACATTTTCTAACAGGCACAAGCTTAACCTTGCACCCTAAGTGGCACTAATTAACACAAGGAGACACACAAGCCCACCTTTCTCAGGCATGCACCAGCTGTTAACTGATCTGGTTCAGGAACCAGCTTCCTCCACGGGACGTTACCCTCCAGGTAATGAGCACGCTGCCCTTTCTTCCAAAAGCAGCTGGCACCTGCAGGAGTAGGACACAGCAAGGGACAGGGCAGTCTCGTGCTCCAGCCTGACCTGGCAACAGCTTCTCTCCTTCCTTACAGAGAATGGGTCCCACATGGGTCACCCAGCACCTATGAGATCTGCAAACATTACTTTGTCCGAAATGGGGATTTTGCCTTCCAATCAATCAACTGCTTCAGATGACACACGTAACTAGGTACTTCGTTCCCTATGTTTTATTCTTACATAGAAAAAAGGATATGCAGCATAACGAGAAATCAGTAGTGACCAGTACCTTTGGCACTGCGCATACTGAGACTCGGCTGTGCCCTGGGAAACGTGCAGGACAAAGACGTCACTAACGCTGCACTTTGCTCTGACACACGCATTTCACCGACCAAGAAGAAACTGGAAAGGGGAGGGGATCTGACTTATCTCCTTGCAGAGGTATGAGCAGTGTCTGATGGTGTCCTTCACAGCTGCAGAGCTCTCCCTCAGTGTGTGCTGCTGGCAGGGCCCTGCTGAGGACACGGCCACCCAGGCTCTTGCAGGCAGATGTGCTGTGCCACCTCAGTTCCCTGGAAGCCCCACAGGGCACCAGAGCTGCACTGCGCCTCAGCTGGTGTTCCCAACCAGCACCAGGCCACCCATGGGTGCACAGCTCCTGGGGACTGGTGCGGGCAGCTCTCAAATCTGGGCCACAGACAGGAGAGATGGCCCTAAAACAGGAGACGTGAGCCTGAACGGTGCCCAGTGTGTGATTTATGTTGCCTTACACGTCACCGTGGCAAGGCTCGGTCAACAGGGACCAAACAAGTCAAAACCAAAGTGCTTCATGTGCATGCTCTTCCCTAGCCAAGCTCCCTGTGCCTTATTAAGAGGGCTATAAAGAAGGTAACTTCCCACTAAGCCCTGCTAAACCTTTTCTCTTCCTCCTGCATTTTTCAGCCACAAAAGGAGATCAATTGCGCCAAGTGCTCCCTGCAAGTGTTGGCTCCCAAATCAGGGCTAGGACTTAAAGCAATGCCAGGGCCTGCTGTGAGCTCCCACCTATTCACCAGCCTCTGGGGAGGAATAAAGGTACCCTACAGTTCTGTGGATTAAAGCATCCTAATTGTCACACGAAAAGCACATGCACAAGCAAATGCTCGAGGAAAATAAGGTCACTGCAGCCACCAGGACAGTGCAGACAGCATGCCACGGGATGGCCAGGCAGAAGACAAGTTCTTGCAGTGGCAGGGTTCAAGAAGACACACAGTGTGCAAGCAAGGGGAGAGCGATGAGGGAAGAGGGAAGGACTGGACACTGGAGCTCAGTGCTACAGGCTGTAGCCTGGGTAATTCACCTCCTGCTCCACAGAGCACTCACAGGACCTGTGCAAGATTTCTGCAGCTGCAAGTCCCCACGGAGCCAGAAAATGGGGATCAGCTCCCACCTCTCCAACCTGTGGGGCAAAATCCATCACATACCTTCCTACACACTTCAAGGCATGCTCGTCTGTTCTGTCATTGTCTCTGTGCTCAGCCTGAGCACAATGCACAGCTCTTCCTGTGTCTCTGTGTCTGGACGGATGCATGATGCTCTCCAGCAGTCTCCCCTCTGCTCTGCTGCTGGCTGCAAGGACTGTGAGCTCCCAGGCTTTTCCATCACTTCACCTCAGCAGCACCTGTATTTTACTCTCTCCACAGGTGGGCACAGCCCAGTTTCAGGCTCTCCTTTAAGCGGTGATGGCCGGGGCTTGGTGCCCTGCTGCAGCCTGGCAGTAGCTCAAGGACCCTCCGCGCCTGCCAGCCCAGGGGCTGGGGCTGGCCCACAAAGGCTCAGAGGAGCGGACGCTCCTGGCCACTGGCACTACTCAAGACCTCGAGCACCATCTCCTGGTCACTCCTGGTTTCAGTGGCAACTTAACGCCTCCTCCATTTCACTGTCACGGCAAAGCCCTGGGGACAAACCATGCACACAACTGAGGGAGAGGAAGGCTGCAGCACTTTACACGCGCAACGTTTCAGCAGGGTCATATGCCTGCTGACTCCCAAAAACATGAAAAAAACGATGCGACATTAGCTCCACCAAGCCATGGTGCAGTCCCCATGGCAGGGGCGCTCCTTGCTGCATACTCCTACTCTTCAAGCTGTAACAGGAACAACAAACTGTCTTGCTGGCACAAAAGCTCCTGCTTGTCCAGCTCTGCCTGGTGGCTGCGAGCAGCCAGCAGAAGATGCTGCTGGAAAACTCCAATCTGTTCATCTCCTGCACCCCTGGGGCTCCGGGCTGCGTGATGAACCAGCCATTGCTCACTGCAGGGTCTCGGGGTGCAAGATGTGGCAGGGATCACCCCTCAGTATGTAAATATTGCAGTGGCAGAGTTCAACCTTTTGGCATTAGGGAAAGGAAGATAAATGCTATCAGTCCCCTCTGAGCCACAGGAACCCTGCATCTATCTAATTGCACTTCATAATGGATTCAGCAAACCATTAATTATCAGATTATATTTTAGGAAACTGCAGATAAAAAGGCTTTATGAAATTTATTCTTAAAGGGACCGGTGTGCTGCAACGAATTTGTTGCATCATCCTGGCACCAAGGAGGCAAGCTTTACTTCAGGTATCCGAATGCATTTTACAAAGCAATGTCCTGTGTGCCACGAGGAACAGCTATCGGCAGTCACTCAGACAGAAATACCTTCATGAGCGACAATCCCTCTGTAACTGTATTAAACACCCAAGCAACAAGGGGCCCTGGCTTACAGGCACAGCTCCTTCTTCCTTGGATGTGGCAGCTTTGTCATCTCCTCCCTGAATTAGAGAAAGGGTGGAAGGTCTCAGGGCTGTTGTCTGCTCAGAAAGAGGATGTGGTTGCCCAGCCCGTGCTCTGACCCTTCTTTGTAATGCACAGTCACCTCCGAAGTGTGGATGAGATTAGACCTGCACTGCGCCAGGTATTACCTAAATGGCTGCAGAGCCATTTAACCCAATTCCCAAAGAAGACTCCACTCAAGTAGAAAAGCCCAATCAGCATCTCTGCACTAGGGGACTTTTCCAGCTGGCTCAGTGGCAGCAAGATGGTAAAGGGGAGAGAAACAGACAAAATAAAACAGCCCTTCCTCACCCTGCAGACTAACTGGCATCTGTGAGAATATCACTGATTCAGACATAAAATCTCCCTCTCTTCCACCCTAAATTCTCAGGACAGCTTTTTCTTTGGTCTCACAAGTCCACCCTACCTCAACTTCATTCTAGGCTGCACTAGTCGCCTCCTTTCCACCCTACTCAGGGCAGTGGAGGACCACACATGAAGAAAACCCATTTCCCATCTTCCTTCCTGCTGCTTTATTTCTCGTGAGCTGGGTGGGATGGCTGGTCGCACTCACCCGAGCCAGCAGCTGCTGACTGCAGGGACAGTGAGACTTCCCAGGTCCTTATGAAAGTCTACAAACCTCTCCTGTCCTTGGCCATGCTGTGCTTGCTACGTGCCATCCAGACCTGCTTTTCCACAGAAACCATGAATCTCCCAGCTAGAGCAACATGACTAGGTATGGCTCCTGAACTAGTCCAGTGTATACCAGGTGCCACACATGGGCACCCACTGCTCACTCTCCTTTGGTTTCTTCACAAATCAGAGTGACTTTGTCATCAAACAAGTCCTCCATAGTCACTGGCACCAGCTCCGAGACAGCTTGGCTCGCTTGGGATTCGGGCAATGTCGCAAAGACTTGGGAGCCTGCAACCTGGGCTTCATCGAAAGAGATGATGCGTTCTGCTGCTCCTTCCTCTGACATCTGAATCTCCTGTGCAGAAGACAAAATGGAGTGAGACACTTACAGCATCACTTTCTTTGCAATCGCTTTGCTACACACATCTTTCCTTCTTTCCTGGCCCTGTTCCGGCAATAACATTTAGCTTCACACCAGAGGACTGCAATTACAATAGGCGTGAGACTAATGGTAAACTCTAAGCTACACACACTAATGATGCAAAAGAGAAAACAGAAGAACAATTTAAATATTTCTCTCCACAAAATTGCTATAATTTAGCTCCACAAGTAGTCATAGACAATAAACACACTGTGATTACACACTAGAGGAATGCCAGCCCAGGGGATCTTACACGCTAGGCTTCCTCATCCAAGAAGCTATTCTGCACTGATGGCTGAGGTATTAAGAGAAAGAGTCCGGGTTCAGGCCTAGCATTTGGCCTCCAACAAAACAGCTATCATCTCATGGGGTATGTCATCTGGCTTTTAATAGCCTCTGAGTAACCAGGCACCTCTGCACACACTGTCAGTCCCTCTCCCTCGGCTCCCAAAAACCAGTTTATGAATGTGAGTTGCAGCCTGTGAAAAAGAATGTGTGGAGGTAAAGGAAGGGACACCGACGACTGGCATCCAGCTGGGTTGGAGTCTTTGCCCTTCCCCACACAACAGGCCCTTTATGTGGTCTCCCCAAGTCCAGGCAGGTCCTTCTCTGTTCTTTCTCGTGCAAATCTCCCTTTTTTTCCAGTCTCCTGCTAGTTCTATCCGCCTCACACCCCAGTGCTCAGGGTTCAGTTCCTTGTTTCTCTGTGCTGATGTCTCTTGCTGAGGACAAGCTTCTAACTGGGTGGCTAGTGGAAGAACCTGGAAAAGGGGGATGGAGCCCTAGCAGAGCTGGGAATGAGCAGGGACACCAGCTGAAAACATGCAGGTGAAGAAGCTGAAGGAGCTGGGAGAATGGCCTGCGGCCCAGGGCTCTCACAAAAGATGGAGAAAGAGGCCAGCAGCCAGGAGGCAGATGGAGAAGCAGAGCAGAAAGGGGTGGATGGAGCAAGCTGAGCCTCATGCCCCTGGGGATGGGCTCCTGTGGGGAAGGCTCATCCTCAGAGTGCTTCTTCTTGGTGCGGTAGGCAAGGGCCGAGGCCTGCATAAAGGTCATCGGGCAGTGCTTGCACATGAAGGGCCGGTCCCCTGTGTGCAGCCGCAGGTGGTTCTTCAGCGTGGAGTTGGCTGCGAACTTGGCCCCGCACTCCTCACAGGAGAAGGGCTTCTCGTCGAAATGCTCCGCCAGCTTGTGGTACTGCATCCCCGGGGACACGGGCAGGACAGCAGGGCAGCACCAGTGCCCAGCACAGGAACCCAGTGACCGCTTCTGACAGCCAGGCACCTCCCGCAGCTTCATCCCAGCCCACCTGGGCACCGCAAGCTGGCCACGAGGAGAACAAAGAGACTCAGCTCCTGTTATTGGTCCTGCTGTGCCAGCCGCAGAATTGGAACGGCTCAGTTATTTTTGGAGGCTTTTAAATTTGCTAGTAGCCCCACTTTTTCTTGATGAGCCAAGCTGAAAACCAATTAGGGAAGAACTAATCAGAAAGTAGTTGTGCTCAGTGGGGCAGGAGAAACAAGCTGAGCTGCATTTCCCACACATGGCGCTCACAGAGCTGCAGGGTGGAGGAGATTTCAGACTGTCACTTTATTATATTGTCCAGTCTTCTTCACAGTGTGTGCACAGGGCCCCAGAATAAACCCCCCTTTTCCCACCCTGCTATCACCAACCCTACCTGAGGCATGAGCAAACTCTCGGCCATAGATGTCACATGCCGCAGGGAGACACCTCTTCTTCTTGGCCATCTGACCTCTCCGTGGACCTCCAGCTGATGTTTCTCCAGCTCATTCTTTGTAGCTTTGACTTCAGTGCACTCCTTACACTGGATTTGCTTTCCTTTGGTCACCGGACAACGTTTCATGTGCACCTTTAGGCGGCAATAGAAGCGGAAGCTCTTATTACAAGCTTTGCAGATAAAACTCTTCTTGGAAGAAGCTTTCTCTTGTGGTTCCTTCGGTTCCTTGGTCCCAGCACCTCCTGTCCTGTCCTTTTCTTTGTCCAGAGCTTCAACTTGGGACTCACTGTTCACCTTCCGCTTCCTGATCCCAGTTTCCTCTCCACTTCCTTCCGTCAAGAGCCCTGTATACAAAACAACTCCTGTTTCAGTGGTGACCAGCAGGACTGAACACCAGCCCCCTGGTTCCCCATCTCCTGAATGCTCCTGAGCAGGGAGTCACCCCTATGCAGTAGGAATGGGCACTCATCAGTAGACACAATGAGACACCACCATGGTGACACGAGACTCTGCCCAAGAGCAGTCGTGGCAATGCATGGTACAAGGCACGAAGCAGCGACCCTTTAACTTTTCCACCCACACATACTAGGGGCTGGGTTAGGTGACAAGAGCAACATCCAGATTTTCCAAAGAGCTTGCTCCTCACCTGGCGAGAATGGGAACAATTGTTGCTTCTAAGAGTCTGCCTCTTGCTCAAACGTGTGAAGTTATGGCCGTGCTTAAATGTTTGAAGATCTGAGCCTCGGGGATGATACTGTCTCACTAACTCTGCCACTGAGAGTGGATATCCAGCCATTAATTACAAGACACCTCAGGAACACTTCCCAAACACAAACTCTTTGAAAGAGAACACAATCTTGCTACAACCTTTTTGAGTCTTCTGGTTAGGGCCCCGAGGTATTTTAAATCACTCATTACATTCACTTCTGACAAACTTTAATGCTTTTCTGAGTCCCTGTAACACCATCATCTCAAAAAGCAAAAGCTGGAAAACTCACCTAGGATCTCATTCTACAGAAAAGACCCACAGGGAATACACATATGGAAGAAATCAAAATACAAACAGATATATTTGGCTTCTTTGTTATAATGAGAACCATGCGATTGTGTGGCCATGGAAACCACTGCAGACTTTTTGCCAATGTACAGTAAATTCACCCTGTATTTGAAAAACTTCATTTCTGCCTTCCTCACTATGGGAAGAGCTCAGAAAATTTTTCTCCCTGCATGGTGATATCACCCCGAATTTCCAACCAACTAGAAACCAGTTGACATAATTCCAATGCACACTGACTCAGAAATCTGATGATGTCAAGCGGTGACCCACCAACCCCTGAATATATCAAGGGAGAAAAACAGACTGTAAGACTGTTTTCCAGTTTGCCTTCCTCTGTCAAAACAGCACTACGCACCCTTCACCTCTAAGGTCTCTTCCCACATTCCCGTGACCAACACTGTCAGTTTTTCTGATCTAAGCAAATAAGAATCTTTAAACCTCCCAGAAATGTTGAACATTGAAAAGAGATGAATGTACATGAAGATATGAGCTTTAAGGAAACCAGAACTGGATATGCAAGTACGTGACTCCAGAAGCAAAGACCCCCTTGATGTATGACCATTCTGCCTCCCACTTCTTAGCTTAAGCTGGAAGAAAACCCCGCCTACATTTTTGCATCTATCCCATGTCAGCAAGCACATGAAGGTCATTCAAATGTTTGCTGACATACATGGAGCCATGGACAAAACTTATACAGGAGAGCATGGAATTGTACTTGCAGACCCTCCAATTTAACAATTGCAATGGCTGACTTCAGGCCTACGTTAAATGCCAACTGTCTTTTTTAAATGCAGCATTATGCAGACAAAAACCCTCTTGTCTGGAGTTATTGACACATCTCTGAGATTTGAAAATTATGCATATTTTGACAAACAAGATCTCCCAAGGAGTGACTCTACAGAGACCTGAAAAGCAGCTAGCTAGTGAAGAGGCTATGGAGTTGGCCGAAACAGACAAACCTTGTCCTTCTAAGCACCAGCTGCCAATAGTAAAAGCAACCCAGCTACAGAAGGGACCTGAGGAAAAAACAACAGACTTCATATTGCACCTCCATCAGAGAAGCCAACCCATTACTTTGATGATGCTGAGCGCGGCATCAAAGGATGAAGCTTCCTCCACAGGAAGTCCTGGTGCTTGCCAAGTGGTTCAGCTCACCTACATTAGGTATCAGAAATACCTTTTCTTTCTCTCTGTGATAGAGATGTTAAAAAAATGTAGCTTTCAAATGGAAATGCAAACTGCATGTGTCTCCATGGGGCACATATGTTCTTCAGAAATGTGAGATTTTCTCCGTTTTTAGTGCAAGCTCACATCTCTCAAACATGAGGCTCTCAGTTGTCATTCACATCTCATGCTACGAGCCACATGGCTGTTGATCCATAACTGCAATCTGCAACATTCAGGGCTGGTAAGCTGTGATACCAGAGTTAAGGAGACCAGTAGAAAAACTAAGATAAGGAAGTTCATTGTAAAGATCCATAGAATGCCAAAGAAAGACTGGTAACTGGCAACTCTTCTCTGATTGATTCATACAAAAACGTCTTTGCCAAATAAATACCATTTTTCCAGGGCTCTTGTTTTTCACGTTGCTTCTTGCCTGATTTTGTCTCAACCTTGGCTTGAAGCCCTGCAAAGACACTTAGTAACAGCAGTCTGCTCTCTTTGATATCAGGGCCAGAGAAGCAGGCATCTGCCGGAGCGATTCAGCTGACTCCCCTCTGCAAGGTATCAAACAGCTAAGGTGGTCTGCACGTTCAAAGACACGTGCAATTTTTATTGCCTTACACCCTCTAGAATGTTAGGAGGAAATTCTTCACTCAGAGGGTGGTGAGGCACTGTCACAGGTTGCCCAATCCCTGGAGTTGTTCAAGACCAGGTTGGACGAGGCCCTGGGCAACCTGATCTAGTGGGTGGCATCCCTGCCCATGGCAGGGGGGTTGGAACTGGATGATCTTTAAGGTCCCTTCCAACCCGAGACATTCTGTGATTCTGTGATCTCACGGTTAGACAGGGTCAAGAGAAGTGAAGCAGGTGGCCAGAGCTTCAGCAGGAAACAGAGAAGGAATGGCAGATAAGAAGGAATCAACTTTACTCTGGAAACCTTCACCAGAGCCATGACCAGGCAAAAAAGCCAACTGGATTGGCAGCAGCTCTTCTGGCATTGTAAGAGGGAACCTAAATCTGAACTGAGCATGAATAATGGATCTACAGTATAGGACATCTCTCAGGGGACCATTAAGGCTAAGGAAGTCAATAAGCAGGAGGAACTTGAGGAAGAGGAGCAGAGTGTGCGACCTTCTGAGCCCCATGGCTGGAGCAGTAAGCCCAGTCCTTGATTTCTTCTATGCATGCACTGCTCTGAGCCACCCAATCCCATCTACCACCCTAATAACCTTTCCTTATTGCTCACGAATGAGACAAGCTAATGAATGGCAGCTCTCTCTTTACCCCTCCTCTCCCTCCTACCCCTTCCTGGCACAGAGGGAACATTTCCTTTGCTTGTTACCGACACACATGAAACAATGGCAAGTGTCAAAGCCAGGAGGCTTATGTTCATTCATAAAGACCAATCGTGGCTCTGACTTAAATTTTCAAACCAACCAATTAAACTTCCTACCCCTTAAAAAAAGACAAGACTTTAATAAAAGCTGTTTACTCTAACTAGCAAGCAGTCTGTGAGTGTTCCCAGACTGCACCGTAAGCTATGCAGCTCTAACACCACAAGTAAATAGGGATGGACTGAGCTGAACTGCTGTCTGTGCTTGGATAAAAGACACACCATGTACATCCACCAGACTGTGCAGCCCCAAAAATCTGTACCTGGACGAACTGGGAAACATGATGGCATAAAAACATGTGAGAAAACAGAATAAGCAAGTCACATTTGCATTCAGGAGATTGCAAACCTGCAGCTACTTTTCTCTCTTATCTTTTCCATTAAAGTACCACATCCTGTTAAGCATTCCTCCTTCAAATGACGGATGCAGAGGCACAATTCAGCTCAGCCGGAAAGCATCCCACAGCTCAGGGCAGGGTCTCACACATGGTTATTGCTATGCATTTGTTTCTGGAGTTCAGGAAATTACGTTTGCCAAACTGGTACAGTATGTAACATTTCCCTACCGCTGTGGGACTCTCCTAGGGGATCATTTGCTTCGCAAAGTGTATACATAGCAAAACCAAATTAAGGCATGGTGAGACAATTAACTCAGAAAATAGTCTGGGGCTACAAACTGCACCATCACTGTCATCCTTTCACAAGATAAGTGCACTCAGATGTGAGCTTTTCACAATCAGTCTGTGAAGTATCCACACATATACAAAGTCAACGGATTATAATGGAAGTCCAAATTCATATAGATCCAACAGTATGCAACAAGAAGAATCAAAGAAACCCCACAGGTATGGATACAAATTCTGAGAAATAGCCTAACATAGATACAAACAATGTAAATGAGTTGCTTAAATGTCTCCAGAGCAAAGGCTAGCATGGAGAATTGCAAGCACACTTAAGGAATACCAGTGTGGGGTCAGTCAGTCTCCACAGCTCTCAGAAAGCAGACACGTTTGTCTGATGCACTTTAGCAGCAGGAGAAATTCATACTCCAAGGCATTTATCTAGAGATCACCCCTGGGAATTCTCCTGCAAGTACAACCCCAACATTAGCGAGCAGTTCTGTGAAACAATCTCAGACCACCAGGATACTGAGGTCCACTACAACTCAGACTACCCAAAACTCCCAGTACTGGATGTAAACGACCACAGAAGGACGAAAGCCTGTGCATTTCTTACCCACATGCCCTAGCTCCTGTATCACTGGCTGCAGGTCTGGGAAAGACTCATGGACATTGCACAGCAGCTGACAGATCTTGATGGCCAGGACAGACTTCTCCTGTGCTGTACTCAGAGCTGCTTTCAAGGAGGCCTCTGAACTTTCCTTCTGAGCAGAAATACTCAGTAGCTACAGAAGTAAGAAGAAAAAATCTTTCCAAACAAGTCTTTGCCCTTCCACTGATACATGTGCATGAGCTGAAAGAATTTCAGGACTAAACCAAGTTACAATAAATTCATTCTCAGACTTTCTGATTTGGTATTAGCTTACTTAAAACTACTTCTCCATGGAAATAGAGGTTCCTCAATGCCTTACAGAATTACAAGTTTACCCAAATTGTAAACCTGTCTTTCACACACGACTTTCCCCGGGCTTTTCTCTCCCTTCCAAATCCAAATCATCTTCAGCCAGCCACTGCAAGGAGAGCCAAAGACAGAATCTGTGTATGCCATTATGCACCTTACACTTCCAGATCTCCAACAGCAGCTAAACAGGACAGGAATGTGCAACTGCAGATTGCTTCACGGAAAAAGCTCAAAGCTACATACTAATGAACAGAGACCATTTGTTTTGTCAAAGGGCAAACAGGCAAGGCACGATGGTGATACAGAATCACAGCATCCTCAGTGCACTTTCTAGGAGTATTTCATTATCATGTTAGATAAAGTCCTCAGACAACTTACTCAAAGGGAAACCCTTTCAATCCACTGGCAGTTCTGCTTTCTCTAAGACTTCAACACCTACACAGACTAGAACCGAATTTTGTGTGCCTGCATATCCACATTTTTAATAACTGAAAAGCTCACTGGCAATTTATTTCACCTAGAACCTCCTGCAGATTTATATAAAACACCCAGTATGCTCTCACTTCAGTAGAGGGATGCCTCCAACTTCGAATGCCTTGCCTGGCCTAAGTAACATCCCCTGATTTCAGTGCATGCTAGGGCTTGTCCAGAATCTGAGCCCCAGATTGTGCTGGCTCCAAAGGCAGCTGGGGTACACGCTGCATCATCCCCTCATACCTCTTTTACTGCTTCTGTGAGTCCTGCTTCCCCTGGAGCCAAGGTCCGCTCTCTGCCTAATGGCCTCCGAAATCAACTTGCTGTGCCGCAGGATGATCTCAATGGCTGTGCTTTCACTGGTGGCCACTGAAGAGGAAAATAAAAAATAAAGGTACTTACAAACACAAAATCCAAGGAGAACCTAAAGACCTAACACCCATACGGTCCAACAGAATCAGGAACTGAGTGGGCTGAGTCATCGTTGGTGCTAATGTTAAGGGAACACAAACCAGACTTGTGACTGTAAAGTGGCAGTAACACCTTCTTCTCTCCCTTACACCAAAAAAATGCAACTTCAACCTCATTCCTTCCTCTCATATCTAATTCCAAGCTGAATCTGCTGAGGCTTGACCTGATGAATCTGAGAAACAATGACGCTAGAGTAAAACCACAACCTTTTTTAGATACCACAGTATGAGAATACAGTGGACTAATTCAAGAAAAAAACAATCCTTACTCAGGGCAATGAAGAGATTTGGGGAAAATACACTCTGTACCAAAAATAATATATGATTGTACTTGTCCCCAGACTAGTTGATAAATAAAACTGGGAATTGCTAAATAGATGAACCTATTTTTTTTCCACTGCTAGAGTTACAAAATTGGAGAAGATGCATAGTGATACTTTCATAGGAGAACCCAAAATAAAAAACTATAGTTCATCCAAGACATCTGTGCATATTTTTTGTTTGCATGCTTAGATTTTTTAATCATTTCGGTTCAGTACCAAACAGAAAGATCAATTACTCACAAGGCACTACTTGGGAGGAAAGCAGTGAAAAACACACAGCTTGGTGACAAGAAAATACAGTCCTTGGGATCCAGGAGACACACAGTGTAAGGTAGGAAGAGAAAGCTCTCCAAGGTGGTGAAGGAGGCAGTGGAGAATGTGGAAAAATCAAGGAATGATTTTGAGCTAATATGAAAAACTCCTTGGAAAAAGACTTACTGGAAACATCTTGGCGAAGCTGAAGGAAACTCATCGAGCACTTTAGCGCTGTAAGGTTTAGGTATGACTTGTATATGCCCCATATGGATCAGGGAGTGGTTTACAAATAAAAATATTTTTCCCCTTATCCTATCAAAATGTTTCTGATTTTATTACACGGACTTGAGTTGTCAGAAATGCATTCCCAGCATCCCACCATCATACCGAGGTGAGCTCCATAACCAGAGCGTATTCTCCACTGGTCCTGTCTCTTAGCACTACATTACAGGACAGGCCAGGGCTACCATTAGCAGCTCAAATCGTTCCCTCCCTCTTCATTTTCATGATAAGAAATATTTGTGCTTCTGTTTGTTCAAGCTGCAATTTGAGGAGATTCAACTCTATGTAATTAAGCAATGCTCCTCCTCGGAATGGGTATTACCACTAGATAATTAACCATGTTGGGAGTCTGGTGTTTCAAGAAAGCAATCGTGCTTAACAAATGACAAAGCAAACTGCCTGTCGGGAATGTTTGCTATAGAAGTTATCAGCATTATGAGTGCAGTTTTGCTTTCTATTAAACAATCATTTACATTTCACTGCATATTGATTTAGCTTTTAATTTTCAAGTGACTTCAGAGCCAGTGAAATTTGCCACTCTATCTGAATTGCTCAGACTTGTGCCTAAACCCACCGCAGCTTGGAAGGCTGTTCCACCAACTGAGAGCTGAGTACTCCAAGTCCCAGCGCCACCATAGGCAGGCAACAAAAACAACAACAACAAAAAACACCAGAAATAAGAAGGGGACTAGCTGTCTGTGATAAAGATGTCTAATGGGGACACTAAGTACGGAACACCCATCAGCACACTCTGCTCCAGCCAGGAGACCACAAGTTAATGATCGTGATCTGCAGAAACACTACCTGGATCTAGGGGAGGACCAAAGCCCAACTAAGCCTCCCTGGCACTGAGCAGATTAAAGCCTCAGAACCGCATGGTCACTTCTAATGTTAATGAAAATTACAAGGCAAGAGGCTAATTGAGCAAAAATATCTCTCTAGTAGTTCCCACAGGAGGGCAAAATGGTGATAATAAGATAGCCCTCAGAAATCATGTTCATGTGTCAAAGATTAGATCTGGAAAAAGCCCACAATCTCTGACAACCACAAAGAAATGCACAAATCTTAGAGGTTAACAGTGGGACTTTATGATCTTAGAAGTCTTATCCAACCTAAACGAGTCTATGGTTCTATGATCGTGAAGGTCTTTTCCAACCTAGATGACTTTATGATATGAAACCTTGAAAACTATCCGGGTGGTTTCTTACACCAAGTCTTGCTCTTGGAAGTTGTTAACAAACAAACAAAAATATTTCAAGGACAGAGTTCAAAACAATTTTTCATTAAATATTCTTAGCAAATACTTTCTAAATTGGCAGTCTCTTTTCCCTCATTTCCCCCATTTTTTCTGTTTGTCACTTGAAGATGAGATGAAAAAAGATGACTCATTAAATAAACACTCTATTAATTGAATGATTTCTATGATGAGGCCACATGAGACATCTCATGTGTGAGACATAATCAGTGTAGCTTGGAAAAGCTCTAGCATGCCACTGTAACACCTCCCCAGCATAACCAGTACAGACAGACAGATTCAAGGGGAATGACAGAGGATCACAGAAGTGTGTGTACACACACACACACAGAGATTCCTGCACAAGGGTCCTACTAAATTCCTGCTTGAGGGTCCTACAGGGGAAAGCCATCTCACAAATACACGTTGACCTACTCTCTGCATTCCTAAGCATTTAAAATGTAGAACTGGAAGAAACTTGGTAGGTTACCAGTCCATCTCACTGCTGTCATAAACACTACGTTATACATTCCCATTAATAAAATTATTAAGATCTATCCTAAAACTAGTTATCCATTTTGCTCCCTTTCTTCTGGTTGGAAAGCTCTTCTACAGTCTCATTCCCCTGTTGATTCTTCTAATTTTCAGCTTAAATTTATTCATGGCCAGTGTATACCCGCTAGTTCATGTGCCAACACTATCTTTTAGCTTAAAAAGCTCTTCTAAACTCTGTATTTACTCTATTCCTCCTCTCCAATTTCTTTATAAGAACATGATCATATTCCTTCTCAGTCTTCAGTTCACTTGTCTAAATAAAGCAGCTTCTCTTTTAAAATAGCTTCTCCACTTCCCTGATCTTAACAGCTGCAGAACTGCCTCTACTTCAGTACAAATTCATCCTTTTTGAACCGGACTAGAACTGCACACAGTATTTCAGACAAGGTACTACTCTTACCTCTTGTTACTGAACACACCCTCTTCACTTTATACTACTTCATCATTCAGTTCTCACTGCTTACATCTCCGTACAGGTAATTCTTCTCCCACTTGCAGATCTTCCTCTGTGTAGACAAAAGTTCCCAGTTTTGCTCATCAGCAAGTCCTCCTAGCGTGGTTTGATATTTGTGTCAACAACATTAGTGATGCAATCAATTGAGTACCAAGAAAGCCACCGGTAACCTTGCTTCAACATGTCAGTCCTGCCTTCAGCACAACCTGTAGTTATTTCCCAATCAGCTACATCCTCTTTTTAGTATCACCACGTCCTTTAGATTAACAATTTCCCCATATGAAATTCAAATGCTTTGCTCAAGTCTAGATTGAGGCAGAAAACCCCATTTTTATCTCATCAAATAAAGATTCCAGGTCAGGCAGAAACAATTTACTTGAACACCTTTGCTGCATTTTATCCCATTTCTTTACTTACGTGCAGTGCTTCAATTACACATGCCTTCCAGCCTTTTCCAGTGCATATTCCTGTGCAGCCATAGCTCTGGTTGCCTGATCACTGCTTCCCACTCCTACACACGTCCTAGTTTTAGCCCCATTGTAGGGACTACTCCCAGCTTGAAAAATGCACCCATAAACCTTGCCATTGCTCTCAAAACTATGTGTGTGAGCTCCTCCGGTCTGCTGGATGATTAGCCCGAATCCCCTTTGCTCTCTGAGTTGTGGTTTCACTTCAGAAAATTTCCATTCTTGTATCTCTTCGCCAGAGCTCTCCTGGATTTGTCCTTTGGCTCAGCCATGAGTTTGTGGGCCATCTCCTCTCATTATCCTTTTTCTTTACTTAATTAAACGTTTGTTACTTATCTCAGTATACATTGTGATTCCCAGCAGTCTGACATGCAGCAAGCCTCTCTTCATACATACATTTTCAGACCTCTAAAGTAAACTTCTTTGTCTGTCTGCTGTTCCAGCCATTCCTGGCAGGTTCTCTACTTGGCCTAATATTCCTCCTCAAGTTATACATTCACTCAGGTCTGCAACCTCTCATACAAATTCTCCTCTCTTGTTGGGGATGCAAACTTCAGACAGTTCTCATACCTCTAACATAAAAGAAGAGAATCCAACAGCTCCTCCGGAGCTCTTATGAGCAGCTGAACTCATTAATTAGTTTCTCTCATTTCTAAAAATCTGTCCTTTTATAGCCAAAACTCTGTTAGTGAACCTGTTGGCATATCCTTCCGTCTAATTCACACTAAGCTGACTTTTGGTCTCTCAGTCTGAAGCCTTCTTTGAAGAGAACACAAGAGGGGTACAAGAATAGCATCCTTTTGGAGAGCGCCTACTGGAACCTGTTGCTGCTCCCAGGCAGGTATCTGCACTGCACTTCAACCAGCCTGTATTGGGGTTAAGTGGTAGAGTTTTGGTAGTGGGGGCTGCAGGGGTGGCCTCTGTGACCCGTGTTAGATAAGAGCCAGTTTCAGATAGCTCAAAAAAAAAAACATACTGCAGAAAAGCAGCTGGGAGAGCCAAGAGTGAGAACCGGCCCTGCAGCCCCCAAGGTCAGCGCATATCCTAGGCAGTGAATATCCTAGGCAGGTATTCTTGCTTGTGTGGTCTTTAACACTTGTCCTAGCTCGGAGGCAGTTCGATTTGGGCACCAAGTTGTGTAGGCACTGGAGCTAAAGGGGAGGTAAACAGGAACAACATAAAAGGCCAAGAGGGAAAAGCAGCAGGAGCTCACGCATGGGAGCTGGAGAGGATTAGAGTGATGGAGGGATGGTGCGAGAAGTAAGCAGGAGCCAGGTGTGCAAAGCAGGAAGAGAAAGGTGGGGCGAGGCAAGCTGGAAACCGTAGCAGCAAGGTCTGCAGTCACCTGAGAGCCCTGCCTTACCGCAATCAGATGTGAAGGGGGAATGCCAACACTTTAATGACGTGAGATGTCAACACACAGACCAGACGGCTACCGGCTGGTAAAATGCCCAGTCTCTTCTAGAAGAGGTCTGGACAGAAGAAAAGGATGGGTGTGTTGTGGTCTTTTTTTACAGCCACTCTACTGCTCCAAGTTCAGGGCAGTTCCGTGGACCGGTGACTTTGAACTATGTGACAACCTAAGCCATGGGACACCATGCACAAGGGATTACCCCTCCCTTCCATTTTATCCAAATTTGTTTTTCTTTTCTTAAGATTTTGCACCCAAGCCATACCCCAGATCCTCCACCCTACCTCCCCTCATCACAAACACTAATAAAGACACAAAGTTAAGCACTCAAAAAATGGAATCGCTAGATAAAAAGCTCTCTACAAAACCTGGGATTTGCAAAGGGGCTTCACTTTACCATGTAGTATTTTTTGAGCAAAGAAAAACGGACTTGCTCCATGCACAGCTTGGACCAGGCAGAGAAAGATCCTAGTTGTCTAGAAAAAAAGGCTATTACATGTAAGACTCATGTTTCTCTTGATGAATAAATGTGTCACTAATGAGGCAGTAACTGCAAGAAGAAAAATAAAAGTCTCATCTTTATGAAACCTTGGAGAACTTGATCATACCTCTGCCAGCCCAGAGCTCTCGTGTGATTCTGCAAGAATCAGGTAAGATGAAACCTTCAGAGGTGGCAGCTAAATTCCATGTAAGTTTTCCCAGTGCCACACCTAAGACACCAGAGATCTCAAGTGCACATATGCCACAGTTCCACTGTTGTAATCAAGTTAACTTTGAAATAATTATGCACATTTCCACTTGTCTAGGAAAAAAAAAAAAAGAAAAAAAGCGCAAACAAATAAAGCAGACCTTAAAAAAAAAAAGGACAAAAGGACCCCTAGGGCCCCTGCTCCTCAGTTCCGTCTACACTTGGCAATTTGCACCTGACTTTCCTGTGCCTCACCTCCCAGTGCAGCTAAAACAAGGGCAAAAAGGGAACCCATAGAGAAGAAAAGAATTTTGTATTCAGAGCAGGATTTGGAGGCTCTGCAGCAAACAGTCTGGGAGCAGGCAGCAACTGAAGAGGATAAAAGAAATATTGAATAACACTATCCCTTCACCAAGGCAGAAGTCCTGTGAACACCAGAGTGTATGATCACGCAATTAAATACCGGATCCTATGCCCAAGGGTCAGAACTATGACAGCAGAATGTTTTTTGTTGTGTTTTTTTTTTTCCCCACATGGGAAGGGAGATAAAAAAAATGCCTGCATTTTAACTACCTGAATTTATGAAGACCACACACCCAAAAAAAAAAAAAAATAAAGAGCGCAGGGAAAAGGTGCAGCTTTTAAAAGCAAAGGCTGGGTTACGATGTGAACAGGGGTATGTGAAAAATTCTGAAGTCCCCACTTCCGAAGCAGTTTTTATGGCTGGGAGCTCAGCACCCTTGCAGATCTCTGCTGACAGCCACAACATCCCCGGCAGACGCAAAGTCCTTTGCTGTACTCACACCTCTCTCCCTCTTCTCACATCTCCTCCCAGGCTCAGACGTGCTGCTTTCAGAGGAGAAAATTCATCAGCTGCTACTCACCCCCCAGCCCACGAGGACAAGGCGGATGCTCTGTTGGCAGCACTTTCTCTGGCCTTCCTACAATCCGCTGTAGCTATATCCAAGGCTGCCCCATGCTGGAAACCTTGTCAGGGATTGCGTGCAAGGGAGCAGGACAGAAACCGAGGCATTTACAAGATGAGCAAGGGTTTTCAAGAAGCATGTCGCAGCTCCGGTCAGGCTCACTCAGACAGAAAGCAGACATCATTCATGTCACTGAGCACAACAGTGCTTTCCAGTCCCTATAATCCTACGTCAGGGGAACTAACCGATGTGACAGACTAGGACAGGAGGTCTGCAAGCTATGTGCTGAACACAGCACGCCAGGGCACCTGCAAGTTTCAGCTGCACAGGCAGGGCACAGCCAGCTCGCCTCAAAACACAAAAGAAAGCAGGTTTTACGCTGCTTTTTTTTTATTTATTTATTTCATGGCTTCTTCAAATCAACATACATAATGCAACTGCTTACAGGAAAGCAATAGTCCTCCACACCAACTGCTGCGTTCTAGACATCAACCAATAAGCAAATAAATAAATAAAAATCAGTCAATGGGCGTGCTACACTTGCAGGCAACTGTGTGCCCAGAGTTAAAGAAAGCAGATGCTGGGAGAGCCAGCTGAAAGGTAAGCTGATGACTGAGTACACAAGGACATAATGACATGCAGGCAGCACAGTGTTTTAATGCTTCTGCTGAAAACAAACCACTGCAGAGCCTTCTTCAGGCTCACAAAAAGGTATTTAAAGAGACTGAGAAACACTGGGTGCCTCCTCTGCCCCAGTCGCAGCTTTTAGGGACAGTCTGGCATACTGGACAGTTCACCCCGAGGCTCCCTTCGCAGTTCAGCTCTCATTATTCCCACAGCTCAGCACAGGACGTGAGACAACTCCCACAAGCAGTCCATGCCACGCAAAGGGAAATCACCCTGTGAGGCTAGCCCCTCGCTTGGCACACCATGTGGAAAGACAGTGCCTTGCAGACACACACGTACACCCCTCGCCCACAAAGCTTTCCTTCTCACGGATTTGTTACCCGCTTCTCCGAGGCGGTCAGGAATCCCTCTTCTGCTGCCTCCAGGAACTCTGTGATGGGGCTCAGCTGTGTCACGCTCTGGATCAGCTCCTCCCTGCATCCCGGCAAACGAGCAGTCAGCATCTCTCCCTCTTTCGTGCTCTCTTGGGGGAAAGGGATTCAGAAGCACAAGAGAAGAAACAAGTCAGTCTGAAGGAACCGACAGGCTCCTGAAGCGAGTGAGACTTTGTGTAAGATCTAAGTGAATAGCAAAGCTCATCCCAAGCACAAGCAGCAGAGAAAAACCACTTTACGATTCTCTTTAAACTCTGTGAAAGGAAAACGTCTCATTTATCTAACAGAGCACAAAGCCATAAAGCAAGCTGGAGGTTAACACCAGGTTTGCAAGGCCACTGCTTTGTGTCAGCCTCCACTAAGAAAGGAGCTTTCAATCCAGAGGCTCAGCTGTGCTCTGGCCCACGTTGGCTTTGCAGCCATCGATCCAACCCTCCAGGCAGCAATGGGGAGAGCCCTGCGCCGCCCGCAACCCGCTGCTGTGGGACAGAAACACTCCAGGATCTTGGCCAGCACGCAATAAGCCTCCTGTATCTGAGTAAGGATACAAGGATTGAACAAATGCTGGAGCACTGCAGCCTGCCAGGGGGATGTGACCAGGTTTCTGAAGGTGCTTTGCCTGTATGGTTACCCACTCACTTTGCCAGAACCGTGCCCAGTTCTCTACCTGTTTGCTGCAGGGCTTCTCCACTGCCCTGTTCCCTCTCCAGCAAGGCTGCTCTCAGCGTGGGATTCACATCTTGAAACAGCTTCAGTAAGGACACAAGGGTCTGTGCATCCAGGGGCTGAGCATCCTTCACTTTGCCCAACAGCTTTGTGAACACCGACCGTTCCCCTGCCTCTGCCAGACAGGCAACCAGAGCCTACAAGAGAACAGGCAAGCGCAGGGAAGGTTTAACAACACAGCCAACTGCCTGATACAAGCAAAAAGCAGAATTCTGGGGGTTTTGTTGAGGGGAGGAAAAAGAATAAAACACAGAAACCCATATACACATGCACACCAACACAGGTTGAGCTCGCTGAGGCCCTGCCTGCATGGAATTCAGCCCCAGGAGATATCTGGGCTGTGGCCACCAGCCCCAGCAAGGAGGGCAACAAGCCCTGCCTGCCAGCTCTTCTCCTTGCAGCGAGCTCTGCCGATGGGAGCTGGTGAATGGCCCCGTTCCAGCACCAAACACACCTCTTCGGACAAGGGCTCTCCTAACAGCAAAATGCCAATAGCTAACTGACCTCATAAGATTGTAAAAACCTATTTAAGAAGCCCAAGACTAGAGGAGGGAATACAAGATTTCAGTGCAGAACAAGGAGAGCACTTGCATAGAAAGCAGAGAGCATTTTAGGTGGGACTTCTAGGAATTCTCATTCCCAAATCACAATGGAGTCGCATCTCCTAGCTTTGGGCGCAAGCTTTGGAGATAAGGCACACAAGTGCTGTCTGTTGTGGGCTCTCAGCACACCTGGTTATCAAGCTCAGAGCTCCAAAATCCACTCCAGTGACCCAAAAGAGCAACCAGAGGCAAACAAGCCTGTGCAGTTATGGAAGTAAAAGGAAAAGAAATAAGCTGGAACTCTTGCTCCCATTTCCCCGGAGCCCTTTAATGCTGTAAATATTGCCCCTAAAGACACACGCTCCCCAGCTCTCCACAAGAGATGCCAGCCTTTCAGAGCAGGCGTCCTTTATTAGAGACTCCAGGGATGCTATAAAAGCACCTTTGAAGTGGAGAGCTTAGCCCAGCTCCTGAGATAACGGCCATTTTCTGCTGTCATTGTCATTTTTATTTCTATGATAAAAAGACTGAATGTAACTGCTTGAGGCCACACCAGGGGGATGCTGGACTTGCTTTTCCTAGCAGGTGTAAATGCTCATATTTTAGGGCAGCGTGACAGTGCAATGACCTATTGCAAGGAGCATCCACAGAGGGGGAGCTGCAGGAGTCCCAGTTCTTACCCACTAACGGCATTTTTCCTGCCAAACAGAGAGACGTGGACATGAAGGGCTCTGTTATAAAGGAAAAAAATAAAAAAAGAGATGCAGCAGATGTGCCAAAGAACAAGCTTAAAGGTATTTTTTTTAATCCAAGCATCAATTTTTAATAAGACTTGATAACCAGATCATGTTTGTTCTCAAGGTTTGCATGTCTGGCCGCTACCAGCTGAGACCGATCCTGCAAAATGTCTCGAATCTCACCTTCCTGAAGGTGCTCAGCACCTTGCCAAATGCATGTTTTTAATATGTACGAAAAGTAACTTGCATTGCTGTAATTTATTTATTTATTTTTTAATTAAAATCAGCACAGCATCACTACCCAGAGATCCACTTAACATCCCTTTCTCGGTGCATGGTTTTCGTTAATGGAAATGAGTTTTCAGAAACTGAAAGGCTCTGCTATTTATAGTCTCTTTCTGGAAGACCTTTCCTCAGACATGTTGCTCAGTGGGAGCAACAGCCTTTTAGCATTGTTTTGAAAGAGTGCACAGTGCATTTTAGACTTACTTTGAAGCAAAAACAGCTCCCAAAGAACCTGGAAGAACTGGAGAAATAGTGATATTAAGCTGGAATCCCAGCTTCCATTCAGGGGTAAGGTGCCCACATGTTGTAGCCTCATCTATCAGGCTTTCACTGCACGGGACACTTGCAAAACCCTTCATGGCCAAATTGGCGAAAAGCAGCATGCAGTCAGCTTCCAGACTGGGGCAAGGGACAGCCTGGGGCAGTTTCCCTGGGGGCAGGGAGACCAAGTCACTAAGAACTGACTTCAGCTTGAGTTGTACCACCAAATGGTGGTGGACTTTCTCAAAGTCCACTGAGAAATTCAGCCGTGACTGCAGGTGTCATTTGTGGTGCCCGCAACGCCCCAGATGCTCACAGTCCTACCAGTACCTCAATGATCACACACCATGAGAACGTCCCCCCAGTTCATCTTAACCCTCCTCAATTCCACGGCAGCCCCAAGGTAAGAAACACCACAGGAGATAGGTCCCCTATCTCCATATCATCTTCCCCATTTGGGGGATTTCTTTCCTAATACCTTCAGTTCCTACGCTGCTACATCCCCTCATCCTGCTGCAGGATCTCTTGCTCTTCCCCATTGCTCCTTCATGCTCCAAATTATTTTACTTCTTCTAACACTCCCTGGAGCTTTGGCCACGAAGATGCCCAAGGCTGCTCATGCCATGCCACAACCTGCTTTTGAAATGGACAAAAGTGCTGTGCCCTCCCAGCCAGGCACCAACTCCCCTCCTCACACCAAACACAAAATTCATAGGAAGATAGCTGGACAGGATTGTGAGAGTAAGGGTTTTTGGGTGGGGACAGAGATGCCTGAGGAGGGGCTGGGGGCCAGCCCTACACGGCATGAGTCTGAGGCAAGAGCTGAGCTAACTAAATTCATGTACGGTCCCGGGCAGTGTCCTGGGGGACATTCGGCAGCTGCAGCTGCTGACTGACCCAGGGAACACTTAAACCAAGTGGGCAAGTAGTGCATATCCCATGTGCAATGGCCCATAACTGAGCCTGCAGATTTCACGCAGGGATGTGGGGAGAGAGGCAGAGCAGCAGGCGGTGCAACCACAAATCCAGCTGGCCACTAATCCACAGCCTTGCCTTTTCCCTGTAGGTGGATTTTCACATCTCATCCATGCTTCTGCTCCCACTGTGAGACATGCCTCAGGTGCAAGAGATCTCTGCAAAAAGCCACTTTACTGCTGCTGAGTGATCTCCCTTAAACAGCAGCTTCAGTACTAATGGAAGCACCTAAAGTGGTGGGAGGGATCTCCAAGAGGTGGGCTGGAAAGCCAGGAGGCTTAGCATGGCAGTCGAACCTTGCTTTAAACCCTTCCCTCATAAGCCCAGACACACTCAGCTCCACGACTGACCCCTGAGCACGGTAAATTCTGCGTCAATAACTCAGCCCTACCTCCCTTCCCTGAGGAAAGCTGCACAAGCCACTGCCAGCTGCAAAGTCTCCGACTGCAGGCAACCAGTTCAGAGACGTAACAACCAGGCCTCTGTGAATGCAAGTTGGTTTAGTTTTGTGTGTGGGTTTTTTTTGCTTGTTTGTTTTTTTACTGAGTACTTTTTGAAGTGCATAACATAAAGCAAATATAAAAAAGCCATCAGAAAACCACAGCCCAGCCCAGACAAAGCCACTGCCTGCAGAGCCAATGGCACGAACAGCACAGCACCCAGCTCGCATCTGACCCACAGAAAAGCTCCTCGACTACAACTGAGCCATGAAGTCAACCAGTTACCACTGGTATAATACATTATATATATGATATACCATTGGCACACAGTAATCAGGGGAAAACTAAGTTCCCACTGCTAGTTCAGTTCGCTGAAATGTTTTGTTTGTGGTTCTCCCCCACGCCCCCCCCAGACCTGCATTTGTAAGTGACCTGTGAGGGAGGCTCCAGCATCAGGACGGTGCCACGGAGGATGCTGGCTCCTGCTTGCTGTACACAACAAGAATTAAAGCTCAGCCAAAACTTCCGTGCAAGGAGACTGGAACAATGAAAAGGTTCCTGCAGCTTTGCCACCAGGAAAACAGGCAAACCTGCAAGCTCGCGCTCCTCATCAGGATGCAGAAGGTAACAGCAAACTTTTTTATGCCACATCCAGAAATTCCTGCAGCTGCAAATGAAGGACAGCGATAATTGGACAGGCCCATATGCAGTGGAAATGATCCACAAGCACAGCGACATTTATTCTGCACTAGAGAATCAACGCTCCCCCACTTCATCTGAAACCAGTAGTAGAGGGAACAAATGAGCTGTGCAATAATTTGAATTGAGTTTCTCTAAGAGAGCACAGGAAGATAAGACTTGACACCAGCAAAGCTCTTCTACGCTTCCCCAAATTACTGCAATTTCAGTCTTGTTCTCATTTCCAAGCAGGTTTCATCCAGGCCAGAACCAAATTAGATAGGAATAGTTTATGTGAGTTACACAGAGAGACTTCAAAACAAAAACAACCCCCCAAAAAAACACATCATCTTAAATAGAAAACCAACTTATAAGGGTACATCTGCATTTTTCAGCCCAGGGAGCAGAAGGTAGCAACAAACTTAGAGAAAAGTAAAAATTCTGACAAAAGCAAGGCAAAAACTCCTGCAACTTAAACTTCTACTGGATGTACCTGGAAATAAGGCAGCAACGCTGAAAGGAAGCACAGCACAACCCCATAGAACATAGGGCTACTGGCCTGCCGCAGGAAACAAGGCACCCATTCACAGACGAGCTCACGAGCAAAGGAACAGAAACAGAGGGTGATGTCTAAAGCAAACTCTCACTGAAACCTAAGGAGCTTAAAGCCAGAGCAGCCTTGGCTCTAAAAGCAGCTGGCAAAACCCCCACCAACACTCCCAAGCCCCAGTGCTGTGCGTCAAAAACCCAATACTGCTTGCCTGTAGAGACAATGTACCCACAAAGGACTCGTGAGCAAAAGGACGTGCACGAGGGATGGGGGAACTCTCCTCTGCAGCACCGCAAGCACTCCCCACCAGACCGCGTAGCATGAAGAAAAGGCAGCTCCTCTCACAGCGTGGTTGCGTCTACAGCCATCTCACTGGCTTCCAAATTGACTTTACTTGCCCTGAGGCACCCAAGAGACTTCAAGCAAATACCTGGTAAAATAATACAAAAAGGAACCAAAAAAATAATAATAAAGAGAGAGGAAAAAATCCAATGACTTTCTACCACTGACACAATTTCAGCCCTGATTACACACCCTGAGCTGGGCTCTTCCGAGCTAAACTTACACGTTAAGCATGAAATATACCACTGTATGGTGGCCCCAAATCAAACACAGAGCCCTTAGGGGAAAAAGCAACACCCTCTGCTGAAAACAGAGCCCAGCCCGGTGCCAGCGCCGACAGATCCTGCTTATCCCAGCAGGAGCTCAGAGAGCAACGGAATAGTCTGAGCTGAGAGTTTTCACCTAAGCCCTTACTTACACTGAGCTGCATCCCCCCTCCCCACTGCCTTTGGGGCTGACACTTTTCATGCTTGTTGCAGCTGAGAAGTGATTTTTCTGCAAGGCTTAAAGAAAATCCATTTCTCATTTATTCAGCATTTATTTACAGCTACAGAAAAATTGTCCAGGTGCCATTCTGCAGTCAGATACCCAGACTGTCTCTGAGCTCCACAGCTTCCCATTTGGGCCCTACAGCAACAACTCATTTGGGAGCAAAACGGGCAGGGCATATGGCAAATAAGGGCCCACCAACCTCATCTGCCAGGCCTGAAGAAACTCGAAACATTATAGTTACTGCAAAGCAACAGAAAATGGGGCTCCTAGGCCATTACAGAAGCAAGGCAGTGTACTTGCCTACCTGCAGCACGGGGTGTTAGCAGGTGAGGGGGACACGCTGGCACAGGCTGCCCTCTGGCAGCATCTGTCCACGTCCCTTGAGCACAGCACCCTCCCAGAGGTGCTGCTCCAGTCGAGCCTCAATTACCAAAGTGTGGAATGGGTAAAACCTTAAACCTGACATCATTTTTTAATCTGGAAGATGAACAAACACACAGAAATGTAATCTTTCGGCAGGCATGCAGAGAGCAATGCACTCAAAGGTGCTCATCAGCCTGGCTGGGCTTGCAACTGCAACCATGAATTAGGACCCCCATCTCCCTCCTAAAGCTTCAGCATTTTTAAATTGAACACGATCAAAGGGGTCAGCCACTAAGAGAACACAGACTTTCCTCCCATGAACATTCAAAGGCTCATCAGAAAATAAATCTGTATTCCCTGACTCAAGGGAATTCTCCTACCTGCTGTCATACTTTTTTCTTTTTCTAGTAAAGATGTTGACTTCGATTTTCAAAAGCAGAAAGCTGTCTTGGCCAAAACATCCCGTGTCACACAGACATGCTGGTACCGCTGGGTACAGGTGACTGAAACCCAGACAGCTTCTAAGAGCTACAGGTCTCAGCCCTCCAATCCAGGGAACATGAGTTCTCGACGTCGGAAGTCAGGCTAACCACAGAGTCACCAAAACGTTGGCCACAAAACTGCCATGCTCTTATTTCTTTACATACAGAAAAGCTATAGAGGGCAATTCGTGCAGCCAGGCAGCCTGGCCTGAAAACAGCTCCATCCGAAGCAGCCCAGGTGAGCAGAGCAAACGCATGACGGCTGTGGCTCTTCCCCAGACACTGTGCTCAAGCAGTGCCCCCAAGTCTCCCTGCACGGCCACTACACAAATACAGGAACTTCAGTGGTGCCACTGAAGATGTAACCTGCTGTTTCTTTGGTGGCTTTGAGCTATTATGATGGCTGGCATCTGTTGTTCAGAGCCCACAATATCCTAGAGTGTTAACCAAGCACTAGACTCAGCTATCTTCCAACACCAACCTGAGCATCATTCATCTGCAATGACTGCTTTTAAAGTGGCACACCACCAGGAGAAGCGTCATGGGACAGCAGGCCAACATGCCACACATCCGTCCCTGCCCGTGACACTCCTGGTGAACGGCCTGCAAAGCAGAGCAGAGCAGATGCTCCACGGCAAGCCTCCGCCATGGGCTCAGGAAGTCTATTTTGGGATCTCATGTGTCAGTCATTGCCGTGTTGATACAGTTCCCGAAGCGAATGCCATAAACAGAAAGAATGTCAGAGCTCTCCTACCATGCACTGAAGATGTCTTCAGGGCAGGACACCTTACCTACTTACTTACCTCCTTACCTACATGCACGAGCAGCTTGCTCTTACAGATGCTTCTCAAGGGTGTCATTCAGGTGAGCACGATTTGCTTCAAACAACAAAGCACCAGAGCCCCAGTTTCCCCATGAAAATATTTCCTGAACAGGGCCCAAACTATTCTAGCCCTCAGCAGGGTGGAGAAGAAAAGACTTGTATTATTTTTCCAATAAACACACCTACCTCCCTTTGAGAGGCATCAATTTCTCTGCATTCTTCTAGTCTTCTGAGCACAGCCTGGGCATCAGAAAGGGCCTCAGAGAAAACACTTTCATATCGAAGAAAGAAATCCAGTTTACAGCTTTTGCTCTCTGCTGCTGTGTGAGAGAAACAAGATAAGTTATTTGCTAATTGAAGGGATTCACAAAAAGCATGATGTGATTGAAAAGCATCAGTTTGTAACCAGCACATTTGCTGTAATATGAAAACTGTGACTCACAAATCCCTTCTAAAGATATCACGCAGCCTGGAGGAAAAACCAACAGTTTATTTAACACTAGTTATAAATGGAACATTTATTTTAAATCCATTGCAGCCTCTGTTTTCCTCCCATGCTGAACACAAGTTTAAAAGATAAGGTAGGATTAGCAGGCAACTCTGTGCACTTACTGTTACAAGGATTGTGTTACCAACCCCATGTTCTGCACTAACACAGATCCCACTGTACATCAGATGCAATCACATGCATGGATAGAAAAGTTTTGCTCGCTACAGCTTTGGTAAAGCACTGAGAGAAACAATCACAAAGGCCTAAGGAACTGTGCCAAAGGAAGAAAGTCCCTACAAAACCGGGGTACACACCAGTGCTGCTACCAACCCAGGGCAAACTAGAATGAAGAAATGCAGAGAAAAAGATCCCCCATACCAAGAAAGTGTAATGCAACTGGGTTGTAAATCATTAAGAGTCAGTGCTGTGCCCAGACCAGTAAAGTCTCACCTAAATCACTCATTCTTCCTTTCTTCTCCAGAGGCTCAGCAGGCTCCTCTTCTGCACAGCCACACTGCTCTGTGCAGGCAGGCTGGTCAGGATGAGAGCCTCAATCTGCCCTGAGGGACCCTGAGCTGCTCAGCATCGTGTCCTGTGGAACCCGGATGTGATTTGTGGTAAGCTCCTGGTCAGGAAGAGAAACATCTCCCTCCATTTCTGCTTCTGCAGAGTCAGGAGAAGGGGACACTCTCTGAGGGTGCAAGGTATCTGTTTTTTCTTCGGCAGGAGGTTTTTCAGACTGAGGGAGGTTATCAGCTTCAGCGCTGTTTCCAGATGTGTCTGCTGGCTGGCTGGAGACCTCTCTCACTATCTGATCCTGAGATGAACAGCTGAGGAGGTCTCTAAGGAGGTTTTTGCAACTAACAGCCACATCAAACATCTGCAGACTGTCTGACACAGAGATGGCTTTGGTGAAGTTGTGTTTCCCCATTGGGAGTTTGCCAGTGTACATCATCTCCAGCAACAGCGCAAACTCCTCAGGTGTCACCACAGAAGCATCAATGGAGATGGTGTCTGTGCTATCCAACAAGGATTTAAAAAGCAGGCTGGCAGCAGCCAAAACAACCTTGTGTGCTCTAAAATGAACAGTCCCAATGAAGACGGTGCAATTGCAGAACTGCTGCTCCTTGCAGAGTGTTTACAGCTGCTGCAGCAACTGCTTTCAGTAACTGGGAAGCTCCATGGCTCCAGGATCTAGTGGCCTCCTCTTGCCTTGGTCTCCACACTGCTTTCACAAGTTCCAGCTAAAGAAAAAACAAAGGATCCTACTAGCAAAAGGAAGCAAAAATCATTTTTCAGTTTACACCCCCTAGTAGTTTATTATATTGTGGTTTAGCGGTTACAGCAAGAAGAGGCTCCATTCTTAACTGAGACTCCCCAAATTCAGCAACTTACCCGACTAAAGATGCAGAGTCCAGATACTGTTCAAACATAAATATTTCAGGAAGAGCTTAGGTGTGAAAATTAAGTCCCAGGAGTTACAAAAAGGAGAAAAGAAACTCCCAGACATGACTCCTACCACAGAGCTCTAAGATGTGTGAGTGCTCTTCAGATCAGGCACTGCAGTGCCACACACTGTCCGCACCCAAGAACTAAAGGAACCAATGCAGGAACACCTGCTCAGACTATCTATCAAATGCAGAGCAGAATGTGAAGTGCTGGTTTTGACCTACAAAGCACTAAGTAGTTTGGGAGCAGTTAAGTTTCTCCCCACATCACTGCTAAGATCAGCAGGAGCATCTGAGCAATGAAGGCAGATGACTGCTTGCAGTCTGGGCTTGTCAGCACCTCCCTTCTTGGCACACCACAATCCTAATACGTTGACTTATCAGGGACATGATGTGGTCCACGTCTTCCCCCCAGGGTTTAATTTCTAGGAGGACAAGTAGACAGGGAAGACTGGGATCACAGAATCATAGACTATCCAGAATCACAACTCAGAATCATCCCACAAAGATCATTGAGTCTAACTCCTGGGTCTGCACAGGACCACCCAAAAATCAAACTCTATGTCTGGGACCGTTGTCCAAACGCTTCCAGAACTCCGTCAGGCTCAGTGCTGTGACCACTACCCCGGGGAGCCTATTCCAGTGCCCAACCACCTTATCGGTGAAGAACCTTTTCGTAACACCCAGCCTGACCCTCCCCTGTCACAGCTCCATGCCGTTCCCTCGGGTCCTGTCGCTGTCCCCAGAGAGCAGAGCTCAGCGCCTGTCCCTCTGCTCCCCTTGTGAGGGAGCTGCAAGGTGCCATGAGGCCTCCCCTCATGCGGGAGCTGCAGGCCGCCATGAGGCCTCCCCTCATGAGGGAGCTGCAGGCCGCCATGAGGCCTCCCCTTGGCCTGCTCTGCTCTGGACTAACAAACCAACAGACCTCAGCTGCTCCTCATACATCTCCTAGTCTAGACCCTTCACCATCTTTGTAGCTCTCCTGTGGATGCTCTTTAATAGTTTATTGTACTTTTTATACTGTGGTGCCCCAAACTGTACACAGTACTGGTGTGTCCCACAGCAGCGCAGAGCATAGCAGGACAGTCATTTCCCTCAAGCAGACGGCAGGCATCTGACCTCTGGGCTGCTATGCAATGATTAATTCTTGGGCAGAGAGAGTCATCGCTGGCTGAGTCCCCCAGAAGACAAATGTTTAAAACATCGGGAGGCCCCCAAAATAGGTTATCCCCATATTTTTCTTCCTCTGCTTCTTTTTGAGCTGTAAGGTTTCCAAATCACTCCAGACTCCTGAAGAACAACTGACATCTGAAGACAGCTCTGGGAACCTGCAAAGCAGCCCTTTGCCTGAGCTGGTAGAGGCTGGCACCGGCTGCCGCCATCTCCTGCAACCACTGCCAGGAGCGAGCCCTGCACTGCTCTGCAAGTGCTGCCACAAAGGATTTTTCAAGCATGGATTTAGCATTTGCAGGGAGTGCCGGAGAGCGGGCCATGTACAGCACTGAGAGGCAGAAGTCCACAGGCCAAATCTCATCTACTAGAGCATCTCTTTCTTTTTTTTCTTTTTTTTTTTCTTCTTTTTTCCCTGTTGCTGTAGGGGGAAGTGATAGGACATCTGCCAGCAGAATTTTTATCAGCAGGATATCTAGAGTTTTTGTCTATGCTAGACAAGATAAAGATGTTACTGTCTTGTCTATACATTAGGATGCCTAACACCGGTGCTGGCAATGATGCTGAAACAGAACAGCATGAGTGCTAGAGGAAGAGCACCTGGACAGACAACATTTACATGACCTTCAACTGCTTAACATCTTTGCACCTAGCTTCCTACTCTCTCACAGAGAACAGAAATAATATTGCCTATCATCAGGGCATGAGCTTTAATGAGCCGAAGCTCATACACCACCTTTAAGCACTGCCTCGCACAGAAGCAGGCTAATAACACCCAGCTTGCACCAAATTCCTGGGGGCAGGAAAGCAGACACTGGACGCAGGTTGAGCTGGCAGCTCATTCCCACAAGGCTCTGGCCCCTTTGGAGTTCAGATTTTGTGGAAGCAGGACCTCTTGCCCACATGCAGGCAGGACTCAAGCTGTCCTAGTGTGTGGCGCTGCCTACCGCATCTGTGGAAAGGCAGAAGGAACCAGAAGACATCGCTTTTACAAAAACTACAGATGGCTGAGTAATCTGACGGGTGGATACCACCCATCCATGACAGCAACTCCATCTCAGCCAAGAGTTCCCCATGTTTTAAATATCAAGTGCAATGCACCTTCCTTTTCAATCATCAGAAAGTCAGGGTAAAATGCCATATGGTTTTGGCCTCACCTCAAAGCAGAGTCATCATGCTCTCCATGTGAATACCACTGAGTAGGAGCACAAGGTAGGTGGGTCCTTCTGAAGACAGGGAAACCTAAGCAGTCACTGATACCCTATCAACCTGCTTCCCAGGACCCAGCACTCTGCTCCTCCAGGAACATCATTACCAAAGGCCACCTGGTCTGTGGCTTATCAGCCCTACTTTGCAAGTCTCAGATCCAGCCCCTCACATAGGACTGGCCACCTGCACCTAGAGCCTATTAAACACACAGGCTCTGTTATCCTCCCACTCTGTTGTAAATCAGAGGCAACCAAGTTGATGTCAGCAGAGTTGCTACTGAATGTGGGAGAAGAAAGAGACCCATTTCATTTACCAGGCTTAGGGTAATAGCAATTTTAGTCCGCCCACTCCTTGCCTGGAGTTAAAGGACTTCCAGTATCTGAGATGAAATCAGGTCTGCTGGTTAAGTGATAATAGCTGTGGATCCTCCTACAAAAGGACAAGCAAGAAACATCAGTGCCCTGGAAGAAGAGATGTCTGCTCGCTTTGCCGTGAATAGCCTTGTGCATAAAAGCTATCACTTCCACAGTTGTAAGCTGGAAGAAGCAGCAGCACCGTCTGCTCACTCTGTTCCTGGCAAGAATATTGAAGATATATTTGCCCATGACAACTCAAAACAGTAAAGCCCTAAGCAGCCTAACATCGCCTCCCCTTCTTTATTATAGCAATTCAGAGCAACAGAAAATGTGTTTTCTGTTTCTAATTCTGAACAATTAGACCAGATATATTTGTTTAAATACATTTTATTTCCTTAATTATAGGGACCCAAAGATCCCGTACTGCCAACGAGAATAAACATTTTCTTAACAGTGGGTGATTGCCAAGACCATTGTCAAGGCAACTGCCTGCCACTTATAACAGTTTTCAAGCTTTTATTCAAAGCTTAAGACCAGAAAGGACCACCACCAGCAATTTGACTTCTCATCTGCCACTGCCTCCTTGAGTTCTAGGCTTGATACCTTGGCTCTGGCTAAAACTTCTCTTCTTGAAAAGTGCCCAGTCATGGTAAGAACTGATGCTTAGGGTGAGAACCCTCCACTGCCATACTAAGTTATCCTAACTGTTAAAGTACATGCCTCATTTTTTACCTGAATTTGTCTGGTTTCATTTCCCAGCTGTCTTCTAACTGACTTTTGGGAGATATGCCTGCAGGACTGGGCTGAACTAGGAATCTCTCTGAGAGCAAATAACTGATACTTCAACAGTGATGAGTGCTTGCAGAGTGCAAGCTATCTACCTCTGCCAGCATTGCTGGGGAGAAAAAGCCATTTGTCACTTTTTCAGCCTAAAACTGCCTTTCCGCATCCTCTTTGAGCCAGGCTCAAAGATAAAACCACTGCTTTTGTTGTTGCTGCTTTGTTTTTCCTTTCTGAATTTTAAAGTTACCTGTCCCAGCCATGGGCTGCCAGCTTCTCCAGGGGAATACAAAAAAAAAAAGAAAAAAAAAATCATGTGATATTAGGTGGAAATGTATGTGATAGAGGACAGTCAAAAAAAAAAAAAAAAAAGGAAAAAAAAAAGGAAAGATAGAAATTGAAGCCAGTTAGTCTACAATACATTAAGTAAAATCTCTTGGAAGCATCCCTTATATACAATATATATCTGGTCTCAGAGTTTTATGCTATAATATTGCTGTGGTTTAGTTTTGGCAGTCAACTCAGTGCCACACAGCCACTCACTCACTCTCCCAAGGTGGGATGGAGAAAAGAATTGGAGAGGTAAAAGTGCAAGAACTCGTGGGTAGAGATAAAGACAGTTTACTAGGTAAAGTAAAAGCCACACCTTCAAGCAAAGCAAAACAAGGATTCATTCTGTACTTCCCATCAGCAGGCAGATGTTTTTTTTCAGGAAAGCAGGGCTCATCACACATAACGGTTTCCTGGGAAGATAGATGCCATCCCACTGAACACCCCACCTTTCTTCCTTCTTCACCACAGCTTTTACTGCTGAGCATAACATCATAAGGTACGGAATATGTCTTTGGTCAGTCTGAGACTTGTCCTGGCTGAGTCCCCTCCCAGCTTCTTGCGCACCCCCAGCCTCCTTACTGTGTCAGGACAGTACGAGAGGCAGAGAAGTCCTTGGCTGTATGCAAACACTGCCCTGCAACAATGAAAAACATTGATGCGTTATCACCACTATTTTCATTAAAAATCCAAAGCACCACATTGTGTCAGCCTCTATGAAGAAAATTAACTGTGTCCCAGCCAAAACCATGACAGATACCAACTTTGGAGGTAGAAAAACTAGACCAACTTTTGGGCCTCTGATTGTCTGTCTTCCCACTCATCAGCACTCTCAAGACTTTTTTCCCTGTTATATTTAATACATTATCCAAAATCCCCTTGCTTATGTGATCTTACAGGCTTCTCATTGCTAATGTCGTTTACTAAAGACAGGGCAAGCCATCATCTTACCAGCACAATTTTAATGCATACACAAGCATAATATACAGTTTTTATTTGCTTTCCAACTTTAAGCTATGTCTTTTGATGATTTTTCAGTTGAGGAGTATTTCCCTTAACGGTCTCTCCTAGGAAATAGCTGTTTAGAGTCACCTTAACCTTTCACAGGGAGTTTTGAGCAGATTTCCCACAAATGAGAGGATAAGACTTCCCTCTTGTGGCTAACCAAGAAATAGGTAGGAAAAAAAAAAAAAAAAGTTTGGTGAAAAAGAGTTTACTGCGGTCCTTATTTCAGCCAATTGCTTTTTCCTTCATCTTCTCATCTCTTCTTAAAACACACCAAAAAGCAGCTGGCCCTTTCTGCATATACATTTGCCTAGCACTCCCTTAACTTTTAACACACCTTTATCATCACTGAACTTTATGGATTGTTGATTTGAACCTCCAGATCTTCTCTAAATCCTTGTGTTTGCATGTAGACAACCAGGACTGACACACTCATATGGGGACACCAGCTGGACGTGAGTCAGCAATGTTACTGCAAGGTGCAAATGCCAGGCAGAGTTGGGGATGTGAAGAACCATGGCCTGCAGAGCACATGAATTAACTTTTGCTTTTATTTATCCTGTTAAGAGAACTTCCTTTCAGAGAAGATATGGTCCAGATAGTGCAACTCCAGTGGGAATCACGTGTCCTTGGAGAAATGCAGAAAATAGACATGGTGGGAGTGAGGATGAAAATAGCCCTTACATTTTTAGGAAGTTGATAAAAGAGAACTAGATTGGTTTGATAATTGTTTCTACGCTGAACAGAACTGGAAATAGTGGGTGTAAACTACGTCAAAGGGATTATTCATTGAGAAAAGCTTTTAAATAGTAGATGTAGTAAACTTTCTGAAGAAATTGTGGATTTCCCTCACTTGTAGAGATTTAAGAACAAATTAGACACGTACCTGTCAGGAACAATTCAGAAATAATTGCTTCTGCTTTGGAAGACCAATGTATATCTATAGCTAACTGTAAATCCGTGTGGATCAATAGCGATGTGAACTACGCTGGCTTCATATGGGCACATCCTCCCCAGCTTCTGCAAGATAGCATGCACCCTGCTAACACTTGCTAACAATTTCTATTCCTGCCCTTTAATTTCTAATTCAGCAGACCAAGTAATTAAGACACAGTAATAGCACTGCACATTTCTAAAGGTGATCTCCAGAGTTAGACTGGTGGGTCTGTGTGTCTGGTTACCTGGTTCCATGCTGATGTTTAACCTCACAGCACAATTCCCTTCGTTATTGTTTCCTTTCTTCAGATGATTCTGTCATGCACACGGACTTTCTTATTCTCTAGGCTCATGTGCAGCACCCTGATTGTTAGAGGCTAACTGTGCTTTTCTGACCAGGTGCACCTGAACTGTAAGCTTCTAGAGATGCTGAAGAAGTGTAATCCAGGTGCACACTTAGAAGGGGGATAATCTTCATGGTTTGCTGCCTGCTGTAGCCATGTACATGTCACCTGGCAGAGCTTTCTGGAGGCATCTTCTGGTATACCCAAAACACAGTGCTGGTGCATGTTTGAAAGATGATGCAGGAGTTATATGCAGAGCTTTGTGGGACAATAAAAGTCAATGTTTCTCAGGCCTGATTGCCAGAGTATTACAGGAATTGGTATGTTATTAGTAAGGAGAAGGTGGAAGACTTGTAGGAAAGAAAGCAAGTGGTTTATGTCCCAAGAGCCTGGATACTGCCTGACTGGGTGCAGCAGCCCTTGTCCACACTGTACCATAAAGCTTACTCATACAGTAAATGAGAGCATTTTGTTATGCAGCTTTATCTGGCCTTTTGCCAGTTTTGACCTTCAAGTGATTAGCCAGCCTCAAGAAACAGGATCTTCAATTACTCCTATTTCACACTGCGCAAACATTATTCCTGCCATAAATTCTTTTAGGCAGGGTTTATATCTCCTGGATTTTATTTAATCCCAAACATGTTGATACTTATCAAACAAAGGCTGGTTTTGCTGTGTTTAAGCATTAATCTGTCTAGTTTCTTTTCAAACCCAGCTATCTCCTGACATCCTGTACTCACAGATAGCACATACTGCATACTTCCTTAGCAATGCTCTGGTCCCTAAGTGATTTAACTGCTGTTTTGGTATCTGCCCCCACCTTCAATACCAAGGCTCTTTTCTGCTGCTGGATCTCTCAGGGAGCTGCAGGATCTGGTACGTCACCAGAGGCAAGGCTGCCACAGCTCCATGCCACTGGGCCCAGCCAGTAGCAGAAACAAGCATGTGTTCCCAGCAGGCGTACACACCACACATAAACATGCACAGGACCAGCCACACAGATTAACACAGAAAGAAGCACTCAGTGCTCCTTATCCATTGAATGGTCCACCCTTCAAATCCATATCTCTCCAATCTGGAGACCAGTATGTCATGTGGGACCATGTCAAAGGCCTTGCAGAAGTCCAGGTAGATGACATCGGTTGGTCTTCCTATGTCAACTGATGCAGTCACTCCATCCGAGAAGGCCACCAGATTGGTCAGGCATGATTTGCCCTTGGTGAAGCCATGCTGGCTGTCTTGGATCACCTCCTGGTCTTGTATGTGCCTTGCCTTTGCTTCCAGGAGGAGCTGCTCCATGAACTTCCCAAGCACAGAGGCAAGGCTCACCAGTCTGTAGTTCCCTGCATGCTCCTTTCTACCTTTTTAAAAATGGGAGTGATGTTTCCCTCTTTCCAGTCACCAGGGACTTCACCTGACTGACAGGACTTTTCAAATAGGATGGAGGGAGGCTTGGCGACTCCATCGGGCTCTTCCCTCAGGACCCTGGGATACACATCACTGGTCCCCATAGACTGTATATATATGCATATATATGTATCTGTATATATATACATACATATGTGTGCACATATATACGGTGTGGGTTCTTCCAGTAGCCGTTGTTAGACACTCAGTCTTCTCAGTAGCTCTTCCTGAATACCAGGTTTCCCCAGTTGCCAGTGCTGGACCATATAAGCCCACAGGGCCACAACCCCAGTCCACAGACCTAACAGACAAAGACCACCCCAATCCACAGACCTAAACAGACCCCTGTACATACCTAAACAGACACACACACGTTGTCTCCGCACATAGGCACATGCATACAGACAGATCTCTCTGTTGACTGACCACCCGCACAACCAGGCCTCATGGTCCCTCCAGCAGGAGGCCTGAAATCGCGAGGTGCCTCCGTCAACCTAATTCTCCTGGTGCCTCACCCTCAGAGACAGATACATGCAGACTCCTGGCTCTCAAGCCTCTTAAGCTGCTTGCCAGCTACTCTGGCTCGATAACTCTAGCGATCGCACACTCGCGTACCCGCACTGCTGCAGCTCCTGGAGCCCCATGGGCCCCCAAGTCCAAATCCAGCAGCTGTCACAGAGACCTCCATGAACACCCATGCACACAGAATAAAAGGCTCCTGAAACAGGAAAAGTGTTAGAAATTGAGTTTAATGAGAAGACAAGACAGGCTGTGCTGATCAAGGCATGGCACATGCTGACCAGTATTCTGTTTACATATGGCCAGTCCCTCTTATCTGCTTATCCATCTTTTTTCCAATGTTTATCCTTCTCCAAAACCCATTGAGCCCTATATTTCCCCACCTTTGGTTCTTATAGTAAGTTTAGTGATATCCTGAAATTTGATTCCCTTGCATCCCACAATGTGTCCCATACCCTAAGCAAAGATAGGAAGGGAGAGAGAGAAGAGGGTGAAGAAATTCTCATAAAAAGTTTCACATTCAGACCATAGTGCTGAAGCTCTCCTGAGACAGCCCTGTGAGGAACCAGGGCATAGGATCTTTTACCTGACTAGGTTATTATGGTTTCCCTGCCTGCCACTGCGTATCTGTGCTCCTGTGTGTCCTGTGTTTGAGAATGCATAGCTGAACCTTGCGTGGGTTGCCCACCTCCCTGTGATGGGCCTGGGAATATCAGGGGCTGGATATTATTCTGGTTCTTCCTATGTTGTGTGTATGGAGACAAGATCTTAAAAAAAAAAAAAAAAAAAAAAGTGTTCCTGAAAAATATGAATGAACTTATTTTTACATAATGTTGAAATTTCAAAATGGGATCTGCCTTTGGACCTAGCTGCATGCCCATGTTCTCCATCTCCCATTAGCAAAATACTTTTGTCTCTGTTAGGACTGTATGCATAATTTATTCAGTGTTATATGCAAATGTTAAAATAAATTTGCATCCAATAGTTACTCTCTCTCTCAAGGTAGTCATTAGCTCATTCTCTTTATCAAGTCACCTGTCACAGAGGGGATTTACCACTAGACATCAAGAGAATCAGTTGTCTGGACTAAATGAACTGAGTCACAATTAAATACAGGTGCCTAGCTGTTAGGAGACACCAGTTGCATTTTGGATATTTTTTAAAGCAGATGCATGCCAAAAGGAGTACCAAGAATCAGTGTATCTCCTCATCCACTGGAACAGGGAAACAGAAAAGATGCTGAGCTGATCAAATAGTATCTCACAATGACTAGACAGAAAACAAACAAAAAATGCCTGTGTCATCAATTCTGATTCCAGCATCTGGTAGTGAAAATATTCCAGCAAGAGGAAAAGTACACTGAATGCGTCTATCAGATTATTGGGAAAAAAACGAAAAAAAAAAAGGTACATGCCTACAACTAGATAAGCTACAGAAAAGAGATAAGGCTGTTTCTGTCTTAGACCCTAGGCTGTTTTCTTCTTTTTTTTTCTTTTTTTTTCCCTTTTTCTTTTTTTTTTCTCAGAATCCATGGCAGTCAATATATTTAATGTAAATACTCCCTTTTTATGTCATTGGTTTTATAGGCTTTTTATTGCTTGTAAACCAAACCACGTCATCATTGGTGCTTTCTTTGACCTTTGTTGTAGTTAAAATATTACCCAAAGGACAGTCACACCTTTGTGTGTTCAGTGTTTGCTGAACACTCATTTTGGCTCCTTTCATTTGTGTGATTGGTAGGAGTGTGAGGACTATCCAGGGATAAGACCAATACCACCAAAATTGCTTACAATTGTTTTGCACTTGTGACCACAGGTGTTTAGCTCCTGCTTAGCTAGCACATAACTAGCCACGCGTGCTAGCACACCAACGTCAGTGAATGGACTAAACACTCCAGCTGCTTTACAAGCAGAATCAAATCAACATCATTATTTAGTAGTGATGGGGGCTTACACTTTTGTAGGTTATATATGGATATCATTAGGTGAAGTAGAACATAGAGTCAATCCCACAAAATATAAGATAATGCAAGGTGGACACATCTGGACATGAAAATTTACAGTCCATCCGAAGACTGCTGTTGTGACACGATGTGGTGTCCAGACAGATATTTTGGATTTCAGGATGAAAAATATTCCTGAAATGGAAGACAATGAGTATTTCATCCTGTACAGGAATATGTAACAGGCCTTCATTACACAGAAAAAGACTTGGCTGGTTCCTGGGAAGCTGTCCCTTGAGAAGCAAAGGAATCTTTCTGGGATTAGTTCCTGATCAATGCTTTTGTGACTCAGCTGGTGGGAAAAACATGGAATGAGAACAGATAATTCATAGGTTCCTGGCCTGTGTGACCCAAGAAAGTAGAAACAAATAGGTAAGAAATGTGCTTCGTTGTAAGAACACAGATTTTAAAGATTTATGTGCAGAGTTACATGTAGCTAGCGGAGAAGTGCTGGCTGATGTTCTTCTGGAGAAGAAGGCTTTTACAATTCAAAAGGTGAGGAACCTGTGCTGAAGACTGTATTAAGACACAGTTCTTAAGTCAAAGCAGTAGAGATCGGTAACCTGTTAGGAGCTGAAGTGTACTGGTTGACAGCAGGCTCAACATGAACCAGCAGTGTGTCCTGGCAGCCAAGAGGGCAAACCACCCTTTGGGGTGCATTAAACACAGCATAGCCAGTTGATCAAAAAAGGGGATTCTCCTGCTATATTTACCTCTGGTGTGGCTTGAATATTGTCTGCAGTTCTGCACTCCACAATATAAAAAGGATTTTAAGGTACTTGAATGCATCCAGAGGAGGCCAACAAAGCTGGTAAAAGGGCTAGAAGGAGAGGCTGAGGACGCTTGTTTAGTTTGGAGAAAAGGAGGCCAAGAGGTGACATTATGGCTCTCTACAGCCTCTTTAGGCGGGGAAATGGAGAAAGAGGTACTGGTCTCTTCTTGTTGGTCACCAATGATAGGACACGAAGCTGCACCAGAGGAGGTTCTAAATATTAGGAAACATTTCTTTACCATGAGGGTGGGCAAACACTAGAACTGGCTTCCTGGGGAAGTGGGTGATGCCTGATGCTCATTAGTGTCCAAGAGGCATTTGGATAATGTCCTTAATAATATGCTTTACATTTTGTTTAGCCCTAAAGTGGTCAGGCAGTTGGACTAGATGATCTTTGAAGGTTCCTTCAAAGGGGGATGAACTATTCTATTCTATTCTATTCTATTCTATTCTATTCTATTCTATTCTATTCTATTCTATTCTATTCTATTCTATTCTATTCTATTCTATTCTATTCTATTCTATTCTATTCTATTCTATTCTATTCTATTCTGTCCTGTCCTGTCCTGTCCTGTCCTGTCCTGTCCTGTCCTGTCCTGTCCTATCCTATCCTATCCTATTTTAGAAAAGCTCCCAGTGTCTGTTGAGAGCCAGATGCTGATGTTTAGCCCGAGATAATTGACTGTTTCAGTGTCAGGAGCTTTGCACAGGTCACCTGTGATTTTCAGTTCCTGGTGTGCTTTCCCTCATCAGCAAAAGAAATTGGGCAAGACCACTACAGCCCAAAATTTAACTCAGCTGAGCATAAGGCTTCTAATTTTATTTGTGATATTTCTTTCTGTTTGACAACTATATAATCAGCTATATCTATGTCACGAACATGAAAAACAGACATCAATCCTCTAGGAGAGGTATTGTGTATGAATTTCATTCTTCTGCCTCCAAACTATCGTGTGTTCTCCAATTAATTTCTTTTGGTAGTTAACCTGCACCTGGACTACATAAAACACCAAACTGGGTGGAAACATTGGTCTGCCACAGGGTAGGAAGACCCTGCAGAGGGACCTGGACAGGTTGGGTCTATGGGCAGAGGCCGATGGGATGAGGTTCAACATTGCCAAGTGTTGTGTCCTGCACTTGGGGCACAGCAACCCCATGCAGCGCTACAGGCTTGGGGCAGAGTGGCTGGAAAGCTGTGCAGAGGAAAAATATCATAGAATCATGGAATGGCTTGGATTGGAAGGGACCTCAAAGACCATCTAGTTCCAACCCCCCTGCCATAGTCAGGGATGCCACCCACCAGACCAGGTTGCTCAGGACCTCATCTAACCTGGTCTTGAACACCTCCAGGGATGGGGCATTCACAACCTCTCTGGGCAACCTGTTCCAGTGCCTCGCCACCCTCTGAGTGAAGAATTTCCTCCTAACCTCTAATCTAAATCTCCCCCCATTTAATTTAAAACCATTCACCTGTCATTATCTGATTGAGCAAAGAGTCATTCTCCATCTTTTTATAAGCCCCCTTGTAGTACTGAAAGGTTGCAGTGAGGTCACCCCGGAGCCTCCCCTTCTGTAGGCTGAACAGGCCCAGCTCTCTCAGCCTTTCTTCATAGGAGAGAAGCTCCAGCCCCTTGATCATCTTTGTGGCCCTTCTCTGGACCTGCTCTTAAAGATCAACATCCTTCTTATGCTGGGGGCTCCAGACCTTGGCGCAATACTCCAAGTGGGGCCTTACAAGGGCAGAGCAGAGGGGAACAATCCTGTCCCTCGACCTGCTGGCCATTCGTCTTCTGAGGCAGCCCCAAACCGGGTAGAGCACCTTGCACTTTGACCTGTTGAACCTAATGCGGTTCACATGGGCCCACTTCTTAAGCTTGTCCAGGTCCCTTGGGATGGCATCCCTTCCTTCTGTTGTATCAACCACACCACTCAGCGTGGTGTCATCTGCAAACCTGCTGCAGGTGCACTTAGTCTTGCTGGAAACTGAGAGTGTTGGTCAATGTTGGCCTGAACATAAGCCATCAGTATGCCCAGGTGGCCAAGAAGGCTAACGGCATCCTGGCTGGTATCAGGAATAGTGTAACCAGCAGGACCAGGAAGGTGATTGTCCCCCTGTGCTCTGCTCTGGTGAGGCCGCACCTCGAGTGCTGGGTTCAGCTTTGGGCCCCTCACTACAAGAAGGACATCGAGGCCCTGGAGCGTGTCCAGAGAAGGGCTACGGAGCTGGTGAAGGGCCTGGGACACAAGTCCTGTGAGGAGTGGCTGAGGGAACTGGGGGTGTTTGGTCTGGAGAAGAGGAGGCTCAGGGGAGACCTCATTGCTCTCTGCAACTCCCTGAAAGGAAGGTGTGGGGAGCTGGGGGTCGGCCTCTTCTCACAGATAACCAGTGATAGGACTAGAGGGAATGGCCTCAAGTTGTGCCAGGGGAGGTTCAGGTTGGAAATTAGGAGACATTTCTTCTCAGAATGAGTGATCAGGCATTGGGACGGGTTGCCCAGGGAGGTGGTGAAGTCACCGTCCCTGGGGGTGTTTAAGGAAAGGTTGGACGTGGTGCTTAGGGACAGGGTTTAGTGGGTGATAGTGGTGGTAGGGGGATGGTTGGACGAGATGATGTTGGAGGTCTTTTCCAACCTTAATAATTCTATTATTCTATTCTATGATTCTATGGCTTAATGTGACCTTCACTAAACCCATTTTGGTGTTTTAAATGACTTTGATGGCAGGACCTTTGAAAACATCTAAGGCTAATCCTCTATGTAAAGTACAATTTCTCTGTGTTTTCTGTATGAAGTTCATTTTGGTTATGCTTGCATGTAAATCTGATGCTGACAAGCATGGAAATCTGGAGATTGCAGCTGTCCTATACTCTTCAGAATGCCTACTGGCAGTGTATTTCAGCTGACTGACATCTATTTGCCATCGATGACACATTGAAATGCATAATAAATAAGCGAATATGTTCAAAAAGGAAAAAGGACAAAGAATATCTGCAATCATCTAGAGTGGTTAAAATAGTATTACATCAATATTCATTTTAAATTATTCTTCTAACAGTCCAGTCTGCGGAAGACTAAACATTTCTGCTGGTGAACGAGCAGACCTTTGAAGTCTGTTTCTCTTCTATGAGGTGCTCCTTGAACTTACTGTTATGATTTAATGGCAACTAAATCAGCAACATTGGCAATAAAGTGTGATTTATAGCTAAATCACGAGTCCTTCTGATTTACTGTCTTCCTTCATAATTCTGATTAAACCCTGCCAAGTCTATCCAGGCTGAATTCGTAGGTAGAGGACCTTGCTGGACTTTAAAGAGTCTGCACAGAGTACCCCAGTGATCCAGTCTGCACTGTGGCTAAAGCTGAGAGGTGAACAGCATGAAGTAGCTTGGAAATACTACATAGATACCTTGGAGCATTTGTTCACAGAGCTCCTACATGATTTCTTACTTCATTCTGTCCTTTGCCTTCTTGTTACATGGTGTCCACCTACAGCAGTGTAGAAATGTTTTTGTGTTTGTTTGATTTTTAACAGGAGCCCAGGAGTTGATATTCTGTAAAACGTGTGAGATAAGGGGAGAAAGATATCAGCAACAGGCTGACATCTCTGCTGTCATTAGTAATTAAACATTAATGGAAAATTCTTGCAGAAGCTACCATTCTATCATACAGAAGAGCCTGGAGATGCCAGAGTTCGCCTTGCTGGACTGCACTGGGTAGATATATTCTGACGATTTGATTCCTCAGCTGCCCAGGGTGATAAAACGGTCCTGTAAGGAATAGGCAGAACTCTGTAAGTTGTGCCAAATCCTAGCTGTTACTGAACAAAAAGAGGAAGATGGAGAACGGAGCATGCTCCTGTTATCTAGGCAGTATACATGTGATGCTATGGAGAAATACTTGGGGACAAATACCAGTTATCAGCTGCAGATTTTGAAATCCATTCTTAATCTCCCTATGTGACCTTTTGGCCTTTACAAAAAAAAACTTGTGCAAAAGTTAACATATGATATGACACTCTTACTATGTTTATGTAATATAGGCCTAATTGTTTATTAAATTATTTGAAATTAAATTTCAAAATGTTTCTATTGCAACTGGCTTTAGTAGATTTCAGAGAAGTGTTTCATTCGTGTCTCGCATTCCCTTCCCTGAAGAGCTGATATTTATTACAGTAATTTGAGCATTCAGTTCAGGAGCATTTCAAAAAGTCACTCATTCAGCCAGACAAAAGGAGTTGAAAAGGGTTCCCAGTTCTCACGGTGAAGGAGTTTTATATTGAGGTAGTTTTTACATTTTTACATGTTTAATCACTTTGCTAATCTATTCCCCAAGGCTAAGTACAAACAAAATCATTAAATATTCACAATCACTACAATCACAAACGTAACTACAATTTAACAAAGACCACATTTTTCCAAGATGGCATCTGTCTTCCTTGCAAAGGATTGCAGAGGATGGTGAACATGTTGTGAGAAACAAGTAGGGAAGTTCTTCTAAGTGAGTTTCCAAGCATCAACGGACAATGCTATATTACAGCCTTTTACAATCCCTTCACAATTTTGCTTCAAAAATGCAGACAACACAGAGAAAGGAAGCACACTGGATACAAACTACACTGAGAAAAAAATTCAGTAATCATTCCCTGTCTTCGTTCACTTATCCAACGAAGCATAATACCGGTCAAGAAGTGCCTCAAACAGATATAGGAGTGCACGTGTGTGACTGAAATATTCGAAAACACAGTTACAATAGGATGACGTTTGTTAATAACGTATAAGCTGTAACATTGTATAAGCTGTGTTTGACTATTTGTGATACCAAATGTGAATGAGGTAGAGGTGAGTGAGAATTAGGACTGTGATGTTTTGTTTATTTGTTTATAAACTATGACCTTGACTTTCAAGTAATAATTTGTCGAAACTCTCAGAGTCTGCCACACCCTTCAGGCCGCATTCTTTGCCTCTCTCAGAGTCTCTGCACATGACCTGATATTGACTTGACTTTAGTCTTCAAAAGTGCTTATTTGGAAGAGTGTAAAATGTAGCCACAAGTCACAGTCAAGGTGTAATGACTGGCAATCCTGCTCGGTAAGGTATACATTTATTTTTTCATATATTTAACTCAACATTATAGCATTTTGCACCAATTAAAGGCAAAATGGAAGCAAAACAGTGTGAGAAGGTTGGTTTTACAACAGCATGAGATGAACACACTGTGACTTTAACAGAAGAAACTTCATTGTATGCATCCCCTCTGTGACATGTGACTTGATAAAGAGAATGAGCTAATGACTACCTTGAGAGAGTAACTATTGGATGCAAATTTATTTTAATATTTGCCTATAACACTGAATAAATTATGCATACAGTCCTAACAGAGATAAAAGCATTTTGCTAGTGGGAGACGGAGAACATGGGCATGCAGCTGGGTCCAAAGGCAGATCCCATTTTGAAATTTCAACATTATGTAACAATAAGTTCATTAACATTTTTCAGGAACATTTTTTTTTGTTGTTTGAAAAAAAAGGTAAATAAGGAACTGTAAATGCTAAAATGCTACACTGAGCATCCGTGTTCCTAATATGTTTTCCTGGGTATGTGACACCTGAGATAGTAGAGACCGTTGGTTTATGTTATAAAGATCTTGTCTCCCTACACACAACGTAGGATAGAGAAACTAGGGCAGGTGGAAAAACCAGCCCTTTGACCAGTCTCACACTCCATTGTAAGAGTGTTCACTCATAGCCAGAGACAGCCTTCTTCAGAGCCATTGCCAGCATCACGCTGGTACTTCTGCTGGTCATTCTTGCCTGTCATTCTCGCTGGTCATTCTTGCCTGTGCATCACAATCCTTTATGAAGCAGTGAAGTATTCCTTTAGCTCTATTCACAAATACTAAGGCTCCGTTCACAAATATGAAGGACATTTAGCTCAAGGCACAGCCCGTAGTCCAAATCTCCAAAGGTTAAAAGGTCACATTAACCAATGAAAACCATGTTTTTGGATGTAGAAGCAAAAGTGACTGGTTTTCACAGACTGTGTGCAGTCAGAGTAGCCATCAGCTGAATCTCCAGCTTAGCGGTCAAACAGTCCCTTCAGAACCTTCCTGTGGGAAGATTTACGGGCCCATTTGAGTATTAATTTCCATACCTACCTGACATGTGTAGGGCTAGCTTGCATCCAGCACCCTAAAGTCTTTCCAAAGCAGATACACTTTGGGACATGATAAAAAGTATGCCTCCTTACCAGTGTGGATCCTCCAGGCAGTGTGCTTGTTCCTTTGTAGCCCTCACCAGAAAACAAGTGTATTTGATCCTGATCCTAGACCCGGTACATGCTAGATGCCTGGGTTACCTGGGCGCAATGACATCTGGACTGTCATGAGCTCAGTAACTTTTATAACATTGCAAATAGCAGGCAGGAAAAGAAGGAAACATGCAGCCCATAAAAGATCGCAGGTGGCAGTCCTGACTTCTCCAAAGAGAATGATGCATTATAAAGTTTAGTCTATCTTGTCTCTTAGGAAAACACAGGACTATTCACCAGAAATAAAGACTCACTGTAACAGGCAGGATCTGCTACATGTCATGCAATTCTCTTCTGAATTCTTTAATACAGCCAAAGTAAATAAATGGATGAAGAACACAAACTACCTTCTGATAAGGAAATGATAGGAATGTACATGACAAGAGCAAGTCCTGCCCCTGGGAAGGAACAACCGCACGTATCAGTACAGGCTGGGTGGGGGATGACCTGCTGGAGAGGAGCTCTGCGAGAAGGACCTGGGGGTCCTGGTGGACGACAGGTTGGCCATGAGCCAGCGTGCCCTGGTGGCCAAGAAGGCCAACGGGATCCTGGCGGGCATTAAAAGGAGCATGGCCAGCAGGTCAAGGGAGGTGATCCTCCCCCTCTACTCTGCCCTGGCCAGGCCTCACCTGGAGTCCTGTGTCCAGTTCTGGGCTCCCCGGCACGACAAAGACAGGGATCTCCTGGAAAGAGGCCAGCGGAGGGCCACAAAGATGGTACGGGGCCTGGAGCATCTTCCCTGTGAGGAGAGGCTGAGAGACCTGGGTCTGTTCAGCCTGGAGAACAGAAGACTGAGGGGGGATCTTACCAATGTTTATAAATACCTGAAGTGTGGCAGACAGAGGGATTTGGCCAACCTCTTTTCAGTGGTCTGTGGGGACAGGACAAGGGGCAATGGCCACAAAATGGAGCCCAGGAAGTTCCGCACCAACATGCGAAAGAACTTCTTCCCGGTGAGGGTGACGGAGCACTGGGACAGGCTGCCCAGGGAGGTTGTGGGCAGTTTATCACAATGCAGTTTATCACCACCTGCTGACCAATGCCTAGCTTGTCACCAAGTAGCAGCTGCCTCCTTCACCCCAGCCAACTCCCCTAGTTTTATTGTATATCATGAAGTCATAAGGCATGGAATATCCCTTTGGCCAGTTTAGGGTCAGCTTTCCTGGTTCTGTCCCCTTCAAGCTTCTTGTGCACCCCCAGCATCCCCGCTGGCATGGCAGTATGAGGAACTGAAAAGTCCTTGGCTTAGTGTAAGCGCTGCTCTACAACAACTAAAACATTGGTTTGTTATCAGCATTGTTCTCATCCTAAATCCAAACCACAGCACCATCCCAGCTACTAGGAAGAAAATTATCCTAGCTGAAACCAGGACTGTATGTCAAGACAATACTACACACAAGCCATTATACACTAGGCCATTATCAGGCTGCGGCACTTCTGTTGAAGGCACGGCTACAAGAGATTCAAGGTCTGAGAGTCACTTGGAGAATGTATACAAAGGTCCCCAGTCCAGTCCTCTAGCCCAGTGAAAACACAGGTATTACCAGCCAGGCTATCTTGGTTCTATTCTTTTTGCCAATGAGGAGTCTTCATTGCAAAATGCAGAACCTGTCCTCTCAGCTCAGCTGATGCGCTGAGACTTGGTGATTTGTCAGGTTAATTTTAACAGATAATGAGAAGTCACCTTTCTATATCCAAAAACGTTACTTTAGGATTCAGAAGTCAGGGAAACCCAAAGGCTCCAATTTCAAGACAGCAGAAAGACTCTTAGAAGATTCTCTCCTCAGCATTAGCTCTTGGATTTATTATTAGTATTAGTATTAGTAGCATTATTTTGTCCTGGAGTAGTCAGTAGTCAAGTAGGCCCCATTCCTGGAGGTGTTCAAGGTCAGGCTGTATGGGGCCTTGGCCAGCCTGATCTAGTGGATGGTATCCCTGCCTATGATAGGGGAGTTGGAACTAGATGGTCTTTAAGTTCCCTTCCAACCCAACCCATTCTTTAATTCTATAATAATTGTATAACTTTACAGCATTGACATTCCTCTGAGAACCTGCTGGCTAAATTGACTTAACAATTAATATTAAGAAGGAATAATTTAAAAACTCTGAAGTAGTCTTATGTTACTATGATCCATATAAAGAACACAAATGGAATAGCAAATTGTTTTAACTTCAGGACAATGTTAACAATATATCTCTTACTCTAGTGGAGATCCAGACATGAAAGACCTTATACAAGAGATGAGGAAGTAGGCAGACTACCAAAGAAGAAAAATAAAAATAAAAATAAATAAAAATAAAAACACCAAAAAACCCCACAAAATTGTCACAAGCTTTTATTCCATGTACAGTAGCATATAAACATGGGCAGACCCTTTCTTCACAATATTGCCACCAAAAACACAAACACTACACAACAAAACAAAATGACAAAAACATAAATCCCGTCAAGTCAATGTTTTTCTTTCAAAGTGATGCCAACATTGCAGTTTGGACTTCCTGTCTCCTAAATAGAGCTTAACGAACAGGAAAATCCATTGAAAGAAGGGAACTTCTATACAACTATGAGGAAAAGGTTACTAGCTACAGTGTTTGTCCACCTCTATTCCATAAATTGGCAATAAACTATTAGTACAAGTAACAGATGGAGAATTTTCTGGGTGTGAAAGTGTAGCTAAACACTTATAACTTGTCCCCAGTTTGCATGCTACAGTTCTGTTACAAACATACACATACCACATGCAGACCTACAGGCACTTATCCAATCAATTGGATAGTATGTGCTAGAAAAGATTATAAACCTTGGCCGCTAGGTATATGTGTGTAGGGGAAGGCAGATCACAGGTAGATTTAGATATTAAAAGGGCTAGAGAAGACTACTCAGTTTGACCCATCATGTTCCAATCCAGATAAAATAGTGGAAGCCAAAACAATGAACCCAGGAAATTTTCACTCCAGTCAAGCGTGACACAGCTCATGTAGACAGAGGCACAGCTCAGGGAGAGCAGTCAGCTCAAGAAAGGGCACCACTCAGTGTGAGCCGATGGTTCCTCAGCATCTCAGATAAGGCTTTGTCTTCTTGTTGCCAAAACTGCCCTGTTGGTATTACCTGATCTAACTACTTCAAGATTCCCCCTAGCATGTCTACGTGAGACAATAGTTTCAGTTTGACTACAGTGGAGATGGAGACTAAATATTGATTTTTGAGGGTATGTGATCTTGCAACACAAATGCACAAACTTGGCACATCTTCTTCAGATTGCTTCATCCTTTTTCAAAAGCAACCAGAGCAGGCAGCATTGGCACAGATTTCACACAAATCAGCGTCTCTGACAGCCATGCCTGTTAGAGAGAAAAGAGAGTGTTTCAGTGGGATAGCAAAGCAATACGTTGGAGAGCAGAGCCACACATCAAGTGGCTGAGAGATTCCTTTCTGTTGCTGTTCCATGAGTTTCGATGTCATTGAAGTTATTGTTGGCATAAGACAAAAATAGTTCTTGAGAAAATCTTGCTTAAAAAATGAGATCAAACTTGAAATCACGGGGAGAACAAGCAGGACATCTTGTGGGAGGCTGGTGAGGATGCTGCCTTTTTCCTCTAAAGTGGCTTGTAGAATCACAGCTTTAGTTATATTGGTAGCATTTCTTCCTAAGGTTTCCACTGTATTGGACAGTAAGTTAATAAAACATAATAAAATTATTTACATTTTTTAAAAAAATGTAGCAGCTGGCTCAAGAATCACTACGTATGCCTTGGAGACACAAAATGCTGAAGACTAATTCACCTCATCTACATCTGACACCTCTTTTAGGGTACCCAGAAATACACAGCTACTTGGAAGAAACTTTTGTGTTTTTTGTGTTTACAACAGCGTGATCTGCACAGACTACAATTAAGCACCATAGGAGTTTTCTGATGGGGATGGCTCTCAGTTTTGTATCCTTGCAGAAGGGGTAATCAAAAAGCAGCATGGACTTCCAGCTGCTTTAGAAGTGACACAACAGTAATTACGTTTCTTTGGCTGCTACAATTTCAATGTTTGAGGTTGAAAAATGTGATTAAAAAAAGGAAATCATGCAATACGAACTACATACTCAGCCTCTCGAAAATCATGGGTGCATCTTCTCTTTTACACACAGCTCGGAACTCCTCAGGAAGATCTTTTTCTTTGCATGGAGAAGAGGCAGTCTTTGAAGCCACCATGCGAGGGTTAATGCTTCTGTTCTCATCCATGAGCTCCTTTAGCTTCTTCACAGATTCAAGGGAGAATTTCAAGTCGCCATCCTATGTAGGCAGAATCAGAAAAAAAAAAAAAAAAGAACAAAAAAAAGGCATCAGGGAGTCAGTCCTTAGGCAAATGTATTCCATTTCAACTGAAGTCTGCTAAACTGTCAGCTCTCTCCACAAACCTATACTATGGGGAAAAGGGAATGTTGGAACAAAGCTTAAAGAAATTTGGTGCTCAGTGAAGGTAAAGGGATCAGCTCTTCAATACATACACCCTGCAGAGCAGCAGTGAGACCTGGCTGGCTCGTCAGGGTTTTTGTTAAGCATCTCAGTGGATGGAGGCACAATTAATGCATTTCTCACTCTTGTGAGAGAGACCCACAAAAGCTAAGGTAGAAAGATATGGACTGAGAAACATCAGCCTAGAAAAGAAATAATTGGGTAATATGTCATAGAGATTTACAAAATGATGAGCTGAATGCATGCGAATGGGGATTTATTTTGTTCACTCTTTCTTCTAATACATTAGTAGAGAACTTCAAGTCTTGGCTGTCATGTGGCATGCTCAAAACAGAGAAAATTCCTTCACATTTAACATTGTTAAGAGCTGAACCTCCTCATCACAAGATACTGTGGCAAGTTTCCATGAACTTAAAACTCGTCCATACAATTTATGGAGCACAACTTACTGAGAAAAACGAAACGCATCACTTCTGACTCAAAGATCATGCCAAAGCTTTGGGAGGCTCAAAGAGTAAGTATTGCTATTCAGTAAGGAAGTATTACTCCATGTTTTAGATTGTTTGATCTTGTGCATCTGTTAACGACCATTCCCTCACAGTTTCAAGAGAATCTCACTGTTGAGGTAATAAACTTAAATTGAACATGTTGCAATTGTTAAGTGCATAACATCTGTATAAGTACGAAGAGAATCACAGTCTGGTCTAAAAGAGGAATATGCATTTTCAAATTGTTATTTAGCATTTGCTTTATTCATGTTTAATGAACAAGAAACAATCAGAAATATGATCAAGTGACACCTACATGTTCAAAGAAATGAAGTTAATTGAGCCTGCGATGGCATAAGATCAAATATTGTTGTTTGCTTCATAGTCTCATTAGCTTGATGTTTAGTTGTGTGAGAGTGTTTTTTTGGGGGGGGAGGGAGGGGTGTCAGTTAAAGAATAATAATAAAAAAAACAAATAAGGACATGCATTTATTTAACAAGTTAAACTCTTTTCTACTTCCAATTAATTTATGATTTTTCTCAGAATAGTTTATCAGACTGGTTGCCTGTGTGAAGTTAACTATGTAAAACATAGCTCTAAATTCAGCTATCGGATGCAGACTCTAAAAGCACAAAACAGAGAACAAAAAAGGAAGGATTTCCATGAGAACAGTTCCAGGGAAAGCAGAAAGGGACGAAGTGAGCTTTATTCGATCCTTTCACACAGGATTTATCCTACTTATTATCACTGCTTAGTAAGAATGAACATTTATGAGAGATAGACTTATGAGATACATTTATGTCCTGTTGACAAAATAAAACAAACAAAAACGTCAACGCCGTCTCAGAAAAGTGTATCAGAGAGAGCTCAGTCTGAGCAGCATCTTCTCTCCAAGGTAACAGTGCATGCTGTTCTGTTGAACTAGAAGATTTTATCACAGAAATAGTCTAAGCCAGCGCTTTAGTTTGTTTTTTTAAGTTTTCTTGAATTTTTCTGGTTTTATTCCACAATTAGCTAGCCATCCTCTTCCAATTTTTATCATAGTAATTCAAGAGCTGTGCAAGAAACTGTCCAGGTAGTCGTATTCAGCCTTTAAAAGCACTTCACAAAGTCCAATAAACTTTGCTTGTGGCTTGCAAACATTTTGTTAAATCAATGCTTCCTGTGACATACTATGGGAAAGGGAAGAGAAGTCTTGGAAAGGTTTTCAGAAAACAAGTACATAACCAACTTTGTGCACTGAGTTAGTCAGACATTAGGGAAATTAAGTAGTCCAACTGAAAAGAGTGCAACACACATGCACAGAACACTGAACATATATATTCATGTCTTATATGAGGCAGACAAAATATAAATGTAGTGATTAATGAGACAAGCATTTGAATTACAAAGAGGAGCTACAACTTCAGAGCTGAACTTTCTACATTTTTACCTCAACCAGAAACTGCTATTCTCATTTGGTTATTTTCTACAGTTCCAAGTGGAAATTTGATTTATTTCTTTTCATTAAGTTGGAGACTATTTTTTTCACTCCTTCAAAACCTACTGTGCACACATAAAGAGAATCAACTATTGTTTAAATAATACCAGCCCTTTTGTTACTCCAAGAATGTCATTTACAATGCGACCAAACTGGAATCTCCCAAACTGTTTCTAGGGATGAGTGCAGATAGATCTAACGTACTCCCATGAACAGACAAGAGTGATGATACCTACCTACCTACTTCTATGTTGCGTGTAGTATCGATCACGGGTGCAGTGTGTTTTAGAGTATTTTGTATTAGCCTCCTCTGATAGTTTATCTATCCATTACTATTCCTCCAAGCCTGCAGGTCATTTTCATAAAGAACTACCTGCCTACAAGCAGGCAAGACAAAACACTTTCTCCCCAGTTCATGCAACTTCACAACATACGGGGTTATCTGCAAAAGAAAACTCCGGGAATACCTAGATAGGAATTTCAGAGCAGTGGTATGGCTGGTGAAGCATGAGGTTAGAAATACCTGAAACATTTTACAGACAGAAAAACTGAGCAACAGGGACAAGATGTCAGACAACAAGCCAGAGAAAAGAAAAAATTCAGCTCTATTAATATAGTTGAGCATTCCTGTTGTAGCCACAACTCTTCATAATATCAATATATCACTGAACTTGCAAGACTAAGCAAAAAAAAAAAAAAAAAAAACAGAAAACTCACCTGGACATAGACTCCCTGGGAGCTGTGCACCAGTGAAAGGAGTATAAGGACCGTAAAGGAAAGAAAGCTTTTCATAGCACCTGCGAAGGGTAGCCTCTCCTAACCTGAATATATTTTGTTTTCTCTTGCTTTGGTATTTCACTGTCCTTCCTTTGTGTCTCTCAGATTTGCTCTAGTTGTCAGAGCTCTATCTCCCCAGTGCAAAAAAAATAAGCTTTATAAAGCCTTTGCACAGCACTGGCTTGGTAATCCATTAACCTAAACTCTTACAGGCATACAATAAACCTTCAGTGGACTACCAGTTATCTACTCCTTGGCAGAGCAGGACAGTCACACCCAGGCAAATACTGGTGTTTATGACTCTCTCCCACTTTCAGAAACTGGCCAAGACAGGCAGGAAAATCATTGCGGCCTACGGCACATAAATAGGAAAGTCTGGTCTTAGCTCTAACACAGCAACCAAAACTAAGTCTCCATATGGGGAATGTATGGGGCAAGATGATCTTGGAGGTCTTTTCCAACCTTAATGATTCTATGATTCAATGACTGGGAAGCAGGCAAATTAATAAACAATTAAAGAAATGGATCTCTTGCACTGATTAGCGGCCAGTCAGTTCTGAATTGATTGCTGAGCACGCAGTTCTTCTGGAGACTCCAATACTGAGAGGGGATCAATGCTCTGGAGCACATGAACACAGGGTGTGCCTGAGTATCAGCAGATATACAGTGTCATCACCGAATTAAATACGCACATTACAGGGATTGTCATTAAAGATAAAGGCTTCAGTGCAACAAATCTGTTTCTCTGTGGCTTTCAATCTTATCCAGAAACATGGAAATAGTACATGGATATTTATTTTCTCTTATTCTCTAATAAGCAGACCTGGACTACTAATGAGAGCTTCTCAGTCCCCTTGGGCCCTGGTTTTACAGGTTTCTGGGGTGCCCTCCTAGTGTCTCTCCCGATCTTTCCTTTAGGCTCCCTTTGGTTACAGGCAGGCCGCTATAAGGTCTCCCCAGAGCCTTCTCTTCTCCATGCCAAACAACCTCGATGCTCTCTGTGAATATTGAGCAGTTTGGCTAGAGCACTTGCTGGTGAAGAGTGAGGCAAAAAAGTGGTTGAGTGCCTCAGCCTTCTCCGTCCCAGCTGTAGACAGGCCTCCCATCTCACTCATCATGGAGGGTACAGTTTCTTTTATCTTCCTTTGTTGTCCTGTGTAGTTAAAGAAACCCTTCTTTTTATTTTTTACATCTCTAGCCAAATTCACCTGCAGCTGTGTCTCAGCTTTCCTAATCCCCTCTCTGCTCTTCTGGGCCATGTGTCTTTAATATTATCAGGGGAACATCCCTGCCTATTCATTTCGGTTTTGTGTTTCAGCTTGGCTAAGAGCTCTTGACTTGGCCAAGCTAGTCTCCTGCCTCCCCTGTCCAACTTCTTGCATGTCAGAATCGAGAGCTCTTGTACCTTAAGAAAAACGTCATTAAATATCTCCCAGCTATCATTTGCTCTTTTATCTCTGAGGGCAGTTTCCCAAAGGATCCCACACACTCAAGCCCTAAACAGCCAAATATTTACCTTTCTGGGTTTTATAGCCTTGACTATACTTTTTACCTGTCCTGTACTACCTGTTCTGTACTACTATGATCACTGCAGCCCAGGCTACCTCCAAGCTTGACCTCTCCAATATTCTCCTGCACTAGTGAGCTACAGGTACATCGACGCCTTTTCTCTAGCTGAGATGCCGGTATGGTTACACTGCCCTGCAGTAAGTTATGAACCTTTTGATGGGAATGGGACATAAAGCCAGGAGCCAAGTAACGGTGCGATGTGTTTTGCTACCATATCGTATATCTTAATAGAAATAGGAAATAGAAACCTAGGTGCCATGCCAGGCATGAAGCCGTTGTCCCTGGTGGTGCCTGTGTGCAGGCAGGCTGGGCTCTGCTCTGTGCAGTCGAGAAACACCTAACGCGGGGTTCAGTAGGCCACGGGAAGTGGCAGTAATGCAAGCAGTGCTCTGGATAAGGAGGTGCAGCGAAGAAGGCTGGCTTGTGAAGGATCCTGGCACGGTGGTGCTCCCTGTGCAGAGGTTCACCCATGGACCAGTGTCCTTGGTGTCAGGGTTAGGCCTTTTTACAGTCACTTCCTTCCTTGAAGATGGGAATAGCATTTGCTTTTTTCCAGTCATCAGGGATTTCCCCATCATTGTGGATGTCAAGTTTGCTTAGCTGATCTCTGATCCGATCCTCTTTGACCAAGAGATAGTCCTCCTTTCTCTGAACTTCCTCTCTCGTCTCTTGGGTCTGAGATTCCTGAGGGCTGATCTTAGCAGTAAACACTGAAGCAAAAAAGGCATTCAGTAGCTCTGCATCCTCCACATCCTTTGTCACCAGGGCACCTGCCCCATTCAGCAGCGGGCTGACATTTTCCCCAGTCTTCCTTTTCCTACTGATGTATTTGAAGCCTTTCTTGTTGCCCTTGACATCCCTTGCCAGATCCAATTCCATCTGGGCCTTGGCCTTCCTTATCACATCCCTGCATACTCTGGCAGTGTCCCTATATTCCTCCCAAGTGGCCTGTCCCTTTTTCCACACGCTGTAAACTTCCTTCTGTCTGAGCTTCGCCAGGAGCTCCCCGCTGGCCCATGCAGGTCCCCTGCCCCCTTTGCTTGCCTTCTTGCTCATAGGGATGCACCGATCTTGAGCTTGGAGGAAGTGATTCTTGAATACTGACCAGCTGTTTTCGACCCCCCTTCCTTCTAGGGCATGTGTATGAATAGAAATGCTTCAGATGTCTTTCATTAAACTCAGCCCCTTGTGGGGCAGACCGAAGGGCCTCACTAGCATGCAGTTCCTCAAAAATTGGCATGCAGTCCCATAGCTTACCACCAGTGGGCCTGCTTTTGTCCCTTTCCCCCTTCAAATACAGTATAAAGGCCTGCCAGTCAGCCTGACTGGAGCCATGTATTGATCAGCTCAGTTTGCCCTCGGCTGCCTCAAAGGGGCCATGGTGTCCCAACAGGTGAGAGGGCAAATACTGCTCTAAAGAATTTCCTGCCCAGGGCACAGCACTCTCAACCCCACAAACCCCACAGCTTGCAGGGTTACAACCACTGCCAAAGTTTTCTTCCCAAGTGTTTTCTCAGGCTGATCCGCTCTGTGGACAGAGGACGTGTCTGGTACAGCTGGCCAAATGCTGCTGCACAGTCCCAGGTGCTGGGTTACTCACAGCCCAGCACTTCGTGGGCATCACTGACCCATGGCAGAGTGGGTCACGAGCACAGACATCGGTGGAAGAGCACCCGGCAGGCTCTGCTGGCAAATAGGTTGGCTTCTAAAGAGAAAAAAGAAGTACATTGAGGAATGGGCAAGGTGACCCAGGCTTAGGAGATGTCTGAAACATGATTAATTGAGGAACTGCTAATCACAAAGACCATTATATTGGCATATTGAGTATGTGTGATCAGGATTCCACCCACACTCACATTCGTAACATCATCAGTGGGTTCTGTGCACTGATGGTCCTGATTTTTGAATCCCTTGGAGGGATAACTCCAGCATGCACACATCCCTCGGGTTCTGAGTTGCAGAAAATGCCATGTCTCCAGGAGGTCTAAGCCATTTCTGTGTGATGCTCTACCAAACTTCAGCTAGTCTAGTAATTCCACGGAAACACCAGAGCTGGAAATTATGGGATAACCTCTCAGGTTGGGGAGGGTACTTTCTACTCCCTGCTCTTCAGGAGCTTAGATCTATTTATACTTGCACTGTCAAACAAGTTGTCTTACGGAACGTTTACCTGCAGAACAAGTGCAGATTTGGTCTCACTTTTCATGAAACTGGCTGACTTTTTGGAATCCTTCTGGCCTCAGTGAAAACTGGCAGCAGCTCAGACATAAACGACAATCTCATTTAGAGCTTTAGTAGAGTGTAAATGTGTTTATGGAGTTGGCTCTAAATAATATTTTCGTATTAAACTCTTTTATGATCAGGAACAACTTACAGGTCTCTATTGTGCTTCCTTCATAGTTCTTTATCTTATTCATTTTTTTTCTAAAGACTGATCACTTTTTAAATCTGATTGTTTTATATTAAAAAAAAAAAATGTCAAGGGCCTATGGCTAGGCTTAGCAAGCCATAATTAATACACAACTCAGAGCCCTGCCACAAGCCCTGCGAAAACTGAGAGACAGGGAGCCAAGAACCACATGAAGTTAAGAGCACATGGGTGACATTTGCATGTAGTCTTCCAGAATGCATGTCAGGCTCTCAACTACTTCAGGAGAGATGCCCTGAGCTTTCCCTGGTGTAGGATGGGTGCAATTTGCGAGAAGCCGTGGTGCTCAAAGCACCCCTAATGCTGCCAGACGAGCACGCCGCCGCACGCCGCCAGGCTCCCGGAGCAGATTGCCGGCACAGGGAGGCAGGGCAGGCTCCAGGCAGGATGCAACGTGTCCTCCACCACAGAGATGGTGTCCAAGACAAAGGGCTCTGAGCCCAGCTAAAGCCCTGGCACACCAGTGGCGTGCTGTAGTATTATGGCTGAGCACAGCCACAGTGGGGTCTTTTAACATCATGGCTGTGCACAGAGTCACAGTAGGGTGTTGTAGCACCATGGCCAGGTATTGAATCGCCACAGGGCCTTGTAACATCAGTGCTCAAAAGAAAGTCACAACGGGGCCTTGTGACCGCATGGCACAGCACAGAATCACAGTAGGTAACGTCATAGTGCTGCACGGTGTCACAGAAGGACCTTGTGGCATCAAGGCTGGGCAAAGAGTCATAGAGGATGATTAAAAAATCATAGCCTGACACCATGTAGAAGCTGGGCTTTGTGACCTCAGTTCCCAGCACAAATTCACAGTGGGATTTTGTAAAATCATGGAATGGCAAAGAGTCACAGCCTTTGGATATGACGCCATGGCATAGAGTTGCATGACAGTGTTGTAATATCATGGCCGAGGACAACGTCACAGTGGGTCGCTGTAACATCATGATCATGCACAAAGTAGAGTATTGTAACATCATGGCCCAGCAGAAAGTCACAAAAGGGCCTTGAGACCTCACAGCGGGTTCTTGTAACATCACGGCCCATCACAGCAGGGCCTTGTAACGGCACGTCCTGGCACAGCGTCACAGCAGGGCCTTGTGACCTCCCAGAACAGCACAGAATTGAGCGTTGTAACATCACAAACCAGTACTCTGCCACACGAGGGGCTTTCTGACCTCGTACCCTGTCACAGAGTCCCAGTGTGGTGTTTGGTGGCAGAGGGCAGAGTGGCAGTGGGGCCTTGTAACATCACGGCCCAGTACAGCATCACAGGGTGGTGCTGTGACACCACGACAAGGCGTAGAGTCACAGAGGGGCTTCGTAACATCAGTGCCTGCCACAGACTGACAGGAGGCCCAGCAAAGTGTCACAGGGGGGTACTTACTGTAACATCATGTCCCTGAACAGCGTCACAGCACGGCTTTGTCGTATCACGACCTGACACAGCCACAGTGGGGCGTTGTACCACCACGGATCTGCAGAGGGTTGGCGCAGGGCCTTGTGAAGTAGCCACAGCTTCACAGTGGGGCTGTGTAACACTGTGAGCCAGAGGAGTCAAAGCTGAGCCTTTGGACATCGTGTCCTGGAAGAGAGTACGAGAATGGTGTTGTAATATCATGGCCCAGCATAGTGTCACTGCAGGGCCTCGTGGCTTCGTGGCCCAGCACAGAGTCACGGTGCGGCATTGTATCATCACGGCTTTGCAAAGTGTCAGAGCCTTCCGGCCTCATGGCCGAGCACAAAAATCACTGTGGGGCATTGTAATATCACGGCCAAGGACCAAGTCACAGTGCAGATGTGTAACATCAGGGCCATGCACAGAGTCACAGTGTGGTATTGTAACGTCATGGCCCAGCACAGCCTCACAGCAGGGCCTTTTGACATCACAACGCGGCAAAGAGTCCCAGTGGAGCTTAGAAACATCAGTGCCTGGCACAGGGGCACAGGAGGGCCGTGTAATTTCACGGACCAGCACAGAGCCACAGTTGGGCGTTGTAACGTCATGGCTCATCTTTCTCTACTCAGCCGTGGTGAGGCCACACCTGGAGCATTGTGCCCAGTTCTGGGCTCCCCAGCACAAGAGGGACTCATTCAAAACCCTCCTGGACACGTCCCTGTATGACCTGATGTAGGTGTTCCTAAGGATTGGACTAGATGATCTTTCAAAGTCCCTTCCAATCCCCAACATCCCGAGATTCTGTGATTCCCAGGGACCCTTCCTCTTACCTACTGGTCTCTGGAGGCCTCTCAGGGCTCTCTAGTGCACTCCAGGGCACACTGGAGGCCTCCAGTGGCCCTCCACTCCTCTCTAGATCCTCCTCATTTCCACCAGGGCTACACAGTGCCCTCTAGCTCCCTCTGGAAGCCTCCCAGTGACACCGTGTACTCTGGGATGCTCTACAGGCCTCCCAGTGCAGCCTCCAGTCCTGTATCAGATGCTCCAGCTTTGGATTGGCAGAGACCCTGGGGGAGCCATGGGCTGAGCATGGGCTGTAATCACAAACAGAGGTGAACCCCGCTTTGTGTCTCCCCTATCCCTTGCTCAGAGATGGTTTCCAGGCCAGAATCACCCATTCATCTCCTAGGAAAAGCAAGACAAACTTGTTGGAAAGGGGATTAGAAAAGGAGATCTTGGTAAAGAGACATTTCTGTTCCTTCCCTGCATGTCTTCTGAATGAGGAGAAGGGACGGAGAAGCCAGCGGGTCATGCGGGGTCCTCTGACTTTTTGCCTCCCGCCTGCCAAAGGGCAAGCTGCCCAGGGTTCACCCAGGGTTGTCCCTGCAAAGGCTGAGCCCAAAAAACACCAGAGTGGAGGGGCAAGACCCCTGGCTGTCTGAGCGAGAGTGCAGCCCTTTTTTTCCTTGGCATCCCTCCCTGGCTGCGGATGGCTAGAAAACCGGCCAGCAAGTCCTTTGCATGCCTCTGGCTGCTTTCTGAGAGGGCAACTGTGAGCTACTGAATGCAGGTTTTGTTGCTATTTATCTGGCTGTGCAAAATTCAGCTCTTATCAGCCGACACAGGGGATGGAACCTCGTGCTCAGCGTTGCCTGCTGGGCTTAGCTGCGGATTGCTGTCGACCTGCAAAGAGAGCGTGGGGGGCTCCCACGTTAGCAGCAGCAGCGGCCAAGGGGAGGCAGAGCGCGGTGCTGGCAGAGAGGGAAACTCTGCCTGCCACTTCCTGGAGTTTAGACCAGATCCCTGTTTCCACTAGGATTTAGTTTCATTTCATTTCATTTCATCTCCTCCTCTCCCCTCCAGCCCCACCTCCTCCGAATCAGCATTTCTGCATCCTTCTCTGTGCACACCAGAGCAGCAGGTAAAAGTCTGGCCGGCACCCCCACGCACACACGCTCACACACACACACACCCGCGCACCGGACACACCTCTGCCGGGGGACGGACACCTCTGGGCGGCTTCCCACACTCCTGCGTGTGGCATCTTCCTCTCCATGGGCGATCTTGGCTGGGAGCATCCCCGTACCCGCCTGAGGGCTGCTCTGCCTCTCCTTGCTGCCTCCCGCCGCAGCAGCAGAGCTCGGGCACGGAGGAGCTCAGCGGGGCCCCACAGCCCCAGGGGACAGAGCTCCGCGGGTGGGCAAGCACAGCTGGGAGGCAAGAGCTGAGCGTCGGGGGTCCAAAGCGTCCAGAGCATCCCGTGGTCCTCCTCATCCCCCGGTCCAGAGCATCCGGAGCATCACAGAGCGTCCTGACACCCAGAGCACCCTACGCATCTCCAGCATCCCAGCATCCGGAGCATCCCCAGCACCCAGCAGCGCTGCCCGGGGACCTCCCAGCGCAGGGGGATTTGCAGGGATGAGGAAACGCCTGGCTGTGAGTAACGGGGAGGGGAACCTTGCTGCTGCTGGTCGGCTCCTGGGAATGTCTCTCTGCCCTGATTACCGGTGAAAAGAAAGAGTGGGGGAAGAGAGGGAGAGGAGGAGAGTGGAAAGGAGGGCAGAGAGAGAGAGAGGTGGCACTTCTTGCCCTGGCGCTGGCTCCAGCAATGATCACCTAGCGCAGGTGACAGCTGGAGGAAGTCCCCAGAGCTGCAGAGCCGGCTCTGCTGCCCAGCTCCTCATGGAGGGTGATCTGGGGTCCCCCAACGCCAGCGTGCTGGGGGAGCGCTCGCTGCTGGTGGGCAGCAGCTGGCTGGCTGCCTTCCTTTGCTTCATCATCCTGCTGACCACGGCGGGGAACTTCCTCCTCATCCTCCTCATCGTCACCCAGCGCTCCCTCCGCAACACCTCCAACTACTTCCTGGTGTCCCTCTTCATGTCTGACCTGATGGTGGGGCTGGTGGTCATGCCCCCGGCCATGCTCAACCAGCTCTACGGGCGCTGGGTGCTGCGGGGTGACTTCTGCTCGCTCTGGTACGCCTTTGACGTCATGTGCTGCAGCGCCTCCATCCTCAACCTCTGCATCATCAGCTTGGACCGCTACCTGCTCATCATCTCCCCCCTCAAATACAAGCTGCGGATGACCTCGTGCAGGGCCCTCTGGCTCATCCTGGCCGCCTGGACCTTGGCCGCGCTGGCCTCCTTCCTGCCTATCAAGATGGGCTGGCACAAGCTGGAGTTTGAGGTCCAGTCCCCGAATATCACCTCCCGGGGGGATGAGGACCAGTGCCGGCTAGTGGTCAGCTTGCCCTACGCCCTGGTGGCCTCCTGCCTGACTTTCTTCCTGCCCTCCGCTGCCATCTCCTTCACCTACTGCCGCATCCTCCTGGCAGCCCGCAAGCAAGCCGTGCAGGTGGCTTCCCTCACCTCCAACGTGGCCACCGCCACCACCGACGAGGTGACGGCACAGGTAAGGGAGCGAAACGGTCCCGGTGTCCCCTCCAGGAGGACAGCAGGCAGGGCAGGCAAACACTTCATGCGACCTGGGCTTCCCAAATGCAGCCCGGGAGCTCCTCTTACCCGTCCTGCAAACCCCCAGATGTGTGCCAGGGCTAAGACTGAGGGCTTTGCTCTGCTTTCCTCCACCCCAGCCTTGCTGTGGGGTCCCCCAAAAGGAGCAATCACCCCCAAAACTGCCGGGAGGCTCCTTGCAGCTCGAGTCTGGGTACGTGGGGGCTTCGCCAGCCCCCAGCCCAGCCTGGCGCCCTGTCCACTTGTGCCACTGCCACGTCTCGGCCCCAAGATGCAAGTGGGAATGGGGTTTGCGCGTTCGAGCCACGTGCTCAGGGCACTTGCGGTGGGACAGGAGCAGGGAGGCCTCATCCTGCTCTCGCAGTTCGCAAACAGCCAAGGCTGTTGCTGCCGGCCACCAGCACCATCTCTCGTGCTCCCAGGAAGCAAAACTTTGCACAGGCAGGTGCCGGAAAGAAAGTAAATAAACGCACAGCTAGTGCAGGGAGCACAGCCAGGCACCTTCCAAAGCTTGCCGAGAGGAATTAGCCCCTGAATTCCCAGCACGGGGACATGGATGGCCTCAGGGCTGGAGCCAGGGAGGGGATTTGGCAACTGGAGGGAAACATCCACCTCCACAGTGGGATGGCAGCAGCTCTGCGGTGTCTTTGGAGGTGCCGGTGTCTTGTCCCAGCAACGGTGAGCTTTTAAGCAGCTCAGGAGCACGGGAACAGCAGGAGTATGAGCAGAGAAATAAAACAAGATAAAGGCAAAAATGTTACGTGGTGCAAAATAAAAGCAGTTTTGTCTCCCTCTTGACTAGCATCATCCCAGAGGGGTTTAATCTTACCTGACTTTGGGCTCGTAACTCTTGGCCATGGTGAGCGTGAGACACAGGGGGGAGAAGTTTAAGTAAAAGCAAATACAGAATTCTGAAGGGCACCTTATTTTGAACATCCAGCTTCTGTTTTTGTTACCTGGCCTACAATAGGAACTGCAAAGTACCTCCTTACTCGAGACTCCTGGCTGAACCAGGCTGTGTGTTTTTATAATCAAAATGTGGCTACACTTGGGGTTGCTTCTCTTTCTCCAGGAGCAGGTAATTGCTACTAAATCTAACAGCTTTAATTCCTTGTAATAGGTTTATTGACCCCATATCCCACAGGGAAAATACAAAGTTAATTGCCTTCAAATACCATGATTTAGTTTGTTCTCTCTCTTTTAAGAAAGGAGCCAGAACTCTGACCCAGCCAGCCCTCCTGCACATGATGAGATGTACTAGACTTTCAAAAGGAAAATGAGAATCAAAGGACAAGCAGCCGGTATCATTAAAATGTTTATTTTTTTTCCCCTGGATGCCAGGTTTTTGGACTCTACAACCCAAACCCGCTTTGGACTTTGGCAGCCTTCAAGCATTTTAAACAGATTTTTGGTTCTCTTTCTGGGCAGGAAGCTGAGTAGCAATAGGGCCTCACCAAATCACGGCAGAGAGCTGAGATAATAATTTTAGATGGCAAGAACAGGAAAAGGAACGGGTTACTTCTGGCGTTTGTAAGCCGAAACGTTTGACTTCCTGCTTTTAAAATGTAATTAGTTTGCTGCTCTAATCAGCAGTTGGAGATGCCTCTTCAGGGCATGCTTTATCCTCACCAAAACACTGCCTGAGATGGGTTCTTCTGTACAATAAGCATCTCAATGATAAAGTCCCTATTTTACAGGGAAAAATAAAATAAAAACCTCTCAGTATTGAGGGTTTCTATTGCCTCCTCTACCCGCTTTACGGTTCAAGGACTGTGGCGTGGGCCATCCTCCTGCCCCCGTGACAAGGGAAGTAATAGCCCTTTTTGTTTTTGTTTTTGCAGGCTTTTGCAGCACCAAATGCCACTTCCCTTGGGCAGGAGGCTGGCGCCAGTGCCAGCAGCTCCAGCCTGGGGCGAAGCAGTCACTCACCGCCCGTGTCCCGCTGCAGGTTCCCCGCGCCCCCAGCCAGCCCCCGGCCGGCAGCGAGAGCAGGAGGTTCGCCAGCAAGCACAGCAAGAAGGCGCTGAAAGCGAGTCTGACGCTGGGCATCCTCTTGGGCATGTTCTTTGTGGCCTGGCTCCCCTTCTTCATTACCAACGTGACACAGGTAAACACACGTTTTGTTGGTTTTTTAACCAGGAAGAGCTGTTTTTCAAAAGCATTTCACAGCTGGGCTCGAGGCTCGGATGCCTGCAGGTCTCGCCAGAAAGCGAAGGGGAGAAAAACCCTTCAAAAGCAAGGAAAAATGCTGGTGTACCTGGGAAGTGCTCAGGGTCCGGGAGACGCCGCTAATTCTTGCCGTGTCTCCCCGCCAGGCAGTGTGCGAGTGCATCCCAGCCGGCTTCTTCGACGTGCTCACCTGGCTGGGGTACTGCAACAGCACCGTGAACCCCATCATCTACCCGCTCTTCATGAGGGACTTCAAGAGAGCCATGGGCAAATACCTGCCCTGCTGCCGGCGCTCGGGGCAGCCCCGGCCCAGCGCCATCTCCCTCTCCATGAGGAACTCCAACAGCGGGCCCCGCGTGGCCACGTCCCTCAAGAACGTCCTCACCTTGCAGGCTGACACCGACTCCGTCGACTCCGGGGCACCGGTGGACGAACATAGCCTGCCGCCGCCGGCCGCCGACGCTGCCCAGGCTCTCCTGGCCCCCGGCGTCCGCTTGGTCAATATTTTTGACACGGAGCCCCGCGAAGAGGAGCTGCAGCACCGGCAGCTCGGCACGCCGGTGGCCTGAGAGGCCGTCCGGGGGGCTGCAGATGGGGGAGGCGCGGTTTCAGAGCCCGGTGTCCCAGGCAGGATTGCCCCGGCACGACGCAAACCCTCCGCGAGGGCAACCGCAAGGCGTTTCCCTGCCCGCACTGAGCTCCTCGATACCCTCTTCAATGAAACTCGCATCTCCTTGGGGCTGTTGCTGACCACTTCTGTGGGTAGGTTTAAAGAGCGCGAAGCCACGTTTTACTGCTGAATTAATCTGCCTTGTTTCTCTCTCTTTCTGTCCCTTGTTTACTCACCAATTCCTCACCCTTCACAAGCTGCTCCTCACGGCCTTTTCACAGCCCGTTGATCAGAACCTCGCACCCTTTTGCCAGTATGTCTCCCCACACTTCACCCAAGGGCAGATTTTTCAGCTTCCGCCCATACAGCTCAGTATAGCCCCTCTAACTCGTGCACTGGGTGCACCAAGGGAAGAGGAAACACATCCTGTGACTCACGGGCAACAGGTTTGGGGCTGCTTCAGTCCACAGAACATCGCGTCTGCTTGGAGTTTAATTCTCTCGCCCGATTTGGACTGTATCTGTCAGAGTTTCCTGTGAACGCAGTGAGCTGCAGCACGCTGAAACCTTCCCATTTAATCATGAACAGCCTGCGCTACAGGGGATTAAATCTGATGCAAAATGTTCAGCACTGCCTTTTGGATATTCCACAAGGGTGTGGGTGTTCGACTTGTTTGTGGCTCTCTGGATATCCTGACAGTAGTAAGTAAGGAAATCAGCTTCCCTTATGCTTTCATCCTACAGCTTCCTATTTTTGGCATGACCGTCATACTTTGCTCTTGACAATCCACGAGTTTTAAGATGATGCAACTAGAAAACAGACATTTCTGTTCTTCAAATCAGAATATCGACTTCCAAATGACAATGCCACCCCCCTCAGCCTTCCTCAGAGCCATAAGCAGAGAGAACAGTGAGCAGTATGGCCAGCGGGCACTTTAAAAAAGCAGCAATGAACGCTTGCAGCTAATTCTTCCTCAAGTGCCTTTCAGATGCAGAGTCGGGTTGATAGTTTGTTGCCGTGCCCTCCCTGAACTCCTGCCCTACCAGCCTTGCTTCAGAGCTCGTGATTTTGGTTGTGCTCCTGAAGCCCACAATCACACAGACAAATGAACACAATGCAGGGGGAAGAAGCTGCATGACAGGCAAAGTCTCGTTAGTTTTCTTTCCGCATTGCCCACGTATCTTCCAGAACTGAACAACAAGTGCTTCGATAACTAACTTGACGTTTATTTGCTACAAGCACACTTGCAACCAATGGCTGGCCCTGTGGTCAACGATAAACGACCACGACAGGCAGAGGACTCATCACAGGTTCAAGTATCAAACTGTTTAATACGTTTTCTCCCTATATCTGTGGCCAGATATTTAGTTTGGTTTTGGTATCAGGCATGAAGATGAATGTGTTCATCCATCCACAAACAGTTTTATATAAAAACATACATGGGCTGTAACTCCAGTTAAACCAGAGTAGAAAAAGACACGATGGACTCCCCAGACCCTCAGGTAACCAATTCAGCAGACACAGGCTTCAGGAGATGAACAAAAAGAGCTTGCTGCCAGCACCCAGGAGCACCCTGTAACAAAGCTGTTCACAGACACATTTCCTCCACGAGCAGAAGTTGTTCAGAATTTCACTCAATGACAAATTCAGCTGCATCTGGTGGTCTCAAAACTTCTTCAAGCCAAATTTTAAAAAGCAGCAATACCGCTCTCATCGAGCTAGTTCTTTGTAGTAAGGCGTTTGCTTGTGGACAAATCGTCTGATCCGGTAGAGGAATCGTGTCCCTTTCCTACAGCCCCCACCAAAAGAGCTGACGGCGACGGGCAGGTCCCTGAGGGATCCCAAGACTTGCCCCCAACAGCCCCAGCCCAGCAGCGTGCCCAGCGTGCGTCGGAATCTGGAAGCTCGGAGCCCTCCTCGGTGGCAGGACTGGGGAAGAGGAAGAGCCAGGCACCAGACCCAAAGCGCTGCCCGGTTGCGCTGCCGCCGTGCCGCACCCAGCAGCAGCTGCGCGTCAACTGCCCGAGAAACCTGAAGGTAAGGGTTGCGGAAAGCTCGGGAAAGAGAGGAGAGGTTGGTATTAAACCAGCTGCTGCAGCAGGGAGAGGGAGGGCTCTGTGAACCAAAATCAGAAGCTGCGATCGCCCTGTTTCCCCTCCCGTGAGTCAATGAGGCCTTCCAGATCTGGAGGTGGGAAGTGTTTATACGCAACGGCACTTGTTTTAACCTAGAAAAAAACAAAGGTGTTCTCAGAAGGGGGTTTACCCTCGTGCCATATTCCTGCTAGGTTGCATTTTCTTGGGCTGAGCAGCAAAATAGGCCAGAAAAGGACCATTTAGGGAAAATGTGATGGAAGATCAATCCCATAGTTTTGGAACTGTGCATGGCAGGGGATATAAAGCTGTGCCCCTCTGGTCTGAGACTGGGGGAGAAGAGAGTGGATGCCAATTTGCTTTATGGAAGGAGGCAGAAATCAAACAGATTTATGTTTATCCTATGCCAAGTATCAGTTTTATTTTAAGCCAATTAAAAATACATCTAGAGGGGGCTTTTGAGGCTGGAGATGTGTGTGGGACACAAAACAAAAGCCTCTGTGGGTTGCTGGCTTGCAAAGCCTGGGATGAAGTTTCACAAAGTAATAAAGCTTTTAATACCCACTCTGTTTCTCCTGCTGTCTTTCACCTAGGGACTCAAATCATGTTTCTAATAGTAAGGAGGCCTCAAATACTCATCACCCTCAGCTTGCAGATAGGGAAACACTCCCGTCGATCGGAAAGTGCCCAAGCCGTGGCAGCAAACCTGCAGCAGGACGGGGAAGGAAGCCAGGTACCCTCAGCCTTTTGCCTTCCTGGTTAGCAGAGCTGAAGCGCGGATGCTGAGACACGCAGAGCTGGGCAGCCCGATCCTGCAGCACACCTGGTCACCTGGAAACCAAAATCCAAATCAACCACTGCTGGAAAATATCTTTAATGTCCTAGTTTGGAGCCCCTCTCCACAATATGCTTCAAGATACCCGCAGAGCCACCTGCTTTCCCCAGAGTTATGTACCAGAAATACAGCCCCTAATGGGGAGAGCTGCTTCCCTCAAGAACAAAACCAGTTTGTGCAAGGAGGGGAAAGCCACCGCTTCCTCAAGAGCAACGATGATCCAGGCAGGAATCAGCCCTTTCTCATCTACGGGAGATGTCGTGGGCAGCTGCTCCAAAAGCTTTGATCCAGTGACACTCTCCGGGCCCTCAGAAGGGTCTGAAAAGTGCAGATTCAGTTCTGCCAGCTCTACTGATGCTCCTTCGGGAAGAAATGGGCAGTGCTTTCAGAGCGGTTTTCGTGCTGGCTGAACATCCCTGCCCATCACAAAGAGCTCCAACTCGCCTCCACACGGGCCAGCTAACGCGTGGGCTCGCTGACGGTCCTGCTGCCCCTCTCGTCCAGCCAGAGCAGCCCCGCAGCCACCCGCAGCCCGCATGGGGAGCCCAGCTGGTGCTGAGCACACAGCATCCACGTGTCATGGGGGGCACGGGCCCGAGGGATGCCTCTGTGCAGCTGGCGCTGGACAAACTGCACGAGGCAGCTGGCCTGCAGGGAGCAGGGGAAGGACTGGAGATTCGGTTGGGGGGAGAGAGAGAAAGAGAGAGAGAGAGATGTCTGCGCCAGCTCTAGAGGTTCAGTCTGTGCCTGCGCCCGCTGCCAGCTCCCCATCTCTACTTGTGTCAGTAGGCACAGAGCTCAAGTGTCCGCAATTCAGGCTGGTGCTGGCCGTGGGTGCCCAGGCCCAGTGGCCACCACCAGCTCCATCCTCCTCTTGCAGAGTGTTTTCCTCTTCCTGAGTCTCGCTGCCTGCTTCCTGCTGCGATTTCTTGGCTACAGGGCAGAAAAGTCCGGCACCGCCCTTCTCCTCCGGCCGACACTCCTTGGTTTTAATGCCCACAGCTTTCAGGATCGTGTCCATTTGCTTCATGTAGTCCAGGTGGCCCTTGACCTACAAGCACACAAGGAGGAGTCTGGTTAGTGGGGAAGGTGCGGGGAACCCAGCTCGATTCCATCCTCTATCCCAAAAGCCGCCCCTCCCATGAGATTTGGTTTCAGCTCTGAAAAGCTGAAAGAGAGAGGTCTGAACAACGCAGTCCTCCATGGGAAAACCCTAACGTCGTGGCACACGCTGCTCCTGGATTACTTTATCTCTGGGGGATGTATGTTTAAGTGCTTGGACGTTGCCGAGCGACAAAACTGGACTCTGGGTGCCACGAGGGTAAAAGCGGAGGTGATCTGCCTCAGTGGGAGACTCGCAGGCAGATGACTTGACTTAGTTCAACTCCCTGTTCTCTGGTAAATCATATGTCCTCCCTGTGCCTTAGCTTTCTTGTACAAAATTATCTTATTTCAATTAAGATACGGTCATTAGATCAACAGCTACCAAGTGTGTAAAGGTTCCTGGCTGGAAGGTGCTGTGAGGCACTATTTCAATGTCCACTGATCTGTCCTTGTGGACACCATATAAAAGCAGGAGTCCAAGAGTTTTAAGTTCATAAACCGAATTAAAGTCAACAGTGCACTGTTGCAAAAAAAAAACAGACATTTGACTGTAGGGTGATTTCTACGATAAGATAAACCCTTCTGATGCAGCTCTTGGAATGTGTCCTTCAAGTCAGGGCACAGGAGGGAGAGAAAAAAAAAAAAAAACAACCTCCTCAGCAGCGCTAATTATTGTTGTGTGTTAAAGGCTACCTGGCTGGAAGGGCAGAGCCTGCCTCCTCTGTTTCAGGTGTCCTGCTCAAGCCACGTGTCTGAGATAACTACAGCCAAGATCCTTCTGCAGACCAGCCTGTAGGTCTCCCTTGCTGTTGTCCTTGCAGCCCAAACAGAAGGAATCACCGGATGGGGTTACAGGGGGTTTTCCGTGGAGGTGCTGAGCTGAGGTGACTGCGGTGGCACAGCCCTCGGCCTGCCAACTTCAGCAAAGATGACAGGCTGTGATTTGTATCCTAAGGTATTTTAACACCTTTGGTAAACTCTATTTCCAGCAGTTTAACTCCTTCCTGACCCAGCCAGAAAGCTGTCCCAGGCAACACCTCCTCTTATTTTGCCAAAGCTTGCCAGAAATTCGGGAATTTCCAGAGCAGAGAATACCCAACACCACAGTGCCAGTTTCCCTGGGACGGGCTGTGCTCACACAGACGGTAAGAGCTCTTGGAAGAGCTCTGCGAAGAAACCCAGCCGTGGCCCCTCCGCTCCGGTCTGGTTAGTTAACCTGTGCTGTGCTGCTCACGGGGAGGTGTGCGTGAAAGGTCCTGCACAGTGAGGCGGGTCAATCCTGTCCGTGCCGGCACGGCTAACTTCACTGCAGCCCTGCCTGCTGCTGGCTGCTCCAAACTTGCTCCATCACCTCCACGCGAGCTCACTCCGACTGCTCCTGATGCCTGGGCAGTCCCTTCCTCGCTCCGATTTCCAGCACACCTCTACCCAAAGGTGCTGCGAGCCTCCTTCTCTGCAAGGGCAAAATCCAGAGCTCTTGGCCCGTTGTGTGAAGCAGCTTGTGAGTGGTAACGTTTGGAGGCAGTTAGGACTTGGAGCAAAATAAAGGATTTAATCAGCACATTAGCAATGCAATATGCGACTTTAATCAGTCCAGATGGCTCAACGGGCTCTTGATGTTTTGAACAGATTAGTTCATTAAAATAACCACGGAAGGACTAACGGACTGGCTGTTAAGATGTGTACACTGTTCTCTGAAGAAGTGTGAACCTTTTACCGCCCCATAGGGGAGCTCGGTGCTAAAGAAGGAAACAAACACAGTGTTGGACAAGGTGGAGAGAAATGAGAACGCGATGGACTCACCGGGAGGGGTTGCTGAACCTCTTGGTTTGCTGTGTTCTGAAACCTTCCCAGTCATCACACTCCACCTGTCCTGGCCAGTGCTTGAGGGTTTCTAAGAGGCTTGTTATGTTACCCACTCAGTCAGAGAGAACAAATTCCCTTTGTCACCCTAAGGACTCAATTTTCATAATTCATTAGTATCCAGCAGCTTCCGCTAAAACAACTGGGGATTCCTCTTCCTTGAGCACCACGAACACTGAGAGGTGATGGGTATGGGCAGTGCTGAACAGCTGAGCCTTTCCCCACACAGCTGGAAGAGAAGCTGAGACCTCCCAGAAGTCTGCCCCTTACTGCAGATCTACTAATAGCACTAAATCCCCTCAAAGGAAACTCCCTTCTCTTTCCAGGAGAGTCCTAGGAAGGATTCCACACAGCCAGACACATGCAAGCACCAAGAAGCTTAATGGTACGTAGGACTCTTTCTCAGAAGTCTGCTACCCTGTGACACGAAGTCCTGGGCCATCACCAAAAGAACAGCCAACAAAATTCCTTGCGACTTTCTGTGACACCATCTTGGTGAGAATATTCAGCACCTCCATCTCTCGAAGGCCTGCGTTCAGCTGCAGTCTGCGGGGCTGAGTGCTTCTGCTGGGTGGGCTGCGCTGGGGGAGGGATGGGAACTGCCAAGCCATTATAAGGGACAATAAAAACTTTAAAGAGAAATAAACGATAGTTTGAAACTTTGTCAGAGCAAAGTGCGGGAGGAACACCAAAACAAATGGAATGAAAACGCGCTCTTGTAACCAAAGCAAATATATTTATGCTTGTTACAAGGAAATGAAAACAGTGCGTTAGGTTTATCGGTGTGCTAAGGTGACTTCTGTCTTACATCTGATTTTATGGTTGCTTTGACTCACTGGAAGGCACAAGCCGACTGTTTATACCCCTAATTCTGCTGCAGGACTCCAGCACTGCACAGAAGGATCTCCAAAGGACTACAGCATTGCTCAGGTGGATCTCTCAATCAGCTGAAAGGAGCCATCACTCCAAACTGTCTGGAAAGGTTTTTAACATTACATCCACCCAGAAGTGTCCCAAATGTCCTTGCACACCATCAGCTGTCTCTACAAAATTCACGTGGAGCTCATGTTGTTCGGTACAGTGACAGCCTCTGGTTAGTGGCACAAAAACACGGTTCAATTTACGGGCGCTCTGAAAACAAACCCCCGGGCCTGAAAGCAGCCCGCTGGTGGTCTCTGCGTCACGGCAAGGTGTGAGCTCAGATGCTGCTGTCTCCACTAGTGGGAGCAGTTCCACGTGGAGACGGACAGGTAGGTAGAAGTCTTTGCTCATTCCAGAGCCACCTGTTTTAAGATCCTGTCTAGCTGTCGTAAGAAACAGCTTCTCCATTGGCATCAAGCGACCAAGGCAAAGAGCGCGCACCTGCTCTGAAGCCTGGCACAGAGGACTCTCAAAGCTGCTTGCTTTGCAGGTCTGTGTGATCTGCAAGAGCTCAGCTGAAAGCCCCCTGGCCTTTCTGCTACCCGCAGGGAGAGATAAAGGTCAGGGCAGCTGGGCTCTGCTTCCCTCCTGCTCTCCTTGACAAACACCCAACGGATTCAAGAATTGCAGAGGAACAGCGAGGCATGCAGCACGAGCAGAGGGTTCACAGGTCCTCTGCGCAGAAGTGCAGGTCATTGATATGGCTGAGAATTTCAGCTCTTTGACTTGCTTTGAGCCTGCTACACTCAAAAAGCAACCTTATCATGCTGGAAAAAATACCCACGAGTTAACATTTCTCTCCAGAGCTTCCTCATTTCAGCAGTAAGCAATGCCCATGAATGGCATCACGTTTACAGGACTGCTTTCAGGTGGATACTATCTGTTGTAATATAAAACATGACTTTGCGTGGAGTGAAAAGGGTTAGCAGAGCAAGCTGCAGTTCCTGAAGCACAGACAATAATCACAGCTCGCTTTTCAGCAGGCCTTTCTTCCCACCGGTCTGTGTGCACATAATGAAATGCAACCTACCTCTGAGCGGCACATCTTGACGGAGCCAGCTCAGCAACGTTTGCTGCTGTCAGTTCAGCTGTTTGGTTTGCTCTCCACGTGGAACAGTGGCAGGGAATTTGTTGTTCACAAAAACAACAGCGGCAAAGACTGCCTGACTGCAGGACTCCCAGGCCGTGCCAGGTTATCAATCAGAATGCAGTCATCTTTGCCAAACCGGCAGGCGTCTCCGGTCAGAGTTTCTCCCACATGTCAGCGTAAGCCTTAATTCAGAGCGCTGAGTATGCCTTGCCTGACGGAGGACTTTCAGTCTTGCAGAACATTTCCTCTCTGTTTTTCACAGTGTCTTCTGAAAGCTTACGGCAACGGCCTAACACTGCTCAGCCAGAGGAACGGGGCTGGACTTGGGCACGCACACAAAAGCCGGTAGGAGAGCAGATTTCCACTACGAGTACCAGAAGAACACGAAACAAACCGCGGAAGAGGCTGTGACTGAGCTAAGTTAAAACAGACTTAAAACTCCCCCGTTTTCATTCCCTGGAAGCAATGATTTCCTGAAGTGAGGACAGTGACAATTCCTCCTTCCCACTTAGAGGTATAAACAGCTTTCGCAATTCTGGTTTCCAGCAGAGGAGAAGCTAATCAAATTACATTTGAGGAAAACTTTATGGAGCTCAATTTATTTTGAAAAGACTGCCAATGTCATTTACACTATTCCCCATTAATGGTTCTATTTCTGCTCTGAATAACTGATGGAATAAAGATTGGAACATGATTCAGCCACAGCTAACAGGCTTTCCTTCTAAATCATCCCTTTGCACAATCACAATTCTTGTGAATCGAATACAATGACCTGCCTGGGAAAAGTTCTTTAATTACAGTGACATTTCTCGAGCAAGACAGTAATTTTTACAGTCAGCTGGGACATTACCCTCAGACAGGGCTCAGGCCAATTGCACAGCAATGAAATAACTTTTACCAATTATTTTTTCCTTCAAACTTTGAAATGTTCTATGTTGACCATTCTGAGTAAACACTACTTTTTTGCCTGGGGTCGTGCACTGCAGAAAACTCAGCCAGCTTTATTCTCAATTCACCTCTGCCAATTCCAGGAGGATTGCATGGAGAGGAGAAAGAGAATATAACAAGAAAATGGAGGAACTAAATGGGGGAAATAAGTTTTAGATGGCTGAAGCCTTGCGGGGTTGAGTTGGGAAAAGCTGTACATCAGAGAGGACCGACAGGACATTAGTTAGAGGGAGCTCTGTAAATTGAGAACTAATAAGATAGCTCTTGAAAAAGTTTCAAGGGAAAGGTACCTCCACCAATGTCCTTCTGCTGACAGGCAGTGCACTCCACACACCAAGCCATCGAGCCGAAGGTAGCGGCTGCTTGCATACATTTTCCAAGTGTTGCTGTGGATTATTTCTTTTGGAGTTGCTGTGGATTCTTTCTTTTTGCTGGTGCTCTCACTGACGACTGCCAGAAGTGGAATCAGTTCTTTTTTCTTTGGCTGCGAGGTTTGTGTGTGAACATTCCCAGTCCTTCCAGCCGTATCGAAGTTGCAAAACATGCCACTTGCTTTCAGGGTGGCATAGTCAAATACTTATCTCTCTGTGCTAAGTCAAGTAGAAATTATTTAAATTAGATGGTGTAAGGAATGTCTTAAAAGGCCTGGAATATACTGTGCAGATAATTATAGCAAGGAAGTAGTTTGAACAGAATATCTTACACCTCAGAGGAAAAAAGATGCCCAAAAATAAAGACTAGATTGATGTATCAAATTGGAGTGTTTGGGGGACCCAGATTCCTGACATTATAAACTCCAGCAATCCAGTAGTGATCCAAACTACCTGCTGTATTGATCAAGTCAGGATTATGGAGAATGTTTAGAAGAGTCCAGCTTCTACAAAGGAAGACACTGAGATGAGATTCAGTCTCCATAATGCAGTGATAAAACAGCATCTGCCTGCAGCAGGGGAAGACTCCTCCTCTGTAACACTGACAGGGACTGATCACCCATCCTCTCCCCTTCTTGCTCCAAGAATACACAAGATCTGGCAGCCAAAACGTTACCATCTTTGCAGCTTTCAAAACAGATTTTCAGCTCAACTCCATGAAACAAGATCAGTTTTTACCAGCTGAGCCCTGGGATGCAGAGCAGACTTAAGCATTCTCCGAGTGGCATCCCCAGGTCCTCTTCATCCCTACTTAAGTGCCTGCAGCACCGGGACCATCCCCTACAAACCTCAGACCAGGAAATCAAATCACAACTCGCACTTGAAGGTACTGGAAATGAACAGGGAATCGTCTAGTTCGGACGAGCTGGGACGAGTTCTCCTCACTGCTGGGCTGCAGCAACAGCCACTACACGGCTCCTTTTCTGCAGCTCCTGCTCTTCACCTCCGTCACAGACTGTGCTCAGGAAGATTCGTCATTTCTGAGACTTGTGCTGATACCAAACACTCACTCTGGGGCAATGGATCACATCTCCCTCTACTCCCCTTTTGCTGAAGGAAATTATAAGACAGAAATGAGTGTATGTAGTGAAAGGAGATGATATGGTGGCTGGCAGTGTGGTAACAGCTTTCGGTATACGGACTAGGTTATGAGGACACAAATCTCCTTACATCAGCTCCCACTTCTGCACTCCCAGAAATCAAACTGCCCTCTGCGTATTAACAAGTACTTCACTGAGAGCTGGGCTATATGAACATCATCCTTCTGATGCAGATTACAGCCTCTTTCCCTCGCTGTCTCCACTTGCAGTCTGCACCAGACCGACACTTTGGGAAGCTGGTTTCAGGCTGTCCATGCAAACACCAGCAGGCAGGACATACGCAGCTATCCCTGTCTTCACCCCTCAGGGCTCTTCCCCAAAAAGTCCACCACCAAACAGGCTACGTGACCGTTTAGACAGCGGTAAGCTCCACGGTATTTCAGCTAGATTATGAATACCAATCATACGTGCTGCTGTAATTGCAAGATCTCCAACACAATTGCTGGAACTGTGCTGCTACAGCAGAAAACCTCGCGTACACGCTGTGTCAGCCAAGTCAGTCTTCTCCTCGATTAACAGTTATAATTGGTTGTTGATACAGAATTTTCTTTCCACGTTAGCTGAAGAGGTTAGAAATGAAGCTCAAAACTGAACACAAAATTTATACCGAATTATCATTCGTGTTCCAACATAAGACATGAAATAGAAAGATAAATTCTCTCCTCAGTTCACCTCACTGTGCTTTGTATAGCAACTCCTGCAGAACCAAACATTATTAACAATACTTAGGGAAAACTCCCACTGCTTCTGCTGGCAGTTCTGTTCACGTAACGGCTGCGTGATTGGGACGGCTGCTGGCAAAGTCCACACCTTACAAACCTGTTAACTGCAAACCCGTCAGGAACGGAGCCTGCACTGCCTGGCTTTATGGGAACGGTCCCATTTTCAACCTCAAGGTGCTCTAATGTGTAAAGTGTAAGAGAAGAATCTGTAAATGACGGCAAGTGATGCGAGTTGTGCTGCACGGAGGAAAGCTGTAACAGTGTGAAAACTTTGCTGATTACTCAAATGGGGCAGCAAATTACCTACACTGAATTGTATGAGATGTACGTGTAAACAGCTTCTGAATCTTTCTAACAGGTGGCACTTGGTAAACCAAGCTTTTCTCAAGGCAGTGGGTACAGTCCCAGACACGGAGCTTTGTCCACGGTAGTCAGAGTCCAAACACTGCACTCACTCAAAGAGATATTGTGGAAACCCTCTGCAAAATGATACCCACGTGTTCCAGGCACAATGGAGGAAATGAGAAAATTCCTCCTGTAAATCTGCAGTGAGGCCACATTGTTACGGCACCACGCTGCTTCTCCGTGGCAGTGCGTATGTGAATTTTGGCACCAGATTTATGAAATAAAGGCTGAAGGACTGCTATAAAATGGTTCTGCTTGCCTTTTAGAAGCAGCTAAATATCCCCTGCCTTCCAAGGAGTATATCAAGATCAAGCAATGCATCTGTGCTGAAGCAAGGAGCGACACCAGCCTTCGAATTTTTGTCTGTCACAAAGGGAAAATAAACTGCAAGTTATTAATGGGTCCATTTGCACTTGTTTTGGAGAAAGCTTATTCAGTTCCTTCCTCCGTTCTAACGTATTGACATTGCCAGCACACTCTGCTTGAATCCCAAAGAGAAAAATGGATTTAATATGTATTTAATGCGTGATTATCAGAGCTCCCAAATGGGAACAGCAAGAAGGATCACAGAAAACTAAGCCACCGACAACTCCAGGGTTGCAGGGACATATAAAGAGGAAGAAGCTTTTCCTTCCCAGTGCACACCAAAAAATATAGGAACACACCCCTTATCGCCTAGCAAACCAGTAGATTTGTTTCCACAAAGGCTTGCATGCCCTCAGGGAAGACATCATCATCAACCCTGGCTGCCAAAGAACTGCATCAGCAGTGAATGACCACAGCACTTCCCCTGTTGCCAGCTGACAAGGGGATGAGAAGAAAAGAAGCATTTACATCTCTGGGACACTGAACAGGTTGAAAAGAAAACCCGAGCTGGTTCCTTGGGAGGCGCTAAGGCCTCCTTTCAGGTTCTGGTTTCTATTCTGTTCCTTTCCTCCTCCCACCTCATTACCTGGCAATTTACCTTTCATTGATACTTGGAGGAAACTTCCAAGCAAAGGGACACAAGAAGAGAACTCTTCTACACAAAACAGCTGGGCGTACCGGAGGTGCTTCATAAACCGAACGGCTTTCCTTTGCACAAGTCCTTGCAGAACACGCTCACGTTCTCCCTTCTCTGCTCAAAGCCCACCACTTCTCTCCTGAAGCAGCAAAGAAATCAGTTTGACATTAAATGATACTCTGGATTTTTTTTTCAGGGGAAATCAGTTCCCCTCATCACCAAAGAGGACTGGATTTGTCTGCTTTTCTGCACGCAGCTGTTCGAGAACACTCTCCAGCCTCCTCTGAGCCACTGCCTAACGCTGAACTCTGCTCCTTGCTGTTGCTCTTCTGATCCTGTTAATTCCTGTCACCAGGGGAGGTGGCGCTGCTCATTTGAAACAAGTGGAACGATATAATGAGACAGAGGCAACCTGTTGCATTTCGAACTCCCCAGGATTTTTAATTAATCCATATTTTGTAACCACAATTAATTCTTTCTTTCGAATACTGGGAATACTAGAAATAAAAAACAGTTTAAAGTATTTTTTGGGGGGAAAAGACTAAATTACAGATGTGCCAAATCAGATGGATTTCACAAAATTCAGACTTATCATCTGCTTCTGGTGTGTATGTACCTGGCTGGCTGAAGACCAGACTGTTTGGAGTCAGTTTGCATTCCCTCATAACAGGAATACTCAGCTTCTCTTCTGAGAGTGCTTTTGGAAAGAGAGATCAGTTATTCTTGTTTTTTGTCTTGTTTTGTTTTGTTTTTTAATTGTTGTCATAAAGAGAGCTACTCCAGTGTCCAGTTACAGCAGCAAAGAAAAGAACAGGCAGAAAGCTTTTGAGGTAGCTCACACTTAAGAAGCAAAAGTGTGCTGGGTATGTATGATACCGATTACTCTAAAAATGAGCTCTGCTCTTCTCCTTCCACTGTGCTGAGATGCTTCAGGAGAACACGGCTGTGAAATACAGCAGCATGTTTTGCTGCTATGCACCGTCACAGCAACTGCTCAAGAGATAAAAAAAAGTGCTTGTCTTCAGTCTGTGAGTCATATAAAACCCAGAGCTGGCTTGCCACGTGTTTCTGGAGGGGTTTACTCTCAGGCGGTGTTTTTGTGTTGCCTTTGTAGGAATTTATGAGCACCAGCATCAGGTAGGCACCTGCCATCCGGACCACGTGTGGATGAAAATTACAAACAAGAGAACTGAGCTGCCAGCACGCTCTCTACCAGTTTTCCAGCCGTGCATCCCTACTTCCCCCAAGCTTGTAGGTTGATCCCTGGTTCCTGCTGCAGTAAAACTGCCCAGAGAAACGTAGCACCCATTCTTGACTTGTGAGCCTCTGTGGAAATACTCCACCTGAAGCGATGACTCTGAGCATTTCTGCAACATTCAAATGTTAATGCAAAATGTAATCCACAACATCCCACTTGAACAAACAGCAATCTAATACACTACAGCTCAATTACTTCCTCGGTCTTTGTAACAGGTGCTGTCAAATAAATCTACTGAATAAATCAGTCCCATTGTAACCACCAGGAAAGCTTTCATAACAGCATTTGCTGAGTGGGAGGATATTTTTCTCTCAGTTTTTTCTTACTGACAGTCAGATAAAAAACATACTAATCAAGAGAGATGTGCAATAAATGCCTTGGAAGTGAACTCCTGTTTATACTGAGGTCTCTTAGCCCACCGCTCATTTGAAGGCTCTGATGCTACCACAGCAAAGAGAACCGAGCCCTTTGGGTCCTGTCCATTTTTCACCATGGATGAACTGCAAGATGTCGAAAATACTGAAGCTGTTTGTATAATATTTTCACACTCAGCACTTTTGCATTATCTGTGCTTTATATTCCTAGCACTGCTTGTTATTTCTCATCCCTGGCTGAGTTTCAGTGGAACCCGAAAGGCTCCATCCCCGCAGATGTCCCTGCTGGAGGTCCCAGCAGATGAGTGGCTGTGCGCCTCCTCTTTGCAGGTGCACCCAGGTCCTCTGCAGAGTCCCAAGGTGGTCTGCGAGGGCTGGTGACAGATACAGCAATGAAGGAATGACAGATAAGCTCATCCCGGTGCCTTCCCATCGTGTCGAGAAGCAGACAATTAAGTCTCATCATTATTGTTCTTCAAAAGCAGCGAGAGCTTAATTGAAAAGCAATCCTGTTTTTTCAGATGCTTAATTTCCACTGAAGCTGAGAATCAGCTGTAGTTTTCTGGTGATGTCAGGATGCAGCAGAGACCTCTGCAATCCCTTCAACAAGCCAAATCTCAATGAGAAACTCGTACAGGGACATGGTAAAGCAATGGGTTCCGCTGGGGTACCCCATAGCAGCAGGCACTCACAGGGTAATACTTTTCAAGCAACACCAAGCACCTGAGTCTCTGCATCACTTCAGGACCCTTTTACCGAACCAGATGCACATTTTGGGTTCCAAAACTTTCCAAATAAGCCATTTAAACTCAAGGAAACTCCAAATGTTTTTATGGAATTTAGAAAAAGTCAAAAACAGGCTTTACTGGAAAGTTTAACGCTACAGGGGCCTTTTAATACTCTGTACTTGAGACATTACAGTCCGTTTCTCTGAATCATTCACCAGAATGACAAGTCTACTGCAAGGCAGGTATCTAATCTACCTGTGAAAGAAGTATATATATTACATCGCATATATGATGATCCCCCTCCCATTATCTATATTTTGTAGAAAAGGCAGTGGGATGTTCTCTGACAGGCAGGATACTGGGCTTGATGGATACTGGTCTGAGTTACTGTAGATGTTCTTATGTTTTGTTTCCTTTACCAGAAAAGACTTTTTTTTCAGTAAAGGGTCTCGTATTCTTCAGCAATTGTTTTATCAAACATATCTGTCTATATTTCTGTTACGCTGCTGCACTGTATTTGCAGTAAAATCCATTTTTGCTTTCTTGCCACTGTTTATGTAGTGCCCCTGAGTATTTCCTTCCCCCTTCTTGCTCTCCCTTTTTACTTTTAAAATGTTCATCAGAATGCACTGCATTTCTTTTTACAAAGCTCCGTGCTCTGGAAAATGGAACAAGAGAATGACAACTACTTAATATAGGTGTTCCCCGCCGCAGACGTTGCTTTTTTCTTTTGCCGGTGCTTTGCAGTAAGATTAAACAAGGGGAAGTGTCAGCTCTTTCTGAAATGAGAACAGTCTGTTGGCATCATGCAGCACGAACACAGATGCACAACACAAGATAAGTAGATAGCAGCTCTGCAACCATTATTCTTTTAGCTGAAATGTAAATACTTTTCCAGGGTCAGACCTGCTGGACTTCGGGGGGGGGGGGGGTGTTCCAAGTTCAGGAAGCAGCATGTCAACAGCAAGAGGGTCTCTGAAGAGAATTCAGAGAGAAGAAGGTAACGTGGACTAACCTAACAGGGAATGTCACCCTACTGCCATCACCATTTGAATTCTTCTGCCATTTTTCTTTTAATGCCATCAACAGAAGTTGGCTTGCAAGCCATGACAACTCCAGGGACAGTGAAAAGATGATTGCGGAAGCCCGCAGAAATGCTAACCAAGGAAATCCAGTAAAATGCAAAGATACAGGCACAGCTACAGTGCTGGACCACATTTAAAGACCCTCTACTACATCACTTCCTTTTGGGAAGTCTGTATTTTGGTCTGTGAAGTCTGTATTTTATCGGTACAGCATTAAGCCCTGTGTTTTCTGGCAAGGGCTGTACATAGCTCAGTTATAATGAATGAAATGAGCTGGTAACAGTTGGGTATTTATAGGCTCAGCAGGCTGATGCTCCAAAAAATCTGAAAGCATTTCAAAGTGCCTTTGGCTCCAGAGCAACATTGACAGTCCCACCAGCCTGTGGGGACATTCAGGAAGGGTCACAGCAGGAAGAATGACCATGGAAGTACCCTAAGCTTTCTGCTGAGCGTCTTCCAGGCCAGTTTGCAGAGAGTGAAAAATAAACTGAATCATTAAGATATGGAAAAACAAGACTGCACATCCAAGATTCTTGTGAATATGAATACAGAAGCCAGGTTCTGCATGATTTGCTCTCCAGGAGCTCACTCATGAGTAATGATGAGGCACTGAGCTCACTGGTTTGCTTAAGATAATCGAGTTGAATATTGCTAATCATTAAAGACACCAGATAGCTTTGAGGAAGCTAAGTGTCTATCACGCATACAGGTGAAACAGGTGAAACGCTTCCTGCTTCCTGAAAACCTACGCTCCAAAACCCGGCAGCCCCGCAACCTAGCAAAGCAGCCACTGATACCACAGAGCCCTGTGCCTACAGGCAGGTTCCTGCACCACAGTGTCAATGTGGCCCAGGGGACCAAGGTACGAGGGCTATGAACCTGCCCCCGCATGAACTCCAACGGCACTGAAGGCGCCACCCAGATAAGACTGCAGGTTTCACCCGCTCTGCGGTCATGTGTTTGCGTTACACGTTTCCCAGCTGCCGATCCTACCTACCTGCCAACCCAAGACAGCAAGGCCTCTTTTTTGGAGAATAATGATCTTTTCCGTCTCCGCTATGAAATATCTCAGAACAAAAAAAAGAGAATCCAACAGCAAAGGCGAATTCTAGCTAGTTACGGTGCTGTAAGCGAAGGACAGATGGAAAAACTGAGACTAAACCATGTTCTACTTACTACAGACGAGAGGTCCATGTTTACCATCCTCCTGTCGTCTAAGTCGACTGGCTGGAGGCCGGCAACATTGAGCTGGACGGAGGAGGTTCTGTACACAAAGCCCAGCAGCCAGTCCCCCCTAGGAGCAGAGCAGAAGAAGAGCATGAATAAACGCTGGTGCTAAACCCGACACAACACATGCTCGCTCAGAGCATGGGGAGAACAGAGGGGAGAACACAGATTCCTGGGACATAACAATGTAAATCTTAGTTTAATCCTGATGCACGGCGGTAGTTTCATGACATTCGGTGGGTTTATGAACCTGACCCTTCTATTTATTTCTGTATCAGCCTGGAGACTGCAATACATTCACCTGTTTTATCTTTTTCATAGGTAGAAGTTCTCCAGCCCGTAGAGAGCTGTGAACGTGGTGAGGTCTACGATGCCAATATTGCTGACAGAAATGTCAACAATGAAGCCCCTCGGAGTGCTCCTGATTTATAGGTACTGTACAAATCCATAGCTTCAATGACAAAACTAGAGGAGTCTGTGCCCACTATAAAGCACTGCCGTAAATCATTGGGACAGTCGCAGGGTAGACTCCAGCATGACGAGAGGAGGTGATGCATCCTTTGGAAATCCTAAATCTGTTCTCCTGTGCAGAACAGCCTAAAACCCAGACACTTAAATACCTCCACAGTCTGCAGAGCAGATTTAAGCTGGATGTGGGTAGTATGTGTACTCTGTGATGGCAGCAGATGAAATGCACCCGCACAAGAGACTGTTTCTGGCTGCTCTTGTTCACTCCAGAATGGTCTGCGCTAAAACGTGTAGGTCAATTTTGCACAGAGCTCTGCAAAATCCCTGCGACACATCCACACTGCATCAGTCACTTTTTGATCCATTACCCCACTGCTACTGAGGCACGGGTTCCTTGAAAAGCTCGCTGAGTCTTAACTACTAGTTTAGTTAAGGTTTTCCCCTAGGAATTTGTAATCCTGCTGCAAAATTGAGTGTGACAACCCTGACAGCTGGCTTTCACTCCCCAGGTACTTTCAGATTTCGAAGCTGAAGGAGATGAACTACAGTGGACTCAAGCTCAACAAATTGTGCCCAGATCTGATCTTGCAGGAGGATTATTTAATGTAATTCATCTGACCTAAATACAGTTACTCCTGAAGTGACAGAACGAGGACAAAATTTATATAAGCAAGAGACAGGAGAATGAGATGGAGGTGGGGCTTTACCAAGAAAGGTTTGTAGAATCCCCCTCTCGTATCTAAAATCCTCACACAAACTCTGTCTCGGTTACCTCCTCTAGCTGCCCCTCATGCTGAGGATCTTTCAAATTCAGCAGTTGAGGGCAAAGCAGAGAACTAACGTGGAATTTTTCCTGGCAGTCTCCTCACCTGCTTTCTTCCTATTTGTGAGCAGCAAGCTGCGTTTTCTGCAGCATTTTTTTCATTCAACATTCAAGCCAGGGGCTAGCCAAAGCAAAGAGACTAACCAAACCGCTGCACGTGCAAAGGCACAAATACACACGCTGTATTATTCCAACAGCACATACAGGCTTTGAAACTATAACAAGACAATTTCTTTTATATTTTAGAAAATGGAGAACATGGAGCTTTTTGCACTGAAATTGATACTTGTGTAACACAGGGAGGAGCAATATTCCCCAGGGCAAATTCAGTTATATGCAACAGTTGCTATCATTTATGGTTTCTTAGAGGAACAGAGAAGCATTCCTAAATCCCAGTCACTAACAGACAGGAGGCAGCAATTGCTTTTTCCCTGTATCACGTGAAGAAAGACTGTAACTGGTGTGCACATCCAGCACCCATAATAACTCCTGTATTCCAAAAAAGACAAAAGCAACATTATTCAGATGTTTCAGCAACATTATTCAGATGTTTCATTATTTCAGATGGGATTAATGATTTTTTTTTGAATGCTTCTAAATCCTTTTATTTAATTCTTCCTTGTAAATTAATACACTATTTCAGATGCACAGTAACACAGTAATTTCTCATCTTATACACGTGTAAGACATACGTATGTGTGTATGGAAAGTACCAACAGCATTTGCAACTGTCCTTGATCTCTGGGTTTGTGGCTTTATAAGCTGTTTTTACTCACAGTTACATGTTCTTTGCTAATCTTCTTGCCTGGTTATTTCTCAATTTATTTTCCCATGCTCTTGGTCTTCCCTGCTTCATTCCTTCCTTTTCATTTCCCTCTTCTAACTGGGCTGGTAAGCAATGTTATTGTCACAATTCTCTTCCAATCCAGCCATTAGGTTTGGTACTGTCACTTGAATTAATAGCTTTTGCGCGATTGCTTCAGCTGCTTCTGGCCTCTGAAATTCCCTCTTCTCAGCCAGCAGCTCTCACAGCTCTGCAGAGCAGTTGTCTGCACAGTTTTTAAAGGCTGACTTTTAGTTTCAAGGTAACCTTTCTATTCTTTCACATCTGTAGTAAATTTGCAATGGCTATTCTAGTTGTACCTCCTTTGTAAGTAAAATATCTTGCTCATGTGGGCTATCTTGACCAGAAACTGAGTCTAGATAGAAAAACTCAAAACTCTTCCGTTTGCTCGAGCTCCTTCCCTTGCACAGCAATTTTCACATCTTGTTCTCCATGAGCACCACCTAATGAATTGTACCTAAAACTTTAACAGATTTCAATTCACTTTCTTTATTTTTAACTGTCAGTGAACTTACCGGCTGCATTTGTAGACCCTTACATAAAGGTGAGATTTAAGGGGGCAACAGAATACGTCAAATTATTCACACAAACACATTGACCCAGCTTCAAACTGCCACAGCGATATAATGCTGCCACAGCATGAACAGGACCTACATCTCAATAACCAGTATAACTGTGCAGCACAAAGTCAAAAGCTGGATACCAAACAGTCTCGAACCGTCTCCTGAAGGCTGTCATCTCCAATTAATCTGACAGAGAGACCTCTGGAGGGAAGAGACTGGCACCGTTGTCTCTGGCACTACCGAATCAATGCACTCACCAGCTGAACAAACATTCACTTACAGAATGTTTAAAAGGGATAAATGCACAAAACCATTTCAAAGTGACACTAGCATAAGGAAGCAGGGGACTGCGCACTTACTGACCTGCAGTAACCATTTATGATCCTGCCCGACACCACTTTTGTGAGAGCTTTCCAGTACTTGGCTTCACCTTCCACTGGAGCTCCCAGTAAGACCACATCTTCAATGATCCCCTGGGAGTCTATCAAGGCAAAAACAGAACAGGTCAGATTTAGAAGATGGATCAGAGAATACACTTTACACATACATGAAGGAATGGTATATTCAGAAGTGCACTACAGAAAAACCACCATTTCTGTGGTTTAAAGACAGAAGCAATGAAAAGGAAGATCTTAAGCAACTTTTTAGCTAAGCATTAAGTGTCTGCAGTTCCAGTTGTAATCAGTAAACGTGAAAATTAGAAACCCTGAGACAGTGAAAGGAACTGGGCTGATGGCAAGAGGGAGAAGTGGGCTGGCCTCTGTCCAGACAGAGGTAGTTCAAGCAGCAAATATGGAAAGTTGCTTCCACCGAGCTATTGATCTGGGTTTGTGTAAAGCTGAACTATCACATTTTGAAATTGGTGAAAGGGACTGACATTCTACATAATGAGAGTACGTTATAAATGAAGCACAATAAACTCTTCCCACAGCCAGTCCTTAGAGCTGAGCGCATGAAAAACATCACCTGTGCTTGCAACAGAAACTCCCCCAAATTCCTTATGTTGGACGATCTACCAAACTGGTTTGATTTTCTTGAAGAATACTTTAACCCTAATACCCAGGGCACAATTTGCTGAAAAGGTACGTTGACTTGCAAGCATAATAAATCTTCCTCTCCTATCAGACAGCTGCGGCTGGGAAATTTCAGTAGAAATGACTGAATGAAAAATATTGGGCAGCTCTGCTACAGACCTGAATTAAAATTTAAATATTAATGAGCTCCTACACGGCAACTCCTGTCATCTCAGGACAACAAGAGACAGTCTCAGTCTAGCTGCCATTCAGACGGTACGTGGGGCTTAGGTCTTTTGTAGTTACACTTATGTGTAGATATGGATTTAAAGACAGGGAAAGAAACTCCTAAACAATATTTGTTATATATATATATATATTAATAACCCTTCTTTGTAAAGATACATCAAGCACCTGGTGCCATAGCAGTTAAATGAAACTCACAGCACTACAGTCTCCAGGATCTCACGCACATGCCATGCCAAATCAAAACTCTCCAGCTGTGGGAGACCTGCATTGACAAGGTGTGAGCTGAACCATTTTCGGGCTGGTGACTGCAGTTTGCAAAATAATATGCTGGAATTTATGGGGAAGGGAAAGTGAGAGTGTACCACGTCGAGCTATGACGGAGAGGTGATGCCTGGCTAGCCTTTTTAAATGGAGATCAGTTGGTTTCTTTTCCCTAATAGCAGTAAAGACGTAGCACTCACTGCAGTGCCTGCCTCTTTCTCTGTGCAATGTAAATCCCAGCACCTGACAGCAATCCAAAAGAGCGCTTGTGGTATTATTTCTTATTGCAAAGCAAATTTTGCACAAATCGAGAAAACAGCAGAGAGCTAATCAGTTTTGTTAGTGCAATCTGTGAGCAATAAAGTCCTGTTTCTGTAATTATGGGCAACAAAAAAGAAGCCCAGAGCCTTGCAAACAGGGAGCTTGTTCCAACCAATGTACCAAATTCCATGGCCACAGTGTGAGCCAACTATATAAACGAACAGCTAATTCATCAGGATCCCGAACATTTGGGCAAGGTATTGGAAGCTTTTGTTTCTCCAGTCCTGCGTACAGCTAATTTCTTGCTCAGACCAAAAAATGTTCAGCCTTAGCTGAAAAATACCCATTTTCTTTGAATTTTGCCGGAGGGGGACAGAAATCTGACAACAGATCACTAGCCTACATAGTTACAGGCACGCTAGATAAATTAAATGTATTTCACAGTTTGCAAATCTTTATACTGATGAGGAAAAACAAAGTCTGCTTAAGCAGGAAAACGAAAAAAAAAGCAATTACCGATGGGCAAAAATTACTGACTCATATTTGTCCAGAAAAGTTGTGGAAGATCCAAGCTACCCCAGCGGCTATAAACTGTCTTCAGGAGCTGGGCTTTCCTGTGCCTTTAGGGTACAAAGCACTGGGCAACGAGGAAAGCATCTCATCAGGTTAGTCCTCACTGGAAAGAGAGCAAGAGTGGAACTGGGCCTCTCCCTGGGCATTGGATCCAGTGCCAAGAAAAGTGTTTGATGGCAGAGTTTGGCAGCAGTAACGCTGATATCTAACCACAGCAGAAGACAATAACCTAGTGGCATTATTAAACAAATATATAATGTGTGACACCTCACTTAAGCACAGTTTGGCTTCAAGTTTCTCCATTCCTGCTTCTAAGAGGCATTATCAGTTTTCATTAATTTACACTTCTTATTTCCTAAAATGCACAGGGGTCACAATGAACAAATCCAACCAATGACCTTCCCCTGCAGCAATGTGTCTCTGACAGGGGTCATTACTGCATCTTGTACGATTTTCTGGAACCTACTAAGCTCTGGCTTCCAAAGTCAGTTGTGATAAAGGATCCCGAAGGTCATTTAGTTGCATTGCAGAAGAGCATATTCTTTTAACAAACTTGGAATTTCTGCCATGGTGTTTCACTGAATAATCCATGATTAGTTGTTTGTCCTCAGAAATGCCACTGCTATCTGGACACGTAAGGCCTGCGTGGCTAAGCCTTGTCTTTCTTTTGTAGGGGACATCCGAGTCCAAACCCATATCGGTCTCAGATGTTCCAAGTCTCAGCTTTATTCCTTCTGTGGCTCGCACCAAAATGTGCATGTGAAGAAAGCCTTGGCAAACTGTACTGAACATGCTGCTTTTCATCTCACATACAGCTCAGCTTTCATAATTCAATTAAGGAACTGAAAAAATAGCGTACAGTGGGGAGCTGCTATGACACACAATTAACAACGCTTAGATTGCTCAGCAGCCAAGCGTAAAGACCCCATCCGATTTCCTTTCAAGTGTTCATCAGCTTTGGCCCCACTTTATTAGAGTGAGAGACAACAGACCATGAAAGAAAAGCCTGAAAGTATCTCAGCCCCTGCCATTCTTAAGACACAAAAGGAGTAGGTCTAGGGCCAGACTAGGATCTGGGTTCTGCCTTCAGTGTAACTCCATTAGGATCGTTCTGGATTTTATTTGATTTATTCTGAGAACAGAATTCCTGTATTTGAGGACTTCCACCTTGAACCAGAAGTTAAGTTCTGGTATACTGCTGTCAACAGAAACAGTGCTGACCTTCTCTGTCCTCACTTGACTTTATTCCCACCTTCCTGGACTTTATTGAACATTTTTTTTCATAAAGCTCCTTATTTATTAGACTTTCTGTGAGGGTGAACAGTTAATGAATTAAATGAGCTACGCAGGGGGGAAGACGGGCTGCACATGCACACTCACTACTGACTCAACTCCAAGACGCAATTTACATCAACTGATCATAATGATTTTATTCTTTTTCTAAATTAAAAATAGAATCTATTAATAAACAGGACCACAACGGGTAATAAATTGACAGATGGTTTTATACTTGACTTTGGGGGAAAATTACCATGAAAATAGCAGACGACAGCGGTATTTCAAAGACTTAAATGGAAGGGAGGACTCATGGAATCAGATACAACAGATACAGAGAGCTGCCAATAAAGGCAAAGCATCCTCTGCCAAGATCACAGCGGCTGTGGGCAGCTCACAGACTGATCTGGGAGTCCAATGGCACAAAATGTCAAGGCTGTTGTTTACAGACTGGTGCCCAAACCATGCTGTAAACCGCACTGGAAGACAGCGAATTTAATCTACTGAGCTGGTGGATCTGGCAGGAAAAAAAAAAATGCATTTCACAACCAGTTTTTTAGGTTTCTGTTTGATCCTAAAAAATTCAAGCTCTGTTCCAGAAGAATTTTTCCTGTTGGAAGAAAAACTTCTGTACGGAAAATGAAGAAAAGGATTAAAAGGTGAAGTTTACCTTTTTCTTGAGCCATCTCCTGCAGACAGAAATAAATGACTCTGGCACCCAGACTAAAGCCAATCAGTGTGACAGGTCTCTTGCCCTAGGAACAAAGGGAAGGAGGAAAGGCCATCAAATACTGTGCTAGACCAAGAAAGAGAGTCTGGCCACGGGATCCCTGAGACCCTGACGTGCAAAGCTTCTGCTTGTGCTTTTAAATGTGAGCAATTCTGTCAATTGCAAAGGGAATATCTATCCCTAAAGTTTTGCACAGTTCCATATTCAGAGCACCTGTGTATTTTGTATTTTTTGATACTCTGAAAATCAATTGAAAGAACCCAGTGACAAGACGTTACTCAAACAGAAACAAACCAGACACTCACTGTTTTGAAATTTCCAAATGAAGTCTAATTCAAGAAGTAAAATGTTTCTGGAAATGTTTTGATAAGCAGAAAGAGAAGCTGTAATAGAAAAATATCGGTCCCCTCTAGATTTGAGACTGAATTGCAGCAGCACTGTGTGGCTGTCATAAAAATGATGTGCAGAGAGCTTTTATTTTGAATAGCCTAATAAGATTTTCTTTAAGATCAAAGAGAATTTAATCTCAACAACAATGAAAAATGGTCTTTGTATTAACTAGGGAGCAGGTGTGATGTCTAGGACTCCCTAGACATCACGCTAACTAGTTGTAGATTCTGCAGCACGCTGAAATGTGTGTTTTCACAAAAGCTAATGCTTAAAAGGCAGTAACAAATGCCACCAGGAAAACAAAGGGCTTGTATGAAATAAAGTTTATTGCCTTTCCCATGATTGTATTTTTATGAGAAATTAAGTTTGTTTCTACTCTGCTGTTTCACATTGTTATTTATGACATGCAGCTCTAGGGCCACAGCTCCCACAGGGCTCCCCTATAACACATCCCGGACTGGTGTGGCTGTGCGACTAACACGGGGCCAGCAGAAAACAGCTTTCCCCTCCATGCCAGTGATAGCCCAGCAAATAATGGCAGGCTTCTGGGGGGCAGAAATGGCTTTTGCAAACCTTCTCAGGGAGGCTTCTCAGGTCTGTCACTTCTTTCAGGTACCAGCCCACTCCACTTGTCTGTTTGGGGTATTTTATTTCACCTCTAGTTCAAGCCTGCATCCCATTTGGACACATTTCTTCTTCCTTGACAAGTCTTTAAGACCCTGCTGCTCACTCTCCTTCCCTCCCTCCCTTTGCAGTTTGTGAATGCCCTCTGCTTTCCTCTCTCTCATTTTAGCTCATATCCTGCCTCTTGTTTCACAGGCTTCCAACAGAAGCACAGAATTACTCACCATAATTGTGCCTGTGCACCTACAAAGTACTTATTGAATCGCCTGAAGGGCAACATCCATGTGAATCTGTGCTCATAGCCACTTTCATGTTGGTGCTTCGCAACTACAGCAATGCAGGGAAGTGCATTTACCATAATGGGTCAGTATGTGCTGCCTTTGCTTGTGTGCCTGATAAAAAGACTGCGAGCTACTGAGATCCCTTCCCCACTACTTCCCCACTTTAATTCATCCCAAGAGAAGAGAGCTGTCAGAAAGTACAAACATCCAGCTCTTCTCCTTCTATTTCAAAGGATTCTGTTTGCTACCTTTCAGTGCTGGATTTTCCTCCTTAACTTCGTTTGCAAGAATACTACACGGGCATTGTCATAATTATTCCACAATTAAGTCTAATGAAAGCCTGTGTAGATAGAGCTTAGGATCAATAAAAGTAGAGAGAAGCTGGATTCTTCTATTAGATTATTCTATGTGTGTTCTGGTATCATTTAGACAAAAACACAGCTCATGTTGCATCTGATGCTAAAAAGTATTCTCTTATACTGTTTTGCTGTGCCTCTTAATTCTCAGTGAATACTTTTAACACTCTGTATTCTCCTTTCCACCTATCCTTACTTCTGTTCTCAGATTTTTCACTAGGCGAGTTGCCCGGCTGTTTTGTGACATGCTTAAGCTATTTATCAGTTATGACCTGGATCTCTCCTTCATTTAGGAAAGCTGTGGGTTAAATGGAACTAATCTTAGCAGCAATTCTCTGATTAACTTGGGACCTCTTACTTTTCCTCACTGAAACGGATATATGCTGGTCACCTTCACGCATCATTTTTTTCATTTTATGAATAATTTTCTTCTCCCAGGAAAGATAATATTTGATAGTGGATTAGCATCACTATAAAACCTCCTCCCCGTGGGCCAGATCCCCTCCAGACATTATTCCTGGATAACTTCTAGACAATTACCTGCTGTCGACTGAGCAGTATATGTGCTAGGTGTTTGCCTACTTCAGCAGACCGATGGAGACACACGCCCCAGGGATTGTCGATGACACTGGCAACAGTCAAGAGCGAAGTTGGCCAAGTCAAGGCCGTGACAATACCTGCAACACACAAAGCAAACAGCGCCGCACAGTCACAGACCTGGGCCGCTCTTAGGAAATGTAAAAGGCAAGACAGTTCACTGAAGTTAAAAGCTAAACCTAGGACCTTTTGTTATTTTCAGTTCTTCTTTCTCAAGAGCTGATCTGAGAAATGTTTTGCTAGACTAAAGATAAGAAAGAATCTGATGTTCCGATATTGAGGCAAACAGACTCTATACATGAATGTAACTTGGATGTTTGAAAGGTTTATGTAAAGCACTAAAACAAAGGGTAATAATATAGAGAAATAAACACAGACACACGTAAAGAAGGGTGTTTCCAACTGTAATTTTAAAAGACCAAGTCAATGACACAGAGGCAGAGCAATCCAGGAAAAATTATAGGTGTGGCAGAGAAGGTTCTCAGGAGATTTTTGCAGGGCGATGCCAACATTGCCAAAGGAAATGCCTTCCCAGATATCCTCCTTGTTTAGGAAAACTACTTTAAATAAACACCAATAGTGAAACTGCACAAGAGCAGACGTGATACGATTTAGGTCCTTACCTGACAAGACAGTAAATTTTAGGGCTTCTTGTGCCATCATGTTAACAAACCCATTCAGCAGGGAATCTAAGGCGCTGCCAAGCTCCATCAAGTACTTGGATTCCCAGGCCAGACAATACTGCTCACTCGACTGCAGCAGGCTGCTCCACGGTGCTGTGAAGCTCCCTGAGAAAAGTCGCAAACATGGAATTCATGTTCAGAGAAAACACAACAATGGTTGACTCCTGGCAAGATGAATACAATAAAGAGTGAGAAAAGAACCTGCAGAGCACTGGAATGTACTGTGATACTCAGGAATCATATTTAAAAATACTGTTAGATTTCAACTCCTTTTTTTCCACTATTTTACAATAAATTTTGGCTTTGTGAATAATCCCACAGCTTTAGCTGCCTTGCAATAGGCTTCAGTGTGGACAGAGATACTGCGCTCAGGCTTAGACTTTGTGACCTGTTCAATTTTCTCAGAGACTGCCAAGGCAGATGGGCATTAATACGGATTATGTCAGGCATTAAGGACATTCCTCCTATCATCAGACATCAGGCCAAGTCCTGCAGCTTCATCTTCTCATGCAGACCAAAGGAATGCCTGTCATGAAGCAGATGAAGTGCTGGATGGCTGCATGGACTGAGTCCAGAGACATGGAAAACATGTGTGATCTTTTCAAAATCTACCAAAGAGCATCTTCCAAGCACTTTCGTTAGGCGGGCAAGGATTGTATTAATGGCTCGGTCTGAAAAGAAGTAATCTGCATTTGCAGATCTAGACTGCAATTATTTTTATTTTGCCATCTAACTTAGCCTCTCTGGTTTACTCTTTTTTTCCCTCCAGAGGCTAATCAAAAGTAGTGCCTGAATATTTGAGAAAGAATGGATAACTTACACTGTGCGAGTCTAACTTTTGCCTGAAAGAACAATTTTTAAGCCACACTCTCTCCTGTTCATCTTAGTTAACTAGACCCCTTCCCAAATTGTTCCTTCTCCAAACAATGCATGGCAAGTTGAAGAAGCTGCTGACCAAAGTGGCATGCGTGAGCCCCGTGCCAGATCTCACGACAATGTTCTGTCAGGTTTGTGGACATACAAATAGGCAGCTAGTGAGAGGTCAAAAATCACAATGTGTTCTGTAAAAATCCTGTCCTCAATCCCTCTGTGTTAAAGAGCCATGCAAGTGTGTAAATAGACAGGCACAGCCACAAGAAAGAAAACGGATGACAATTTTAGTTTTATTTTTTTTTAAACATTATAGCAGATTGCTTCTTATGGAAGAAGAATGCATGTCATTTGTAACTCCCTTTTAAGGGCAAACAGACACCAAAATGTTCCTGAAGTTTGTAAACTCGTTTTTATAACAGTGCCTGGGAGCCCTCCAACCCCAAGGATTTGGATCCCTGGCAAGAAGACAATGAGAAAAGCAAAAGCACAGTACTGCAAAGTGAAAATAACCTTACTCTGACAGCAAGCTGCAATCCAGCAAGCAACAGGACAGACATTAATGATATCCAATGTTAATTAGGATGCTTCTGAATAAATTGGCAGCTGTTCAGTCAGGTTGCTGAACAGAGCAGACAGTTGACACATTTTATATGACAAGCTATACTAGAAACTAAAACACTACAAACTTTTCAAGGCTGTCTGTAAGTTCACTTCCTTAGTGTTCTGCTTAAGGGGATTTACTCGACACAACTTTCTTGCCAATAAACTCATTAGATTCCAAGAAAACAACATTTTCTGTTAATTCCTGGAGGATAAACATAAGGTCTCAGAGGTAGGTGAGACACTGAGTACTAGTGGTGGAAGTCATCAGCCCCAACCAGACCCTTCCTAACAAAATCGGACAAGATTTACTAACAGAAACAGTCCAGGCTCCTCTCAATTTCTTCATCTTGCTCTTACCATATTTGCCAGCGCACAGCCATCCAGTAATCGCTATGGTGATATGAAGCTGCTTTCCTTCAGTAAGTGGGAGGAATTCAAATTCTTCTATGGCGCCCACACGCTTCTTCATCTTGTATCCTACGCACAACAAGACAGAAACACAAATCTCAGAAATCGCACAGCAAGGACAGACTCTGCTAACAGTAGAAGTTGACAGGAGATTACTTGGGTCTTAGATTGGGATTTTTCCTTTACAAACCCCTCAGCAAGACCATGCATTACTTGGTATGGAGCCAATATGATCCTTCTGAGCTTATGTGACCTGTGTGAATCCCAGCAGAAGGCATTTTTTGCTGCAGACCAGACATCAGCTGTAACAGCCACTGCTCTTCATAGCAGCATCTTTCTAATCCAGAGCAGGAAGCTTTCATTTCTTTCACTTAGCTGCATATCAAATACTATTTCCCGGCTTGGTCATCAAGGGCTACACAGTGTCTTAGGCAGCCTTGAAATAAAAGTCAGTTCGAAGTTATCAGATCACACTTTGAATCGCTTCCCTTGCTCGTCAGAGCAGTCATTAGCTCTGCATTTTAGAACACGATCCTGTGCCCCAGTAGCTGAGCAACATGCAGGCACTCTCTTACCAGTAAGGCCAGCTCCAGCGGCTCCAAAAAGGGATGCCATGACAGCAATTCCAGCAGTTGAACCTAAAGCAGCTGCCCCTGCGCTTCCAATAACAGTAGCAGCTCCAGCAGCAACCAGAGGGGCAGCAAGACCCCCTGTCAAGCCTGAAGAGGGAACAAGTGAGATCACCAGTCTAGTACCACGTACAAAAAACAAGCAGTCATTTCCCTGTGCTGCCTGAGTAGTGCTAATGCTACCGAGAGTATAAATGGTGCCCTATTTTGCATCACCAATAAAGGGGGCTTTCTGAGACCACCCCCAGGCCCTGAATCTCTGCACTGACTGACTTCAGTAAATATGAAGAATAATTTAAAAGTCAAAGGAAGAATGGGTAAGCTATGCCCTACTTGCTTAGGACACACTGATATAGTCACGTATTACTCTGAATTTGGAGTTGAAGATGTAATCATTTTATAACACAGGATTATAAGAGGGGAAACCATCTTTTAAGGATGACAACCTCAGTTTAGTATTTTCCCCGGATGACAACTTAGTTTTGTGATTTTACTTCATGGTGTGTACACACCAATGCTCCTTAACAAGCCAGCTCTGAGTGAGCTAGAGCACGTCCCAGAAAAACATCGTCTGAAATTCTCAGTCTCCTCTTTAGCATCTTTACACCGACCCTCCACCATGCATTGAGAAGTGCTCCATCAAAGCCAACGGGTTTTCACTAGAATGACTTTTTCAGCTAATTCTTTCAGTTTTCTTTTTGTGTGGCTGAAGATACTTTCCATGCCTTTGAGTATTTTTTGGATTTTGTTTTGTTTTGTATCTGAAGTGACGTACTACCTTTAGACTGGCAAAGAAAAGTAATGAACACTTCAAAATTACAGCCTGGACTAAGAGGTATGTTGGCTTCTGTTGCTAAATGTGCAAGTCAGAACCCCCCTCCCTGCCCCTAGTGCTGCACATACAATTCAGGAGCAAGCCTCTGAAATGCCCAGAGCAGCCTCACCAATCACTGTTCCACCCCCGACGGTTGCCAAGCCGATCAGCAGGTATCTCTTCAGCTTCTTTCTTCTTTCCTTCTTTTTTCTTGAAACTTCTGCAGTTCTGCAAGGGAATTAGAAGCACAAAAGCCGATGAAAAAGCCTGACAGTTAACAATGCTGCATCAAAATCTGCTTACGTTCTTCTCAACGTCATTTTCCTACTGGGAAGAGTAAAAAGTACCATGCAGGTGTGGACTGGGATAACACATTCAGATTTATGAGGATGGACATAAAGCCACAGATTTAAATTGAAATAACTGAATTGCTTAGTAAAGCTAACAGATGTTACTTACTCAGAAAACACTTCCTAATAGGAGTGAAGCTTGTAAAAAAAAAAAAGAAACAAAGTCAGAAACATTTCAATAACTATATACTGCCTCTGTGTCTTAAAATCTATTGCTGTTCTTAGAAGATGGAAACCAGTTTTGCATTATGCAGTTAATTCTCTGTGTCTAATGGAGAAGAACTGGTTCCTACATATGTGATGTATTGGCAGACTGCATTGGAGAGACTTTCACCTCTAGGCTGCAGACAACCTGCCAGGCTAATTTGACCCCTTTTAACTAGTTATTAGTTGTGAGATGCTGCAAAGTCTGGTCAGACTGAAGGCATGCATCCAAAAAGAAGGCAGACAGTGAAAGCTGATGGGTTCGGCTCATGACTTCTGCCTTCAGGGAAAGAGCTTGACAAAAAGGAATGGTCTGTTGCTACCAGAGAGGGGAATTCCAGATCCTGCACCCTCCAGATCCTCTCAGACACAAGTCTATTTCTAAGAATTCAGGGCTGCAAAAAAAAAAGACATTTGGTCTGATTATGCATAAATTACTGTAACAAAGATGTTAACCTTTCTGATCACTGCACCGTGCAATTTGCAGTGCTCTGCGCAGTGCCAGCGAGGGATTCCCTACTGCCAGCAGGAGCAGCGTGTTCCTCCTGAACCAAACTAGTCACACGCCAATATTTACCACGTCACGCCCCATCCCCACTGCACTCTGTCAGCATGTGCAGGAGCAAGATTTTACCTTGGGGACAAACAGCAGGGATGCTAAGACTGGGTTATCTCAGAGCAGCACCGATGCAGATCGGACATCACTGGGGTGATCTGCAGAACAGACACAAGGCAGTTCTCCCCTCCTTCATTTATCATTAAAGTCACAGGCTGCTCCTGCCGAAAGCTCACCCAGTACATAGCTGCGTGACAGATGGGAACTGCTTGATGTTCATTAAAAGAAAACCCTGAGTGCAGACAGGACTTTGAGCAGCAGTTGTGATATCATCAAGCCGGAGGGTAACTGCCACGACTGCCAGCTCTCACTTTTTAGGGCACAGCCTGCTGATCAGTTCCTTGAGGCTGTGAGTGTATTGGATCAGGGCTGGATGCAAGTACAGCAGGTTAAATAACGTCTGTGTCATGTCAATCCGACACCATTGTATGTAGACCTTTGGCACTGATCAGGTATTCCTAAATGAAAGCAACCCTGCAAATGTAAATGATTACTGTTGTAATCACCTACGCACCGATAACATTTTTTTTTCTAATGGTGCAGTTCTGTGAAGCTTTCTGTTTTGGGTTGAGCAACAGAGCATCAAGAAATCTACATAAAATCCACCACGACTTTTACCCCTTATATTATATACCACACTTGTCCTAGAGACCCTATTACAGAAATAAAGTAAATTCTTCTTCCCTCTGACTGGTGCAGCTCTCCAATACACCTGGGACCATTCTGCTGAACGCTGAAGGCCACTGTCAGCTAGACCTAAGAGCTGCTGTGTTTGATCTGGACTAAAGGCCAGATTCTCCAACTGTTCATAAACAAACCAAACAATGTTAGTATAAAAAAAAATAATTAGAATTTGGCCCTAAATTCCCTGGCACATTAGAGGACATAAAGCACGTAAGAGGACATAAAAAAGCATCCACCTTCTCCTTTTAGGAGCAAGAACTAAAATTAAATTAGGCTAAAACCACAAGAAAGCCAAGTGGAAGTAGGATAAGTTGTTTCTACTACTGAAGAGAATAGGGGTAATTTGTGCTAACAAACAACGAGACAGAAGCAAGTTATTTTTCAACAGCATTCTTGATATTCAGCCGCTCTCTAATTACACATCACAATATAATAATATGGTAGTTATTAAGCACAGTCATTAGTTCATTTGTCTGTGTGCATTTAAGGTACACTTTAACAAGCTTATCAGAAACAGGCAAATAAACCTAAAAGGAACAAATCACTTATTAGGCACTACTTTCTCCTTCTCTCCTCTGTCTTTGGTTTATCTCTTACAAGAAATACTTTCAATTTCAGAGGAAAGTGTGAGAAACAGAGGATACTGGAATAAATTGTTTACAGAGCGAGTTTCATTCCAGCCTGCTTACGCAGTGGTTAATCTGGGCCTTGAAACATGAGAACTTATCTTGCTTCCAAACTTGGATATTTTCTCTCTTAATCGTAACCTAATTGTGGATTTTCATTATCCATATAATTGCCTAATCCTTCCTGGAACCCTCTAAGCGCTCTGTAATTTTGATAAAGACAATTTTAGACGAGTCCCAAACAATATGCAGCTTTGTAAAACACAGCAGGAGGAGAAAGAAGCACAGTGGGTGAAATCCCTGCATTGCCAAAGTCAATGGCAGAATTTCTACTGCCTTGCACGGCACGGAGATTTTGTCTCTACAGTGATCCCCCAGAAAACATCGTGCGTTACCTCCACTCGCACATTTTGCAGTTGCAAGCAGAGCTGTCTGCAGAGAACAACAGCGCAGCCTGCAGTGGCTTACATCTTTTGCAATTTGTGTATAACCAAGTGCACTTTCTGTGACGCCATGGTCAAACCAGGATTTGGATACGCACTCATCTGTGCATGCGGTCACCAGTCTGAACGCCTGGCTCTGGAAAAAATCCCTTCTGGAGTTCTTCAGACAGGTGCTGCTGATACCTAAGTTGGCAATATCCAGCAGTTTCCGTTACACACAGGCATTCACCAGCTTTTGTAGTCAATGGGTAGCCTTGGGCTGCAAACAGTAAGACCAAGAGAGCTGAAACGTGGCTAACCTGCATTTAGCTGCAATTTGGAACAATTTGGGTTACGCTCATAGAAAGACAGTTTGCAGTATGTCCTGGCTGAAGACAGTAAGCAAACCTACACGGAACTTTTACCTGGCATTGCTTTCTGTACGTAACTGCTGCCAACTGCCTGTGACAGTCGCTTTCCTAATAGCTTCTGCATTACAGTTGTCACTTGATTACCAGGCTCCTTTTCTCCACTATGGCCATTCACTGCCTCTTCTGATACTTCTCTGCCCTCACTGATCTTGGATTTGCAGCTTCTTGCCTGAACCACAGATCAGGTTTAGAGAAATGTTATAGGTAGGATTACAGATATTTTCCAATGATGAAAAGCAGCACGAGTACAAGTTAGCGAGCAACTGGTATCCTATTTTCCAGTTTCTCACAGAACTGTGTACCAAAGAGAGGTTCATACCTGCAAGTCAGAACACGTTTGGCACCAGGAAGATGGATTTAAGTGTTTGGAGCATTGTCCTAGAGACTACCGTACTGAACATGTAACTTCGCACCTGCTGGGCCACAGGCCAACCTGTCCACAGTAGCAAAGGCAAGAGCAAAAGCTTCTGTTGCAAGTATCAATTAAAAATGCCTAAGCAGAAGGTGCCAAAAACCTGCGTGGTAGTTACTGCTGTTCCAAAACCTCTTGCAATGGATGGTCAGAGCTGGAAGGATACTAAGCAGAGCTGCTGTATACCCCTCCGCCCCAAATCTGTGAGGTCAAAGCAGCGATGAGATTATATTCCCTTTCCTTTCCCAATTGTGCCCTAGCTCTAAAACGAACAAAGGGTCATCACTGCCCTACAAATCTCAGCCCTGTGCTAGTTTTAGTACTGCAACAATGAATGTGTTTGCACTGCAGTCCTGGGCTGCTCTCATTGTGAAGGTTTTATTTTCCTGCTTTTATCTAACAGTTATTTCCATGGCTGCAAGGTGGGCCTCTAAACAAAGAGCAAGGTTGAACTCTATGCCTTTTGCCACACCAGGTAAGCACAAAAGCCGCCGAGCCAGCTACAGCATTTAAAAGCCACACTCGTAAATACGCAGTGCAGTTTTGCAGTCACTCCTGCCACTATCAGACAAACTGCTATCTTTTGGGGCTGCACTACAGTCCATTTCAGGAGCCACAGGCCAGATGACAGAGAATTAGGTACTAGAGCACCATTTTAGCAAATGCTGCCCCACCCTCAGATGTGTGTTGTCCCACGCTGCATGCCCAGGATGGAGTTTATTTTCACAACCCATGGCAAAACAGTGCCCATTAGCATCAACCCTTGCTCCTGCATGGTGAAACGGTGTTCTGTTTAGCAGTACATGATCTTTGAGATTATTTTGACTTTCCCTTTTTACAGTGCGCTATAAAGTTAAGCTTTATTTAAATAAAGCCGTAATGGAAAGATACCTGTCACATGCTGAACGCCATGGGGATGTCTGAACATGTACTGCGTCAGAGACATCGATTAAGGTATTTATTAGCGCTCGGGTTAATCTCAGAACGTGTTTGCTGAGTTGACAAATACAAATATTCAACAGTTACTTGAAAGTCCACTACAAACATTTACACTGTTTTATATATGGCTAAACCTTCACACAGTTCATGCCTCGCAAGCAAAGTAAAAAATATTACTCTGCATATAATGCCAACTTTCTGGCTGTTTTGCATGTGAGAGCTTGCAATTAATAGGCTTAATCTCACATTAACAACACAGAATTAGGAGTCAGGCATTCAATGGTCCACAGGTATCTAAAGATGGCAGATGGTTGCCCTCAGAGATCTATCTTCAGCAGGAGTTAGCTGTCTCTTAAATGGGCACAGAGGACAGATCCATAGCAAATCAGCAGCTGAGGATCGAATCCTGAAATCGTATATAAATTTCATTCTGCATGAAGCATTATTGCAGAGATGTGAGTTAGGCTGAAATTAAACAACGAGAAACAGCCTGGCTTTAGGGCTCAGGTCCTTCATTTGTTCACATTGACCAGTCCCCTTCTATTAAGGAGAGTAAGGAAAAAAATCCAAATTCTGTGCCTGGTCACCAAGCATCCAGCCTGATTGCCTTTCAGCTTTACGGTTCCTTCAGGAGGGTCCAATCCATCTGTAAACCTGTTTGGTTCTATCTGAGGAATACTGGGCCAAGAGATAAGAAATCATTATGATGCATTTAAGCATAATCTACAGTCTAGGAGACAAAACTGAAACAAGGACATGAGGCAGTTTGGTGCAGAGTAGCTCTAATCAGCTTGCAAGGTTGGGTTGCAACTCTGATTTTAACAGTGCTGAGCTTTCTTGGTTCTCGGTGCAGTCGAAGTGCTGTGAGGGCTCTGCAACTCTAATCAAGCCATAAATGATTAAGTTAAGAACCACGGGGAGAACGATCAGAGACTGAACTTTGGCACAATAATTGATTCTAGACTTTCAAGCACCAACAGTGTTTTTTCATCCCATAGCCAACTCAGTTGTTCTTACTCTGACTCTTCCTCTTTTTGTTCCTTCAGGCTCTCAAGCAGCGATTCCTCCAGGGCCTCCAGCTCCTCCAAGGGGATTCTCAGCAGCCAGATGATGCGGCAGATCAACACTCTTGCTCGAGCATCATAGTACCCTTAAACACAAGGAAGCCCAGGAAATCAATCAGTTTTCATCACACCAGATTAAATAGCAAGTGGTACGCCCAGCTGTGCTAGAGAAACGTATCCCACGCAAGCACAGCTCCAACCCTCGGGCCCTCTTTATCTTTCATGTATTTAAAACTATTATTATCTAGAAAAGAGAGCTCAGTGTGGAAAATCCTCTCCCCTGCAAACCTCATCCTGTCAGCAGAGAGTCACTGTCCCTGGTGGTTGTGGTTTAAGCCAGCAGGCAGCTCAGCACCACACAGGCATTCGCTCACTGCCCCCAAGTGGGATCGAGGAAAGAACGGGAAAAAAGGTAAAACTCGTGGGTTGAGATAAAGACAGCTTAATAGGACAGAAAAAGAAGGGAAAAATAGTAGTAATAATGATAAAAAAATATACAAAATAAGTGACGCACAATGCAACTGCTTACCACCTGCCGACTGATGCCCACCCAGACCCCGAGCAGCAGCCTCTCCCCCCCCCAGCCAACTCCCACCATTTATTGCTCTGCGTGACGCTGCACGGTGGGGGACGTCCCTTTGGCCAGTTGGGCTCAGCTGTCCTGGCTGTCCCCTCCCAGCTCCTGGTGCACCCCCGGACTCCTCGGTGGCAGGGCAGCGCAAGGAGCTGAAAGGTCCTTGCCTCTGGGTAAGCACCGCTCTGCAACCACTAAGCCGTCTGCGTGCCACCCACATTATTCTCATCCTACATCCCAGACACAGCACCGTACCAGCTCCTAAAAAGAAAATTAACTCTATCCCAGCTGAAACCAGGACTCAGGTAATTGCCAATAAGGCAGATCTCAAATCTTTTGGTCTTCTTCTCCAACAGAGGCCTTTTGGCTTTGGAGAGACCGGATCTCTCTTCTCAACATCGAAATGCTGCAGCAAGACCAGTCCTGGCTGGCGATATCAAACTTGTTATGCGGCACAGAACATCTCAGGTATGCACTGGTGCAAGATACATCGTATTGTACAAATGCACCTTCATACAAAAGCTTCACGTTTAATCGATCTTGTTGGCAGCAAGCGGGACTTTGGAGTTTTGAACCACCCACCGGAGCACCTAGAAGCATGGGGTGGCTTCAGTCCCCGTGTACCACTGACGATTGCTCGCATTTACACTTCACTGCACGAGATGCAGGAGTGGACATTGCACTAAAACAACATGTGATATGAGGAATGATTACTCCCAGGCTTATAATTACGTGTACTTAAAAATAAATAAATAAATAAAAAACAAACAACAAAAAAAACACAAACAGTATTTTAAATTTAATAGATTTTAAAATGTTGTGTGCCAACTCTTTCGTTTTTTAATGTGTTTCTCTCAGTAGCATCTGCTGCTTGCTGACAGCAGGCTTTTGTAAAGGGTTCTTGGTGTACTCCAGGATGGAAAACACAATAGTTTTTCTGGGGTTGGGTAAAGATACTGGTAGGACACAACTACAAAGAAGAGTTCTGATATCTGCTGCACATAGACCAAATACGGCCTTCGGCAATTTGTTAAGGTTATTTATTTGTTACCACCATTACCAAGATACCAAAATACTTCAGGAGGCTTTAATCAGGCCACTTTTAAAATTTGTGCTGAGTTGAGAAATAAGGCTAGGATTTACCTTCACTTCATCCCTGACATGTGCCACATCATGCAAGTCCGAGCAGGTGTCTTAACGAGCAGCCTTCCTGCTCCCTGCCTCCTAATGCACAACTTCGCTTTCTACTTAGCAAGCCTGGCAGTAAGTCAGCAAGGCTTGAAAATATATTTGTTTTAAATTCCAGCTTACCAAAATAAGCAATTTTGCAATAACTGACGTGTCAATTTTCCATTAAAAATAAAACAAGAACAAAAGCAGTACTTTGTTCTCAACTGAAACAGGCTCACCAACAACCAGCGAGTGCTTTCCTGTATGAATACGCTACAACACTGGGATTTTAAAAAATGCAGGTTGTAATAATAAACAGGCTTCTTTTAAAAAAATAAGATTTTGTTCAGAAGGCAGTCTTTATTTCATGATTTTTATCAGACTAATCAATTTACGGATTGTAAACCAGAATTTTGTTTTATGTGTATATAAATAAAGCCACATTCACTCAAAATAGGCTTCACGCTAAACACACTAGAATCTATTCCCTGAATATTTTTTTTTCCTTTTAGGCAACAAGCGATACGGAGATTTGTTGGGCTGAAATTTTCATAACAGCTTCACTGCCTTCCTAAAGGAAGAAGAGGTCACCTGCACCCCTAGAAGGGCTGGAGAAAAAACCCTCCCATCCAGGTATTTAACTTCAAAACGTTTCTATCAACATATACAATTGTATGCCAATACATAATACGTGAAGCTAAGGAGCTGAACGGTTGTTCAATTTTTAATGGGTATTATTAATCATTCCTGTTATAATAATTGCCTTTCCTGTAGCGGACATAGGGAAAGAGCATTTGCTGCTTTTGCTAGAAATGAAGCTAGGATAAAGTCGGACGGGCTGGTACCCTGAGCTTTTTGAGCATTGTAAAGTATCAGATATGAACTCACTGATATTATTCTTACAAAGAACAAAAGCTGAACAAACTTACCATCTCTAAGAGAGAAGGACAAAAGATCCTAAAAAGAGAAAAAAGAATATTCCAGTTAAAAGTGAAGAAGTATGCCTAGATGTCTTAAAAGGGAGGCATGAAAACCGATTGGACTATGATTTAATTACTGCAGCATGTCCACTCCTAAATGTGGCATGACAGCAAACTGTAATTGAATGGAGCAGAAGAGAGCAAAGCCAAATGCTTCCAGCACAAAATTGTGCCTACGCAGGTACAAATGGCTGGAGAAGTAGATCAGCACAGGATGGGAGGGCGGCACCTGCTTGGTACACGCTGAAGTAGACCGTATTTTTTGTTATTAGCACTTGTGTTGCAACTGAAAGCCCCACGATTACACAGGACTTCAACGTTTGGAGAAACCAGGCTCTAAGCCTCTCCTACTGCTCTAACGTCTTCTGCTCTTCTAGTCACATACGCTATATTTTCAACAGGAATAGGTTTGAATGCTACTCAGATGGATCACTGGCCCCTATTCTCTTTGGTGTTCTGGGAATCTGTAGCTCTAGGCAGTAAAGCTGAACTGGCACGAAGTTCTTTTGGATTAAGCACTCAAAAATAGAAATCTCAGAATTTATCCGTAAAAAGATTGAAGGACTGTGTTGGCTTTTCTTCGGGAATAAAAAATGGAAAAACAGATCAATCCAATAGAAGGCTTCTGTGGACAATTCCATGAAAAAAGAGGTCAGCGTTCCCTAGATGAGAAGTCCTAATGAACAAGGTAGTGTTTTTACTCCTATGCTCTCCTCTTTTATTGTCACTGAATAACTGAATAAAGTTTAAGTTCTTTATGTAACTACAACATAGCTCAGTCTAGCTACTTCCCTCTCCTGCACACACAAAAGTGCAGCTGAATTTTACAGAGAATCTTCAGCCCTTTGGGAACACAAAAAGTACAGCCAAAGATGTAGGATGCTGCCAAGGAGTTTATGATTATTAGTCCCATAAGCCCCTAAGGAAAATTTGTATCATAAAAATGTCTCTAATCATTTCCCTACTGCACGAGAAGCGCAGAGCAGAGAACGAGCCATCCTTAACCTAGTCCTACCAGAACAGAAGCAAACTGTAGGTATTACCCAGTCCAAAGGAAGTGTCTGGACTCTGAATATCATTTTAACATGAGGGGAGTCTACTATTTCATAAAGGAGAAAAGAGAATTTCCACAGGACCAGAGAAAGCAGAAGACCAGGGCAGCTGGCCGTATGCATCAGACTGGATGCTTTTTCACAAGGTACAGCCATAAAACCTTTGCTCCATCGCTGACGAATGTTTACACACACAACAGCTTTCCACAGACGTGTTGCTCAGGCGCCTGCAGGCACACAACTGGCGGAGTGCTCTTCTGCTAAATCCCTGGGTGGCTGCTCCCAGCCACAGAGAAAGCCTGCCTTTGTTTTCCTGCCCTGCAAGCATCTCCAGAAGGTTCTGCTGAGCTGGGCTCAGCACACAGCAGTCACCACTGCACCTTCATCCTGCATCCCAGCCGCCAGAGCACTCGCCCGTGAAAAGGAAAGTCCTGCCTTATCTCCAGTCTACGAATAACCACTGTAATTTAAGTTAGGCACCGAATCAGGTCTCCCCTGCTCCCCTCAGTCACCCCACTGCAGAAGAAAAAGGGCCCAGCCACAATTACTATTCTGTGCATGCACACTGCTGCCCCGGCTGTCATTTTCTCCAGACTAACGCAGGCAGCCTCCTGAAGAGGGCTGCATTTTGTGCAGAGCCCGTTTATAGGCAGTAAACGGTCCCCGTGTACCACAACGGGAGCCACAGGTCAGGGCCCAGGCTCCCTACAGGCCACCCAGCGTACAAGGTGGCACCCAGTGTCAGAGAAACTCCTTCAGAAATCCTGCCTAAGCATTTAGGGACGTGTAGTTCAAAAGGTGAGAGATGGATGCGGGTAATCAGGTGATAAACAAACTACTCTTCGATTGCATCAGTGACCATTAGCATACTCAACTCTTCCTAATTGCTTAAGGCTTTGCACGTACTGCTGTGCAGTCATCTGGAATCCAATCAGCACTGATTAGATTAGTTTACAAGTTCTGTCTCTCTGTCTCTCTGCAGTTGTTGTGATGTTTCAATCTCATTTTGAGGCAGAGGTGATTTTAATTTCTCTGTGGACTCACAAGACTACCCCACACACATGAAGGAGTGAAACCTTACGAAGACAGGAAGACAATCTTTATTTGGAGTCTTTGCCATCTTTTTTAATGCACTGCTACAAGTTCAAAGCTAATTTCCTCAACAACAGAGAGTTTCCAATCCGCACTGCAGTGCCTCTGTGTGGAGAAAAACAAACAAACAAACAAACAAACAAAAACCACAGGGCAAAAACCATAGGGCATTCTAAATGTGTTCAGAGAAAAAAAAAATCGTAAGAACTTTCAATGTTTTCTCACCCATCATGAGGAAACAAAAGTGGGCAAAGTCAACTTCTTTCCCTTCCTTTTGTTGTCACTAAATGCAAATAGAAGACGTATTCCTAACCGACAGGAATCACTGCCTTCTCCTACCACACCCACAACCTGTTTGTTACAACTCCTGTTGTCTAGAAAGGATTCAATTAACCAACATTTGCATGGATTAGTCACCTGCAATGAATGCAAACAAAGACAAAAATCCACAGGCCTCATATATCCGATGAATCAATGGTGAGCTCACCTCCCATCTCCTGGCCATGCATCATCCCCTCAGCACCCCTGAGGTGGAGGGCGTTCAGAAATGCAGGCAGCAGTGCTGGCAGGGCCCTGCCCCTGAACACACCGAACAATTCCACTGTGTTCTTGTAATAAGCAGGTAAATAAAAGCAGCTGAATGTAACGAAGCAATACCACCATAAAGCAACACAGGAAGAATTACCAAAGCTTTGTCCCACAGCGTGTTGATTTTCAGGTAACGAGGAAAAAGCTTATCTCAGCGGGGTACCTTTAGGTTTCCCAACGACACCCTGCAAGAGTCTTGTGCCTTGCTCCGCGACAACTTTTAATTGTGTATCTCCTTTGACAGAACGGATCACCTTGCATGTACACACATGACTGCCTGAGATCCAGCTGGTGAGGCATTAGACTGATAACTACTCCTGATCTTTGCTTTCAACTAACCAAAGAATTGTTATCTGCGGCTTCTGTGTTCCACTTGGAACCACGATAAGTACCTCAGTTCTCGTAAGATATTGCACAATCCCCCTGACCCAGAGCCCCTTTTGTAAAAGGACATGGAGCCCTCATGCAGGATAAGCTCTAAGCAAGCACAAGTTAATTTTTGCCAAAATTTCACCCTTAATAAACTCGCAGCAATGCAGAAAGATGTGCATTGCTCTAAAGAATTCATCCTGGGGTAGACAGAACTAGGGAAAAAAGCCTGGGAACCACCAGGCCATCTAGACACAGGAAGAACCAAGAATAGATTTATTCTGAGCAAACAACATCAAAAGAGCTTTTAAAGATCTGTCCTAGCTGATTAATTAGGCTTAAGGTTCTCTGCCACTACACTCAGATTGCTACGCTATTTTGAGCCTTGTAACACAGGGATGTTTGGAGCAGAACCTTTTAAGGGCTGCCTAGAAGACACAAAAGAAGGCTGAGATAATGGGAGTTGGTCGTGACCGAGGAAGATCCCTCCCATCATATCTTTACTTACACAGCCTTGCTCTTGCATCTCCTGTTCCATCAGGCTGTCATTGCTGAAGGTGAGTGTGTGATAACCATTACTCACCGCCAGCGTACTGTCTGCTCTCAGGACGCCTCACCACTTCCTTGTGTGCGGCGAAGGGCGCTAGGGGACCGTGGCCATAGCGTGCGTGGCAGCAGCAGCTCTTCGCCCTCCGAGGCATACATAATGTGAGAATGAATGAGGAGATATCTTCCACAGCTGAGACTCTGAAGCAAAGGTGAATGCCACCGAAACGCGTTGTCTCTTATCTTTGCATCAGATTTAACATCAGCACATTACGGCTTCAGTCTCAATAACACTTTATCGATGAAAGAAAGAAGCACCTGTAACTTTTCTCCTTCCAGCCAAAGCTGACTCTGGAGAAAAGACTCTGGGAACTGTGCTCTTTGGACCACCCTCCGTGCTGCAGAACATTAGTTCTGCCTGTACTAGCAGTCTTTCTGCCTGGTTCTCATGTAAGTAGAGGTGTTTTGTATTACAGGGCAAGGAACCTTAAGCTGTGTAAAAGTTGGAGGATCTGGCCCCCTACACTCATGCTACCCATGCATATACACATTCCTCTGCTACTACAACATCCCCCTCATTCAGAGTGGGGTGAAGGATAAACATACAAAAAATCGGGCCTATCGTGTTCAGCGTTTCACCGAAATCCGTAGAATGTCTACATGAATCAAAAATACTGCAAGAGTACAGTCGAAGCAAAAAGGCTGACAGATCTCTGTAGAGCAAAGGCATCAAAGACAAAACGTTAATTCAGCAGGAACTGCATCTCACGGTCACCACTTCCACGAGCTGTTAATGGATAGAGAGATTGCCAGCCACGCAGAGCCACACAGAAGTCTACGCGCATCAGAAACCCCAGTTTTACTTCCCTGACTGTACAAGCAGAACTTCCACTGCAAACAGACGCGTAGGAAAAATCTTCTTTGCAAAAGCAAACAAGGGCAAGGGCAACGCATGGACTTACTTGGATAATGACAACAGGATTATCTTTCAAGATGGGGTCCTTCAGCAAAAGCTGGGCAAAAGTTTCTGTGCCCTCACCTCCTAAGCCACTGGCAAATGCTGTCATGGCAGGTAAGACAGCATCAGGCAGGTCCAGCCATTTCACCAAACCATCTATGAATTCCACCCTGAAGGAGCTGCAAGGCAACAGAGGCAGTTAAGGCCCTGTAACTGGATGTTTTTGCAAGCTTTCGGTGGTCCCTGCTTTCAAATGCTGATCTATGGCTGTTCACACAACAATCAAAGCATCCTAAGAAGCCAACAGAAGGTGAGCTTCTCACAAACAAGCTCGCTAAACAAAGAAGCGATCAGAATGAGGGCAGACCTTTCTTCAAGACATGCTTTGAAGTTTGCTGCATTAAGGGATGCAATTTGTGCTGAAGTATAGAAGTCTTAAAAGGTGTAAGAGAAAGTCCGTATGATTAAGGAAATGGTTGAAAAAACACCTAATGTCAACGTGCCCTTTACATTTCAACAGGCTTCAGAAGAACACCGGCAAGGAAATGGCAGGAAAACATCGATGCCAGCGATCAGCCTGAAGAGCGGTCAGATCTCGCAGTTTTGGGTCACCTTCCCTAATTTGAGCATTCATCTTTGTGAAGAGACCCAGAGCCAAAAGGATCTTCATATCCCATACCTTTGGGAGATCCCAAGCCCACTGGTAATAGAAAAACTGCCAGTGATTAAACCAGCCTATCACTACAATTCAGAGATCTCTCTCCCAGCACTTGGAAGCAGAAATGCTGGATGCACCAACATGTGCTTAACCCCTTCTTCTTTTTTTTAACTCAATCCATCCCACTTGCAACACAGACACCGACACCAGCTTGGTCTGAGCTGCTACCCAAAAGCCACCTCCTTTGCTCGTCCCCTTGCGCCCACGTGTAGTACCTTTGCTCTTTTTCGGGGAACAGCCATGCTAAGGATATCCCACAAAGCGCTGCGTAAGCGAATCTTCCTGGTTCCCCCAGCTGCCGGCTCAGAAGCACACACGATTCCTTTTCGCCTGCCTGCTCAGCCCCACTATGCTGTTTCGAGGTCCAGCTTTTCCACCTCTCTTCTGTAGCCATTTCTACCTGCAAGTTCAAAGAAGAAAAAGGAAGAAAAACAAAAAAAAAAACGTATCAATTGAAAACCAGGAAGCAAGGAGACAAAAAAGCTTTTTCACTGCCACACTTGCTGGTGTAGAGTAAGCAGGCCTGTCAAGGTCCAGCTGGTGCATCCCGCTGCAACGTGATGCTGTGACCAAAGTCTACAACAGGAGGCCTTCTGTTCACCAGCTCTTAAATTTTTGCACAAAATGAGCTGACAATACGTCCCACAGCAAAACGAGAAGTCCGCTTCAAGGTGCAAAGAGACTGGGCTCCACTCAGGCATATCATTCACGTGTTTGCTGCAAAAATGGCACGTAGAATAAAAGGTCTGCACTTTGTGCAGGGACCAGTAGGGCTGCCTGGGAAATAATTTGCCTCTCTCCTCCTCAACCCAAACCGCTCCTCTGTTCATTTTCCTGATGGTGTTAGGAAAGTTGAGTCCAGCCACGGCCTCTGATTAGAAAGACTTTTAATGAGACTATTTATTTCCCATGGCCATTGCTTTGCTTATAATATTCTCTGAACTGTACAACCTACCACTGCGTTTCCCAAAACATAACAAGCCCACGCCACATGGACCTTGAGCCGGGCCAAAATATTAGCTTTGAGAGCACAGGAGCGTTTGCACCTTTGGATTACGAGCTTCCAGCCGAACTGCTCAGAACTGCTCCCAGGAGCCCCCCTCGTTACACAGGGAGGCCTGGCTGATAACGCAGGCAGCTAACTGCGGTGAGTGAAATCAGGCAGACGCGACAACGTTTCGCGATTTAATGTAGGTAAGAGCCTGCTCCAGACCTCACTTACATCGCTGGAACGTTCTACTGACCTCACCAGAACCTGATCAGCTTCCCAAGGGCAAAGCGTGCATTTTGCTTTATGCTTGCTCTTGAGATGCCTCCTTTCTTCTCAACCCTGGCAAAACGAAGGGGACTAAATGGGAATTAGGAGCTAGAGTCCTAGAATAAAGAAGTGCACCAGAGGAGCAGCTCCTCTTACAGACTTTATTACGTCTGTGCTATCTGTCATGGTCTTCCAGAACTGTCTCGCCTTCCCGCTCACGGATATATTTGAGGCAATTCCTACTTCCCAAGGCGTGCGCTATTTAACTGCTGGTGCATACACGCGATGGAGGTTCACCACTCGAGGGCTGATGACTACCGCAGCTCACACCGCTGTCCCCGGGAGAGCTCAGCCCCCCAGCAACACCCATCTCCTGCTGCCATCTGGGGCCTGAGTACACAGGTCCGCGGCATCTTGGTGTGTTTCCACGGAAACATCACATTCCAGCAACACGGGAGCACGAAGTCCGCAGGAATAAATGAACCGTGTTATTTCCACACCGATCGGAGAAGGGAACGGCCAGATTACGCTTGCCCAAGGAGAGTGGTGCCTGGGATCGGGGCCAGGCCCTCCACCGTACCGGCCCCACCACGCAGCAGCAGCTGTACCCACAGAACTGCAGCCCCGGGGACTGAGCAGGATGCGTCCCCTACCCCAGATCCCAAGACTTCCTTTTATTACCTCAGGAGCTCCAAAGTCCTCGTTTGGATGCCCAAAATCCATTTCACATCACTCACTAAGTTCTGATCCTTCCAAAACATCCAGAGCCTGACCTGCCAACCAATTTGCCTAGGAATAATCTATCATAAAGTATCGGTAACTTCACAAACAATAATTTGGCATGCCAACTCGCTCCCGGGCACTGATGTATTAACTTAGTACGGGAACCAGCATTGAAAATAAAATTCCCTTCGCTGCTGGGATAGATTTATTGATTTGTTAAGAAGCCAAACCAGCAACCTGCAGAATATTTTATCTAGCCCTAAAGTTCCTGAGATGTTCATAGACACCATGAGGATGTCCTTAAGGAAAAAATTAACAACAGATCTGAGGAAGAGGTAAGAGTATCCAGATGGCTCTGAGACAAGAAAAAAAGAGCAGCGATCCTTTTTCCACCCCTATCCTTGCTTTGGTTTAAGATGTGGCAGATTGACCCTCATTCCAGCATCACAAACGTGTAACTCAACTGTAAAGAGGTGCCTGGATGTTTGGGTTGGGGGCTACACCAGACTCATGGGCACACCCAGGGTTACACAGAATTTTAATCTAGTAGCCACAGGCTCAGATGAAAAGTAAAGCATCTATAAAGAATCCAGAAAATAGCACAACTGCACAGCTTAACCTTATTTCCCAATAATACAAAGAGGTGATCAGTTATGGAGTGACACCATAAAGTTGTCTTCTTGCAGGCAATTTTATTTCTATTATGCAACAAATAATTTGTGATGCTGAGTATCTAGAAGACCCCGAGAAACTTTTGGAAAGACTTTTCTCTGCCATCTCATCTAGAAATGTGAGCTCTGAAGATGCTCTGATCGAGACACTGGATGTGCGCCCCTCGCACAGGTATCGATTTTGTCAAAAACATTGAGGAAAATGGGCTTGGTTTTTCACATGGCAGTATAAAAATAGGAACGTGATTTAGTACAAACACTTGGCCCAGGAAGTTTTGCCACTAAATTCAAGAAGAGGGAATCAAGACCTGAGCTAGAAACATACGCTGAAAGTTATTTACAGCTTGTGACACTGGAATTCAGGTCTCTGTCTTGAACAATGCGATGCAGCAATCTATAGCATTTCCATAATCTGAACTGTCATTTGAAAGAGAAATTTTTATCGCTTCCAGTGCTTACTTTCAACACAAAGCCCTTTGTTTTCTTGAGAGGTGGCGTATTTTATATAGTGCTTCCTGCAATCCTATGGGGAAAGTAAAAAGATAATCCTTCTGTGGGCCTAAAACTGTACAGCAGAGGCACGCTCTCCACAGCCAGAGGTAGTACAGCAACGCTGGCATCACATTTGTTCTAAACCACAGCAGAAGCAGCATGTTAATCTTCAAGACCCTCAAAAGTTTACAGGGCATCTCGACAACTTCAAGGAAGTAGTTGTCGACAATTCTTCAGACGGGGCTGGCCAAAAGGTCCCTGACAGAGGCACATCAGAGGGCCCAACTACACAGACACCCCATGACTGCAGAAACATTTACGCAGACGTGTTTTCTTGGGAACTTGTGTGGGGCTCCAGAACCACACCTGCTGGCAGCACCACGGCCTTCGCTTTTAGCCCATCAATACTACCTACAAACGTGGAAGGCAATTAATCCAGTCCTGGATAAAACTGCTTCTCACCTCACAACACGTGAAGGCAACACAGGCCACTGCCGTGGAGACGTGTCCTAAATAAACGTAAATCAGAGATTAGAGACGGAGGGCAGGGGGACAGGGGCATGGCAAAGCTAAAAGCTGAAGCAATTGCAAAACTGAGCGTGTTGGATGTGGTTAACGCAGATGCTTGTAGCAGCAGTCGTTTAGAAGCGGGGTCCTTACACATAACATAGCAAAGCCCTCCAGAGGCACATTACCAGCAAACAAATATTCCTCAGTGGAAAAATACGAAGGAGACGGCTCAGCTCGGGACTGACGCTGCCACTACGCTGCTGATAATACTCAGTTTTATCCAAGTCTTTTAAAGTCGTACCAAAACCAGCCACCCCTCCGAAGCCCGCTGAAGAGAGCGACCCCCTGCAGGGGCGGGAGAGCCCGGGGGCGCGGACGCCGCCACAGCCCTGCCCTCAGGAGCCGCACCGCGGCCGGTCCCGGAGCCGAAAGAGCCCCGGGAGCCGTCTCCCCGCTTCTCCCCGCCTCCCCCGGCCCGGCTCCGACCTGCTGCCAGCCATGAGCGGCCGCCACACTCCCAGCTGCCTTCGCCTCCCGCCCCTTCCGCCCCTGTCACCCCCACGGAGACTGCGTAAGGGCGGCGGGCAGCGCTGGGCGGCCCTGCGCTTTCCTACGCTGCTGGCGTAGCGTAAGGAGGGCGGGAGGGCGGTGCGGTGTGCTGAGGGGGAATGTGCTTGGAGCCGGGCTGATGGCGAGCCCTGCTCCCTGCCTTCGCCTCATTCCCAGCCTTCGCCCTGCTCCCGGCCTCCCTGTGGGGGTTGTAATAGGGTTGTGGCAGCGGTGGGACGGCAGCGAGGCCTGGTGCTGCTTCAGTCAAAATAGGTGCTGCAGCTTCTTCCTCAGAGCAGCCTTGGTCTGCCATCTTGGTGCCACATTGGTGCCTTGCCCGGGTTTAGGGCTGAGCCGAGTAGGAGCTCTTCTGTCCCCCTTTAAGGCTCTTCTTTCCCTCTGAGAATGCTCCTGTCTCCGAGGGAGGACTGCAGAGAGCGGTGGGGTGAGGTGTGTCGGTTAAAAGCTGCTCTAAGGTCACCACCACTGAATCTGTGGAGACATCTTTGTTGCCCCTGACATGAGACAGGTTGGGGGCTGCTCTGAGGGGAGGTGAAGCTTCAGTGGTATATATATGTATATATATTGTGTGTATATATACATATATGCATGTGTATGCACACATCAGAGGGGAGGGGTGAAGCTTCAGTGGTGCCTTGCGCCGCGTTGTCACCAGGTGGGATCCCAAAGGCATCCAAACAGGAGCTGAAGTAACTTTGTGTGTGTCTGTGTATATATATATATATATATACATGTGTATGCACACATCAGGCAAACATGAGGACCATGGATATATTTTTTCTGATGGAAGCAGGGCTACAGGCACAGTCAGCTTGGGAGGCTTTGTTCAGCCGGTTGTAGTTAACTGGCCCTGCAAAAACCCCAGGGCTACACCTCGGCTGTGGAATTAACTCAGCTACCTCAGCATAAGGCTTTTGCGTTGTGTTTTATGGGTTTCAAGAAATGTTTTTGCTTTGAGAGTAGGCTCAAGTGGGAACTGCAAGTACAGTGCTTGGTAATTCTTAGTGAAGTCCAGTTTTTCAGGAGAAGAGAGGCAGTTTTTCTGCATGGTCATGTTTCATGAAAGCAAAACGCATTTTGGTCGCTTGGTAACTGGAGTAATTGATTTATACTTAAAAATATGTTACTTTGGACTTCTAAGGTAAAAATAAATAAATAAATCCACATACGTGTTCTGTTTAAAAGCCCTTTTGATGTGGCCAAATATCCTGTCCCGCTTGCTTGCAGCTAACATTAGGTCCTTCAGGTTTACTCACACAAGTACTCAGGTTACCCCTATGTATGTTAAGCATCATCATATAGATAAATGTGACGAGGTTTAGAAGGCGTGCTCTGTTGATCCCCATTAAGGTACAAAAGGTACATACTTCATTTGTGACTTAGGTAACTGCATAACACCATGGGCAAGCTGCAAATGGTTCACAACAAGCAAAAAAAAGTCATCTGGACGCAAATCCATCCTCTCACACCAAAATCTGCAAATTAGTTTCTTGTAGGCTTAACAGCAGTGCGTTTGAGGACCAAAAGTCCTCTTTGCACAGAATCTGAGTGATGTTGAAGTGTGAAATACGCTATTTATTCCATGTTTATTTTTGCCTGTTTATATCTGTGTGATAATGCAGAAGAGCTGTTAAAAGTAGTTCAAAACAGGAGTGGAATGATAATTAATCATGGGTTTTATCAGATGTTGTAAACTTGGGATCTTATATAGTTTAATAGCAATCAAAGGCAACACAATTATTGATAATTTAAAGTTCTGTAGATAAAGCTAGACTTCTGTAGTTAACAGAGATTTAGAACACCTACGCTCAATTTTTTTAAGGCACCTGTCTCCCTCACATAATTAGCTGTGGTGGGTGTCTGGTGCTGTTTGTTGATAAGAAACCTGAAAATGTTTTGGGATGGGGAAAGTTTGGCTTTGGGAAGGCTCCTGTGGGCAGGGGACAGAGGGAGAGCAAAGTGCAGCATCCAGAAGGTGCCGATCTCCGCTGTGGAAGGTGGAGTTCAGGTCTGGTTAAATCAGTTAAAGGCTTGGCAAAGGTGTTAGCAGCTTTTCAGCTGACGGGATGCTAAGAACAGGTGCTGCAGGGGCAGAGGCTGTTACAGCGTTCCTCTGACCTGGAGCAACAGGTAGTAGGGAGAGAAATAAATAATGGGAACATGAAGGAGCAGAAGGGAGAAAACAAGGAAGAAGTAGTGAAGAAAGGCAGCGACTTTGGAGCAGGGAAAGGAAGAGAGAGAGAGCTCGGGATACAGCTGGAAGAAAACTGTAGAATAGGATAGGCATATTTTTTAATTAAAATTGGCTTGTGTATATGCATTGTTAAACAAGACACCTTTGAAGCTTCTGGTCCAGCATTGTGTCTATACAGACTGGTACTTAAATATTATTGGGTTTCCTCATGCTCTTAATGTCTTGGTGGCATTCTGTCCTTGTAAAACATAGTTCTGAGGTATTCATGCAGTACGTTGGCTACTCTTTTGGCCCGTTTCCCACTATGACCCTGTCTTTGTCAGAATACAATTTGCTATTTAATCACTACACGAAATCAGGAGCCAGCTAGGTATGGTAAGCAGGGCAGGGTCATTTGGAGCTGAAACTTTATTGTCAAAAAGATTGGTATGAAGAGGAACTGGATGCAAACAGATCCTTTAACATTTTAGAATACAAATATTTTGACATTTTCACCATAAACTTTTTTGCTGCTTCAGAGGTTTACATTATCATTGAGCCTTATCTTGTCAGATGGGAATCAACAGCTGTTATAAAAGATTTCAGTTTATAGGGGGTAATGACTTCCACCAATATCCATGAACTCTGAATCAGATAATTGTTAGTGGCTCTAAAGACCAAAGAATCATTTCAGTTGAATACTGAACGCAGGCTTGGCAGGTGTCAGCACAAAGCAGCAGGGACATCCGTGGCTGGTAATCTCACTGTGTGGATCCACAGAGTTCACAGAATGTTAGGAACTGAAAGGGACCTTGAAAGATCACCTAGTCCAATCCCCGTGCCAGAGCAGGAATGCCTAGATTAGGTCACACAGGAGTGATTTCAGGCGGGTTTTGAACATCTCCAGAGAAGGAGACTCCACAGCCCCCTGGGCAGCCTGTTCCAGTGCTCCGTCACCCTCACCGTGAAAAAGTTTCTCATATTTAAGCAGAACCTCCTATGTTCCAGCTTGCACCCATTGCCCCTTGTCTTATCAAGTTCTCTCAGTGTTTCGGTCTCTCACTGGTAGTTGCACTGGTGTCTTGCATTGTTTTAGAAATTCTATTCGTATCTTTGATGTGAATACAAACCTTTGGTGCTCTGCCCTTATACCTGGGAACGGGATGGCTGTTCTGAGGGAAAACATTTCTTTCCCTTCTAATCCTTTGTGGTTTTGGTTGTTGTTTGTTTTTGTGCTATGAGCATCAATGCAAATCAACGTGATTCACATGTCCTGTTCTTCCTTTGCACGTCGGGGCAGTGGCATATGCTGCCTTCAGGGAAGCTTTTTTCCATTGGCCTTTTTGCCATCGTAGAAATTAGTGTAAGAAAATTGAACGTGAGACCCTTTTTGGTATGTAGCAAACTGATTTTTTTCCTGTTCACACTTATTTTCAGACTTCATTTTTTGACACGCATGTACTGACAAGCACAGAGAGGTGGACCCACACATCGTGTGTGATATGGAGGATGAGGGACGCTGCTTCTTAATATCTTCAGGTCATCTCCTGACTGATGATAGCAAACTCTTACTGGGTGTGACTTGAACGCCCTTCTGGCGTGGGTGTTGTTTGGTATCAGTCTCACTTGGGAAGAGATCAAGTGTCTTCTCTTGGGCAAAACTGCCCATCTTTTTTCCTTTTTAATTGGGGTATGTTATGGCTCCAGTCCAGTTCATCTTTGCCATCTTATCTTTAGGACAGCCTGTTCTTTCCTTGCTATCTGGTCTTTTGAATGAGATCAGTGTGCTGCGCAATTAGTGCACGCTTTTCCTTTAACCCTTATAGCTTACTTTGATGCATTCGTGCACAGCACATCAAGGCCAGTATGATTTGTTACATACCTCTGGAGTGCAAGTCATCCATTGGTGTTGGCGAAGAGAGCTCAACGGGAAAATTGTCCACGAGCTGAAAGACTTGGCGTGAGTTTCTGAGGTGATTTTCAGGTGAATACCTGGGCCATTCTTTGTGTCTGAAATAATATTATTCAAGAAGATATTTGCGTTTAAAACTTCGTGCCTTTTCCCCATTGAAAAGCTTTTCTTGGTTTGGCTGTTAGTGAATGTTATTACACATGTACTCTGCAATTGCTGTACAAATCTATGAAAAGAAACAAAGCATTTGTTTTCCTTGAAGGTTCCTGTTCTTAGGTAGAAAATGGACCTGTTTTTTCTGAGGCATAGGGGCACAACAGCTCCTTACCCTCTTCATCTAATCCGTTTTATCTACTGGTGGGACACACTGTCCACATATATATATATATATAAATGCATATGTATAGTGAGCAACTGGGGTCCAAAAGTTTCCATTCTTAACAAACTAAAATATTTGCTACAGACCTGATCCAAGGTCTGCTGAGACCCATGGTACTCTTAAAAACCTAACGTAGCTAAAGCAAGCTCCTAATTTTTTCCAGTTTAATTTTAGTTGAGTTGTAGGGTATTTTCTTTGCAACTAAGTTAGTTTTTCTTTTAAATCAAGGAAAAAAGCCCAGCACATTACTTTTCTGCTTTCCTCACTGACTCAGTTGTATAGACTCCCTAAAATGCTTTCTCAGCTGTAGTTCCTGTCGGGAAGCTGTGAAATATTTTGACGATGATTGTTGGTGAGGAATTAAAACACAGAGTCAGTGAGCAGTTAGCATTATTCAACTTTAATGGACGCGTTCCATATAAAAAAAAAAATCGTGCGTGGTATAGCAGAACAATTGACAGATTCCTTTTTATCTGTGGAAGGAGAATTTGTGGGCATCTCCAAAGGGCAATGTCACACGTAATGTGAAGAGAGCAAGAAGAGAGGTGGTACAGGTAGCCAGGTAAAGGAGTTCAGCTGAGAGAAACTATTTTTGTGCTAAATAACACAGGGAACCCAGAATGTCATCAGCTTTTCAGAGCCTTGCACTTTGCAAGTTGTGAGCTTATGATTAGAAATGTTGATTTTGCCTCTTCCTCTCTAGTTTCGAGTACAACTTGAGATGACGTCAACTGATATTCCCTTTTCCCATTCCCACCCCTGCTAAAAACCTTCTGGTCAGGGATCCAGATTAATGCAATAAACTGTGTTTAAACTACCCTCTTCCATTAAGGCTAGGCATCCAGTCCCAGATTTAGCAGTCTAATTCCCCACGTTGTCACAAGAAAAGGTATACCTGTGTTAGGAGTGGGAAAACACAGTAACAGCTACAGATTTTCACAGCACACAAATGTCACACGTTTCAGCTAATGTTCTGCAGTAGTAATTGGAGAGAGGATGCGAGCAGGACTAAAATGATGAGAGCAAAACAACAACTATTCATCTGGGATAAAAAACTGCGAAGAAGGCTTACAATTTTATCTTACAAATATCAGCATACAAGTATTTTACCGTTTTCAGTAATAAAATTAAACAACACTGCATTGCCTTTGAGGCTTAGTGGGATAAGTTAGACACTTTGAGGTTCTGATGTGAATGTTTGCTTTCAAAGTCCAGCAACTGACTAGTGCTTCTGATACTCGGCTGTGCAGGTGGAACCAGTCATTATCTTGAGGCAGCTCATGCTGTTTCAGGCAATAGCAGCGACGTGGGTCTCTTTGTGGCAGGCTGTGAGTGAGTTTCCATTACAGCTCCAGTAGAATTTAGGAGTGCAGCAAAGCACCATAGACATGACCAACCCCAAAGTAAGCATGAGACAAATTACCCACTTTATCGTCCCCGAGTATATAAACGGGAGGATGAGGATAGTGAGAATCACCAAAAGCAGCAGGAGCAGCACAACTCTCTGGATAGCCAGCCTGTTGTCTGCTGGAACGTTTTGGTCTCTGTATAAAACATCTTGGCTGCTCTGAGCCCAGCTGCTGCTGTCCAGCCCCAGGGGAGAGATGTGTACCTCGAGAGCCACGTCAGGATGTTCCAAGTGGTCCATGATTTCTTCTTTATTTGGAAGCGTGCGGATAAATCCTCCTGACACAGGCGTGTTTTTTCTGCACAGGGGGCAGGTGATTATCCAGGTGTCGTCTTCTTTCCTGAGGATAAGCTTGAGGCAAACTGCGCAGAAAGCATGCTGGCAGTCGAGGAGCTTTGGGACTCTGTACACGTTGTACTTGTTGAAGCAGACCAGGCAGTCCATGTCTGCAATAGATGATGTGGGTGAAGGCTGGTAGCTCGTTTCGGGACTGTACACTTCAGGAGAGCTTGAGTTTGTTACCATAACAAGCGGCTTTGAGTTTGGATAGTCACTTTCCAAAAATGCTGGCTTAAAGGTATCAGGACCGTCTGGCTCTGTGTCCGGAGATCTCTCCATTTCTTTAAGATGTTCTTCAGCAAATACCAGTCCCTTCGCGTCGGCAGCATTTTCTGTGAGGGGTCCTGCTCCGCTCATTTCTGCAGCACCTTCAGCAAAGGGCGCAGGACTAGTCTTCTCAGCCTGTGCTACTCCAGAAGCTGTCGATCTGTTTTCGCTGCTTGGCTTGTCCGTGGATTTCTCCATGGAGATAAACCTCGGTGCAGTTTGTCTTCCCTTAGCTGAAGGGTTTGCGGAGTTTCTGGCTCCTTTTATGTGCTCCTTTATTCCTGTTGTATGCATGATCGAATGACAGCTTTAAGCATGTTGTGCTCTTACAATGAGATGTTTTTATGAGGTGGTGACCTGAGTTAACGATTAACTTCGTGGCCAAGACACTTTACAACGGCTGATATCACTGAGCAAATCCTGTCCAGAAGCAGATCCCATGGCGTTAAGAGACTGCAGCTTTGTTCACCGTGATGGCCAGAGAGAATGGCACTACCATTATTACTGAATTAGTCCTTAATTGGTTAAAAAGCAATTTCTCTGCGTTCTAAACGCAGACTTGTTGGACAGTGACAGATCCAAAAGAATTATCTGGTATGAAATGGTGTACTGAACGCAGTGCTTTGATTAGAGAGAGCATGGGACAGAAAGGCAGGAAAAGTGTCCTGCTTCTCTCTTGCACTGGCTTTCTGCATGACCTTGGTAAGTTGTTTCATTCTCCTCTTAGCTGTTGGCGTTAGAACCACAGCGAGGAACGTGTCATCTCGCGCTGCGTCGCAAAAGCCTTTTACCTTGGATTGACAGGAGAACTCAGCATCTGTTAGCCAGACTCTGTCAGAGCTCCTCAGGGCAAATTAAATTAGGAGTGAAAAGGTGTTGTTAAAATACATGTAACCACAGGCAAACGTGTTTCTCGTGCTAGGTGGATTTGAAAGAAGAGCATACCTAGCCCTCTTCCTTTCCTTGGAACTCCACGTTTCCAGAGTTGTGTGCCATGGCACAACTGTCACACCAGTGCTGAACTCTCCACGTAGGAGGTCTGCTCTTGCTGTAGCACTACTTGCTGCACTAGAGCTCTCCCCTTACAGCATAAATATGTTAATGTTGAGTGTTAAATCTCGGATTATTATCAATTCCTTATTGTAGGAACATCCCTGTTGGTTTTAGTCATCGGAGGGCTTCAGGCACTAACTGAAGCATGGTTGGGGTCCCTGAGGTTCTTACAGAGTCCATGGGAGAGGTCTGTTGGTAGGACTCTTCCTTTTCTTGCTGTTCACGGGACAAGCTCATGCACTCTCAGGAATGCACTTATGTTAGGTGGTTTTGTAAATATTCAGCTCATCTAAAAAAAAATAAAATAAAATGCATAAACACAATCCCTCGTTGTCTAACTTCTTTCTGCCTTTTTTACTTGAGGTGTAAAATACAGATTGTTTTCACAGTAAGAACCCCATGGAAGGAAGGAAGGTAGAAAAGGAAGGATTGCCAATACCGGAAGGCTAGACTAGGTCAGAATTCCTGGGAGAAGACATGCAGTACCCAGTCTGTAGCCTCAAGTGCACCTGAGTGCTGGAGCTATCTGTGCTACCAAGTCCCAGCCCCTCTCTCCAACGGGCAGCAGAAGGAACTGAAACAACCACGATTAGAAGGGGAAGGAATTCGGGAGGGCTCTAATCTCATGAACTGCTGGCGGGGGGATGAGGTGAGAAGGTTCTTTGCTGAGAAATAGTAAAAGGTTAGTTGTTAGCAAACTTCATAGAAGTGTCTGGGTGTTCCTGCTATGCTTCTGCTGACACAGGATATAGCAGCGTTTGACAGGCTTTGAGGTGACCCCAGATTTAGGGAGCATGGAGATCTTTCATTGGCAGAAGTGGGACTCATATTTGAAGTGCAAGAATGTTTGGAATTGGGCTTGGTGCACTGCAAGGCCTAGTTATGTTTAAAAACAGGATAATTTTTCTATTGCATTTCACATACCTATTAGCAAGTTAATTCTGTTAAAAAAGAAAAGATACGGGGGAAAAAAAAGACCATTTTTACAATGCTTTTCAAGTTTCATTTTCAGACTGTTAGTTCCCATGCCTTAGTGTCTTAAAACTTAGAGATTCTCAGTGAATCATTGGAACAATATGAAACTGCCTTGCAGGTGTTGGGAAGCTGGAACAGACCCCAACGGGGGCAGCTACACTGCAAACTTAAAAACTCAGCGGGATGAATTCATGCCTCTGCTGTTTGCTCTGTCTTCAGCAGCGGCTGGGAGTGACTTTCCCTTCGAACATATGTCCTGGAAACCTAGCTGTTTGAGAGGCGTCATTACTTTGCTACTGATGCATGTCAGCAGCAAGGACGACTCGCTCGAAGGAAGGGAAAATGGAGCTCCTCACGGCTTGGCGAGGCCCTGCGCTTCCCCGGGCATGCAGGTGACTGCCACGCGCATCAGGGACCCCGGGGCATCCAGCAGGACCTGGCGTGGGGGCTCTGAGGCTGCAGCTGTGCAATTCCCGAGCTGCTTTTGGCTGGTCAGGCAGCGGGTGAGCTCTCTGCCCAGTTTTATTGGTGATATTTAATTAAAGATGCCTTTTCATTGTTGTCCTCCACTGATGACATTTTCAGCCACGTGTTCAAAGGGCCTGTCCAAATTTTGTCTCAGTTTTGTCTTTGGCTGCATGTGTGATGTTCACTGGCTTGTAGGTATGTTGTAGTGAGCTGAGCTGAGCTGACTATAGCTCTTTAATGCTTCCTATGCTAATTACCGTTTCATTAATCATTTGCAGTCAGTTTACAGACACATCCTGTTTTCCTGCTTTTAGAGTGTTTGCATAAGAAAATGTTTTTCCTTGGAATGTCTCTTCGCATGGATTTGTTTATGGCAGGAAATGGATACAAAAGAGTAGTCACATCATTCCAGGTTAATCTTGGAGTGAGACACCAGCTTGCTATCGCAGAATCATTCAGGTTGGAAAAGACCTCTTCAGATCATCTAGTCCACCCATCTATACAGCTTTCAGCACAGTAATCTTCAAAATATTCTAGGAGATAATGTTTATAGTCCCTCGAGCTTCTTCCTGCTCTCAAGTTAGGTTACAGCTTGTTGTGACTGGACAAAAGGACCTTACAGATATATACGACTTAAATATTATCCTGATGTGAAGCCTCGTATGGTATCACCTGTTAATGGGCATAAGCGTGAGTAAGAGCAGAGAGCTGCAGTGCCTGGGCAGTCACCTTCAGACTTACAGCGCATCTTCTGGCGCGACAGGGAGCTTCTTACACCGGGGTTGAAAAGCAGCTTGGAAGCAGCCTTTTACCTGCTCCTAACCAAGGCCTGTTTGACCTCACAAATGCGACCTGAGAGCCTCTCGGGGGAATCCAACGTGGCTGTTTGGTCTTGCCTTGTTTGTCTGCAACGTGCCCTTGTAGCACACCCATAACGCTCACGCCTGGGAAGATGATTCACTCTGTACGTCGGTGTCTGTTTCCACATTGGGAGTGTTTTCTTGGCTTTCATCAGGAAGCTGTTTGGATGCACTGTCTGAACAGAGCTAGGAACTGGAATTTGACAGCATCAGGCAAATTGACTGGTCATACCTGCAGGGCAAAGTAGGGCAAGAAAAAAAATAAATAAACGGGTAACCGCTGATGGATTAGAACGGACCCAGTGATCGGGGGCAGCACTGGATGGTGTTAATGGTGGGGGGCTTGTTTCGTTGCTCACTGGCAGAAGGGTGGCACAGCAGGAGGCTAACAGGAAATCTCCTGTGCTGAGCCTTCAGCTGTGGCCGTGGTCTCAGTGTGGGGCTCCTAACCAGGCTCTGGAGCTGCCCCAGCTGTTTTACAGCTGCAGCACCAGGCTCAGCGGGGGTGCCGATGTGCGCCCCGTGGTTTGCCAGCTCTCCATCCACCTTCTGCCCAGGGAACGGGTGACAGAAGCCCTTTTACTAACACAGCCGGAGGTTCCCTCCCAGCTGAGCAAACTGGGGGAGCGGGTCCCGAACGGGCCCCCTTCTCCGTGCCCACTCCTGGCTCAGACGAGAGCTCCCCGGGGCGCCTGGGGAAGAGGAGGGAGGCACAGAGTCGGGCTCGTTTCAACCATTTACGGGCTACACTCACGGCCCACGCCAGCCGGGCTTCCCTCACAAGGCTCCCAAGAATTTTCTGACAGAAATTCACCGCCCTGCTGCAGGCCTCGGCTTTCCCTTTTCCAAAGCTGCCTCAGCACATCCCTCGGCGGCGCTGCTCCGGCCCCGCTCCCGGCCGGCGCCGCTGCTCCCCGAGTGCCACCTCGCGGGCTCCTCGCCTCTTTTTCTTCCTCCTCCTCTTCCTCTTCCCCCTCCTCCTCCTCCGGAGGCCCGGGGAAGGTGACAGGCCGGCGGCGCAGGCGCGGAGCTCCCTGCGGGGATGTCCCGCAAGCAGGCGGCCAGGGCCCGGCCCGCCGGCCGCAGGAGGGCCCCGAGCCCCGCAGCGGGCGGAGGAGGCCTCGCCAGGCAGCTCCGGGCCCTCGGCCTCAAGCTGCGGGAGGTGCCGGGCGATGGGTGAGTGCTGGGGGCACCCGCGGGCCTCCCGACCCCGGGGGGGTTTGCTCCGTACCCGCCCCGTGCCCGCAGGGAGAGAGGCTTGTGTGTCCCCCCTGCCTGTCACCCGAGGGCTCTGCTGCGCCCAGTCCCGCTCCCCGAGGGCCTGAGGGCTCCCCTGGCCGTGTGGGGCACGGAAAGGTCCGTAAGTATGGGGAGAAAGGGGAGATAGATGCGTGTGGGCTGAGGAGGTGTTTGGTGAGTCCTTGGGTTGGCCTCCCTTATTTCTCTCAGTGGCGGTTGGGGATGGTTTGGCCCAGCACTGTTGCTGCTTTTGGTTTGCTCTGTACAAGCTGATGACGTGCTCACTTAAAACCTTATGTTCTTACCATAATTTCATCAAATCTCAGCTCCTGCTGCCCAGTCAATTTTTTCCACTGCTACACCAGGGTCATTGGTTTAACGTTGCTCTCCGGTAGCGACGTTTCAGGCGCGCTAACACGCAGCTTCTCTTCCCTTAGCAACTGTTTGTTCCGGGCCCTTGGTGACCAGCTTGAGGGGCACTCCCGAAACCACCTCAGACATCGCCAGGAAACGGTGGACTACATGATAAAGCAGCGGGAGGAGTTTGAACCGTTTGTGGAAGATGATGTTCCCTTTGAGAAACACGGTACGGTCTCTGTAGACGCTAATAGAAGGGGTTGTTCCAAAATGAGGTTACATCTCCTTTGAGTACCTTTCCACTAAACCGTTCCTCATCCCTGAGCTATGCTGTGGCCACTCTCTAGTTTTTAGAAACAGCAGTGAGTTTACCTTTCTCTTTGTTATCTTTCTGTAGAAAGATGAGCTATTAAACTTCTCCTGGAACGTGTTTGAATTTAGGAATAACTTGGAGAAGGAAAGAAAAAAAAAGTCTAGAAGTAATAATTTGGTGTTTTCAAAAGGAACTTGAGAAAATGAAGTTTTCTCAAAACTTCAAGTATTCAAGGGTGAGTGAAGAGCTCACCCTTGAATACTGGTGGGTGTTGCGTGGCTGATTTCCTTGGATTTGTTTTTCTCCTTGACACTTGATATTTCATAGTGTTAACCCAGGGGAAGATGGAAAGCAGAGACCAATGCAGCCTTTGTTCTAACAGCTTTGGGTCTGTGCCAGGTGACATGCAGGTGGTGCATGAAAGTAGTCCGGTCGTTTAGCACGTGGCACCTACCTTCAGAGCTGACACAGAACTGATGGCCTTGCATAATCAAAAGGTGTACTGCGTTTTTGGAGGTTTCTGTGGTTGTTTAAGACTTAGTAACCTCTGTCACTAACAGATTCTTGCCTCTGTGGTTACCATTTAATAGCTGGGATTTCCTTTCCAAAATTTCTTGGGCCCTTGTTGAAATTTTGTTACTTGCTAAACCTCCGGTGCTTTTTGAAGTCTCAGAAACTGGTTCTCCATCTCTTATGAATGTTTGTTTTCCTTTAGTTACCAACTTGGCAAAGCCGGGTACCTTTGCTGGCAACGATGCTATTGTGGCCTTTGCAAGGAACAATCAAATGAATGTGGTTATTCATCAGCTTAATGCTCCACTGTGGCAGGTGAGAAACAAAACTTCCATGTTTTGGCCTAATTTTTAGCTGATGGATACAAACAGCATTGAAACTTTCTGATCTGTTCACAGAGAACAAATATACTGGTTGGCAGCCATAGTTAGCTTGGCGCTTGCTTTTTCAGCCTTGAAGGAAAACTCAAGTTCTCTGTGGGGTTTGGAATGAGGAGTTGATGGTTCTGACAACTGGAAAAATGAGATTCTGGACTGGACAGGAGAGGGAAAAAAAGTTTTAAAACCTTAAAGTGGTGTTTAATCAGCTTCTGGAAAGGACTGTGTGCTGTGGATTCCTCTTACAGCTGGGGACTGGAACAAGTAATTCATCGGGTCTCTCCTGCTCTCTTTTTTGTTGTTGTTTTCCTGTGGCAGATCCACACTGGCATGGGTCCGTACTTGATCTCTGCCTGTTCGTTGAGCAAGTGAGAACCTACATCCAAGCCAGGATTGTTTCTTGACATTTTTTATGAGGGTAGTAGAGGGTTTAAGGGCTAAGCTCAATTCACAGAGAGTACCAATGAAGTATGTAGGCTAAGCAGGGCAGCAAAGAAAAAAACACCAGGTAAAAGCTGTAGGTGGTGTCTTTTGAAACATTTGGAACATCGTCAGATGGATTCTGAACCCGAATAAGTTTAAACCCATATCTATATGGCAGCAATGGGCAGTAAGACAGCTCAGCTATGTATTAAAAAAGTAAATAAAATCAACTGCTTGACCTGCAAGAGAGAACAGAGGCAATGGAGGTAATGACCCTGCAGGAGAGGTCATGGAGGTGCTGTTCATGTGTTGTTGCTGTTTTGAACCAAATACTCACCTCAGTGCACTTAACTCTTATCGATCTTTTTGCACATCCTCTCAAAAATCTCAACCTCCTTTTTCCCATTCATTGACCTTTCCTGGGCTGTAAATACCGACTTTGTGATGAGCTTCCATTTTGTGTGCCTGAGTGGAGTTTTGTTACTGAGAGTGTGTCATGAAAATGGCATAAGTAAAGAGAGCTGTCAATAATTACAATGTAAGGAGTCCCCTACCCACACAGAGGGGATCACAACATGGGGACAGTCTTACCAAGTTGCTAGACTCATCAAACCCAAGACACCCTTTTTCTTTCTGTTGTCCATACTATTTTGGAAAGACTAGATTACGAAGAGAGCTTTTCCAGAGAAGCAGATCAGCAAGATGCTTTAAGCAGATGGTGTGAATCTCTCTGTTCATTTCAACTCTAAAGCAGATGGTGCATTATCCTTTAATTTTAAGAGAGCCATTGGCATATGCTGAAGCTAAGGTGGTGAAATGTGAGCAGGAGAAGTGTTTGGGACCTCCAGCTGTTTCTCAGCCTGTTGGAGCTGGGCATTTCTGTGCTGACTTCTTAAGGCTTTAAGCACCCTTTATTATTATTTTTTTGATATTTTGATAGTGACTGCAAATATAGAGGTAGAAGTTAGCACAGATGTATAAGTTATTGTATTGGCTTTTGGGGTTACAATTTACCTTTTTCATGTGTTTTTGCTTTTTTTTTTATCTGCAACTACCTTTTACTTACAATTTCAGTGTATTTTGGAAAGAGCTCACACAAAGAGGCTTCAGTTTCTTTGTCAGTAGTTGCCAACTTTCAGAGTCTTTCAAAAGCTTCAGGATTTGTTAGATACCTATTTTGACTCTGGCAAATGAAAAATGTTCATGATAGATCTTACTGAAAGCCAACGCGCTGAACAACTTAATAAGATAAAAGGCAGGAGTTAAATATAACCGATCATTGAGTTGGAATTTACGGGTGAGCAAGTGTAAAATAGATGAATGGAGAATATCTGTTGTGAAATCCGAAGTTGTTCATGCAGTGCAGACTGCAGACGTAGTCGAAAGGTGACCTGGTGTAAATTCTGTAAGTTGGGAAAAGACGTAAAAGGATTGGGAAACTCTGGAGCCCTAAAGCAAACTTTTTTGTTGTTTGCTTACTGTCATCTTCTCCAGCAAAGGTGTCAGATCTTTGAACTCTGGCTCGACAGGTAAGCAAAGGAGATTTGCAGGTGTGTAATTTTCTGCATTCCTTGCAGGAGTCGAAATGCTGCTGGCTTTTAGCTAACAGCTTGAGACCCTTATGATCAGGGTAGGAACTGTTCTTTCATCAGTACAGATAATATCCAGAGCGCAAATTCTCTTATGGAAGCCGCTGTAATTGATGCTGACAAAGCAAAGAAACATTTGTGCTCCTGAGTGGAGTTAATAAATTTTCATGGTTTGGCTTCACTGGTCTTTCTTTTAAAAGCAAAAAATATCAACTTCAAATGTGAATCGTTAAAACACCGTCTTGTAAAAACGCCAAAACAAAACGTATTCTGGGTGAGTGTTTCCAGTGTGGTCCTGATTTGACCACACTCATGTTCCTCATATTTGAGGGGAAAAAGGCATCGTATATTGAATGGAGGCTGTTGCTGAAAATGGGGCTGGAAGAGATGATCGGAAAATTGTAGAAAACTTAGGAAATGGCTTTGAGCTTAGCCCTAAAGTGTTTTCGTATCATGTTTTGTTTGTAATGATGTAACTGACCCAGTGCTGTTTATCTTATCCTTTGGACAGAAGTTCTGTTGTAACTGTAGGCACATCTGGATTATTAGGTCAACACTTCCTGTGTAAAGATACTCCAGTAGCTACGTACTTTGCTTCCTAGCACAGTGTTTATCATTGCTTCAAAAAATAATACTAAGAAAAATCCGATGCTGAAGTTATGTCCAAATCCTCATTTGTGGTCTGCTTGGTTCAATTAGATTCGAGGCACCGACAAGAACAATGCGAGGGAGCTGCACATTGCATATCGGTATGGAGAGCACTATGACAGCGTGAGGAGAATCGATGATGACTCAGAAGCTCCAGCATATCTTCAGATGGAGGTTGGTTACGACAGAATGACCTGAGATAGCTGTGGGGATAAATAACAGCTGAATGTTACTGGTTGATTTGCTTTCTCACTTGCATTGAGATCGAGAGAAGAATTTGGTCCCTGTCTCACGTGGGGATAGAAAAATTCCTAACGTGATCGTAATTACTACTGCCTGCTCTCTTGAGACCGTATGTGAAGTGCTTAAATTACTGGGCTGGAAATCAGCCTTGAATATGATGCAGTGATACGGGCTGTAGAAGTCTTGAAGCAACCTCTTCTTAATTATGTGCTCATCACCTCAAATGCAAAAACAAATGGGAGGGAGGAAATGGATGGAAATGCAATGGCCGGATACAATAATTCTCTTAATATCTCACTTTTTCCTGTTAAGGAGTAAGCCGTGCTGTCCTCAAAGTTCTATGTACACATTTGTATAATGTGTGATATTGTAATAAAATTAATACTTCATTTAAAAAGCCAGTGATTGGTTGTTGGTGTACATGATCTTGTACTATGAGAGTTTGCTTGACAGTGTATGAATTGTGGGAAATGGTTCCAGTGATAACAGAAATTACACAATATCCAGGACTCCCTGATACCGGATGTTTCTGAGAAATCTGTGCCAAAATTAAACCTATATTAATGACAGTTTTTTTTAAAAAAAATGTGTATGATGAAATAACTGTATGCTTCGCTTTTCTTATAGATGCTTTCCAAAAACGATGCAAGTGAGGAGGAAATGAAGCCAGAGAAGAGTGGCTCTGAAGATGAGATTGAAGTTGAAAAGGAAGCTGCTATACAAAAAGTGTGCAGTGCAACTGGATGTTCAGTAAGTACCGAGTAGCCTTTTTTCCTTAAGAAAAATTTCAGAGAGTGTTTGTCCTGGACAGTTTCAGTACTACAGCCACAAATTGGAATGCATTTCATCCTAGACTCAATGAAATGCATACTGTGTGTGAATATTGAAGAGTTCTGTAAGGTTTGTCTTGCAGTCTCTCAAGAAAATTTACTTTGAAACAAATTCTGTAAAATTTCACAAACTGTCCAGTCATTCAGGATGTTCAGTTTTAGCTGTGGTCACTAGATAACCTGTGTGGTTACTGCAGGTTGTACTGTGCAAATGCAGAGAATGAAAAGGATCAGGAGTGAAACAGTTATACTGAAATAGCATAGTCCTTTTTCCTGGTATCTTTGAGATTTTGAAGTTTTCTCCCTCACCTTCTTGAGAAATGGAGTGTGGGCTGATTGGGAGATCACAAAAGCAGACAGCAGCCCCCTCCTAATGGTGCAAATGGTTGCTGAATGGTGTCTGTATGTCACTGGTTGGAACTCTAACGTTATCTTTCTCTTGGACAGGACATTGAGTTAGTAAGCCAGGTTCTGAAAGTGGAAGACTACAACGTAGATTCTGCAATATTTGCCATCCTTCAAGTGAAGGAAATGGAAGGAATCGGTAAGTACGTGGACTTTGTCACTTGCTAACATCAGACAGCATTCTTCTGAGGCACTGTTCACTCGAAAGAGCAGTTCAACAGGGACAGTAGCAGTGGAAGCTTCCTGTTGGCTGTGCTGCTGCCTCAGCCTTTCTGTGCTCGGGAAGGTTATGAGGGCAGATTTTGTGCACCTGTGGAGCCTTTCAGTAACAGTGCCTGTTGTGAGACTGACCTGGGACTATTCAAGGCACTGAGCTAAGTTCTTATGAGCCACTGAGCATACCATATCCTAATTGATCTGGTTTGGATTTGTTCTGCTCTACAGTCTTGAAAACTCCATGCAAGATTAGTAATCCCTGGAGCCATTCTGCGGCCTCCTCACCAGATAACTCAGGTTTACCAGCATCTCAGAGCACGTTCCATCCTAGGTCTGTTCTCTGGAGAACCTGAAGTGCCAGGTGTTGCCTAGTTCTTGAGCACTAGGGTCCCTGGCTTTTCTCTTGGTTGCCTGTGACATGGGGTCCTCTCTGTGAAGTTACAAGCAGACATTACTAGACCTTTACACTGAAGTTCTGTAAAATAACAGCATGCCACTGGATTAGTGTGGAGTGTCCCCTTTCCACATTCCAGCTGATGAAGAATATGTTGTCCTATGTGAGCAGACAGAAGAGGCTACTGAACTTTGTCTTTTTCCCTACTCAATCCAGCTTCCAAAAAAAACAGTTCCAGAAAGCCTGGAAGAAGGAATTGGCTGACACAGAGACAGCTTCTGTGTATAGAGTGTCTGAGAAAAAACTCTGTTGTTGGTAGGTGCTGAGGGGCAGCGCGATCCTCAGAGCAAAGGTCAGAAATCGTGTACCTCAGCCCTGTGGGAAGATAACAGAAATGGTTCAAGAATCTTCAGAAATCAGAGTTTGCATCAAGATGAAATAGAAAACCACAAAGGACTGGCTAAATCTAATGAAGATAGTCGATCCAGCAAAAACCCAAAGGTATGTGTAAGGGTGGTTTGACAGTGATTTGTGCATCCTTTAAAGATTAGAGCAGTTCTTAACCAGCAATTATTTTCTTGTTTGAAGTAAAAAGTGTAGCTACACTTGTAGCTGCTACAGTTGTGACTTTACTCCAAGTCAAGTGTTTATTAGTGACATACGGCACTCTTTCTAAAGTGCACAAAGTTCAGATAGTCTGGAATAAACATTTTCTGGCAGCTGCTTTGGTATCTGCTTGTCTCCTTTCCAGTGTGTTATTTTTCCCCAGCTGGACAGTAAACGTCTGTTTTCAACTTTGTTTTCATTCTTCCCTTTTCAGGTATCAAAAAAACTAAAGAAGGAACAGCAACGGCTGGAGAAAAAGAAGAGACAGGAAGAAAGGCACCGACAAAAGGTCTTGGCCAACAAAAGTAACTGTGCAGATAGCAACAGGAGAGAGATGGACTCGGATAACCAGATCACCTTGGTGAAGGCCATGACGGCTCTAAACATATGACTGAATGTTCTGAGCATTCTGGTGAGAAAAGCAAAGGAAACTGATCAAGACAAAACTCCTCTCAAGCAAATTTCCAAGCACCCACTGTCATCTTGAAATCAATTTCTGCAGAGATCTCTGAGCACATAGGAACTTTGTTTCTTCAGTTGCAGTTACTGAGCAAACAGTTACTCAGTAATTTCTACGTCAACTTGTGTGAGCGAAGAAAGTTTTAAACTTAACAAAAAAAGTAGAGGTTTATTTTTGTTCTTATGGAGTTAGGTTAAGGTGAGAACCTTTTCCTCACACAGCAATGCCAGACTTGCTTTGAGATCTCTTGATATGCTTAGATTTGTTATAGCAACTTTGTGCTTAGTTATGCTTAGAGGAGATTTATTTTACCTTACTGTCAGGGAAAGCGTTAACAGTTCTCAACTCAGGAACACACTTTTTTTTTTTTTTCTATTTAAATTTAAAAAGTAAGGGAAACAGAGGAACAGAATCCTTCCAAAAAACTAAATGTCAGCCAACACTATCAAACATAGTATTCCTCTTTTCTTTCTCATCCAAGAGAGTTAAACCAGTGGGCTCCTGCTACTGCAGAGCCATTTCTTCTGATCTATAAAGTCTAAAGAGGTAGCAATATGACACACTACAAGCAGGCATGAGATTTCTGCTGAGTGCTGTTACTTGTACATCTGGAATCTCATCTCCTTTGCCATGCTTTGGAGCTGTAGGGCCACTCCAGAGCTTTAGTCCAAGCCAGGAACTTGATTGTTTTTAGTCTCTAAATGAAATTTGTATAGCCAACGGATTGAGAGTTCTGGGAACAAGCTTCCAAGCAGCAGTGATCACTGGGAACCCTGCCTGCTTCACTCTTCATAAATCAAGCTTTTTCCAGAATAGGATTTTCATCTTAAATTCCTCTTGCATATGGTCACTAGGTACTGTAGAATGTATACTTTGAATCCTGTGGTGCTTTTGTAGGGAATTTGGACTGAAGTGTAAGGGCTTTGGGATTTGGCCCTAGACTTACGGCTTGCAGTATTTCAACCTCACTCAGGTTTTGGACTTGTATCAAGGAGTAAGCTTTAAGAAAGCACGTGCACTTACACACAGTAGACAACAGGAGGCACTTCATCAGCCAGGGCAGAGATGAAACAAATTTTTTCAAAGTAAGGAGCATTGTTGTTTTTCTTCAAATCTATACATTCTTTGAAGCTTCCAAATCAATACGTACATGCCTTTTTTGACTGAAATGCCAAAACCTGAGGTGGTATTTCTTCATATGCTCTGCTACTGCTCTTGATAGAGCATTTGAACAATAAAAAGGAAGGAGTTGTACTTTAAATACTGATGGTGCAGGCGAACAGGCTTGAATGCTTGTTAAAAAGTTACTTTGGTCCCTGTAATGAGCTTGGCAGAAATAAAAAGAAATATAAAACAGCTCTTATGCTTTATGGAGGGACAGTGTCTGGGAAGTGAAGAAGCGTATTACGTGCTGCTGTAAGTGCCTGTGGTAGGCATTAGAAATTACTGTAGCGGGAAATCTGAATAGTATTTGGTAGGTAGGAGAACATGGATGAGCCCTGAATTTTCAGTGCTGTTTGAAAATTGGTAAAATCCATTTTATGCTAACCATTAGATGACCTGTTAGCAATGATACTTCTGGAATTCTCTTTCCCACTTGACTTTTACAAAAGTGGAAAGAGTGGATAGCTTCAGTGGGACAAAGTGCAAGTCACTTCACTGGTGTGATGAGACTGGAAGGCAGCAGGCACGTTCAAGGTAGTTCAGTATCACCTTTGTCTTACCCAGCCTTGGAGGGATGTTTTTGGTTTTTTGGTTATTTACCAACAGTCTTGCCTCATCTGCAATACTTGAACAGCAAAGAAAGTCATCCATGGTATCCACGTGTGCAGTAGCATTCTGGAAGGTGCCTTCATCTTCTGTTGGGTTCTGCTGAAACTACACAAGAGTTTTCTTTCCCTTTCCTTTTCTAAATGCTCAGTGGGGCGTGTGCTTCTGTTACCAAACCAAATCCCCAGTTTTTGATACTGAGTGCAATAAAGGTTATAAAGATCATAGACTCCTAGAATCATTAAGGTTGGAAAAGACCTCCAACATCATCTCGTCCAACCATCCCCCTACCACCAATGTCATCCACTAAACCCTGTCCCTAAGCACCACGTCCAACCCTTCCTTAAACACCCCCAGGGACGGTGACTCCACCACCTCCCTGGGCAACCCGTCCCAACGCCTGACTGCTCTTTCTGAGAAGAAATGTCTCCTAATTTCCAACCTGAACCTGCCCTTGTGCAACTTGAGGCCATTCCCTCTAGTCCTATCACTAGTTATCTGCGAGAAGAGGACAACCCCCAGCTCCCCACACCTTCCTTTCAGGGAGTTGCAGAGAGCAATCAGGTCTCCCCTGAGCCTCCTCTTCTCCAGACCAAACACCCCCAGTTCCCTCAGCCACTCCTCACAGGACTTGTGTCCCAGGCCCTTCACCAGCTCCGTAGCCCTTCTCTGGACACGCTTCAGGGCCTCGATGCCCTTCTTGTAGTGAGGGGCCCAAAGCTGAACCCAGCACTCGAGGTGCAGCCTCACCAGAGCAGAGCCCAGGGGGACGATCACCTCCCTGGCCCTGCTGGCTGCACTGCTCCTGACACAACCAGGATGCCGCCGGCCTTCTTGGCCACCTGGGCACCTGCTGGCTCGTGTTCAGGTGAGCATCGACCAACACCCCCAGAGCCTTTTCCCCTGCACAGCTTTCCAGCCACTCTGCCCCAAGCCTGTAGCGCTGCGTGGGGTTGTTGTGCCCCAAGTGCAGGACCCGGCACCTGGCCACGTTGAACCTCATCCCACGGCCCCTGCCCATCGACCCATCCTGCCCAGGTCCCTCTGCAGGGCCTTCCTGCCCCCCGGCACATCGACACTTCCCCCCAGCTTGGTGTCATCTGCACACTTACTGAGGGTGCACTCAATTCCCTCATCCAAGTCATCAATAAAGATATTAACGAGGATGGGCCCCAACACCGACCCCTGGGGAACACCACTGGTGACCAGCTGGATTTCACCCCGTTCACCACCACTCTCTGGGCCCGGCCGCCCAGCCAGCTTTTAACCCAGCAGTGTGCCTGTCCCAGCCATGGGCTGCCAGCTTCTCCAGGAGAATGCTGTGGGAAGCTATGTCAAAAGGTTTTGCTGAAGTCTAGGCAGACTACGTCAACAGCCTTTCCCTCATCCACCAGGCGGGTCACCCGGTCACAGGAGGAGAGGAGGTTGGTCAGGCAGGACTTGCCTTTCCTGAACCCGTGCTGGCTGGGCCTGATCCCCGGGTTGTCCCACACATTCTGTGTGACTGCATTCAAGATGACCTGTTCCATCAACCTGGCACTGAGGTCAGGCTGACAGGCCTGTAGTTCTCTGGATCCTCCTTACAAGCCTTCTTATAGATGGGCGTCACGTTAGCAAGTCTCCAGTCATCAGGGACCTCTCTGGATGACCATGACCGCTGATAGATGATGGAAAGCAGCCCAGCAATCACATCCACCAGCTCCCTCAGCACCCTTGGGTGTGCCAGCCAAGCTGGGTGAGTGGGGTTGCGTGTATTGGATGAAGTGTAGGTTAAAAGCAAAACTTCCAGATTATTTTAATGTGTCTGCATCACTTCATTTTGTTAATAGGCAGAAACGGTTGGGCATTTGAGTAGTCATGACCAGAACCATTTCTGCGGATGCACTCTGGCTACGAAGGCGTACGCTCACCTGTCAGCTTTCGCGGTGTTTGGAAACTTTGACAAAGGTGGGCAAATTGGGTCAGTCTTAATACGATCTTATTAAGGCGATGTCATTCTGTGTGTATGTGACTGAACCTTGCTGGTGCCTGGAGCAGAGCCTGTTTGCACACACAAACCTTAGAGGGCAGCATTGACTTAATCAGCTCTATCCCAGCTGGTTTCTCTCTCATCTTTCCTTTCTGATAGAAATGTTTGGTTCGCGTTTCTGACCAAGGAGAAGCTTAGATAGAACTCGAAGAAACCCTCTCTCTAACAGTGGAAAGTCATTGAGTGACCGTAGAAAAACAAGAAAAGACATTAAAACAACAACCTTGTAGAAAAACCGTTAAAATAATAACCGTGTAGAATCACAGAACCATCTAGGTTGGCAAAGACCTTCGAGATCATCAAGTCGAACCATCAGCCTGACCCACCACGTCCCACCACCAAACTGCGTCCCATAGTGCCCCTATAGAGCTCTGCACCCCACAGAGGGTGCAACCCCATAGAGGGGTGCCAAACTGGGCACAGTCTTTGAGGCCGAAGGCAGCACGGAGGCACTTCCACCTCCCAGGTGCAATGAGCAGCTGGCCCTGGTTCGTTAGGGCTAATTGCTGCTGCCATGCAGCTCCTGGGAGACCTTCCTGGTTCCAGGACCCTGTGAGGACCTACTCAAAGATGGGGGTGCAAGAAGGAGCCACCCCAAAACCCCTGTGAGGCTGGAGGAGCTGCTGACAGTGCCCTGTGCTGCCTTAGTAAGTACTAATTGCTTAAGGAGTCAATCTGTGAGCAGGATGGGGCCGGTTTGCACCCGTGGTCTGGTCACCCTGGGGTGCTGGACCCATCGGGTCTCTGGGGAGAGCTACAGGTTTCCCACCCACTCAGGCATTGAGTCTTGAAACAAGAAAACACATTAGATGCATTTAGAAATTGTCTTCGAAACTTATTTTTATTTGAAGAAATCTTTTTTTTTTTTTTTTTTTTTCACGATTTATTGAATTGCAAGGAGTGGGTGGGCTTTCCTTGTGCGCAGGTTCAGGGACTGGCCTCCGAATGACATTTTGGTGCAGTGGGGCTAGAGCTGTGCCTTACTTCATCTCGCTGCAGGAGAAGAAATCTCAATTTAGAGCATTTCCATCTGATTTCAAGGCTGGCTTTTCTAGCACTGGGGACGTGAGCCCTTGCACAGAAAGTTTGGGTAATTGCTGTAGCTTTTCTTGTAGGTCCCGAGGTTCTTCTTGAAGCACTCTGCTGCTGCCTTGTCACACTCGCAGGCTGTTTTTTGGCAGAAATTTCCAGGCTCTGGGGGGAAAAAAAGGTGCCGGAGTTGGAGGTTATCTTTTGAATCATTCCCACTGGCATACGTAGCCAGTGACTCTGGGTAGTCAGCCCTCTTGCCACCATCCTACCCTGATGTACATAGCGGCTACAAACCAAACACGATCCCAGGGGGAGCTTTTAATTTCCTTTACATCTAGCTCCGTATAGATACTTGTTCTGATCACAAGGAGGTGCTTCTTTTTGATTCACTCCCCCCAAAAGGACAGTGTTTGCTCTGGGTGGGTGGAAGGACGATCAGAAAATCGGGGTGACAGGGCCACGTCCCCGTCCAAGTCAGGTCACCTCAAGCGTTCTGCGTCCAGCTTGGTCAGGTCGTTATCTGGCCTCTACAGAAGGGCAACCCCGTCCTTTTGGAGGTCTGCTAGCTCTAAACTTCACCATTATTTGCATTATTCCTGGCACCTTTCCCTCCTTTCCACCCCCTCCAGGTTGCTCTAAAGGACGCCAAGGAGAAGAGATCCCACCGAGAGCGTGGCTTTGGCCTCGCGCTGTCTCTTACCGCAGACTATCTCGTCTCCCTGGAGATAGAACGTGTAATGGACCAGGGTGGGATGACAGCCAGGGGATGATGACTTCAACTTGCTGTAGCAGCAGTCGTGGGCATGGCAGCACCTGGTATCGCAGAAGACACCGTCAGGGCAGGGCGGGGAACAGCGGGGAGATCACCGCAGTGGCTAACACCCGCTGGTGCACACATCCTGATGCGTTTCTGCACAGCCTTGCAAAGGTAAAAGAAATCCTTCCCCATCCCATCAGCATGAGCTGCTGCTGCTGCTGGGCAGATTTAAAGACTCGTTGAGGTCACACTGATGATTTTGGCATTGCTGTCTCAGCCCCAAGAGCAGGCCTTACTCCCTGTACACAGGGAAGAGGCAGAGAAAAGAAGCAAGTTTCTGAGATTCAGAAAGAGCCGCGTGTTCCTTCCCGCACTGCCTGCTCCAGCTGCACCCTGGTTTGAGCTTTGGGAGGAGAAGAGGGCTGGGAGCATCCTCTCCGTCTCCCCCAGCTCTTCACTCACCGGTCTGTCGCATCCAGAGGTTGTTTGGTTCCCCCCAAGCCGCAGTAGCAGCCGTAGCCGTTGTAAGCCAGAGCGTTCTTACCCGTCTTCACCTTAATCATCCTAGCAAACTGAATCGCGCCGCCGTCCACGGAGGCCAGCCCTGCGACTGGAGACCTGCCGTTAGGAGCACCAGAACGAAGCCCCCCACCCAACCCTCCACCCCAAAACTCCCCGAATTACGGTGGATTTAGGGAAGCTGTTATCAACCCATCGCCTCCAGGGGGTACTTACGGCAGACGAGGAGCACCAAGAGCTTCATGGCTGGCGGTGAACAGCTCCGGAGCGGGGCGAGCCTTCGGGTGCTGCACCTTAGGGTGCGCTCAGCTGCACCTCTTATAGCCGGCGCGTGCCCGCTCAGCCTGGCTCCTCCTCTGTTGTCTCCACAGCGGGCAAATATTGACAGTCCTCGCCACATCGGTCCCGTTACGTGTGCAAGCTGCTCTCCACTTGGATGGGGGCCTGCTCGGATGCAAATCCCTTTCTCGGAAACGTCGGGGTGCCCTTTGATGGGAGGTTTGGGTGGACTGGGATGAGTTGGGCAGGCTGGGGTCAAGCCTGTGCATGGCTCCGGGTATCTCAGCGCCCTGAAAAAAATGGGAAAACTCGAGGGAAAAGAGCAACAATATCGTTCCTGGGTGGCTGTTAGTTTTTTGGATGTCTCGGTTAGAAAGCTCCATGCTGTGTCTTACTGGTTGCCATAATTACTTGCTTGGGCAGGGAGAAAACACAGCCAGTGCAAAGCATCCTCCTCCCTTGTGTTTTTGTAGTTTTGGGAGCTTGCTGGTGCCCAGATGCCCCTTGCCAGATCGGCCTCCAGGGTAAGAAAAAATAAAATAAAATGCAAGCGGTATATAATGGAAGGCTGAAAAGGGGATGATGGTGTCGTTGGCTTGGAGGGAATCTCTAATTAGCTAGGTGATGCCCAAAGACCATTTTAGCCATTTTTTCTGGTGCAGAGGTCGCAGATGCGTAGTGTTGCGTGCCTCGCAGAGCGCTTTGCCAGAAACCCCGGCACTGAGGTGGGGAGAGGAATTCCCCTGTCGCTGAAACCGAGACAGGGAACGAGGATGTGGCTGCGTGGAAATCAGAGGGATGGTGAGAAAAAGGAACTGGGCTCAGGGCCTCGGCAAGTCTCTTCCCCACGGCTTTTGCTGAATTTCCACACACGTTTACACAGAGCTGCCTTTTTTCACACCGTGCACCAATTCCAGCGCTGCCTCCAGTGCTTTTGCAGCCCAGTTTATTGCACCTGAGGTAACAGAGCAGCCCCTGGAGCTTGAAATGAGCCGATTTGTACAGCCAGATGTCCGAGCAGAAAAATACATAAAAAGTTAAAATTAATCCAGAATTTAAATAGAGAGAGAGCGTCTTTCGGCTCATCCTGGTGTGCAATCTGTCTGCTCGAGCGCCCCTGTCCCATCTCGGCAAGGATTTGATCCTTGATTTATGCCCTGCAAACAGCAGCTGCTCGGCACAGGGCTGCGCTCTCCTTCCTGGTGGGTGCTCGTCCACCCCCCCGGGCTAAACACCGGGCGCCTGGTTCGCAGCTGGAGGGAAACCTTTCTGGTTTAAGGGACACTTCCTTATTCGAGGAGTGCTTCCCGATTTAAGGGATGCTTCCTAGTACAACTGAGTTCAGCTCTGGGGTGAGCCGGGGTGGGAATTGCAGCTGCTAATGCCCAGGGCACAGCAGAGCATCCTCCAGCCCCAGAGAAACCCCCTTTTGTCCCCGTTTTTGGGGTTGTGTTTCATTGCAGAGCCCCGTGGCAGTTTGTAGTGTTCTCCAAGTCCTCGGAGGAGGTGAGACCAGCTGAATTTGTCTGCAGGGCAGAAAACCTGCATCACTGGGATGCTTGAGGCAAGAGGAAGCAGCCACAGCCTAAACTGCCTTTTCCTAGGGGACGTGCTGGGGGTTGTTGCAAAATAAGGCCAAAACATTCTTTTCTGGTGAGAAAGATGTTTTGCTCTGTTCTGAGGGTTAGGCAAGCGTGAGCTCCCCGGCCGTCCCAGTGCAGCAAAGCTCATCGGCACCCAGCCCTGCTGCAGCATTGCGCCTGTCCCCGGACTTTCACAGCAGCTTCCATTCCTTCTGCCTTGAGGCAACTGCGAATTTTGGGAGCCTGAAGGCTGGGGCTGAAGCCGTGGGCATGAATGAGCAGCGGGGAGCACAGACTGGCTGCTCCCTCTCCTGCAAAAAGGGGGTGACAGCAGTGGGCGACGTGGGCAGCATTATAGCCACCTCCCTGGCTGGCCGTGTGAAACGCACTGCGATTATTTCCCCGTGCCTCGGCCTTACGGTTGCAGTTGCAGTAGCCTTTACCTGGCAGAAATTGGCACGCGCTTTATTTCAGCGGTGCCTAAACCCTCGTGCCGTGCCTCGTCTGGCGAGACCAGGCACAAGCCAGGCAAAGGCGAGCTCTGAGCCATTTGGAAACGCTGCTGCAGGACGCAAGAACCTCCCGCTGTCAGTGTTAAATCAGGGGCTCCAGGTATTGGGGGTGATGTTTGAAACAGGCTCTGGACTCTGCTGCGCAGCTCCAGTTTTAGGGTTTTGGTATTTCAACGGGAAGCCCTGCGCACAGGTGAGCTTCTCCCCGGTGCCAGGGGTTGTCACTGGGTACGGCGGAGTCGCAGCACACAGAGGCCCAAAGCTTTTTGCTCTCCGGCTTTATTTTGCAATATTTATTTTGGAATATTTGGAATATTCCAAATATTTTATATATTTTACTTGGAATATTTGTTTTAGTTTTATTCTGCGGTGAAGCAAACAGCTGGGGGAGCCACGACGTTTCCGTGCAGCGACTTGCGCGTGGGGAGCTGGAGCCGAAGAGGACAAATTGCCAACTTGTGCTGGCTTCCATCACCTCGCCCTTCACTGTGACAAGGCGCAGGTGTCCCGCTCCTCCCTTGTTTTTCTCAGCAGAAATATCGCATCTGTGCAGCTCTCCCTCCTCGGATCCAGTGTCTAATGACGCAGCTTCACACGAGGGCGGCTTTCCTCCTGCCGAAGCCAAAACAAAGCCCCGAGGAAGAGGGTTGGGAAAGGCTCCTGGCGCTGCGCTGAGCCCCGCTCTGCTTACCAGCACGGAGGTGGGTTCGTGAAGGGCCCCTCTCCGTCAGCAACGCCTGCCTCGGCCCTGGCACTTGAGCAGCGCCCGGCTGCGTGCCCAGCAGAGCCGAGTCGCCCGCTCGCATTTGCAGGCTCCCCGCTGGCACCGGGTCCCCAATCCTGCGGGGAGCGAGAGGAAGCACAGCACAGGGATGGCGTTTCGGGGATGGCTCCAGGGAGCTGCTAAGGCGGCAGCGGGGACCCCGTGGAGGTGTGTGCGAGGATGCCAAAGCTCGGCCCCGGGGACTTACTGCAGGCAGGGCCCCCTGCCCGGGAGGCGGCGAGGCGCTGGCTCTGTCCCACGCGGCAGCGGCGCGCAGCCAGCCGGGCGTAGCAGCAGGCACGGAGCCGGCAGCACCTGCAGCGAGAAGGAGAGCCTGGCCCCAGGCGAAACGCAGCCGGGGCTGCTCTCTAACCCGTCCACAACAGGGCTCTGCATCCCCTCCTGCACCAAAGCACCCAGGAGCTGCTCCGGGATGCTCTCCAGCCCCGTCCCGCTTTCACCCCTGTCCTACACCGAGCCTCTTCTCAGCTTCCCTGTGCCACCCGGCTCCGAGAGCCTTTGTGCATCCCGGCTTCGGGACCACTCCTGGCCCTCTGCTGCCATCCCAGCAGCTTCAACCGCTTGTCTCTGCCTCTCCAGGGCTGAAAGAAGAGGTGAGCACTGCCTCGTTTCCCCAAAAACCTGTTGTTGCTGTACCGGTGCATCGAAGCCTTCGCTGCGTGCCCGCGGCCCCATCCCGAGTCGCAGATGTGCGCGGTCAGGTTTGCCACCGTGCTTCCCTCCAGCCCCGGGGCGAATGCAGGCGGGAGCTTTCCGTGAGCAGCAAGCATGCCTGGAGCGACCAGAAAAGGGGATCTTATGAGTTACGTACAGAAATCTGCCTTGGGCAGCTGGAGCAGGGGAAGTTTTGCTGGGATCTCCCTTTCCAGCCCGGCCGCACTCACCACAAGCAAGCAGCAGGGCCAGGACCACCAGCAGGATCTTCATCGTCCTCTTACCCGGACCAGGGAGGAGAAACGACACCGCTTTGCAAACCTCCTTCTTCTGAAATGAGGCCAAATTATCTCAAAATTTGGAGGCAGAAAGGCAGGGGTGCTTCCTTACACCAACGGTGCTGCCTCTTGGCTGAAAGCAAACGCGTCCCGGTGCTGCCCCGCCGCCCAGACCTCTCCCCGCTCCCGTACCGCTGCTCCTGGCACCGGGGCAGGACTGGGCAGCCACGGACCGTGCCTGCAGCCCCTCTGCTGAGCTTTTCTCTTTAAAGAAAAGAGCGAGACGCGGCGTGCTGCTGCCTCCTTCCAGCACCCCCACCCTGTTTTTGTTCCTGTGACAGCCCCACGGGTGCCGGCGGTGGGCTGAGGCTGGGGGCTGCTCACCGGGGGGACGGCGACGGCTCCGGATCCCCGCTGGCCGCCGAGTGCTGCCCTCCGGCTCGCGGCTGGAAGCGCCGAAATGCCTCCTCTGTCCCCGCACGCCGTCCTGCTACGCCCCTTGGCTCGCCGGCCAAACCCACCCTCTCCCCGCAGCCCGGCCTTACGCAGCCCAGAGCCCCCCAGACACCCTCCCGGTGCCACCCCGGGGCTCTCGGCAGCCTCCTGGTGCGCTCCCGGTGCTGTCTGCAACTTGTCAGTGTTTCCCAGAACACCCCAGTGCCCTCCCGCTGTCCCCCAGTACCATCCAGAGCTTTCCAGTACGCTCTCAGTGACCCCCCCAGTGCTGGCCAGGGACTGCCAGGCACCCTCCTTCTGCTGAGAGCGGCTCGATAACTTCCCGGGGCTCCCCAGTCCTATCCAGAGCCCCCAAGGACATTCCCAGTGCCCCCAGTGCTCTTTAGAGTCCCCGTTGCCTTCCTGCTGCCCCCCAGTGCTGTCTAGAAGCTCCCAGTACTCCCCCCAGTTCTATATGGGAGGGCACTGGAGTCCTCCAGACAGCACAGGGGGATGTACAGGGATGTTATTGCAGTGCTATAAAGCACTGGGAGCATACTGGGAGGTACTGGGTAGTACTGAGGTCCACGTCCCCATGTACTGGGAGGCTTTAGACAGTTCTGGTAGGCATCAGGAGGGGATTGATGGGCACTGGGGGGCACTGGGAGCACGCTGCCAGGTTCTAGATGGCACTGGTAAGGGTATCGAGGGGCTCCAGGCAGCACCTGGGGATACTGGGAGTGTACTGGGGGGTCTCCAGCCAGCACTGGGGGGCACTGTGATGTTCCCGAGGGGCTCTTAGCGGTACTGGGGTAGGCTGGGAGGCACTGAGGGGGCACTGGTGAGCCCTAGACAGTGCTGAGGTGTTACTGGGAGCACTGGGAGCATGCTGTAAGGGACCCAGCGGCGCGCAGGGCACCGAGCACTCTCCCAGCACCCAGTGAGCATCCGCAGAGCCTTCGACGTGCTCAGGGAGGGTGACGCCAGCAATTCACAGCGCTTGTGCCCTGCCCAGCAGCAGCTCGCCGGGGACGGGGAAGATTTAAGCCCACGATTTATTTTCACACCGATTAAACTCAACGCCGACGTGGCGCACGCGGGTCGGACCGCGGATCAGCCCGGGCGTGCGGCTCCAGGTGCAAAACCCCCTTGGGAGCAGGGGGCAAACCCGAAGCGTCTCCTCTTTGTGCTGTCCCCCGACCCCGTCACCTGCACTTGTACCGGGGGAAGAGGCGGTAGCGCCCGCTGTAGCTCCGCAGGCTCCTCTTCAGGCACAGCCCCAGGCTGCGGTCGCACTCGCAGGAGAGCTTGGCGCACCAGGAGCCCTGACCTGCGGGGGGGGGGGGGGGTCAGTGAGCCCGGGGTCAGCCCCGGTTCTTATTTTATTTTATTTGAGGGGGGAAAAACCCGTTTTCTATGCCCCCCACTTACTGCAGGTGGGGCTGCCGCCGTGCCAGCCGTAGCGGTAGCGCTGCTTCTTGGCGTTGCAGCGGTGGCGCAGGAGGCCGTCGTAGCAGGTGTCGTGCAGCTGGCAGCACCTGTGCAGGATTTTGAGGCTTTTGGTATTTTTTTTTTTCTTCCTTGCTTCCTCTCTTCCCTAGATTTGCAGCCAAAGGTGCCCGCAGGATGGTGAAGTTTGGGCAGAGGGATTTTAAGTGGGTGCTCACCTGTCCGTGGCATCCTTGGGCCGTCCGTGGCCACCCAAGCCACAGTAGCAGCCGTAGGAGGAGTAATACAGGAAGGCGTTTCTCCCGGTCACCTTCGTGATCATCTTCTGCAGATCCCAGAGGTTCCCACCAGCCAGGGATGAGCCTGGGGGAAAATCAGCGGGGCTGACACAACCCCTGTCCCCCCCCCGTTAAAGCAGCAGCGGTGAGGACGCCGCCTCTTTGCCATCCTCCTGGTACCCGTGCGTGGGGTCTTCTGCTGCGACCTTACCTCCTGCGACAGGAGGGGACTTGTCCCCAGGGTGGGAGAGTCGTTTTTTAGGGGGTCATTACGAGTTTCAGAGAGGTGGTGACGGAGGGAAAAGGGAAAGGTGGAAAACCCAGCAGGGCTGGCCCTCATCGCGGCGTCGCACACGGCTGGGGCCACCCTGAGAGCCAGGACACCTACCCCAGGCAGACAGCACGGCCAGCACGAGGAGGGAGTTCATCTTTTCGACGAGCCTGGAAGAAGAAACCAAGCCCACATCATTTCCCCACCGCATCAGCAAGGTTCTCGCGGCGGGCGACCTCTCCTCTCTGCTCCCTCGCCCAGAGGCAGCGGCGGTGCCTGGCTGGGGACGGAGCAGGGAGGCTGTGCCCGGTGCTGCCCGGACTTCGGTGGTGGAGAGAGGGGGGGAAAAAAAAAAAAAGCAAAATGAAGAGAAAGCAGGAAAAGTTGGAGCCCTTGAGCGCTGCGGTCCCGGCCTGGTGTCTAAAACAGCCTCTCCTCTGCTGCTCGGCCCTGCTTTCCCTGCCTGCGCCTCCATCCCTGCTCGCAGCGCAGCTTTTGGTTAAGGTAGGAAAGGGGGGAAGCGTTCCTCCATCCCCGCTTACCTCGGGGAAGCCTCCGCCGCTCGCAGGACGCGTGGTTGGCACGGATCCCTTTATATAGGGCTTGCTCCCACCTCTGCTGACCTGCTGCCGGACGGTCAGCTCGCCCCAATTTTGCTGATGGGACTTTTCAGGAAAGGAGAAGGCGCCGTCCTTCCCCTTTACAGGAATGCAAGAAACCCCCCCACGGCCCCCTGGTCCGTACCGGCAGCGATGCTGGGGAAGCGGCAGCATTTCCTTGCACAGGGTCAGCAGGGGGAAGGCAATCCTTAAAGGCTGGCAAAAAACGGCTCGCCTTTGGAAAGTACGGCGTGGTGACAGCAGTTGAAAGGGAGAATCCCTTGGTCAACAAAAACGTCAAATTTTCTTAGCGAGTAAACACCAGAGGAGGGTCTCAAACCGTCTCCCACATTTTCCCACTTCCTTTGCTCCTCTAAAAGCACCTTTCTGCCACACCTTGCCTGCCCTTCAATGCAGCGCTGTGTTTTGGCTCTGGGAGTGAGCTCGGGGAGCAGGAAGGAAGAGGCTGGGAGAAGCCTTTTTGGCTGAACCAGGTGAACCAGGCTCACCACAAGGAAATCATTTCACTGGCAAACCCCAGGGAGTTTTGCTCAGTGGCGTGCGTTTGTCCCCACTTCTGAACGCAAAGCGCTGGGATTCGAGCAGCCCTGCGGTGGGATAGACCCAGCTGAGAGGGGAGTAGCTGAATTTTGCAGTCTGTACCACATCTCCAGCTTTTTGGGGCTGCTTTTGGTGCCACGGAGCATCGGGCAGCTGGTGCGACAGGGTCAGGAGGTGCAAAAGCTCCCACCAAATGAGACAGCCCGGGTGCCACTGCTGCTGCTCCGTGGTATGACAGAAACACACCACAGAGCACTTCTCGTATCTTTTATTCAGATTTTTATTTTATTTTATTTTATTTTATTTTATTTTATTTTATTTTATTTTATTTTATTTTATTTTATTTTATTTTATTTTATTTTTTCTGGGAAATTAGATCAGAGGAGGAAGAGACTGAAAACAAACGGCGATGTGTTTTCTGGGGAGCTGGGGGACCTCCAGCCCCAGCCCTCACCCCGCACAGCCTTGCAGAGAGGAGGGCTCCAGCTCTGCTCAGTGCCTGGTAATGAGGAAAACCGCTCAAAACCCACAAACACGCTGCTCCCCCCGCAACCCCCTCAGCACTGGAGCTTGCTCCCTCGGCATCTCAGCTTGAAGTAGAAGCGGTAGGACGGATTGTAGGACGCCAGAGTGCCAGCGAAGCACGACGCCACCGCCTTGTCGCACAGGCAGGTCTCTCTCTTGCACCAGCTCTGCTCGTTACCTGCGGGGGACAAACGCCGTGTTCAGCGGTGGCTTTTCCATCCCCCAAAGCTGGCGTCAGCCGTGGGAGATGCTGCGGTGGCAGGGGGGGTCTGCGGGCAGCCCCGACACCCTGCAGGGCATCATCCCTGCCCGCTGATCCCTGCTGGCCACTGCCACGCTGGGGAATGCCCTTCCCTGCTGCAAAACGCCCGCTGATACTCACCGCAGGCAATGTCCCCATCGGTGACATCAAACTGGTAGGGGGTTATCAGGGGGCTGCACTCGCTCTCTCGCAGCCGCCTGTAGCAGCAGTCGTGGGCACGGCAGCAGCTGCGGGAGACACCGTGTCAGTGTCAGGGCCCTGCCGGGCTTCGGAGGCAAGGGAAGGAGCAGACGGCCGGGCAGCCCAAGAAGTGGCTGCAGAACGGTGCCAAAACCCCTCTCGGAGCTGGCAGCGAGAAGCTTTTTGCAGGGCTGCCCCGCAGCGACAGTTTTCAGGGACTCACCTGTCGGTGGCGTCCACCGGGGTGCCTCTGCCCCCGATGCCGCAGAAGCAGCCGTACCAGCTGTAGGAGAGCAGGGCGCTCTTCCCCGTGACTGCCTTGATCATGCGCTCCAGCTCCAAAACGCTGCCACGGGCTGGCAGCAGCCCTGTGGAGGGACAGGGGGACAGGGGGACAGGGGGACAGAGGGACGGGGGACAGAGGGACAGGGGACAGATGGACAGAGGGACACGCTCACACCGGCACAGTGTTCCCCGTGCAGCACCCGCACCGTGTTGCACACCAAGCAGAGCAGTAAGTCTCACGTTGCTGCTCCCGTGCACATTAACTCTTCTCGGGGTGCCAGCATGAGACTCTGAGAATCCCCCAAACCACCTCTGGATTTTGTTTGCTTTTCGCAATGACCGAATTTGGCCTCGCAGGAGGTAACAGCGGTCTCTTCACAAGCCCTGTCTCACTCGCAGCCCTTGGTCATCAGCGCCACATCGCCAGCATCAGCCTGGGGTTTGGCAGGTGACAACGGGCCCCAGCGCCTCTTAAAATAAATATCAACGTGAGCAGCCCTACGCCAGGCATTGCGGAGAAACTGCAACGTTCGGCCAACACCTGCGTGCCCAAAACCTGTGGGTTTGGGTGATATTTACGCCAGGAGGATGAGATCCCAACCTCACCCCCCAACTCACCGCAAGCCAGCAGCAGGGCGAGCAGCAGATTCCTCATCTTGGCGGAGAAGGGAGCCGAGGCAGCGGGCGGCGAGCAGCTCCCTGGGGCTGTTGAAGTAAGAAGGCAATAAAATCCCACCCTCCTTACCCTGCCCAGACCCTGCGGAGCTGAGGCTTTGCGGGTTTGCTTTATATAGATGGAGAGGGGAGAGGTCCACCCCCTCCTCGGTCCATGCATCGCGCAGCGGCTCCTTGTCCGCCCCCCTTACACAAAACCCAGACAGCCACGGTGCTCCCTCTGAAATGATGCTACTGCTCTCCAGACGGGCACGAAGATCACCACCACGGGGTTAGGTGGCTGGAGAGACGCGACACAAGCGTTTTATGCCCAGAAGGTGAATATCTGGCAGGGCAGAGGTTGTCACCTCTTCCTTCCAGCTGCAGATAGCCATGGTGCCATTTCCAGGTGGTGCTTGGCCAGGGGACGGCGAGCACCAGGGCCCACTGTGCAGATTTATGGTTTTGCTGTCCTGACATGAGGGCACAAGAGACTCCCGGGCTTCCCATGCATGGACAAGGGGTCTGTGAAATGAGATCATGAGCCAAGCAGGCTGGAAGCGCCATGAAAACCCCATCTGAGGTGCCTTTTGAGCACAGGTCATTGAATCACCGTGCCTGAGACATGATGCAAAGGGAGGCAGAGCACCGGAGGAGATAACGAACAAAGGCGGCTATCACTTCTGAGGAGCCATGGGGCCAAGAGCAAACAGACATACAAGCAGGCGCTATCGGAATGTGTATGCACAGCTCCACCCTTGGTAATTAACCGTGCTTCTAAGGAAATTTGGGCATTAAAAAAATGGGTCACATGTTTTTTATTCACAGGATCACAGAACGGGGGAGGCTGGAGGCACCCTTGGGCCCATCTGGTCCAAGTCCTGCTCAGGCACCATCACCCGCACAGCACCACAAGGGCTTCCTGAGGGTCCCAGGGCCCCTGCCGCGTGCCACCATGTGCCTGCTGCCTCTCGTCCCATCCCTGGGCACCCCTGAGAGGAGCCTGGCTCTGTGCTTCGGTTCCCTGGTGTCTGTGCACACCGCGGAGCCCCTGAGCCTCCTGCCCTGCTGAGCAGCCCCAGCTCTCCCAGCCTCTCCCCACAGTGCCGCCATCCCCTTGGCGGCCCTCAGCTGGGCTCGGCGTGGCCATGGCTGGGGAGGCCCCACCAGCACCAAGCAGAGGGGCAGGATCAGCTCCTTGATGTGCTGGCAACGCTCGGGACACGGGGACATGGGGACATGGGGACACAGGGACACCGGGACACCGGGACACAGGGACACCTGGTTAATGAAGCCCGTCCAGACCCGCACTATCAATTTTGGCCACTTTGTGCCCATTTCTGTCCCGCATGGCCCCGTGTGACGTGCCCCACAGCAATGTCATTATTATCCCCTCATTTATTGCCTATTTCTTGCTTTCCTGGAAGGAGACCTGCCCGCCGCCATTTGCAGCCTGGCTCTGCCGGCTCTGAGCCAAAAAGCCCCCAGTGTGTTGCTTTAGCTCTGTTAAGGTGTGTGTTTGGTTTTTGTTTGTTTGTTTGTTTGCTTGCTTTTGTTTTGTTTTGTTTTGTTTTAAGGGGTGCTCGTGGAACTGGTGGGTTTGGTGTTTATTTGCCTGGTTTTACTCAGGTTGAGGCTGTTGGATTGCACTGCTGTGAGGCTACTGCCATGAAAGGGGGGGGGGGGTTAAAAGCCGATCCCGAGCAACAACAGGCAGGGTTCAGCGCCGCGTTCTCAGCCGCGGGCCGCGTTTTGGGTTCAAACAGCGCGGTTTTGGCAACCGAGCCGGGTCTCCACAACATGTCGCCTGGAGGACCGCGGCCTGCGGCGCTCTGCCCAGCGCAGCCGCTCCTCTCTGTGGTAGCGGGGCGGGGCCGGGAGCGCGGCCGGAAGTGGGGCGGTCGCCTTGGCAACGCGGCCGGGCTGGGCGGCGGGCGGCAGGTGAGGGGCGGGCGGGCCGGGGGCCTTGGGGGCTTTTTTGGGGGGCTTTTGGGGGCCCTTTTGGGTCCTCCTGGGGGGCTTTGGGGGCGCTTTTAGGGCCTTTTGGGGTCCTTTGGGGGCCTTTTGGGGGCCGGGCTACGCTCGTGGGGCTGGGGCTTGCCCCCCCGCAGGGCCCGCTGCTCGCTCCCCGTGCTGTGGGACCGCAGTGCTTCGCCCCCCCCCCCCCCCCCCCCCGGGCACTGCGGTTCCCTGTCCCAGCCTCTCGCAGCAGCACCCAAGGGTGACGCGTGCCGTGCTGCCACCGGGGTGAGCCTCTGACACGTGCAGCGCCGGAGGGGTTAAAGAGCCTCCCTCAGGAGAACCCCGCCGGGGCGGCTTCGGGCAGGCTGGTTGGGGCGGGAGGTTTATTCTTCGGGCTGCCGGTACAACGGGGGATGTGCGGGAAGCTCTGCGGAGCCTTCAGGCGTTCCTCTGCGCTGCCTCGGGGCTTCTGTGGCAGCGCTTAGGAAACCAAACAGCCCCGTCGCGGGTGCGAGGCGGCTGCGGTCAGTTGCCTGGGTGCGCGTCCGTGCTGCTCTGCAGGAGCCCTGGCTGGGAAGGGCGCTGAGCGGCCAAACAAACCAGCCGCGGCTGCAGCGTTCCCGCCGTGCTTGTTCCCTCCCTTCTGCTTGTCATCAGATCGTCAGGGATTTTTTTTAAAATGCACAAAGCAGTCGGTCGCAACCAGAAAGTCCGCAGCGGGAACTTAATTCTTCGTCACAGGAGCAGCAAAAAGGCCAGGTGCATGCTTAGCTCATCCATCTCCCATTTGCACGTAGCTTCTAGCTTTGACAGCAAATGTCTCTGTTCTTTTTGTCACAAACTTCCTTTGCGAGGGGAAGGGCGCAGCTTTCCGATGCTCTCAGTCAACTTGAAGCAATTTGTGACCAAACAGCACCTGCACACACGTACTGCTGATACACGCTGCCGTTATCACACCGTAGGACTCAGACAACACGCCGGATTCTTGCTGTTGTTGGATGACACCCGGCGTAAAAGCTGCAGGGAGGTTAAACTCTGTAGAAGCTTTCAGGTCAGTTCCGGTAACTTTTCCTTCTGCTGCCCTCTCTGCAGGTGTCCTGGGAAGCAATGGCCACAGCAGCTCTTCTGAACTCAGCACCAGCTCACTGCTACGTCCCTCCGAGCACCGCAGCCCCTTTCTTTCAGACAAACGCCGCCGCCATGCACGTGACCCGGCCCAAATCTGCCAAGGGACGCACGAGGTCGGCCTTCGGTTACTCCGGGAGCGTGAACGCCTACCCCTGCAGGGTGCCATCATCCCCAGCAGCTCCCCACGAGTTTGGGAGCAGCCCGAGAGCCTCGTCCACAAAACCGGCGTTCCCACCTGGCCACGTGTCCCCGGAGGAGATCCCGGAGCTCCTGCAGCAAGTGCCCCTGAGGAGCTCCTCCTCGCTCAACAAGTACAGGGTGCTCCCCTCCATCGGCCGGAAGGGCGCGGCGGCAGAGCCGAGCGACCAGCACGAGGTGAGCTGGGGGCAGGAGGGTGCTGAGGAAACCCCAGCTCCTTCCGGGGAGCGAGGATCTGCCAGCGGGCCGTCAGAAACCCACGTCCCTGGTGGAGAGAGCTCGTGTGCTCAGCGTCCCCCCGAGAAGCTGGGAGGGAAAACGAGGCGGGAGAGCCCTTCATTGTCAACCCTAAGTTTGGAAGAACCGCTGCAAGAAGAGCCACAGCTGCTGCTCGCTGTTCGGTCCCCCTCCGGTCAAAGATTTGAACATCGCTTCAAGCCCACAGACAGCCTCCAGATGGTCCTGAGCGTGGCGGAACAGAAAACGGCGGCCAAATACGAGCACTGCAGCGTCGAAACCGTGGAGGTTCCCCGACGGAGCTTCCCCGACCTCACCCGCTCCCTGCAGGAGTGCGGGATCCCCCCCAGGTCCGTGCTGTGCATCCGCCGGGCCGAGCAGCGCGAGGCGGACCCGTAGGCGCTCAGCGGGGCGGGATGCCTCGCTTCTCAGCCACCGCAGCGTCGCTTGGAGCTTGCTGGCTTCCAAAAATTTCCCTCGAAGCTGACTCGCGTACATAACAGGCGCGTGTTGGAGTCCAACCTCACGTGTCCGTACCTGCGGCGTACTAACAGACCTTTTTTCCATGCGTGTGATTACAAGTTCCTTCCCGAGTGCCGCCAACGTTTGGCCTTTCTGGTTTTTGAAATTGCTGATTTTTCGTCTCTGGAGTTTGTTCCCTTCTCGGAGCAGGAGGCCTCTTCCGTGTCCTTTTTGCTTGTTTCAGGAAGGTGCCACTTCCCAGAGGGCATCACGTGTTTGGGAAGACAGAAGCAGAACTGTTTCACCCTGTGGTCCTCTTCGGTAGCTTCAGGAGGCTGTCGTCAGCCTCAGACATCTCAAGAGAGGCTGCAGCTGAGGTCAAACCCGAAAACCACCTGAAAATAGCAGCAAGGACGCGTTGGAGCTGGCAGATGATTGCCAAGTATTAAAACATTCCTGTGAGGGCTCAGCTACTGATGGAAAACCTCTGTGCGGCTTTTAAGCGTGGCTCCATCACCCTTTTAGGAACAAACGGCTGCTTTTTGGTTGTGTTGCTGGGCAGCAGGGTCTCCTCCTTAGTTTTTCTTCTCTGATTCAACTCCTGTGACCCATAGCTGAGAGTAGGTGGGTTGTCAGGACGGGATGATGCAAAATGCTCCATTTACGCTGAAATGAGTTGGTCTTCAGGTCTAGCAAGTGCTGCTCCGGGAGTTTTTTCTCGTTAAATGTAGTACTTGGAGTTGACCGAGGACTTGGCTCACCCAGCAGCCCGGATTTGTACCAAATTGCTGTGGCTCTCGCAGAGGGGGGTTCGTTAAAGGAGGCTGATAGGGTAACTCGGCAGGTTTGGGGGTAAATACAACGTACGTGTGCTGAAATAAATACGGGTTTCTGTTGGAAATTGTAATGGTTAAAGGCAGTAATTAAAAAAAAATGGACAGCTAGCCACACGGTTTGAACAGTGTGAGGTAAAACCGAGGTTTTTTACATCAGGATATTTCCATCAGTGCAATCACCAGCCTGGCTGTCGGGAAAAGGCCCCTTTTGCAGGAGAGGTGAGCAGCCACTACGTTGTCACATTTAACCCAGCCGTAAAAATGCGGGTTTCGTGGTACCGCTGGTGATGGCCGCAGGAAGAACATAAACCAGCGTTAGCACACAGGGACTGGCACCTGCTTTTATGTATATTGTGTTGCTTCTGGTTCCAGAATGTTTTCATATTGCGTGAGAGTAAAATTAATAAAAACCTTTTTGGCTAGTTTGAACGGAAAGTGATTTCTCTGGAACTGAAAATGATTTTTTTCTGGAAGTTTAGCATCGCCTTAAACAAGAAATGCCCGGCACCTGCACCTAAACACCTCGGAGGGCGCCAAGGTCAGACGTTCACGTTGCGGCTGCTGCTGCCCCCACCCCACCGGTTTGCACCTCCAGCCTCTGCTGCACGCCAGATCGCGGCCCTGCGCCATCCCCCTGCTGCTGCAGCCCCAAAAACCAGCGAGTGCCGCCCAGCTCCACCAACAGCACCAGAGTGGGAGCAGCGCGGCCCCCCAGAGCAGCTCTGCAGCTGGAGGATGTTCCTCCTGCGTGTCTCCATCTCACCCGGAGCTGAATGAGACAGCTTGGGCCTCTAACAAACTTAGGCAGCACCTCCTAAGCGTAGTTTAATTATTTTCTTTAATAAGCACATCAAGTCTCCCTCTAGGCAAGCGCCGTGCAGGGAAAACACCTCACTGCCCCCTTTCTCCCCCTCCTCCCCTCCCACCTCCCTCTCCACACGTGTGGGAAATGGTACAGCAGCACAAGAAGCGCTGGGGGGATAGAACGGCGTTCGCCTGACTTCGTTCAGGGCATGGCAGCATTTAACGATTCCTGGTGGGCCGCTGCCTTGTTTTCACAGGAAGAATTCCAGAAATTCCCCATCGAGTCTGCTGGGGTTCAGTCTGGCTGCTTCAGGAAAGCCAGACACTGAAAACCCACCAGGCCTCCTGGCTGCGCCCCTCCTTACCCGAGGCTTTTACGCAAGAAAAAGGCGTCCAAGCAAGAAAGGAGCTGAGGCACCGCTCGGTACGTGTTCTTTATTCCAATTAAAAGTACATTAGAAACAGCACACAGGACCAGCAGCAGCTTCCGTGACAATTCAACCCGATGCACTGCTGTCGCGAGGTCATTCAGCTGTACTATTAAAGTAGGTGATTGAAACATGTCTTCCACTCTGCACGCAAGCACTCACTCACCTGCCACTTTAAATAGGTTTCCAACAGAATAAAAATAGATACACCCCAGAATACAAAAAGTTTAATTTTAACAGTTTTTTTTTTTTTCCCACTAAAGCCTTTATACAAATTGATAAAAGGGTGCACAATTTCCTAAAATTTTAGGTACATTTTAAACGAGCCTTTTTTTACTTGGTAAAAGGATCCATGTTCCTGTCTTTGAACAGAATATGATGGCCAAAATTGCAAAGTAAATTCCTAGTTAAATTTACAATTTGTACATTTGTTTTGAAGTGATTCCTGCACTGAGTAGCAGGCCGATGGCTGCTCACGCACGTCCCATTTTTCCCCCCAACAAGAGCTGTGCACCACTAAGTTCTAGGTCAGGAGCCTCCTTCTCCCGGAAACCAGGCCGGGGCAGCAACCCGCAGGCTGTCAGCTGCGCACGCTAAAATGGTCCCAACCGAACTAAAAACCACAGAAGTCGCAAAGAATTCCTTCTCTGGCGAGGATCACCTTAGGGCAAGAGACCGACGGCCTGCCTGTCTGCACTACGAGCGCAATGAAAGCGGAGGCGCTTCCCCTCTGAAATTTGGCTGAGCAATTTAACTCAAAACTCTGATACTGAAACATCCTGTAAATGTAAATTTGGTGTTCTAAAGGTTTTCTTTTTCTTTTTTTTTTTTTGGTCAATACACGCTATTACCATTTTATTTTTCTTTTTTTAAGCCAGACAAATATTTCTGTTACTGGTCAGCGAAGTCCAGCAGTCGTGTACATGATTCACCCAGAGCTTCGCAGCAGCATCTCAGAACCGGCACTACCTGCCTGAAGGTGACTAACCCCCACTCCAGCGGACACTACAATTTTACGGAGGTGAATTTATTCAGAAAACCAATTAGTACAGTTCCCTTCACACTGCCCCTCCCTCCCCATCTACCCACCTATAGTTTGGCAAGGTTAAACGCTTCAGATGAACTTCTAGAGTACTTACTTCAGCACTGCCACCACTGCACCGCTTTACGTATAGTGGCCATTCTAACAAGTCAAGGACAAAGTAAAACAAAATACCGCCCAGCAAAAGCAACACGGCACCTGTGTTAGAGAGTCGGACCTACTGGAGACATCCTTTGGACAATTTACTTAACAAAGAGCTGGGCAAATCCATCAGGAAGCCAGAAATGAGTCTTAAGAGCTCAGAGGAATGCCAAAGAGAATGACATCCTATTTTGTACAGGTTGAGTTTCTAGCCAAAAAACAGCTGCCTTGGTTTGGTTTTTCTTTTTTTTTTCTCCTTAACCCATGTCCGTTGTATATTTGGCTGTTGAATTTTAACTGATCACATTTAGGCTGAACTTTACCCCAATTAAAAGCAATAAAGCTTTTTTTTTTTTCCCAGATTAGTTTTTGATAATTACATATTGCCTGTTTTTGGCAAGTCTATTTCTTACAATTCAAAAGATCTTTCCATTTTAAGGCTAGACTAAGAAATGTTAAAAGCTTCTGTAAACATTTCCTCCCCATAGTTGCACATTTTGTAGTCCAACTGTAATTTTTAAAATGAGGTAATTTTTGTGTACTCATATCTTAGGAGTCCTTTTCGGGACTAGCTGAGAGGCATGCCAATCTGAACGCTGATCCAATTGTAGTGGGAGAGCTTCCACAGCAGGGTACACACCAGTTCCAGCAGCTGTACTTCAGTTAGTTATCTTCTCGATTTCATCCAAGTCGTCAGTGTCCAATTTGTTTATCTTTTTGTCTGTGAAAGATGAGAAATAAGTCACGCACCGTACCACCGAGCAGGGGAGGGAAAGACGCTTTCTTCAGGTCGTCCTGAGTGCAGATTTATCCATCAAACATTCATTCAAAGTTTTATGTTGCAGTTTTAAAACCTCTTTCTTTTCTCAAAGGCCCACCACGATACTCACACGTTACCAGCTCCACGTGTCCATTTGAAGGACTACCCAGGTAACCAGCAAACAGACAACTTATTTCTACTCACACAATGCAGCAGCTCACAATCCTGAAAGTAACATTTAGGTACTCGAGAGGCACCTACTGCATGCTGCCCTACAAAAACCGTGGCTCTCACAAGGAGTATTTATGTGGTAACAGCTCAATACCCTCTTGCATGGGAACAAGTACTGCTTGTTGTGCAGTTTCTTTTCCAAATATTTCTTTTGGAGCCAACTGCAACGCAAAAATGCAGCTTGTGCTCTCCTGCATTCAGTTTTAAGGCTCAACAAACATTCATTAGCCAGACCTGCTCAGTATACAGCAAGTCAAAATTCTGCAGGAACATCTAATTTTAGAGAAATAAGCCTGAGGGTACGTACTGAAGTGTTCCTGGATTCTGTTGAGAATATTCATGCTGTGCTTGCTGTCCACCATGTTGATAGCCAGTCCTCGCTTGCCAAAGCGACCTGTGCGCCCAATCCGGTGCAGGTAAGTCTCGTTATCAGGATTTCCATCTTTATCCACAGGAAGGTCAAAATTGATAACAACAGAGACCTGCTCTACATCGATCCCTGGTAAAAAAAAGCATCGGATGCCATTTAAACCATTTCATAGCAGGAACAGCCTCCTCTGGCCCAACCCGCCTGCGTTTTTATCAAATATCTAGGTTACTCAACAGCTGAACTTCCAGCTGTTTTCAGATAGCTGCCGTGTAGTTGTCTCCAACCTGCGCAAAGACTTAAAAACCAGTCTCACGCTCTGAGGCAACACCAAAGGGGGCGAAGGCTGGCCCACAGAACCTACAAGTGCTAAGTGTAAATGGATCTTCTCCCCGGGGTAGTTTGACATCTAGCCATCTAGCGACCACACCAGAGAACCCCACTGAAGTGGTGAACAGAAAAACAGTCTGAGCTGCTCAGGTTTATCCAGTGCTTAACAATTTCTCCTCCTTTCAGCAGCTTTGCTTTTTCACATATCGTGTTATCTTAACTGTTCCAGGACATTGAACTGCAACACGAATTCCTACTGGGGTTAAGTAGCTTTCAGATTTCCCTGTTTTGGAAACAGGGAAATGTTTTTTTATTTTAATCATTTAGGGTCAGCAGTACAAGCTAGACATGGCAACAGAAACATAAAAACGTCACGGGATGGACATCTTCATCTCAAGCTGCAGGAAGCCTGCAAGGAGCCCTGTGTTTGCCCACAGCCATCTTTATATGCGCAGACACAGGCAGCAGCCAGAAAGTCCAGGAATTGCTTTAAGGAACCTTGTTTGTCCACACTGGAACGCTTGATACAAATTCTTTCTGCAAGCTGCTCGGCAATATTTCATCTTATAATAAAACACTGCTCCTGCCCCCCCGGCGCAGCTCTGCCGTGCCCTACCTCTGGCACAGACGTTCGTGGTCACCAGCACCTTCTCTTTGCCCTCTCGGAAGCGCTCTATGACGGCAGCTCGCTGCTCCACCATCATTTCCCCGCTGAGCAATGCCACCTGGTGGCCTTCCTTCGAGAGCTCTGCCGCCAGCCAGCCAGCCGTCTTCCGAGTCTGAAACACAGAGAGAGAGGGGGCCGTCTTTGGGAGGAAGCTTTAACGTTGTAGGACATGAAAAAGCCTCTCTTGGCTAGACTGGAAGTTCCGTGGCTCCTCGGTTTTGATGTTTCACAAGGAAATGGCTCCTGAATGCCCTCCCCGTCCCAATCTGGGCTCCCAGCTCTCGTATCAGACATAGGAAAACATGCATCTGCCACTGCAGGAACCCCTGTTTAAGAGAAGTACGTGTCTTTTGGAGCTCTGCTCCTCAGTTTTCACTCTGTGAGGAGACTGGCATTACATACGTGCACTAAAGTCTCAGGACCATTGTCAAGAAAACAAAACTACTCAGCTTGGAAAGAGACAGGGTTTGGGCAGGATGAACCTGTGAAGTCCAACAGAGGCTCTACACCGTGACGAATTAAACCGTTTCCAGCGATGTTGTTTTTCCAAGCTCTGGTTATGTCTGACGTCTCAAGATAGCGTAAAAGCACACTGCTGCAGCAGCCTCCAGATACAGGTTTTATCCTATCTGAGTCAAGCTTTATGGGGCTCAGCTGGTGCTATCTGCACTGTTTTTCTAAGATCAGTGTCTTCCATAAAAAAGAAAAAGCCCCGGTATAATTCATGGAGAGATCCCAGCTGTGTAACAGCCCATTACCAGAGGGAAATGGGGGAAAAACTGTATCAGATGAAGTACAAGACTTTCCCATCCCTCGCTCTGCCCTGTTTTTATCCACCTTCCAACCTCACTTTTTTTTTTTCCTGTAGTTCTGACCAATATTGTTTTGGAAAAGGCTGCATTACTCTGATCTTTGCTTCAGAAGACTTCAAGAATAAAAATGGCCATTGTGGATTGGCCATTTCTTTGAGTGAAATCAGGATATCACTCAAAGAAGGTGCCAGAAAAGCCAAAGAAAAGAGCAATCTGTCTCCTTGGTTACCTTTTGGAAAAAAAAAAAAGAAGGCCAGATTTTTAGCACCGACAGATACTAACAGGGTTCTTGGGACTAACGTTCCCCAAAAGGACTCACGTGGCAGAAGATCATGGCCTGGGCAATGGTTATAGCGCCATAGACATTACAGAGAGCCTGGAACTTCTCATCTCTGTTATTGCACAGAACGTAATACTGCTTAATAGTGTCCAGCGTCTCCTCTTCTCGCTTCAGCTTGATAATGTTTGGGTCAGGAACAACTTTTTGAGCAAACTTCCACACGGAATCCTCAAAAGTGGCTGAAAACAGAAGCATCTGGCAGTCCCTGGGGAGCATCCTGCAAGAGAAAGCGAAATGGGCAGGGTCCCCACGCAACAGGAGCGTGGCCCTGTGACACCCTGATGGGATTCATGCCCCGCGCAAGGCAGAACATCCTCAGAGCCATTTCCACGGCTGCAAAGGCTCGTGCTTTTCTCACCAGCACCTGACCGTTCCCACGTGGAACGGAGGCATCCAGACTCACATTCTTAAAAATGAGTAAGCCTTACTCCAGGGACAGACGTTTCATTCTCCGAGAAAATTAAACTGCTTGTCGTCCCCTGACATTCTGCCTCTACCAGCCATTAGGATTACAGCCAAATATATCGTTTTAATCTTGTTGCTTTCTCAGGAAAGACACCAGTCAAGAACGTAGCCCCACTGTCCCTGTGTTACCAAACAGCTATCATTCAGAGGAAGAAATAGCTGCCTCCCTACCCGAGGCAACGTTCACCGAGTCCTTACCTCTGAATGCGAATGCTCTGATCCTGATGGCCCTGGGTTGCTATCATCACATCAGCCTCGTCTAAGACGAACACCTTGATTTTCTTGGGGTCTATGAATTTCAGCTTGGAGCACCAGTCCAGCACAGTGCCAGGCGTGCCGATCACAATCTGCTCAGAGATCTTCTGACCTCTCTCCACTGCCAAGACACAAAGGGAATCGTTCACAAGGTGGCCCTGCAGACAGCGAAACGCTCTGCCCCCTCTCCCTCTCTGAACCAGCCTATTTCACCATTTGACTGCTCTACGGCACACGTAGCTGAAAGGTCAGCTGTGCTAGTGCCACGTGTCCCTTCACAGGTGAGAAAGTGAGTGTGTGAAGCATACAGCACCCACGGCTTCATTCCAGTTTGAAAGATTTAACAGTCAGCACAATTCTTTTAATTCAGCTGTTAGACTGCATCTCCAGACCGCACAAGCCATCCATAACAGCTCAGTACAACTCCTCGTATTTAGCTGAGATTGTGTCAAGGAAGAAATCGTGGTAAAGCCAAAAACATTCATCACTGCCCCAGTGCCACCCTCTAGGTGAATTCCCATTACTTTAAATTTGTATTCAGTACAGATCTGATACTGGCGAGAACAGGACTCGGCAGTGCCCACCTCTAATAGGAAGCCCAGCAGACTGATTTGCATGTTTTAAAAGCGTTACGTTCCAGGGCTGTATTGCACCCCCACTTTTTCACGTGCAGCCTGTTGGTGGTGTTTCACCTTACTCACATTTATTGCCTCGCACAGCATACGCGAGCTTCAGCTCTGGGTAGAACTTCCCCATCTGTTCGATCACTTTTCCCGTTTGAAGTGCCAGCTCGTATGTTGGGGAAAGGCACAAACACTGGAGGGACAGAGGAATAACGAGCGTGAGACGACCAATGCCCTGGGCAACACTACGACGCCTGCTTTTAAAAACCCTATTTGGAATTCTACAGAGGGCAAACATGCGAGGAGCTGACCTGTTGGTGAAAACCTATCCAGTTCTGCATTCCGAAACTATGGCAAGGAGTTTATGTACTACAGTCACCTGGCGACTGGCTTGCTGTGTTCCGTTCTGCTTTTTAAGACCTGAGAATACAGACTGTCTGCTCGGGGACAAGCGTGGATAGTAATAACAAGGAATCTACCACCTGTAAGAACAGCATTTTTTAAGGAAAGGATCCTGGCCTTGGTAAAAGTGCTCAGCTATCTTCTAAGGATACTGGGTCTAAGTTGTTCCCTTCCAGGCAATGCCTGCCCTACTGTCACAGCTGTCTTCTCTTCCATCCCAAATTACACTTCCTCAACCCCTCTCAGCCTGCAGCATTTCTCTGATTTACTTCCTCCCAGAATGATAACTCCTCACAGGACAACGGCGTCCTGAGCAAAAAAAGGGAGGGAGTGTCAGGAGCAAGCTGCTAGCTAAATCCACATCTAAAGGCTCCCCACACTGCCAGCCCCTGCTGAGCTGTTTACAGAAACAGCACTGTAGGGACAGGTTCAGCAAGCCAAGAATTTGCTCTCAGAGGTCCCAAGAGAAGCCCAGCCTCCTCACGAGGTGGCCCTGCGCCACCCCAAGCCCCACAGAACCAGAAAAGTTACCTGTGGGTACTTGTTCCCGGGTTCGACGCGGCTGAGCATGGCGAGGACGAAGGCAGCCGTCTTGCCAGTACCAGACTGAGACTGCGCGATCAGGTTCTGCGGGCTGCAGCAACACAGGGCAGAGTTAAACACCAGCGTGAGCCCAACCAACCGAGCCGCCCAGCAACGCCAGATGACAAAGAAGACGCAGCGAGTGCAGGCTTAACCACTTCAACAGCTTTTAGACGCATCTCCGCGCTGTGTGGGTGCCTGCCGTGGGGCAGAAGTTGGTTTCTGCCCTCTACCAACCCTCTTTCAGCCCAAGTGACCTCCCAGTTATGGAGATTTTGGAGGAACACTGCTGTTCTCTGGCACTAGGCACATTATGCACATCTCCCCCCAGTGTTTCAGTACTTCCCACCTTGCAGCTCAGGGGTGCAGAGAGGAAAGCCTGCCCAGCAGACGACGCAGCACCTCAACTACCCCCACCCAGCCCGGATTGCTGAAGCCGTGCTCTCTAGCAGCTTTATTTCTCCCTGGATTTACCAGTACCAGCCCTAGGCAAAGGAAAAACCCAAGGCAGCTGTCACATCAGAAATACTGGGGCCGGGGAGCCCTTCACCACCCTCCCATCCCCAGTCCAGCAGTGGCACTCGGGTCTTTCAACTCCTTCCTCTACTGACAGGGAGCGGCAAGCACGTGTACGTACGGTTCGGCAAGCATCATGGGCAGGGCGTTCTCTTGTATCTTTGATGGTCTGTTGAAGCCCATGGCATAAACTCCTTGCAGGAGCTGCGGTTTCCTGAAAACAGAAGAAGTTTTCTTTTAAGCTTTGCCTTCAAACCCCTTCGAGGTAAGCATCCCAGCAGGCAGGATTTTGGTAGAACCAAACAAGGGTCCCTCGGTGTTCATCTCACTGAGGTCAGCGCAATACCACAGCTAGCCAGGGGCCTCTAACCATTATTCCAGCCATATGATCTCTTTATTTTTGTTCGTTTTTGAGAAAGTTACCCTCTTAACCGCTGTGAAGCGGTGGGCGTATCAGAAACAACTTCCCTGTTCACACCTTGTTACCCGTGGAAATCTAGGTACTTCTCCAGCTGAACAGAAATGCCAAAAAAAAAAAATCACGTTTTCCGCTTAGATACAGGAGCAGCACCGCGCTGCTATTCTGCTGCAGCCTAATAAAATCCACTTGGTTTTCATTTGTGGACAAAAAAAGATGAGAAAAACCCTTCCAACTGGACCCAGAGCTGCCAGGCTCTGCGGGCCCGTTGCGATCCCACTGGTGAGTGACTGCGACAGGCACCGGGAAGCTGCAGCAGCAAGGGAGAGCACAGCGCTGCTTGGAACAGAAGCTTCAAAAAAAACCCAAACCACCTCCATTTACTAAGCCAAGCTGCACGCCTGCCTTTCACACTGCACGGGGAACTCTGTTTCGCAGCTCCAGAGGCTTCTGCTGGGCTTCTCGCAGGTTCTAAAGCAGCTTTTCAGACAAGCACAGGGTAGAGACCATTAATCCCGTCCTTTAGGGCAATCCCTCCTCTTCAGATCTCAGCACCAAAACGGTTACGCCTTGAAGACCTGAGTATTAGACAAAGTAGCCTCTGTCGCTACGACCCAGGCAGGGGTGCAGCGACACCACCAGTCCTCAAACACTCACACTGCTCTTTCTGCAAGGGAGCTTTCCAGTCCCAGCTGGTGCTCGTGTAGCCGAGGAGATTCGAGAACAACCTAACATCCAGGTTATGGTGTCAGCAGACTCTTACCGCCGACCTCCAGGCCCTCACTGGGGTGCTGTCGGCGGTGTCGAGAAGCGGAGCGCTCTCCACTCCAGGCAGGTTCCGCTTTTCCTGCCCACCGTTTCCTCCTGTTAAGCATTCCCCGTTCAGCACAACCCGCTTTTTAAAAAGCCCGTATTACTTTCAGGGGCTGGCTCGAACAAAAGCCCTTTGAAACGCAACCTTGCGCTGCTCAGCAGCAAGGACGCAGAGCCCGGCTCCACCGCAGTTGCCAAGGATACACCGACTCGTAAGGCGACGACTCAATTAGTCTGCTGGCCCCTGTCATTAACTCCCTCGGATTGTTTGCCTTCTGAAAGATGGGAATTAGTCTAAAGGGCACCGCGGGCTCTCAGTTTTTTGGGAGACATTCAGCCACGAACGTCCCTGACATCGCTGGAAACCCAGACCACCGGCAGAGGAAAGACAAGCACCCTCCCCTCGTGCTGTTCACTGCTGGATCTTCCCAAATAACCCACGAACGGGAACAGGAGATGGTTGTGCTCGTCACCTCTGCCGGCACAACAAATTTCGGGTTTTCCTGCACGCCCAAAGAACAGCCCCGTCGCTGGCAGGCGGTCTCTGAGCGCCCCCGCGCCGGCTGCAGAACCCGCAGAGAACCAACGCCGCCTGTCCCACCGAGGGGGGCTTGGTGGTGGTGGTGGCCGTGGAGGGACAGCCCTCCCTCTGCCCGGCCCCTCGCACCGACCGCGCGCAAGCTCCACCAAAATCACACATCAAAATCCAGAACGGCGTGGCTAGAGCTGGTTATAGGAGGAAACGCAAGCTGTACACAAAGCAGGGCCTACAAGGAGCTCGTTTCGGATGAAGGCCTTCCCAAGGCACCAAGATGAAACAATTCTCCTTGCGTTTAAATAATACAACACGTGATATGCTCGTTTCTTAACGACAAATTTGCAGCAACTTAAACCAGAAGCCTACGCACTTGTCAGTGGTTTGAGGCAGCCAGGAAATCTAACAGGGCACGAGGGGAGACCACAACCATCTGATCGGCTCCAGACTCGCCTCTGTTCTCACAGGCTCCTCAAAACAAGCCAGCGCTGCCCCTGCTGAGCTCAACAACGCTTCCCCCAACCGTGGGGGCCAAATAACGAGCTGCAAAACAGCCACAGGGGAGCCTGTTTAACCCTTCTGCTCTTCAGCTTGATGCAGGGGAGCTCCTGGCACCACGACCGGCCTCGCAGCCCCGGGCTGACGGCACTTACAGGCGCAGCTCCTCGAAAGACTTGACGGAGTAGAGCGGCGAGGTGGGGTCCCTCTGCAGCACCTCCACCTGGTTGGTGGTGTCCACCAGGTTGCTGCGGATCAGCTTGTTGAGCAAGGACTGGGTAGCTCTGTCCTCTGTCAAAAAAAAAAAAAGGAGGTGGGAAAACGGTCACGGCCTGTTCCAGCCACCGCTCCCGCCGAAATGCTGCACGGCACGGCCGGCCGGAAAGGACGCGCTGCACCCAACCCCAGAAATACCCAAGCTCCCTGTTAGAGAGCAGAACTGTGACAGAGCCCGGGCTTCCCGAATGAAACGTCTGTCAAGGCGCCCCCCACGATATTCAGGAAGGCAAAGAAAAGCAAGCTCAGTTTTAAGGCCAAGGGGAAACCTTCACAGACACGGAGCTCTGCTTGTTAAGCTGCAGGTCTCAGATCCTACAGCTCAGCACCCAACTGCAAGAAGGGACAGGGCCAAAAGCCCCACTGTCACCTGTGGACACACACCTTTTAGGTTTTTTTTTTTTTTTTCCTTTTAAGGAAGGTTTGAGGACAAACAGCATTTCAAGATTCCAGGGTTGGAACACTCTAAGGGCTGAGGATACATGAGATCAAAACAGAAGGCGAAGTTGCTGCACTTTGGGGTTTTCCTCACAAGTCTGTCCTCTAAAGCGAGCTTCTCACAAGGCACCTTCTGAAGGATTTAGGGCCGTCACCCACCCCTTAACAGCCATTTCAGAAATGCAATGTCTTGGTTGCTTCTGAAATTCCAGCTCTGGGTTATCCAACAGCTCCTGCAGCCAGCCCTGCCTCTGAGGACACTGCTGTCCCCTCACCTTTCTTCACTCTAATCCAGGAGTCCCCCAGGTTATTACAGGACCCAACGGCTTTAAAATTTACAACTAGGTCCTTGGGGCAGGAGACAAGATCGTCCACCCTGGGGCGTAAGGTGGACTTACTTTAGGTACACAGGAAACAAATCTCTCTTTCCACACGCCTCGCCACGGCATTCACCCGACGAGCACCCACCTTTCTCCTCATCCTCTGTCTTCTCAACGTTGTCATCCGTCTTGACGACAGCGCCTGAATTCAAAGAGAGGGGAGTGGGATTTAGGGGATTTAGGTTTGGAATTCTGCGGAAAAGCCACGGAGCGGCTCAGCAAACAGCCCTGCGGCTGTGCAGCAGGAAAACCGAGCAGAGCTTGCTCTGCGCGGCCAAATCAACGCCGGTGCCCGGTCCAAGCCAAACACACCACGAAATTTTGCCATCAAGACACAAGCAGAAAGAGTTAGTCCAGCAGGGCAAGCTCAAGAGGTGGATAGTTAAGTCATTGCGACTGGCTAAGCAATCTTAGCTTTCTGTTTTGTTTTGTTTTTTGTTTTTTTTCCTGCAGCTTCTTGACCGGCCGGGTGTTGCTCGGCTCGGACTCCACCATCTTCGGGGTCTTCCCCTCTGTCCCCGAGGGGTTCTGCTCCCGCTCCAAACAGGAACGTGGTGAGACCACCACAGCAAGGGTAACTCACCGTTGGAATCCGGCTTGGCTTTGTCCTCCTTCAGGTGCAAACTGCTGAGCTGCGAGCGAGGAAAAACAGCGGAGTCAGGTCCCCGATGGGGACAGGGACAAGGATGGGGACAGGGGCGAGAGGACGGGGACAGGGGCTGAGCGTCCCCAGCGCAGGGTCTGTGCCGCTGCTGGGATGGTGTGAAGACAGGGCACAGAAATGGGGGCAAAAGAGGCGTTTGTGGGGCACGAGAGGCAGCAGGACCCTGAGGTGAGGCAGCGCCTGGATGCACCGTGAGGGGAAAGGATGGTGGGGGGGGATGAAGAGAAAGAAGGAAAAAATATAGAGAGATATTCCCCCCCCTCCCCCCCGTCCTGAGGACCCGGCCCCACGACCCCCGAGGCACCGAACGACCCAAAAAACGAGGGAAAAAAGGGGAGAATCGGGTCCCTGCAGCGCTGCCTGCTTGCTGCGAGGAGGCGGCGGCCGCCCCCAGCGCAGCCGGGCCCCGGCTCCGCACCGCTCCGCACCGCTCCGGGCCCCGGCCCCGCTCCGGGCCCCGGCCCCGCTCCGCTCCGCACCCGCCCCGGGGCCCGGCAGCCGCTCACCGACTCCGCCGCCGCCTCCTGCTCGTCCACGGCCAGGGCCCACGAGTCGGTGGCCATGGCCGGGCCGGGCCGGGCCTCGCCGCCAGCAGCCGCAATGGCGCCGGGCGAGGGGAGGGCGCCTGCGCCGCGCTCCTCCGGGCCGGCCGGCGGCGGCACGGGCAGGGCGGGCGGCGTTCCGGGAGAGCGGCGTTCCGGGGGGCGAAAGGGGGGAGAACGGGGGGGCACGGGGCTGTGTGGGGCTGGGGTCAGCCTGAGCCTCCCGTATGGGCTCAGTCCTAACCCCTGCGTGGGGCTGGGGTCAGCCCGAGCCTCCCTGTATGGGCTCAGTCCTAACCCCTGTGTGGGGCTGGGGTCAGCCCAAGCCTCCTGTATGGGCTCAGTCCTGGCCCCTTTTGTGATGTGGGGCTGGGGTCAGCCCGAGCCTCCTGTATGGGCTCAGTCCTGGCCCCTGTGTGGGGCTGGGGTCAGCCCAAGCCTCCTGTATGGGCTCAGTCCTGGCCCCTGTGTGGGGCTGGGGTCAGCCCGAGCCTCCTGTATGGGCTCAATCCTGGCCCCTGTGTGGGGCTGGGGTCAGCCCGAGCCTCCTGTATGGGCTCAATCCTGGCCCCTGTGTGGGGCTGGGGTCAGCCCAAGCCTCCTGTATGGGCTCAGTCCTAACCCCTGTGTGGGGCTGGAGTCAGTCTGAGCCTCCCGTATGGGCTGGGTCCTAACCCCTGCGTGAGGCTGGGGTCAGCCTGAGCCTCCTGTATGGGCTCAGTCCTAACCGCTGTGTGGGGCTGGGGTCAGCCCGAGCCTCCCTGTGTGGGCTCAGTCCTGGCCCCTTTTGTAATGTGGGGCTGGGGTCAGCCCGAGCCGCCTGTATGGGCTCAGTCCTAACCCCTGTGTGGGGCTGGGGTCAGCCCGAGCCTCCTGTATGGGCTCAGTCTTGGCCCCTTTTGTGATGTGGGGCTGGGGTCATCCCGAGCCTCATGCATGGGCAGGGTCCTGGTCCCCTCTGTGATGTGGGGCTGGGGTCAGGGCCTGCCTCACTGCATGGTGCGGGGACCAGCCCCATGGCATGGCACCGGCAGCCAGCCCTGCCCTGCTGCGTTTTGTAGGGCCCGGCGCTATGCCACGATATGGGGCCGGGGCCGGGACCTGCCCTGCTGCGTGAGGTGGGGTCCCTCAGGCAGGCGAGCCCTTCTCCCGGGTCCTGGGGAGCAGCTGCTGGAGCTGCTGACGATGCAAGTTTTTACAGCTTGGGGGTCGTTTATTTTGTCCTGGAGCTGCTGAGCCTCCCTAGGCCGTGACTGGAAGGTTTTTCCCCACAGGCAGGGAGGTGCAGAGTTGGGGTTCTGAGTCCCTTTGGGAACCGAGGCTTGGGGCAGAGCAGGGGCTGTGACATTTGCAGGGGAACTACAGCTCTTCCTGCCCCTGAAACGGGGGTGCAAGGCAGAAAACCAAGGTTGTAGCGTGAGTCTGACTTTTCCAATGTTGGCACATTAGCGACACAAGGCCTGGCCCTTCGCACAGCCCTCTGTGATTTTTTCCTTCCAGATAAATCCGGGGAAGTCCCTCTCGTCCCTGTCTACGCAGGTGCCCTGCAGCGTCTCCGTGTCACCGAAGCCTCCTCTGGACACCGAGCGGAGGGGCTGGGGAACCTGTGCTGTGCTCCCGGTGCGTGAGAGGCCCTCGGGTGGGTCGCACAGCTCGCCCAGCAAGGTAAATAAACCTGCCTCAGCTACGTTTGTTGGTATGAATCTGGGGATTTTTCCCAACATATGTTCTTTTCTCTGGCAGAGACAAAAGCCATAGTAAGCAAACATTGAGCCGGCAGCCGGCTACGTGGGCTGCTCTGCGGCTGATTTATTTGTCTGATCAGAACAGTAAATTCTCCAGCTTCGGGGCTGAAGTCAGCCTCCGGGGAAGGGAGAAGACTCGGCTGGGGTCTGCTTGTAGAGTTGGTGGCCGAGGTGGTTCGTTAGGGATGCTGTCGGTCTGGTCAGCCATCCTACAAGAAGGATTTGTGCTGGCAAACCTCATCCCTGCTGCATGTCCCCTCCTTGGGGAGCCGTGCAGCCCCATCCCCAGCAGAGGTGCGTCCCCAGTGCCTCGGTTTCCCCTTGACCATTTTCCCTGTTTTTAAGCACCAGCCGCCCCGTGTGGCGCTGGTGTCCGGCACGAGCACATCCTGCTGGAACATCCTCGCTTGTGGGGCGGCCCCATGGGTGTCCCGCGTGCCCCACGGCAGCGAGCAGGGGGAGAGGAGCCCCGTGCTGGGGCTGCAGGCTGGGCTGGGGGGCTTTGATTTCCCCCATAAGGGAAGCAGACGAGCAAGGTGCCGTTTCCCTTCCTGGTGGGCTCCGTGCTCGTCCTTCATCCCTTCCCCATGCCCCCCGGGAGCGGGAGGGGGCTGCGGGAGGGAGGCGGTGTGCGTGGAGGGCGATTGTCATGGTTACCTTCCCCGACAGACACAAATGGCTCCAGCTAACCATGGGCACCCACAGGGCTCCGCCAAGGCTGCGTCCACCCAGCCGCGCACCGGGGGCAGCCGGCGAGCCGGGAACGAGCCTCGGCGTGCTCGCACGTGTGTGTCCGTCTGGGTAAGCCCGGTCCCCATCCGCACCCCACCGAGCCCCAGTGGGTGGCAGGGAGGGAGAGGGTCAGGGTTATTTTTTGGGGGGGGGGGGCCGCCGAGGTGGCCGCTGTGCGGCTCCCCCCACCCCGAGCCCTGGCGCGCCGTCTCTCCCTCCCGTGCTCGCTCTCCCTCCTCATCTCCTGTCTCTCTCCGTGCCTTTCAGAGACAAAAGCAGGGCTGAAGCAGTGCCGGCCGCCTCCGAGAGCCCTCCGGCCGCCTTCCCGGCCCCCCCAGCCCAGCTGCAGGAGCTTGCAGGAGGGGGGGGGAAGTTGCTCCAGCCCCCCCCCAGCCACCCACCCACCCCCTCTCCCAAGGAAAGGTAAGGAAAAGAAAGCAGATGATGCTCTCCACTTGCTCCTGCACCTTTTTGGCAGGCCGGGCTGGCTGTGGGGGGGTTGGTTTGGGGCGGGGGTGCGGGCTGCTGCTTCGCCAGGTGGTGCACAACCCCGGCACAAAGCCGCTCTGTCGACAGATCCCTGTCACAATATTTTTCCGCAGGCGACAAGCCCACACTTGGCAAAGCTGCTGCTTCCCTACGTCGTCCCTTTCTCAGCTGGTTGGGGAGCCCCTGACCGTGTCCCCCCCCCCCTCCCCTGGCTCCCCAAAACGATGCCCCCCCGTCGATGGGGCTGTCCTCTTGCTGCAGGCAGGGGGCGAGGGAAGGGGGCTGGATGGTGGTGCTGCAGTGCTGGGGGGTGACAGTCTTATCCCCTCCTGGGCAGGAGGGGGGAGATGACACGCTGCTTTGGGGGAAGAGGGGACCGAGCCCATCCCAGTGACCTCGGTGGCTTGGGGGGGCCCTCTGCTCCCCCCACGTGAAGGCTTGCAGCACCAGGGGTTGGTGTGCGTGCTCGGCCGGGCAGCTCTGTGCTGGGACGAGGAGGAGGATGGAGCAGGGCTGCTCCTTGGCCATGTCTGCATCCCCTGCCCGGCGCTGGCAGCCTGTCCCCGTGGCTTCCCTCTGACTCGGCCGGCTTCGTCAGAAGGAGCAAGGGGGGCTTGAAAAGTTTGCTCGCAGGTGAGGTGCGATGGTAACACCCAAAATATGCCCCGCCGCCCTCCCCCTTGCCCCTGCTGGCTGGAGGGGTAACAGCCCCTGCTTTTGGAGGTGCTCCCAGAGCAGGGGTGCGAGTGACAGCTCCAGGAACCCAAATCCAGCCCCAGGACCTGGGGCAAGACCTACGGCACAGCCCCTGCTAGGGGGACAGTCCGCACCCCCTGAAATCCGTCCCTGGGGATGTGAAGACAACCTTGGGGCGCCCTTTGGGGCCAGACCAGCCTCTCCAAGGGGGCAGAAATCCACTCCAGCTGGGAGCGAAGGTGCAGGGGGGGGCAGCAGCAGAAGTTTTGCTGTTTTTTTCAGGGCAGGCAGGGAGTCAAGCACTTGTGTTTTGAGGCTGCAGAGGGCAGGGCGATGCCCGGAGCTGGGAAAGGCTCCGGCACGGACAGCACCGCTCGCGTTCTCGGGGTGCATTCTGGAAGCAATCGTGGTCCTCCCTCAAGCTTCGGCCCTGAGCCTGATACCACTGCTGTTCAGATCCCAAAAAGCTCTGGAAGTGCAGGGGTTTGGTCATTTTGGCTCTGCAGGCAGGTGGGGTGTTGCTTTCCCAGTGTGGCTGCCGGGAACCTTCCCGAGATGCTGCCGGGGTTCCCACACCGCAGCGCTGGGGCCGGGCTGCAGTGCAACAGGCGCTCCCGTGCACGTCTCCGCAAAGCACGCCGACTGTACCCCGCCTGGCGAGCCACTGGATGTCAGTGTTGATTGATACAAATGAAGCCGAAGCAATATCTGTTTTTTTCTTTTTTTTCACCCGGTTGCACAACAACAGGCACCCTCCGAGCGGGATGGATTTCGGTGGGACCTGGTGGTGACGTTGCCGGGGTGCGAGCAGAGCTGCTCCCAAAACCCTGCTCCCAAAACCCTGCTCCCAAAATCCCCTTTGGGGAGAGGCACGGGCTGAGAGCTCAGCACCGAGGCTCGCAGGTCCCCGTGGGGCTGTAGTACCGGCGTGAGATGTCTGCGGGGAATTACCAAGAGGGTTCCTTCTCCCCGGCAGATAATGTGGGGCGGGGTGGGGGGGAAGCAAGAAGGAGGAAAAGTCGGGGGTTTGTTGTGGCACGGAATGAAAGCACAGCTTGTAGCCAAATGGCAGAGGGCTTTCCGGCCAGCTGGGGCCAAGGGGATGTTTTCTGCCTGTTTAGGAGACCGACACCGAGGATGGGGCGAGAGCGAGATCCCCGAGGGGACAGCTGGCCTGTGCTCGGCTTCCCGAGCAGACGCCGGCACAAGTGGCTGCGTTCTCACCTCTCCCCCCTCCCTCCTCACCCTCAGTCACCTTTTGGACACCAGTGCCCAGGCGAGGTCGTGCTGTGGGTTTTATCCCAGCAGCCGCACGCAGCTCCAGGTCTGCTGTGGGTGCTGGGGACCCCGTGGTCCCTTTCTGGGTGGTGGCACTGCCGGGACCGCGGCGCTCTTTTGGGGGCCGGGCTACCTGCATGCAGCAGTCATGGTTTTCTTCTCTCCTCAATGCGTGAAAACACACCTTAGAAGAGCATTTTTCTGCCTCTGCCTTTAGTACACCTGCTCCAGAGCCAGGTTTTTTGGGGGCACCAAAGCGCTTAGGGGCACAGATAGCACCCGAGCAGCCCTGAGGAGCTCTCCGGGCTTCACACCCTGCTTCCAGGCACATAATTGCCCTTTACCCGAGCTTAAAATCCAGCTCCCGGCCTGCCCGTAGCGATCACACCCGCGCTGTGCAGCAGAGCCCCGCTCTCTCCGCGCGTCACAGCGGCCGTCCTCCGACGTCGGCGCAGCAGCAGCAGCAGCGCCGGCCCCGTGCGTGGCGCACCGAATTCGGCCGGGCTGAGCTCCCAGCTCATTACCAGCACAGCTCCCTCCCCTGCGGCCAAGGAAAGATCATTTGCAAAGCAAGGGGAAAATAAAGCCTGCCGGGGCCTGAGCGTGGCCGGCCGAGTGACGACTGACGTCCAAAGCCCTGCGCTGCTGCTCCCCTGGCGGGCAGGATTACGGGCACGGCTGGCTTTGCTGATGCAGCGAGCGCAGGGCGGCCGCACCGATCCGTCCTGCTGAGGCCGGGCCAGCGGCTGTGATGCCGCAGCAAGCAGCATCCGAGGCTGGGAGGATGCGGGGCTGCTCCTCACGGCCAGCAGCAATTGCTGGGGAGCGAGGGTGCTGCCAGCTGGGAGCTTGGGGTGGGCTCCTGGGGGGCGCAGGGGGTGCCCTGGGGGTCCCCATGCCCGCTCCCTCCTCTCCCTGCTCCATGCTGTAGTCACTGAATGGTGTCGGTTCCTCCAGCCCTGTCCTGGGGCAGGGAAAAGGGCTCAGCAGGGCAAGCCAGAGCTCCCTGGAGCCCTCCCCATCCTTTGGGGCAGTTTTGGGGCAGGGCTCCGGGTCACCTGGGGCCGGAGCTGGCACCCCGGCCCTTGGGGAGAGGAGCTGGCACCGAGAAAAGCTGCTGGGAGGGGGCCGAAACGGGCTTGGCAGGAGCGGCCGCTGTGCATCCGAATGTCTCTGCTAAGCCAGGATGGGTCGCCCTGTGCAGGGGATGGGGAGGGCAGAGCCTTCCCCGAGGGGAACGTGTCCCTTGGGGGATGAGGAGAGCCTGGAAGGCCACAGCTAACCCCTTGTGCCTCCGCTCCAGCCGTAGCTGGGGGCTGGCGAGGCGTGCCGCTCGCCGCCACGATGTCCTGCTGCTGCCTGGCCCTGCATCCCCCATCGCTGTCTTACGGGGTCTCACCTCCATCCCCACCTCTGCCAGCAGGGCCGTCACCCCGGGTCCTGTCCCACGGGGATCTCTCCTGCCCTCTGTCCTGCCCACAGGGCCGCGAGTACCCCGGGGACCACTAGCAAGACTGCTGCAAGGAGCAAGCAAGGAAAGCAGCGGGCACAGAAGGGCTGCCGAAGACTCCAGGAGGTGGCGGGGACGTGCAAGTCCCCCGGGGCTCCTCCTTGCGTCCCCCAGCTCGCCACCGGGCGCCCCGTGACCGCCGGGGAAGATGCCGGGGCTGATCAACCGCAGCACCCGGCGCCCGCTGCCGCTCGCCGCCTCCGAGGTGACCTCGTGCGTCAGCGGCTACGCCTGCGGGATGACGGCCTCGCTCGCCTACCGCAACCCGGAGGCGCAGCCATGTGAAGGCAAGTTTCCGCACTGGGTTTGGGAGCACGCTGCTTCGGGGGCTGCCTCCCCTTGGTCGAGTCCTCGGGGGTTGTGAACGCGAGGTTGCGCGGGTCTAAGGGGCGCGTTCGTAGCAGCAAGGGCGCGCTGCTGGCTCACCTTGGTGCCCACCGGGATCCCCAGGTCCTTTTTGGCCAGCCCATTTCCCAGCCCGTCCTGGTGCCCGGGGTTGTTCCTCTGTTCCTTCCTTCCCCTGCTGAACTCCTTGAGGCTCTCACCAGCCCCATTTCTCCACCCGCTGAGGTGGCAGCAGCACGCCCCTCTGCCACCGCTGCCGCTGGGAAAAACCCATGTGGGGAGCGCAGGGCGGGGGGAAGCAGCCCCCTGCGGTGGGTCTGGGTGAGGGCTTGCGGGGCTAAAACCCCGCTGGCCGGCAGGGCTCTTTGTCTTCCCCCTGGATGAGCACACAACCGTGGTCGGGTTCGAGGCAGCAGTGTGCCGGCGCGCCGTCACCGTGCAAATCAAGGACAAGGCCAAGATCGACGCCGCCTATTTCGACGGCTGCGGCCACCCCGACGGACGAGCTCACGACAGGAGCGGTGAGAGGGTTTTGGGGGAGCATGGGGAAGGAAAGATGAAGAAGTGTTGAAAAGATGAGGCTCTGGGTCTCGCGTCCTTATGGTGTCTGCCAAAAGGGACGGCCCCATCCCTCTTGGAAAGCGCTGTTGCTGCTGGACAGCCAAAAGGGCGATGCAAAGGGCCAGGGGTTGGGCTCTCTAGAGGAATCTCTGCAGCAGAGGTTGCTTTGAGAGTGCGGCCCAGGGCTGGGGTGGTGGCGGAGGCCTGCGGAGGAGCAGTTTCTGTGGCTGACACTGTGTCTCGTGGCGTGGCCATCTCTGCAGGAAGGATTGTGATGGACGAGGACTTGGAGAGAATTGCATTTGTGGCTAGCCTGGGCACAATTCCTCCCCTGGAAAGCGTCTCCGTCTTCATCAGCACCTCCTCGGAGCTGCAGACGCTGCCCAGCGGGGCCGTGAGGGTCCTCCTGCCAGCCGTGTGTGTCCCCAGGGTCCCGCAGCCCAGCTCGGAGAGCACCAGCACCCTTCCTGGCCACCAGCTCCGGACGTACGAAGCCAGGGGATGGGACTGGGGAGCAGGGGGGGAACGGGAGGCAACACCCCAGAGCAGACGGGCTGCAGACGTGCAGTCCCTGGGGACGCAGCACGCGTGCCCAGCATTAACCGGGGCTCGTCTCACCCGCAGAGCCAAGCCCTGCTGCGGATCGGGGAGCCCGGAGCAGGGCAGCAGCTTCTGCCTGGCCCAGCTGCTGGAGAGCGAGGCCACCAACCCCTCCGGGTACGAGTTCAGCTTCCACCTGGAGATCCGGGGGCCGTGCTTGCTGGCAGGTAGGGCGTGCTGCGGGGCTCTCGTCGCCTCTGGGCAATGCCTACCCTCGTCATCTCCCTCCTGGCGTGGGGTCCTCTGGTCCTCCCCAACCACCCCGCGGTTCCCCCGGGCAGGCGTCGAGAGCCCCACGCACAAGATCCGCGCGGACGCCGACCCCTCGGCTCGCTCGGCGAGGAGCATCGTCATCACGCTGGCCGACAAGCACACCTTCGACAGGCCCGTGGAGATCCTGATCCACCCCAGCGGTAGGTGGGCTCTGCTTTCCCTCCGCTGCCGCAGCCCCTTCCTAGAGCCCTGTCCCGTAGCGCTGGTGTCGGGGCCAGGGGCTCTCCGTGAGATAATCCCGGACCCTCTCGGGGCTGCCCCTGTATCTTTGCAGTTGGGGGTGTCTGTGTTTCTTGCCAAGCTGACGTTTGGCTCAAGTGGTTCTGCATTTCCAGAGCCCCACATGCCTCACGTCTTAATGGAAGAAGGCGATATGACACCCGCGGAGTACGAACGACACCTGAAGGGGAAGAACGATTTCATTAAAGGCACCAAGAAGGACCCCAGTGCCGAGAAAAAGGTGAGAGGCACGAGCTGCCGAGCCTCAGCCCGGGCTTTCCTTGGCACTGGAGCTGCGCAAGAAAACGCTTGCTTTGCTTGCTTGCATCACGCCGGTCCAATAACTGCAGCATCCTCCCTCGGAGAGGGGTTGGTGTGGAGGAAGAGGGGAAAATTCTGCGTTGCTTCTGATAAACCGAGTGTGGAAGAAGCTCTGAGATGGTTATTGTGTGTGTAATTAGTGCTATTCTAGCACAGCGTAATTAGGTAGGTGCATTATTATAGCATTAAGGGTATTATTGCAGTGACATAGAATAAAATATTCTTTTAATTGCTCGGTAAATGTTTACCCTTTCTGGATGGCTGTCAGAAAGATAGAAGCGATCGGGCTTGGAATAATGAGCTCAACCGGAGACAAAGGTAGCAGAAACTTCTCTTTGTTCTGTTGACGAGCAAATGGAGAAATGTCTGCTCTGGGATTTCTGCCTCCTCTCCTGGCAGCTCTGACGCGCTGAGTGACAGCTCCGCACCCCGAGCTGCTGCACCGGCGTGCCGGGGCTGAGCGGAGAGGAGGGGACCGGGGGAACCGTCCGAGTTTACGGGGTGGGGGTCTCCCCCAGCGCTCGTTTCCCCGAGAGATGCATCGCCCGCCTGCCCTGCTCCCTTCCCCTGGGCTTCCTCTCGCAGCGCGGCGCAGGGATGAGGACGGCGCTCGCTCCGCACGGCGGGCGCCTCCTCTAATTGCCTCGGCTGTGCGGCAGGTGGAACGAAATGAAACTCCCACGCTCGGGCTCGGATGGCTCCCTAATTATTTCTGTGCCTTTAGCATGTCAAATTGGTTTTTGGGGGGGATCATTCCGGAGATGTTTCCCCGCAGGAAGCCCCCCTCTGTGCCCCAGGCTCCCCCCTCCTGGAAAGAAGCCTTCCTCCCTAAACGCCTCGGGGTAGATTTCGGGTGAGAACCAACGCTACTCAGCGGGTGCCACCCGGCACCTCTTGCCTTCAGCGAGTTAGCCCAGAAATTTCGGCAGTAAAGGGTCGTTCGTTTCCATCCCTCGGGTAGCTATGCAGAAGCCTTGGGTGCCCATCAGCTGGCAGGATGGTGGGGAGGAGCGCACGCGGGCATCGCTCTCGGCCGCAGGATCTGGTTAGTCCCCGTCACACGGGGATTTTGTGTCCTGGATCCCCCAGGAGCATCCCGGGGAGCGCTGCAGTTGGGCCCAGGGGCACAGCTCCACGCCTGGGCAGGGTTCCCAGTCTGAAATCGGATGGACATCCATGCTGGGAAAGATCCTGACGAAAATAACATTGAGCGCAGGAAAAGGGGAACAGAGCACACCCTTCCAGCTCCCGGTGGCAGGTTCATTTATTTCCCGAAGCTCGAGAGGGAAATGCAGGAGAAAACCAGCCCTTTGGGGTCTGGTTTCTTCTCGTGAAATCAGCAAGAACCGTCAGGCTCTGAAAGCAAGGAAAAAGGCAAAAAAAAAAGGCAAGGAAAAGCCTGCGGGGCCGGGGCAGCTCGCTGCACGGCCTCCTGTAGCCCTGTGGAGCCGGGGGAGCAGGTGGGGCGCGACGGAGCCACCTGGAAACCACGGCGGGTGGCAAAACCAGCTCGAGAGGGTTTGTCCTGGTTTAATTTTATCACATCTCCAATGGAGATTGATCCTTGAAATAAAAGCAGACACAATGCAGAAAGCCATCAGAGCTGTGCGCGGCGCAGAGACGTGCGTCGTGTGGGCTCCTATTGAAATTCTGTCCTGAGTGACGGGTTGGGCTCTCTGAAGCGCTTCAGTTCCTACAAAGGGAAGCGGTGGAGGGAGCGGGCAGGAGCAGCAGCAGGGCAGAGGTGGCAGGAAGGAAGCGAAGCGGCCAGCGCGGCGTGCTGAGTGCCGCGTCCTGCGCTTTGTCATCGAGTGGCCGTGCACAAAGCCTTGGGTAGCTCTGCGCCTCGTGTCACGCCAAGTGGTGCTAACGAACTGTGTTATCCGAGGGAAATAATGACGATTTAAGAATCATTTTGGCGAGGTGTTTTCATCACCGGGGCCAGAACGAGCATCTCCGTCTGTAGGCACGCTGTGAATCCCCTCCAGGTGGAACGGGGCGGCAGGATGCTGCCCCCGCTGCCTTCCCTCTCCTTCTTCCCTGCAGACCGAGATCATCAGGAAGCGCCTGAACAAGGACATCCCCCACCACCCTGTCGTCATGCTGAACTTCTGCCCGGACCTGCGGACGGCCCAGGCGGACCTCCGCAAAGCCCCCGGCGAGTTTATCTTCCTCGTCGACCGCAGTAGGAGCATGGGCGGCGTGAGCATCGACCGCGTCAAGGTACCGCGCGGGACGGGAGGCGCCTGTGCGATGTCAGCGAGGGTTGTCAATGCTGATGAGCCTTCATTAAGAGGGAATGGGGGGTAATTATACGCCGTGGCTTTCGTCATCGTGACCGTGCTGCTCGTTAGGTACCTGCAGTGACGCTTGCTGCCCCTGCTCCTCTCCTTCCCGTCCGTGAACCAAACAAAAATATATTTCCCTCTCCCTCTTGCTGCTTTCCCATCTCCTGTGACCCTTTTCCATCTCTGCCCGTGCCCGGGGCCTGGCCGCTGCCCCAGTGGGAAACCTCTGGAGAAGAGCAAAGGATGCTTCGGGGCTTTGCGCCGGTCTTAGGAGACGTGTCGCTGATGGGCAGCGCACCTGGAGAAGTTGTTAGAGCACGAGGCACCCCTCTCTCAAACACCGCTTATCTCCTGCAGCCTGGTGGAGGGTTGTGAGCGGTGTGCTGAGCGCTCTGGGTAAAAAAGGGGCCACGGAAAGGCTTTGCCATGGTGTTCTGGGGGCCTGAATTTCCCCCAGAGCCGCCACACTGGATTCCCTTGCCCAGAGCCAGCCAACAGCAGTCTCCCCGTGGCCGCTGGGTGGTTGCGCTGGGCTGAATCCCATGGAGGGGAACGGGGGCACCGCGCCTTGTCCAGCGGCTGCAGGGCCATCCCGGCAGCCATCTCCCACTTCTGGGACCCGGCTCGGCTCTGGGCCACTGCTCATGGGATCTAGAGAGGTTCCTACACCGGTGGCTGTTTCATTATCCTTAGCCCTTAACGCGCTTCGGGGGCAGGCTGCTGTCCGCCAGTGTCCGCCAGCTGGCACATCTCGGGGAGCAGCTCTGGCAAAAGCTCTCTTTGGGAAGTTCCCCTTGATTTTCGGGGCCAGCTGAGCCCCGATACCTTAAAACATTGCACCCTCCTGAGCAGGTGCAGGGGCAGGCTTCCCCTTGGGGCTCCGATTGCAGCCAGGGCTGTCCCGCTCACCCCCATCCCTAACACGGGCGACTGCCGGATTTGGGGTACGAAAGTGCCCCCCCCAAAAAAGTGTCCCCAGTGCCACCGCGTCCCCACCTCCGGCAGCAGCTCTGCCCGCAGCCGGAGGCGGGTGGCGGGGAGCATCTCGAAGCCATCTCCCTCCCCATCCGCCTCTCGTTTCCATGGGAACTTGCCGAGGATGGCAAAAAGGAGCAAAAAGGAGCGTGCGGTGCCATCGCAGGCGGCGGGGAGCCCGAGGGGGGCTGCGGGGGGTCCTCTGGGAAGCCCTGGCTGTGCCCTGTCCCGGCGTTATCTCCGCGGTGGCTTTCCTGGTGCCGCATGGGGTCCCCCCCCCCCTTTTTCCTTCACCACGTTTCAGAGCCTGGGAATCAGGAGGTGTCTCTGCTCCAGGCCAGGCTTCTGCCTTCTGGCTCGCTGCGTGGCCTGGGTGCGGGCCTCTGGTCCGTCCCCGGGGGATTTGGAGACACTGCGGGGACAGAGCCCCCGTCCAGGTCAGCAGAAATGACGGGGGTGGGAGGTTCAGGGCGTCCCCTTCCGTGTGGGGCAGCGGGACCGGGCTCTTATCAGGGGGAGAAGAGGTGGTGCATGCGTTGGCACCGGCCAGGCTGGCAAAGTAACTGGGAATTGACTTCTCCGAAGGCAAACATCTCTCCGTATTGAGCGGCGGTATTGATACCGAGTGCAACGGGATCAGGATCAATATTTACCACAAGAAGCAATAAATCCTTCTGCTCGCTCAAACAGAAGGCAGGCTTTGGTAGCCCACTTTGGGAAGTGCTTCAACAGAAATATTTGGAAATCTGCTTTTTTTGTTGTTGTTTATTTTTGTGTGTTTTTATATATTTTTATTTTTTTTTTTAATCCTTGCAACGAGTTCCAAGGCGGGGATGTCAGCGCTGAGATTTGCAGGAGCCAGCACCCCCGGAGCCTGCCGGGAAGCGGTGATATAAATACATCCTCGTAGGTTTGAGCTAACAGCTTGGTGTAAAGTCCTCGGGAGCCTGCTAAAGGGCAGCAGCCCCGCTCACGTACATTACCTCGCGGCTCTGCCGCGTGGCTGCGTCTCCGCGGGGCCAGCCCGGACCCCGTGGCCGAGAGGAGGCCGCCCTCGCCTGCGTGACCTTGGCAGCTCCTCTCCCAGGGCTGGCTCGAGGGTTTCTGCTGCCCTCGGCAGAAGTCTGCCTTGATCAGCACATAAACAGCGAGCGCAGAGGCGCTCCCAGCGCTGCCAGCACTTTGCTTTTGGATCGTCCTCCCTCTTCTGCAGCGCTGAGTGCCGGAGCTGCCCTGCAAAGCTCCCGGGGGAGCTGCCTGGCAGCGGTGCTCCGTCCACAGCCACCACGCACCTCTGAGACCGCGCTGGTGGCCCCTTACATAAAAGCCCAGGACTAGGCAAGTTAGGTAACAGCTTCTGGCGAAGAGAAGTGCTTGAAGCAGCCCTTCCCTGTTATTTCAATCGGTGCCAGCTACGAGAGAGTTGGGGCTGGGGGAGGCTTTTCCTTTTGTGTAGCTTTGGGCTGTCTGTTTGCTCCTGCGGGTTCGGGCACGGCGATGCGTTGCGTCGCGGCTCTCTGTTTCACACCCCGCTTCTCATCCACCAGCTTGGTGCTGCAGTGCTGCACCGCAAGCACGGCTTCCATCAGTTAAAAAAAAAAAAAAAAATAGATTTTGCTCCACTCTTCAAAAGCTCCCCCTTCCCCTTGCTGCTTTGGACCCAAATATCATTAAGGAGCTCGCAAAAGAGCAGACTAGCATGCGGTGCTTCCTCAGTGCAGGGAATCACGTGCAAGGAGCTGTCTTTGCATCAAATGCAGGTGGGAGAAGGGCGTGGGCGAAGGCAGGGTGGAAAGAGTCGTGGTGTGCCTGACCCCTCTGCTTTTGCTCCCCCCCCCAGGACGCCCTGTTGGTCCTCCTCAAGAGCCTGATGCCCACGTGCCTCTTCAACATCGTTGGCTTCGGCTCCACTTTCAAGACGCTTTTCCCTGCCAGCAGGAGCTACTGCGAGGTGGGTGACGGGCTGGGCGAGGTGCTGGGGGGCGCTGGCCTCTCGAGGCTGCTGCCTCCGCTGCTCCTTTCGCAGGAGAGCCTGGCCGTCGCCTGCGAGAGCATCAGGAGGATCCGGGCTGACATGGGCGGCACCAACATCTTGTCGCCTCTGAAGTGGGTCGTGCGGCAGCCGATCCCCAGGGGCCACCCCCGGCTGCTCTTCCTGCTGACGGACGGGGCCGTGGGCGACACCGGGAAGGTCCTCGAGCTGCTGAGGAACCACTCCTCCTCCACCAGGTACGGCGCTCGCCGCCACGCGGGCAAAAAGCCTGGTGTGAGCAGGGTGGGCTGCTACTCGAGCCCAGGGGGCCGCGGGTCTCCGTCGCACAGATATCCCTGCGTCAGAAATAGAGGCAGGAGAGCGGGCTGCTGCGAGCCATGGGAGAACCTCAAAGGGTTTGGAACAGATCCCAGAAGTTCAGATGCTTTTTAAACAATCAAAAGCGGGATAATTGGGCTGACGACTTCACAGGCTCTTGTCGGATGCTTCCTGCTAGGAGAGATTGACACACGAACAATCTTCCTTGCCGCTTTTTTTTTTTTTTTTTTAAAGCACATCTGGGTCCAGACCCAGCTGCTTCCAGGATGGGGCTGCACAGAATTGAATAGGCTGAAAAAGAGCGGTGGGAGAAGCAGCAAATTTGCTCCTAGCCTGTTCCCCAGCCCTGACGGTCTGGTTTCTCCTCCGTCTCCTTAAGGGAGATGAAACATGAGAAAAATGCAAGAAAAGCCTTACTCCTCTCCCGTCCCTCAGAGCTCAGGGCTGATCAGGGAAGCGGCTCTGTCCTATTTTTTTTCCTATATGGAGGGATTGTCAGGGGTACAGGACTACCCACCCCTCACTCCTGGAGGTGTGCCAGCGAGCTGGGCACAGCCAGTGCTGGAGCTGGGGCTTGGGCGGCCCCGCAGGGCACCGCACAGCGCGTGGCTGAGTCGTGCCCGGCCTCCGAAGGAGATCAGAGCCCCGTGTAAGAGGGTGCGAATCTCCGTAAGACCTGCAGCCATCTGGAGATTAAAACCTCCAGAAGAAAAGCCCCTGCTGCAGACGCAGGTTGCTGCCGAAGGTGTTTTCCTCCCCGCGCTGCTCCCAGCCCGGGCCGTACGCTGCGCCCTGCCTGTCCCGAGCCCCCGGGCTGCCTCCGCGCCCCCCGCATCCCGCTGCCTCCCCGCGGGGTTTTGCCTGAAAGCCAACCCCGACTCGCTGAGTGCGGAGCAAGGGCAGCCACCCTGCCCGGCTGGTTCCCCTTTCCTTGAGAAAACGTTTAGTTTAATTGCGAGCAGAGATAATTGCCAGGTCTTTAATGCTGCTGACCACAGGCGCTCAGCAGGGAGAGGAGCTGACTGGGCAGCTTGCTCGCACTCAGGGAGAAGGCGGGGGGGGATCCTGCAAATGAGGGTCGCAGCCGAAAAAACCTTGGAGCCCTGCTCGGGCAGAGAGGCCAGCAGGGAAATTGGGAACCTCTCGATGTGCCTGACGCTCTCTGTCCTCCTGCAGGTGCTACAGCTTCGGCATCGGGCCCAACGCCTGCAGGAGGCTGGTGCAGGGGCTGGCCGCCGTGTCCAGGGGCACCGCCGAGTTCCTGGCCGAGGGCGAGCGGCTGCAGCCCAAGGTACGGCCGCCCTCCCTGCTGCGGGGAGATGGGGAGGGCAGGGCCAGCAGCAAGCCCCCCACGGCCAGCAGCGTGTCCCCCAGGGCCAGCAGCATGTCCCCCAGGGCCAGCAGCGTGCCCCCCAGGGCCACCGCATCGCTCTCCGACACTGCCGTGCGTGCAGCGAGGGGGAGGCAGCGGCTCAGCAGCCGGTCCCGCTCCCTCTCCCGGTGCTGCCTTCGCGACTCCCACTCGGCGGCAGGTGGGTGAGCGGGAGGGGATGAAAGAGCAGCCTCATCTCCGGCTGTCGGAGGGAGTGGGAGCCTGTTTACCCCGCGCGGGGAAGGGGAGAGGCGATAGCCTCAATACGGCAGCTCCGGCTTCAAAGGTAGCTGCTGTCGCAGGCGCAGGCAAGGGCAGGAGAGCCGGCATCAAAGCAGCCAATTAGTTTTGAAGTCAGGCTCGGCCCTCGCGCTGCTCAGGCAAGAAGTACCTGGGGTTGGAGGGAGGGGAACGCGCGGCGATGGCTTTGCCTATTAAGCCAGCTTTAAAGCAAACGAGGGAGCTTCATTTCCACTCTCCCTGTGAAGACCGGGGCCGGTGACTCAGATGTGCCGTAAGAACAGCCCTTCGCGGGCTCTGTCCCCTGGTAAAAGCACGGTGTCATCTGCCAAGTGACCAAACCCCAAGGGAATCGGGTCTTAAGCTCCTAAATATCTTTAAAAAGCTGCCTCCTGCGTTCTTCGTCTCAAAAGGGCCTCAGCAGCCCACCCCTTCTGCAGGAACCTGTAGCACACAGAACAGCATCAGCATTTCTGATGTAAATTAAAAACAAAAACAGTGAAGAGAGGTTTTTTTGCCATTGTTTTTTGTTGTTTGTTTTTAATAGAGCTATTAATAAAGAGCTTTGCGGGCTGTGCAGCTTGGTGCCTTCAGCAGTCTGAGGCATCAATTAATAGCTGTATAAACCACAGCCTGGTGCGTCTCCCAGAGCCTGTGAACAAGCAGTGGGGACACCAGGGAATGGTTAAGATGCTCTGCCTGGAAAGCTGGTGCTAACCCCTGCTGGTGTGCAGGAAAATGCCCGTGGGCTCCCTGCTGGGTCTGCCCGTGAGATGTTCACAGGTTTGGGCTCTCTCCTGGGTCAGGGCATGGGGCTGGCCAGGGGCTGTCGGAGACCCCCGCGCCTTTCGGGGTGCTCTGCGGAAGCACGGGAGGGTCAGCAGCAGGACCAGGCACCGCCACGGCACGCACAACCCTGGCTTTCCATGTGACTGCTCTTCTCTGCTTCCCCAGATGATCAGGTCGCTGAAGAAGGCGATGGCGCCGGTCCTGAGCGACGTGTCCGTGGAGTGGGTCTTTCCCGAAAGCACCGAGGTCTTGGTCTCCCCGGTGAGCACCAGCTGCCTCTTCCCCGGTGACCGCCTGGTTGGCTACGGCGTCGTCTGCGACACCTCGCTGTACCTCTCCACCCCCCGATCGGTGAGTCTGCCCACAACCCGGGGGCTTTTTTTTTGTTTTCCTTTTTCTTTTTCCCCCCTTGCAAACCTGCGGCCGTGACTGCTCGTGGCTCGCCGGCTGGGAAGGGAAGCAGCAGGTGAGCCACTGGGGAGCCCGACGGGTGGCCAAGGGGGGTGGAAAGGGGCGAAAAGGGCGCCAGGGTGCAAACCCATCTGAGGGCTGCAGCCCTGGGACCTGCTTCTCCGCTCTCCCCAGGACAAGAGGCGGCGGTACAGCATGATGCGCTCCCAGGAGTCGAGCAGCTCAGTTTTCTTGCACTCCCAGGAAGATGGAGCCAGCACGGAGAGCTGGAGCTACCCGGAGGGGTGCTGCCCGGCCGAGCGTACCCCGGATCAGCTGGCGGTGGGCAGGGATCCCGGCGGAGAATCGGACACGGACACCGGTCAGGTTTTCCGCTGTGCAAACGTGGGGGTGATGCCCCTGTCTCCCTAACCAGCTTTCCTCTCTGCTCTGCCAATTTCCTTCCCTGACAGCTAAGCCTTCCCAGCTGTACCTCTGCAAAGCGCCAGGGGAGTTTGCAGGAGCAGTGACGGATCTCCCGAGGCTCGAGCGAGTCTGTTCGGTTTGGATGTTTTACCCAAACGTGTCAGGAAATCAAGGGAAGCCCTGGAGATCTGGCTTCCCCAGAGGTTTTCAGAGCAGCTCCAGATTTGGCCACATGTAATTATTTACAAGCTGTCCGAGCTGCCTACGGTGTGCAGGGAAGGAGGCTGGAGCAGGTCGGTAGCCCAGCCAGGCCACGCGAAACAGCTGCTTATTGCAGCAAGCCCCAGAGTTGGAGTTCAAGGGGAAGAGAAGGGGAAAAATGGCCCCAAAGCCCTGGTCGGGGCTGCGTTTCCGTGCTGCAAGGGAAACCTCCGCTACTCGTGGGGTGTTCTTTGCTTGTAATCAGAGAAGAGCTGTGCTGTGCATCCTCTCAACCTTGTCAAAAATAATGAGAAACCATGCATTTCCAAATGAAATCCTACTCTCGCTCTGACAGGAAAATGTCTGCGCTAATGAAATTTCATTAGTGAACCCTTTGTCTTCTCCAAGGAGATTTGGGTAAACGCAGACAGGTTTTTGTTGGTTTTTTTGTTTTTTTTTTCTGGCTGAAGATCTCTCAGACAAAACCTCCCAGCCTGCTCTCCTGGCATCCCCCAGGGGACTGAGTGCTCTCGTTTCCTTCTGTGGTTTTGTCGCCTCCTTTCTGACCGAGCAGGGCCGAGTGTGTCCCCCTGGTCCCCAGGGGGACCGGAGCCCATCCTCTCTCCCTCCGTGCAGGAACGGACGCCAAGACGTCCTCCAGGAGACGGGCGTACAGTGCCAACCAGGTGGCCAACCACGAGCCCCTCCGGAAGGAGCCCACGGCCAGCGATCCGGGCAGCGCCCTGCTGAGGAATCCCCTGCGCAAAGCCCACCTGCAGGACCTGCAGCAGCTCAGCCCCGAGCCGTGCCCGGTGGATTTCCAGGTGGGTGCCCCCGGAGAGGCTCCGCGTGCGGCTGGGGCCAGCCTGCAGCACCGGGGACGTCTCGGGTGCGGAAGGGAAGGAGCCCGGGTCACGCCAGCCCTGACAGGTGCACTTTGTGCCGAGGTGTGCCCCAAGCACGGAGGAAATGAGGACGGGATCCTGCTCCTTGCTTCTGTTTGCCGAATGCCTCTCCTCTTCCTCCTTTGCTTTGCTGTTCGGCTCACCCCCAAGCTTCTCCCTGCCCATCTGTACTTTGGCCACGCGACGCAAACTCTGCCTGGGGCGCATCCGTGCCCTGCAGGGTCCCAGGGTCGGTCCCAAAGCAGATTCCCCTGCTTCCCCTGGAAGCCACAGCCCCTACAGAGCTTTGGGCTGAGACCCGGACACGTGTGACACTACGTCTGCATCCAGCAGCGGGTGAAAGGCGGCAGCCCCGGGGACAACTTCAGGCTGCTCTGTGGAAGGCTGGAGCCGGGTCCTCTCCCCTCCTCAGCATCGCCGCAGTGCTCAGCTCCGAAATCAGGGCCGGGAGGATGTGCAGCAGCTGCTGCTGCCACACTTTTGTTCCCATGGAAACACGGAGAGGGATGGCTGGGCTTCCACTCGGCTTCAGCTGCCGCTGGGGCGCAGGGGGTCTGCAGGCAAGGCTGGGGGATGAAGGGGACGAAGGGTCCCTGCTCCGTGGAGAGGAACGAAGCCTCTACCCTCTAGCTGAAAAGCACCTCAGGGAAGGCAAGCGCTGGTGTTTTGGGGGATGCCCTCAACCTCCCTCGCCTTGCCAAGGCCCAGCAAAGCACCTGGCCCGTGCACGAGAGGTAGAAAGGACCGGAGGGCAGTCAGTGCTTAACAGCGTGCGCCCTGCTCCTAATTAACTGCAGCCTGGTTTCGCCGCCCTGAGGGCTCCGAGGGCTCCCAGCAACTCTCCCGGCTCCAAGGCCGGCTGCCAGGGCTTGACATTTTTGGGGCTGTGAAGGCGAGCCTTCGGCTCATCCCCACGCACACCGTGCTGGGATGGAAAGGTCAGGGCTGGCGGCGGGCAGCGCGAAGCCCCGGCTCCTCGCCCTGCCTGGGAGGAGAGCCCAGGTTTTGAACGGGAAGGGGCTTCTTGGCTTGTAGGCATCTCCCTCCTCTCTAGGTGAGCCTCTCCCGCTTCGGGTTGCCCCCTCCCCAGCTGCCTGCCTCCCGTTTTTGCCCGTGGGCTCATCACAAGCTCAGTGGTGCTGGAGGCTGGGTTCCTGCCTGCCATCCGCACGAGATCTGGCGCTGCAGATGCCACAGGGGGAGATGCGTGTCTCCTGAAAGTGGAGAAACGGCCTCGTTAAAAATAAAATCCCGTCTCCCCATCCCTTGTTTCCCCCCCCCCCTTCCGTTACCAAGCAACTGGTGCTTGATCTTTCTGCCTCTCTTCTTTCCTTTGGCTCCCGAGCAAAGTCATTAAAATGCCTGGAGGGCTGAAACCCCTATTTCACCTCCCGCACGTCTGGGGAAAGAGGCCCTGGGGCTTCGGGCGCCTCGGGGATGCTCTGCGGATGCGTCCCAGTGGGCAAAGCTTGCCGTGTTTGCGTTTCCCAGCCCTTCGCCGCCAGCCTGCGCTCCTCCACCACCAGGATCCGCGGCACAGGTGCCCGCCGGCCGTCCCTGCTGCCCGGGAGCTGCGTGTCCTCCTGCCAGCGCCCCGAATCCCCGCCAGCGCCCGAGGCTGCTGCTGGACGGGGCTTGGGGCAGCTGGATGCCAGCGGCAGCCTGCGGTCCTCATCCGACAGCCGAAGCCCCGGGGAGCCGGGTAAGGGGGCAGAGGCGGCCCGGCCGCCCGCAATGAATTTTTGGTGGCGTGGTGTTGCCCATCAGAAAGCTGTGCTGAAAATTAGGAAGGGTTAATTGCGGTTTATCAGGGACAGAGGGGAATTGGGTTCCAGCCAACGTGGTTAACACTGTGGTTGTCCCCCTCTCTGCAGAAGGCACCCAGCATCCGTCCTTCACGTTCGAGACGGAGACCTCCTCCGACTGGGAGCCCCAGGACTGGGATTTCGGCGCCGCCCGGGGCTCCCCGTGCTCGCCCCGTGCCACCTGCAAGGCGGTGGTGAAGGGGCTGCGGGGCAGCGAGCCCGTGCAGTGGGAGGTCGCCTTCGACATCCGCCCGCTCCTCCGAGAGCGGGGCAGCCAGGAGGAGGGCGACGAGGACCTGTGGAGCGAGACCTTCCACCACCTGGCAGCCAAGTCCGTCATCCGGGACTTGGAGCAGCTTGCAGAGAGGGAGTGTGAAATCGAGCACGGTAATTAACGCCCGGAAATTAACGCCCTGCGTCCGGGTGGCTCGCTGACGCTTCGCCTGGCTCTCAAGTTTACGCGAGGCGGTGACGGGAGATCTTGCGTGCCTCACGTAGCTGCCCCTACACCTGCTGTGTCCTTTTCTCCCGTTCCTGCTGCACGTCGGCACGCTCCCTGCTCCGGCTCCTCTCCTCCACGCGTGGGCTGGCGGTGGTTTTTGAGCACTTAGTGCTAGGGGGTGGCATCAAACTCGGAGGGTCCAGCAGCAGCCAGGTGTCACCGCCCTGAGCTGCACGCCGTGCATCTCCTCAAGCTTCTGCTCCGTGAAATAATATCTGCGCGTGTAAAAGCAGAGGAGAAGCAGCACGAGGCATCGCTCGGAAGGATGCCCTCGCTGCTGGGCTCGGAGCCCAGGCGCCGAGGTGGGTCAGGGAGCTGGGTCCAGGGCACGGGTGCTGACTCCGGGCATCTCTCCCACGGCAGGGTCAGGCCGGCGGTACCAGCTCAACGCCGTCCACACCAGCAAGGCCTGCAACGTCATCAGCAAGTACACGGCGTTCGTGCCGGTGGACCTGAGCACCAGCACCTACCTGCCCCCCTGCGTCGCCTACACCCGCGCGGGTAATGCAGGGCTGCAGGCAGAGGGTCCAGCCTCAGCTCGGGGTGCCCAGAGGTGGCCGAGCTCGCCAGTCCGTGGGTTTTGTGGTTCCAAGTCCCTCGCTCACGCTGGCAATTCCCTTCTCTCGCGCCAAGGGCAAGCGGCCAGGCAAGGCAGCCCGAGGAGCCTCAGCTCGGGACACAGGAGGCACCGCGGCTTTTCCCCGGCACGTCCCCTGTCACCCTGCGGCCAGGACGGGGATGATGGATTTCATGGCACGGGTAAGGCTCCTTGGCTTTTTTGTCTCCTTCCTCTTCGTGGTGTAGTCCATTAAGGTGTTCATTTATTTATTTATTTAAGGGGTATTTTCTCTGGTCTTTTTTCTTCTGCCTTCTTCTTTTAATACGGTGCTCGGAGGAGATGCTGCTTCCCATGGCTGCCAGGCATGAAATCCATCCTCCAAGCCTTGGAGATGGCATTTCCGACACCATAGCCTGCTGCCGTCACATGCAGGACCCCCCACAAAAAGCCCTGGCATTTGCTCTGGACAATTAATCATGCATCTGCCCGGAATCCGTCTCCTTAAACAAGGCAAAAGCTGCAATTTACCCTGAAACTCCCCAGCCGCAGGCAGCGCCTGCTGCCCGTGCTTGGGAGTTAATTGGCAGCCGCGGCGCAGAGAGCACGAGGGATGAAGCGGGGCGTAATTAGAGGCGAGGGGATGCGAGGCACTTGCCTGTCACCAAATCCTCTGCTAATGAAGACAAGCTGGGCTGGGACTGCGTCAGGCATTGCCAGGGCTGCAGCTGAATTAAAATTGCCTCCGCATTCAGGGGCTTGCGTGGCGGGGAGGTGAGGGGTGCTGGCACCCGAGGCAGGTGAAGGCGAAGGCAGCGTCGGTGCCCGGCAGGCAGCCCATGGTGGCCTCCTCCTGCCCCAGCAGCGGGGTGGAGGTGGGCAAAAGGGGTTGGTGATTTTGGGCGGGTGATGCTGACGCCGTAAACCCCTTGCAGATGCGGACGAGGCCGGGCCGTCGCCCTGCAGCACCCCACTGTCCTCCGGCTGCCGTCCCCCAGAAGGTAGGGGAAGGTGCTCGCGCCTTTTCCCGAGGTGTGGGTGCCCAAAGGTCGGGGTGGCCCCGGCTAAAAACCTGTAGCTGCTTCAGGCCAGGCCTCACTGCTCCCCATGGCCGCAGCGCTCCTGAGAGCCGCTCTCCAGAGTCAGGCCGGGGCATGGGAGCTTGCAGGGAAATGGCTCCGGGCTGCTCAAACATAATCACTGGAAATCGAGTCAGTGATTCGGGCTCCTCACCCAATTTTCTGCTGAGTATTCTTTTTTTTTTAAACCTTATTGCCTACAATTAGGCCTGTGAGCGCAAGGCCTGGCTCTCTCCAGAGGTGCAAGGCACAGAGCCCTGGGGGGCGTTTCGTACAGACCTTCCCACGCTCGTTTTTAAGATGCACGGGGATTTTGTTGTCCTGTATTGTATGCAGGCAAGGGAAGAGGCAGGGTTTTGGTGGAGCCTCAGCAGCCCAGCGAGGCACCCCGCACCCCAAAGTTGTGGATTTTGCTCCCTGAGCTCTGACATCTGCTCTCCTGCAGCACTCGCCTGACTCCTGCCTTTATGTTTCTTCCCAGCGCCGTTCCAGAGCCTGGCTGCCTCTTCTGCACATTCCCCAAAACCCATCGAGAGCCTCTTTGCCGCGAGGTAGGGTCCAGCTCCACCTCTCTCTGCTGCCAGCAGACCTGCAGGTCCCGCGGGTCCAGCACAGACCCAAGCAGAGGGACGAGCAGCGAATGTAGTGCTGGTGGCTGGGGATGGGGACAGTTCGATGGAGGGGAGGTGGGCGCTGGAGGGGGGGGACACAGGCAGGTGACGGCCACCCCCCTGTCCTCCCGCAGGCTGACCCTCCACAAAACCAGGCTGCTGACTCGAGCTGCCAAAGGTTTCATGAGCAAATCTCCGGGCAGAACGAGCGAAGCCAGCTCGGAGGGTGACAGCGAGAGCATCGACTACCTTCCTCTGGTGAGCAGCTCCCGGCTCCGGCCGTGGCTGTGCGGGTGCTGCGGGAGGCCGGGGACCCCCGGCTCGTCCCGGCGGGCTCTTGCTGGCCAACAGAGACAGGAGCTGCTCCATCTGTGCACGCTTTCTCCCCGAATTCCCCAGCAGAGGTTAGTATCTCAGAGCTCTGTGTGCCCACCGCTCCTTGCAGGCGTCTCTGCAGCTGGCCTGTGGTGCCTTCCTCCTGAACTCGGCCTTCTGCGAGGCGCTCGGCATCCCCATGGAGAAGCTGAAGCGCACGTCGCCTTTCTCCTGCCACCGCCTGGCGCTCAGCCCCTCGAGCTCCAGCAGCGCCAGGAAGGCCGTGCCCGGCGGGGAGCACGCAAACCTCGGGCACGACGGGCGGCTCCTGGTCCCCGACGGCACGCGCGGAGCCGGCAGCCCCACCGAGGACGCGGCCGGCCGCCCCCGCCACTTCTCGGGGAGCGCCGTGGAGACCATCTCCAAAGCCCTGCGAGCCGAGAGCGAGCTCTCCCCGCCGGCCATCACCATCCGCCGCTTCTCCTCCCCGGAGCAGCACGGCCCCGAGGTCCAGGCGCTGCTGGCCGACATTGAGCTGCGGCGGCAGACGGAGCCCGAGGGGATGCTGTGGGCCACGGCCGTGGCGCTGGCCTGGCTGGAGCACAGCTCGGCGTCCTACTTCGTCGAGTGGGAGCTGGTGGCGGCCAAGGCCAGCCTGTGGCTGCAGGAGCAGCACTTCCCGCAGGGCTGCAGCCTGGCCGCGGTGAAGGCGGCGGCCCAGCAGCTCTTTGTCTTGCTCAGGCACTGGGAGGAGAACCTGGAGTTCAACCTGCTGTGCTACAACCCCAGCAGCGTGTAAGGAGCCGGGGGGAGGACAAGAAGAGAGGCTTGGGCAGCGGGACGGGGACCTGCCCTCAAGGGAGCAGCCGACGCTGTGCCTGAGGAGCTGAAGGCGCAGAGCGCGGCCCCCCTGGGCACCCAGCGCCGAGCAGAAACACCCTGCGTGAAAACAGCGAAAGGAAACGTAATTCCCTGCCAAAAGGCCAAAACGTCCCATCCTCCTTTCCACGCAGGAGCCTGCTGCGCCCTCCTGGGGGGCTGTGCCCTCCCCAGCCGTGAGCGACACCCCCCCGTCTCCACTCCTTTTCTTCCCTGCTGCTGTGAAAACGTTTTCCAGCCCAAAGCTCGCTTGTTACTAGAAGTCAGTGGCGTTCCCGACTTCAGTACAGCTTCCAGGCAGTATTTTTTATTTATTTATTTATTTTCTTCAGCTTTCTGCTGGAGAAAGGCCCTGGTTCTGTTTCAGCTGCACTGGTTTCGTCTGGGGGGGGCTTGGAAAAACCGAAGGAAACGCAGCTGAATGACGGGCACGCAGGTTTTGGCTCCTCCGCTGAGCAGGGATGGGTAGGAAGGGGAGTGTGAGAGGAAGAGATGAAAACTGCAGCTGGAGAGTGTTGGAAAACAGCGGGAAAATGTGGAAATATTGGCAAGGCTGTTCCCTTTGAGACAAAGCATCTTCTCTTTTAAACCTCCCCGGGGGGGGAAGCCTCCTCTCGGCTCCCCAGCAGAATGCCGGGAGCCAGGAGGGGCTTTGCAGGAAACCTTTTGCTTTTTCTGACTGGAGCTGGTGGAGATGGGGATCTTCACGGCTCTGTTAGCACTGGGGTTGTTGCCAGTCCCAAAGCAACGAGTCCCAGCTCCAGTCCGATTCTTGCTCCAAAAAAGCATCAGGGAGAGCTGCCACTTGGCTGTTTGGTGCCAAACAGCCTGGTTTGCGGCGTGCTGTAGCTCGCGAGCAAAACCTACCTCTTGATCCCTGCCTTTCCCTTCCCTCCACCCCACTTCTGCTCCCCAGGACTTCCCAAGCAGGGTTTATCCCCGGGCACAGCATCCCAAGCCCTGCCCGCCTCACCACTTGCTGGCTTCCCGACCTGCTTCTCCCCAAAGACCCAGAATCTCTCCTGGAGGCCGCCTCAGTGCTCTGCTCACCCGCAGCCACTGGCAAAACGAGCTTCTGCTCCAACACGGGGGCTGCTGGAGCCAGCAACTCCCCTGCGCCGGGTTTGGGCCGGGCGCTCAGGGCGTTGGCACAGCCCTCCCTGCATCCTCTTTTTGGGGAGAGGGGCCGAAAGGGGCCGGTGCTGCTCTCACCGCTGCCCTCGCTTCTCCAGCATCCCACGAAGAGCCTCTCGGTGCTGGAGGATGCTCCAGGACGGTCCACGCCAGGGCACCAAGGCTTCAGCGGGCGAGCATCCTTCGGCGCCTTGCCTTTCCCCGCTCGGTGTGCAGCAGCCTCGCCGTGTTGCAGCAGGTTCCCGGTGTCCGTCTGTGTCCGTCCGGGGGGGTCCCCGAGCGTCCCTGCTCCGTGTCACCTCATCAGGGTCCCCAGCTCCGCCGGGGGCTCCTCGGCGCCGTCGTGTTCTCCGTTGTCGTTGTCCTGGTAAATCAGAGCCCGCTTGATTTGTCCGCCGTGGGTACGCTGTTTCGGGGTCTCTGTCCGCAGTGTGGTGTGAGTTGTGTAGGAAAAAACGAACAAACAAACAAAAATACACAGAAATCCACCTCCTGACTTTGTGCGTGAATTACAGCCGGGGGATCAGAGGGGAAGGAGCCACCGAGCTTGCAGCAGGCCATGAAAAAAGGATGGCAAAAGCCACTTTATCACCACGGTCCCACCCCAACCGAGCTGGTGGCACCCGCCATGTGCTGGAAAAGCGCCTGCCCGCCGTGCTCTGGGTTTATCAGCTGCCTTCGCTTGGCTAATTGGGCTGCTAATGAGAGCTGGGGGGTGCCAGGGTCTCCCCAGCGTGGCGCTGGGTCCCCGTGGCCGCAGCCCGTGTCGTGTCCCCCCCGCTGTCCCGGGGGTTTTGCCCTGGTTCAGCCGTGGTCCGCAGCCTGGGTGCTGCGGTGCCGTCACCAAGGTGACCGCGAGCTCCTCATTAGGAGAAATTCGTTTGGTTGCCGTTGTCAGTCGGGGCTTAATAAATAAACTCCTTCCGTGCCGTGGAAATAAATATTTGCCTGCAGCTTCTGCACGGCGAGAGGGAACGGCTCCCGCTCCCCGGGGAGCCAGCACCGGCCAGGATTGCTCTGTGCTTTATGCAGAGGGGTGGTTTTGGGGTGAGAACCGGCCCGATTGGGGCAGCCCCGGTGCAAAACTGCAATCCTAACCTGGGCCTTGGAGCCCAAACCCCGCTGTGCTGCAGGGCATCGGTGCCGGCCACCGCTGCGTCCCCCCCGGGACCCCCAGCGGGGGCTCATCAGCCGGCCCCGGGGGGGGTGGGGGGGAGCCTTCGCTCGCCTGGGAGGGTTACGAAACCCGCGGGAGAGGGGGAGGACAGCAGAGCTTAAAAAAGAGCCCTCGCCACCCCCCAGCCCCGCCGGTGCCTGCTGGAAGGGCTGCAAGCTCGCCGGCAGCGCTCCAAGCACAGATTGCGCCTCTGCCCCCGTCCGCCCGCCAACCCGCCGCCGACGGGCGCTGCGGCGAGCAGAGCTCCAGATATTGCTGGAAAACGGGCTTTTTAGCAGCGTTTCTGTGCTTCGTAACCCCCCCCCCCCCCTCGCCTCCTCCTCCCGCTGCCCAGGCCGGGGTGCGGATGGGGTGGTTTTGGTCCCGTCTCTTAAAACAGGCGCAGCGGAGCGCGATCCGCCCGCGGTGCTCAGCAGGGTGTTGGCACCACCGAAACGAGCCCTGGCCCCAAAATCCCAGGGCAGGGGGGGGCTCGGGTCAGCCACGGCGTGGTCCTGCTCGAGGGATGCTTCTCTCTGGGGTTTTCGGCATCCCGGGGGATGCGGCCGCTCGGTGCCGTGGGCTTCGGCGCTCCCGAAATAGAGCCCGGGGCAGGTTTGGGTGTCGGAGGCATCTGAGCGCAGTCATGTGGATGTTATGCAAGACTTGATGATGGGTTGTAAACAGCTATTAAAATGATTGACGGGCCCGGGATGAAGTATTAGGGGGGAGGAAGGGAAAGATGAGTAATAATGATTAAAATAATTAACAAACCGAGACGTTCCGTAAATTAGGGGGAAAAAAAAAAAAGCTTTGTGAGGCTGGAGGAAGGTGCTGGGAAGGAATCGTGGCCCGAGCGTGCCCCGAGCCAGCGGGTGTGAGGATGGGGAGGGTGCCGGCGTTGGTAAGAGGCACGTGGATTTGGGGAACGAGGTTTTTTCCTTCCCCCTCACCTCGGCATCCACCTCCCTGCGCCACCCGAAAGGGCACCGGGTGCCTCAGATGGGCTCCATCACTGCTGCTGGAGCCCTCACACCTTGGAAACCCGAAGTGAATGGCTTTAAAAAGCAAATTTGGAGGAAAACCGGGTGGGTCTGGGTCCATCGAGTGCCACCAGGTCCCGGCAAACTCCGAAGCAGAGCCTGGACTCGGCGCTGAGCAAAGCGGTGGGCCTGGCCCCGAGCTAACGAGGAGAAACGAGCAGATTATGGGGAAGACAGCTTCTATTTATACATAAATACTGCAGTAATCAGCAGCGCGGGGCAAGGGGAATCCAATAGAAATATGTGACTGTTTAAGAAGCTTTTGGAGCAAAACGTTACACAAGCGGTTGCGTTTGGCTTGGCTGGATCCCCAAACCCCAGGAGACGGAGCCAAAACCAGGAGTGACCCCGGGTGCCAAGGGGAAGGTGAGGGGGTTCCCAGGGGCTTCTGCCCATCGGGTACGGGGGGACGAGGGGTCCCAGCCCCCCCCCTAAACGCAGACCCTGGGAGGGGAAGGCAATGCTGTGGCGTTGAACCCCGACTCCTCGCACCCCAAATGGGTGCGGAGCGCGCCCGCGGTCCCCCCCCCCCGGCCACGAGCAGCCCCTGGTGATTCGGAGCCGCCTGGCAGAAATACATCAAAGCCAGCGTCCTATATATAAAAGCACATATGGATTTCAGGGGCGCTCGCGCCCGTGCGTGCAGCAGCGAGCTGCCAGGGCTGTCAGTGGGTGCTGACATCTCCCGTAAATAGCTGCCGGCCGCCCCGCACCTTCGCGCACCGCCAACGCCTCGACCCCGCTCCCGTCCTCCCGCAGGCAGCCTGCATGGGAAAAAAAAGGGCGTTTTGGGCTTTTTTGGGGGGGGGATTTACTGAGGTTGGCAGCTTCGTAACAGCCTCACGTATCAGCCTGGACAATGGGTTCAGCACCTGGTTTTAATGCCTTTTTTTTTTTCTTTTTTTTTTTTTTTTTGTCTGTGCAAAGAGTGGGATCGACACTGGGGTCAGCTGCACCGGGTTGCTGTGGTTTGGGTTTCCTGCAAGGAAAGGGTTGGGGGGGGGGTAAGGAAATTGGTCTGTCTGGATTCCCTTCCCTAGGCTCTGCTCACATGCAGGGGGATGGTGGAAATTCAGTCCTTTGTGCCGTGAGGCACCGGAGCTGCTGCATCCCTGCTAAGCACCGGGGCTGCCGGTTGCTTTGCAGTGTTGCTTCTGAGGTTTAAATTAAAAAGAAAAAAAATAGAATACTGAAAAAGAAAAGAAAAGAAGCTTGCACTGACGGTGCTCTCCCCGTGGCCCTTTCTGGCCCTCCCTTCTGTGTCCCCCCCCCGCCCCGAGCCACCTCTCCCAGGCTGAGCGCAAGGGGCTGAGCGCGGCCGTGAGCGTGGCTCTGCCTGGCTCCCGGGGGGCTCTGTTAATTGCTCACCTCATTAAGCGCAGGGATGTCACGCCGCAGGTGGGCAAGAACAGCAAAGCTGGGGGCCCGAGAGCTTCCCCTTCCTCCCCGTCACACCGCAGGGCTGAGGACTTCTTCGTGGTTAACCCGCCCCAAGGGGAGCTGGTGGCACGGCCAGCTCCGCTGGGGGGGACCTGGGGGCCACCGTCCCTGGGGTGCTGGCCTGGGCTGCAACCCCCTTAAGGTTTATTTTTATTTTATTTGGCTTTTATTCCATTCTCCTACAAGCCGTGGAGGCAGCAGGGCTCGGGATGTTGCTGCTGGTCCCCGTCCCTCGGGGCGAGGCCTCGCACAGACGCCAGCTCCCGGCGCACCCAGCACCCAGCTCCCCTTTTTGTCTCAACCCCCTGCAGAACCAAGACCCTCCTGCCCCCTCCTCTCCCCAGACAGATATTACATATTATATTTACAGAATTACCTCCATTTCCATCTGCATAGGCTCCCAGACCTGGGTGCCTGGCGCCGGTGGGGGTTTGGGGGTGCCAGGAGGTGCCACGCGGTGCTGGTGCGCTCGGAGCAGCACGGGGGCAAGCGCGGAGCTGAGTCAGAGCCTGGCCCCAACCCCGCTCCGTGACTAACCACCGGGGGTTTTAAGGTGCTAAAATCACTTCTTTTTTCCTTTTATATATCTGTTTGCTGGTTATTTTGCTTTACTTTCTGTTAGCGCCCCAGCCAGGGGCTGGTGCTCCAGCCCGTGTGCGTGGCTCCGGCTTCTCCGCTGCGAACAATTTCGTGGGAAGGGGGCGAGCAGCCCCAAAGCAGCAACATTTCCCCCACCTGCCAGGGAGTTTAAATACCCCGAAATTCCCAAATGGGAAATGAACCCCCCAAAATCGTCGCTTCTCCCTGCGTGTGGAGCTAGGGGAAGGCGAGCAGGGGCGCTGGTGCCGCGGCTTTTGCTCAGGCTTGGCGCTGGGGGAGCATCGGCTGCCGCAGGCAGCTCCCAGCAAAGCTTCCTTGTTTTTGGGGTGGCAGCTCGACGCCTTGGGCAACGTATGAACGAAGGTGTCTGATGTTCTGCTTAGTCCTCGTTAGTGGAAGCAGCTCTTTGTAATAGGAGCCTTAACCCCAGGCCAGAGGGAAATGGGGAGCCTGGGGGGGGGAGGCAGCAGGGGGGCTCGGGGTTCTTGCAGGATGCCCCCCGTGCCCCGGAAAATCCCCAGTTCCCAAATCTGGGGTACGAAGCTCTCACTGCGGTGCTGTGAGACGTTTCCCTGCCCCAGCCAACCCCACGCGGTGCCGCAGGGACGTGCTCCATGGGACACTCAGGGATGGGGGCGTCTCTACCTGTTGTCCCCCCGCCAGAGCAGGGACCCCACGTCCCCCCAGATCCTCCGGCAGGAAAAAAACCACCCCAACATCTTGGGTCCATGCTGTTCTCCTGGAGCAGAACACAAATCCTATGGGAACAGCCCCCCCCCCAAAAAAAACACACAACCTCTGAACGCCCTGGAACAGGGGGCAAGGGGGGGGCAGCACCCCCCCCAGGGCACAATGTACCCGAAATCCCTTTGGTATGGGGACACAGGGAGGGAGACAGCCCTGCTGGCTGGTCGGGGCAGGAACACTGGCATGAGGAGGGGCCCAATGCCGTCAGAACAACCGTTTTTTTTGTGTGTTTTTGTGTTTTTTTGTGTGTTTTTTTTACCCACCAAAGGTCACCGAAACTGCCCAGTTCTGAGCAACCGTGGCTTTTCAACGAGGAACCTCTGCCACCAGCCCTGCTCCCCCCGCACCGGGGTTTTGCCGGGTTGGGATCCGAAACCACACGGGAGCCTCCCCTGGTTTTCACCTTTCCCCTCTCGATTTTTTCCAGTTTTCCCCAAAATGTGGGAAATCTCCCCGTTCTTCCAAAGGGTGAAATGCCCAGCAAACCCTGACCAGATCCCGCTGTTCCCCCACTACCACCACCAGGCTCTTTTGGGGCGGGATGGGGCCGGCTCCGTCCCCTGCCTCGGATGCGCGGCTCTGGCGGCCGCGTCCCACACCTCGCTCCCCGTGTGAGGAGTAAAGAAACGGCTTTTGCAGGGAACCGCTGCCCTACTTTGCCGTGCCCTATTTCTGGTGGGGACGAGGATTTATTTCAGGCGGCACTGTGGGTGCCCGTGCTTTTCTGCGGGGTTTTGCAAGCTGGGGCTTCGCTTGGGGCAGCGTGGCGAGAGTGCTCCACAGCAGCGCAGCTCCTTTCCTCGGGCACGGGGCTGGAGAGGCTTTGTTTTGAGGTTAGAAATGGTTTTTCCCCAAAAAATAAATAGATGAATAAGAGCGTGGCCTGCCTCGGTCCTGCACCAGCTGCTTTGGGAACGTGGAGCCCGTAGGGGCATCGCGTGAGAAAACCCCGAGGATGAGGATGGAGCAGCCCTGCTGGTGTCCCAGGGAAACCCAAACCCGGTGGGATCCCCGGCCTTTCCCAACTCGAGGTCTTGAATTCCTGCCCCGGACGCGAGGGGCGATGCTGCCCGAGGTTGCTGCAGTGGGGATTGGGAGCCTGCAGAGAACGGGGTGGCATTGGGGCTGGCTGAACCTTCCCCCGCGCGCTGCGGTGTGAGGGACCCCGGCACCTTCCCCAGCCCCAAAACCCCCAGACCCCAAACCCACCGGGGCACGGGATGGAGGCGCACACCTGGCTGGGGGGCTGCCGCCCTGCAGGCACTGCAGGGAGCTCAGCACCTCGCCCCTCCAGGCCGCTTTCCCCAAAGCTCTCCAGCAATAAATCCACGAACCCGCAAACCGCTCGCGTTTCATCTTTTTCCTTAATTTTTGTTTTCCTTTCCCCTACCAAGAGCAGCCGGATGGACCCGGCTTTTATTTTGTGCGGTTTCCATGGGGATGCAGCACTGGAGCTGCTCAGAGCCAGCTCAAGGAAGGGTCGTGTGTGTGTGTCCCCCCCCCTTTAGCCCCGTGTCACCGGATCCGTCCTCGCCCCGCCAAGGTCACCGGGGAGCCCGCGGGCTGCGCGGGGCCATCTGCTAAATAATGCACGCCATAACCCCCGGCTTAAGCCTTAAATCCTCCTTCGGGGCAGCGTCTCCGCGTGGCCGGGGAACCCCGGTGGGCTCCTGCCCGTCGCCACCACGCTCTTCTCCTTTTTCCCCCATCCTCCCGGCTGCCTCCGTCCCCCCCGGGGCCCCACCGCGCGCTCCCGCCCCATTATTTATTGAGCACGGCGGCCGGCGCCGCGCATGAAAGATGCATGGGGAAGGTCGGGCTGTAATTTAGCAGGATTGCCTCTTCTTTCGGCTCCCCCCCTGCTTCAGGATCCGGTTTTCTCTGCTTCGTCCCCCCCTGGCTCCTCCTGGGTGTTGGGGGATTTGGGTGCTGTGGGGATGGGAGGAAAGGGGAGATGTGCCTGGCATTTCCCAGGGCCGCAGGTCGGGTTTTTCATGCGAAACGGAGGGTTTTTGGCGAATCGGAGCAGGTGCCGGTGGCTGCATCCATCCGTGGTTGGTTTTTCCTGCGGTGCTGCAGCCACCAAAGCCGGGTGCAGCATGCTCTGCTTGCACCCAGACATCCCGTGGGTGCTGCCGGGTGCAAAACCCATTAATTTAGGGGGAAAAAAACCCTCCTGTGTGCCCACCTCCTGTTCATCGGGGTCACCGGGATGGAAATCCCCAGCGCCGAGGGCTGCCCGTCCTGCACGGCCACAGCCTCGGCTGAACCCACGGGGAAAGCACCACGAACAGGTTGAATTTTATTTTTTTTTTAAGGGAACGTTTTAACCAATCTTCCCAGCCGTCCCGTACCCGTTAGAAGCTGCATGGGGTAAAAAAATGAGAAATAAGCAGCCAAGCTGCCCTGCATGTGCAGGGGGGGTGAGCGCTGGTGGGGTAAGGCATGCCCAAAAAACCGCCCTGCCTCCGAACCCCCAAAATCACGAAAGCTGAGACCAAAACCCACCCCATGGAGCGATCATGGCACCCCTTTTGGGTACCTCCCGCCTCTGCAGGGCAGCACCAGCTCTGCCCAGCAGCAGGTTTTATTGTGGGATATTTATTTCTGGTAAGAACCCCCCCCTTCCCCGTTTCCCCCAGCTCCATGCCCAGGGCTGCGCCGTGGCTTCTTGCGGAGCCTCCGCTCGGAAAAAACGCGCCTGGGGCCCGGGGATGCGCCCGCACCCTCGGGTTTTGGGGGGATTTCTGAAATCTGGGGCCTCCCCACCGTGCTGCCCGAATTTTCTGAAGTTATCGGTGCCTGTGCCAGGGGAGGCTCTGCAGGCGCTGAGCTTCAGGGCGAGCTGCTGCGAGCAGCAGGGACGGAGCTGTTTTGGGGTTCCCCGTGCCCCCCGTTGGCTGCTCAGGCAGCCTCGCACGGAATTTAACCCCAAATTCCTCCCCCGGAGGTGTTTTCCCATCAAACCAACGAAATAAATAACCCTGCCCCCAATAAATATTAATGGCAATCAATTATTCAGACGCGCCGGCCCCGGTCACGGCTCCGTGCCCCCCCCGGCCCCCGTCAAAGCACGGCAGCTCCGGCTCGCTCGGCGTTTTGTCTCATTTTCCTTTTTATTGGTACATTGCAGAAATAGCCCTGTGTAGTGGAGGAGAAGTGCACCATACACGATATTTAAGAAAAGGAGGAAAGGAAACCTGGCTTGAGGTCTGTCATTCAGAGTCGCAAACAGAAAACAATAAAATAGGCCCTCGCACGAGAGGTGCTTGGTTTTTTTTTTTTTCCTTTTGTTTTTTTTTTTTTGCATGTCATGCAAAATAGTTAAAAAGAAAGACTAGAAAAGAGAAGTCAAAGAAACCCCACGAGAGACCGACAGAGGCGTAGGAGCCGAGCGAAGCCCCGGCGCTGCCCGCGAGAGCGCAAAGCCTGGGCAGGAAACGCGGCTCTCCGGCACCCAGCGTTTGGCACTCTTGTGATGATTACATCCATCAGGTTCATTTGTGATCGATTTTTTTTTTTTAATACAGTCTATTAAAGAGAGGAAACTGCCACAATATAAGAAAAAAAAAAATTACCCACACTACAGACTGCATGGTTGTTAAAAAGGCCGAGCATCCCCCCCGTACATATAAAATCTCCGTCTGCACAGAGCCGTTTGCTCACAGCAACCAAGAAGTGCAAGCTTTAAAAAATAAAACCACAATTCTCCCTCCAGTCCGTTCCTTTATAAAAGTTGTGTTTTGTTTTTCCCCCCCCCACGCATTCCATTGTGAACCTTAAAACGCGACCGAAATATAGATATCTATATATATTTTATATCATTTCCCAACATCGAAAGACACCAACGTAAAAAAAAAATAAAATAAAATAAAAACAAAACGAAATCAAAGAGCAGAACCAGTAGCATGGTACCTCCAAGTGCACGGATTCATTTTTGCAAGGTTAACTCGTGTAAACAAGGCGCCCGCTCGGCGCCACCCGAGGGTCCGAGCCCCGGCGCTGCGCTCGCCGTCCCCGGCGCAGAAACCCGCAGCGCCTCCGTCCCTCGCGAGCCTTTGTGGACGTGGCTGGGGGGGGGGGATTTTGGAGCGGGTTTTATTCTTTTTTTCCTCAATTATTATTTTTTTTTGTACGGAATTTTGCATCTCACGGGGATCCTGTGCTGTCCTGTCGCCTGCATCCCCTGCGCGGCGTGCTGGCGGTGACGGCGCTCCGAGCCCGGCGCGTTGGTTCTCCCGGTGCCTTTTTTTTTTTTTTTTTTTTAGTTAATTTTTGCCAAAACCCTGGGATATTGGAAACCGCCCCCCCCACACCCGGCCCCGGTTTTCACCGAATGTCCCCGGAGAGGTATTAAACACCGGGAGGGGCCTTTTCGGAGAGATTTTGCAGCACGTCATCGATTCTATCATCTTCGATAACCACTGGAAAGCAGGAAAAAAAAAAAAGAAAGAAAGGGGAAAAAAAAAATGAAAACAAAAGCGGGGTTGTGAATGCGGTGCGGCAGAGCCCGGCGGGGAGACGGTACCGGGGGGGGGGATGCGGAGGGTGCCCGGGGTGGGGGGCACGGTTCTGGGGGGGGATGAGGAGGGTGCCCGGGGCAGGGGGAGCACCCCAGGGGCACGGTCCTGGGGAGGGGATGCGGAGGGCGCCCGGGGTGGGGAGCACGGTACTGGGGGGGGGGATGCGGGGCACCCTTGGGATCCCCGGGGCAGGGGGGAGCATCCCCAGGGCGCGACCCCAGCACGGGTGCGCTGCACCCCTGGGGACACCGAGGGACCCCCGGGGGGGGGGTGGGGGGGATGCGCCGCACCCTCGGGATCCCCGGGGGTGCCAGACGCGGGGCGAGCATCCCCGGGGGGGTCCCCGCAGCAGGCTCCCGGCGCTCCCCCCCCGGCCCGATTTCGGTACCCACCTCTCTTGCTGCGCCCGATCTGCCCCAGCTTGGGCGGCCTCTTGCCCTGCCCGGCCGCCAGGAGACCGTCGGGGCCGCGGAGGCGGACGGGGAAAGGCAGCTCCCCCCCCGCCGCGCCCCCCGCCAGCTGCCCCTCGCCGTAGGGCGGCCCCTCCGCCATGCCCGGGGAGGGGGGGGGGGGGGACCCGGCGGCGGGAGGGGGGGGCCCGGTGGTGCCGCCTCCCCCCCCCGACAGCCTCCCGGGGCTCGGGGGGCCCGCGAGCCCCCCCGGGGCAGCGGCTCGGCGGAGCGGGGCGGCCGCCCCGTCACATCCCGGCCCGGCCCCGGCCCGGCTCTGGCGGCTCCGGTGGCTCCGCGGCGGCGGCACCGGCGGCGGCGGCGATAGAGGAGCGGGGGGCGGGGAGCGGGGCGGGGCGGGGAGCGGGGAGCGGCCCCCCCACCCCCCGGGCCCGGGACCGCCTCCCGGAGGGGTGGCCCCGGCAGGCTCGGGGATCCCCGGGGTGCCCCGAGGCGGGGGGAGAGCCCCGAGGGGCCGGGGGGTGAGGGGGTGACCCGCTAAAAGCGTCGAGGTGGCCGGGGGTGCCCTGTGACGACCTATGGGGAGCCTGGAGCCGCCCTATAACCAGCTGTAGGGAGCCCGGAGATGCCCTATAACAACCTACGGGGAGCCCGAAGCCACCCCAAAACAATCTACAGGGAAATTGGAGCCACCCTATAACCATCTATGGGGAGCCTGGAGCCACCCCATAACAATCTATAGGGAGCCCGGAGATGCCCCATAACCATCTGTGGGGAGCCCAGAGCTGCCCTATAACAATCTATAGGGAGCCTGAAGCCACCCTATAACAACCTATAGGGAGCCCAAAGCCACCCTATAACAATCTATGGGGAGCCCAAAGCCACCCTATAACCATCTATGGAGAGCCCAGAGCTGCCCTATAACAATTTATGGGGAGCCCACAGCAGCCCTATAGCAGTATATGGGAAGCCTGGAGCCACCCTATAACCATCTATAGGGAGCCCGGAGATGCCCTATAACAACCTCTGGGGAGCCCGAAGCCACCCTATAACAACCTACAGGGAAACCGGAGCCACCCTATAACGATCTATGGGGAGCCCAGAGCAGCCCTATAACAGTCTGTGGGGAGCCTGGAGCCACCCAATAACAATCTATAGGGAGCCCGGAGATGCCCCATAACGATCTATGGGGAGCCCAGAGCTTCCCTATAACAATCTATAGGGAGCCTGAAGCCACCCTATAACAACCTATAGGGAACCCAAAGCCGCCCCGTAACAGTCTATGGGGAGCCCGAAGCCACTCTACAACAATCTACAGGGAAACTGGAGCCACCCTACAACCATCTGCGGGGGGCCCGGCGCTCCGTGCCACCCTTCCCCAGGCGGCCGCGACATTTCCCCGGCGCTGTCCCGGCAGAGGGCAGGAATCGGCCGCTTTTTGTTCCCGGCACGGCCCCCGCTGCGGGCGAGGGGCACAGCGGGGCGGGGGGGGGGCAGGCGAAGGCCGCGGGAGCGGGGCTGGGGCTCGCTGCCCCCCGTCCCCCCCGTGCTGCCCCCCCGAGCCCCCGCCACCCCCGAGCCGCCAGCTCCTTACACAGGGGGCGGCTGCGCCTGAGACAGCGCGGGGAAAAAACCTCCAGAACAGGAGGCGAAAGGGAGCGGGGGGAGCGCTGCCTCCCCCCCCCCAGCCTTATTTTTAGGGGTGACGTCCCCGCGGGCCCCTGGCAGGACAGGGCTGTTTGGGGTTTTTGTGTGGGTTTTTTTTTTGGGGTGCTGCCGCTCCCCGTGCAGGGAAAGGGGCAGCTGGGTGGGAAGAGGCTCCTCGGTGGCCACGGGAATAAATCCCCGAGCCTGCAAAGCGGGGTCCCGGCCCTCGTCGTGCCCAGGTGAGGCGGTTTTAGGGCAGCGGCGTGAGAAGGGCGAGGAGGGGGCAGGAGGGAGCCAGCCCCGCGGGGGCTGCTGCTGCTGCTGCTGCTTCTTTTTCCCCGCCTCCCCCTGCCGCAGCAGGCGGGCACTGCCACCTACAGCCCGGCTGGACGCGGCCCTTCCCGGCGCTGGGTTCAGCCTCCGCTTTGCCGGCTGCCGGAGGGTTTGGGTTTTTTTGGGGGGTTTGGGTTTTTTTTGGGGGGTTTCTCCCCGCAGAACCGGGCCAAGCGAGCCGGCCGCGGGGGCGTTTCAGCTGGTTAACGCCCGACAAACCCCCGCCCGCTGCTCACAAATTCTCCCGGCAGCTGGCAGAAAGGCGTTTCTCTGGGAACGTGCCCCAGAGCAGGGTGCGGGCAGGCCGGAACCAGAGGGCAAAGTACCGCGGGCGCTCCTCGGCCGCTGCTCCGTGCCCCAAGCCCCGGGGGGGGCTCCCCTCATCCTCCCGGGGTGGGGAGAGCCGGAGGCGGCGATGTCAGGGCCACGGGGAGGTAATGAGCCGAGCCAAACCCACCTCGCAGCCACTTTTATTATTTTACAGCCCGTCCCGGCTCCCAGCTCAAGCCTGGCCGCGGAAACCGCGTTTTCACTTCCTCGTTCTCCTGTCCCAGCGCGGTGAGGAACCAACGGCCCCCGGCCGCACGCGGCAGGAGAGGGAACCGCCGCTCCCCTCCCGCCGCAAAAACATCGGCGTTCACGCAAAACCCCGCCGAAGCTCCGTAGGAGACCGTCCCGCTCAGGGGGCGGGGGAGCTGCTGCTAGGTGGCGGCGCTGCCCGCGTGCCGCAGCCTCCCAGCTGCCCCCTCGCCACTTTTTGTCACCGAGTGTTCCCGCTCCGGGTACCTCAGCAGCGAGCTGGCGTCGTGCCTCCACGCAAACCTTCCTCCGTACGCAGCCGAAGCGCCCCGCTCCGCTCCAGCCCCCTCCCCTCCCCAGCATTTTCAATTCTCTTCCCAGCAAAACAAACAAAAAAACAAACCCCACACACACAAACCGCCTGTCCAAGCAGCGAGACGTGTCAGCCGAAGCAGGACCAGCAAGAAAATCCCCTCTGGAGAGGGAGCTGTAACGCCCCAAAGCCCCCCCACCGGGCGCGGGGGTTTAGCTGTTGTAGAGGGGCACCACCCTGGCGATGGGCTGCCTGCAAATGGGGCAGGCCTTGGGGTCCTGCAGGGCGCGGTAGCACTCGCTGCAGGAGCAGACGTGGCCGCACTCCAGGAAGACGCAGGCCTTGGCGTTGCTCAGGCAGATCACGCAGGCGTTTTTCGGCGCCTCCGCGCCCTCTTGGCGCGCCAGCCGCTGCTCCTGGGCTCGCCTGAACTCCTCCTGCAGCTGCTCGAGGCGCTGCCTCTCGCGGCGGTGCCGGTACTGCTTCCGCAGGAGGAAGAAGAGGACGGCGCAGGTGGCGAAGCCGGAGAGGACGGCGAGGACCTTCCAGAGCCTGACGCTGGCCTGCTGCTTCTGCAGCAAGGCGTCGAAGTCCGCGCTGCTCAGGTAGTACCGCAGGCCCTGCTTGGGCGGCTGCAGTCTGATGGTGTTGCTGTCCAGCACCAGCTCCCCCACGCCCGTCAGCACCGTTCCCACCTTCAGCATCTGCTCCGTCTCCTGGATGCCCTTGGGGCGCTCGCCGCTGATGTAGTGGCCGAGGACGTCGGTGAAGGACTGCACCGAGGGGTGGAACTTCTCGTACACCGTCTCCAGGCTGAGCTCGGCGGCGTCCAGCGGCTTCATCACCCTCACGGCGACGCCGGCGCCGTCCTCCGGAGGGGCCAGCTCGAAGGGGGCCGTGTTGGTGCGCTGGTGGATCACCTTCTCGTAGTCGTTCCTGGGGGACAAAGCGAGCGTCAGCGCTTCCCCCAGGCGCCGGAGCAGCGGGGAAACGCGCCGCGGTCGGGCTGGCAGTGCCAACAGCAGCACGGAGCAAGCTTTGCCACGCCGCAGGGTGCCTGCACCTCGTGGCGTCACCCTCCTCCCTTCCCTCAGCGCTTCCAGCATCACGGAGAAGGCGCTCGGGGACAGCTAAACCCCCTAAACCCCCCCTCCCGTCACCTCTGCAGCTGCGACGAGCCGCGGCGCGGCGAGCGGCACCGCCCGCCGCGCGGGAATTTAACGTGTCATCTGATGAGCTGAGGCTGCTCGGGCGCGACGAGAGGCCGGGGGCGGCGGCGGACGCGGTCCCTGCGCGGGACTGCCCGAGGCGCTCCCCTCCCGGGGGCGCGGGAGGGAGACGTACCAGAGGTGGGTGGTTCGGTTCCACACCATCTTGTGCTCCTGCAGCGTCAGCCTCTGCACCACGCCCTTGCAGTCCTCCACGAACTGGCTGCTCAGAGTGTCCTTCACGGAGCGCACCACGCCTGCAACACAGCCGGCGCTCACAGGGGGCCGTCCTCGCACACCGCGGGGGGCACGGGCACCGAGGGGGGCCGGGGCACCAAGCCCTCAGGCTGCGAGGCAGTGCATGACGGCCAGGGGGTTGGGGTTTTTAGGAAAGAAGAGGGGTTTTTGGTGAAAGGCGTGGGCTGGGGAGGGGTAATGGGGGAGGAGGGGTTGTCCTCATACATGGGGGGTGCACAGACACCGAGGGGAGCCGGGGCACCAAGCCCTCACGCTGTGAGGCACTGCCTGACAGCCATGAGGTGTGAGTGGGGTTGGGATTATTAGGAAAAAAGTGGTTTTTTTGGTGAAATGCATGGATTGGGTCGTTCTCGTACAGGGAGGGGGGTGCGGACACCAAGGGGGGCCAGGGCACCAAGTGCTCACACTGCAAGGCACCACCTGACAGCAGCAGGGTTGGGATTTTTTGGCAAAAAGGGGGGTTTTTGGTGAAACACGTGGGCTGGGAAGGGGTAACGGGGTGGGGAGGGGGTGGTCCTCATACATGGGGGGTGCACAGACACCAAGGGGGACCAGAACACCAAACCCTCACACTATGAGGCACCGCCTAACAGCCGCGAGGTGTGTGAAGGGTTGGGGTTTTTAGGAAAAAAGAGGGGATTTTGGTGAAACTCATGGGCTGGGGAGGGGTAACGGGGGGGGGGTCATCCTCATACGGGGGGGGGGTCATCCTCATACGGGGGGAGGGGGGGGCACGGACACCGAGGAGGGTTGGGGCACCAAGCCCTCACGCTGCGAGGCACCGCCTGACAGCCACGAGGTGTGTATAGGGCTGGGATTTTTAGGAAAAAAAGCGTTTTTTTTTGGTGAAATACACGGGCTGAAGGGGGTGTGGGGGGGTGGGGGTCAGCAGCCGCCCCCCCCAGCCCCTCTCCTACCTTCGATGACCGCATAGGGCACGCAGCGCCCCGGCGCCTCCAGCAGCACGGCCCGCAGCTCCCCGTCCAGCCGCAGCCTCCTGGCGCCCTGCGGGACGGGAGGAGGAAGAGGAGGAGGAGAAGAAGACGGCGGCGGGGGCCTAGCGGCGGCGGAGGAGCTAGGCCGCGGCCTAGGCCCGGGCCCGGTGTTCGGGGCTCGGGGCTTCGCGTTCGGCCCCGGGGGCTCCCGGCACGCACCTGCAGGCCGCGGGCCAGCCGGGCCTTGCGGCGGTACGCGGAGCACAGCAGCGCCGTGAGGGCGGCGCTGGCCGCCAGCAGCGCGGCCTGCAGGGCCGAGGGCCGCCCGCCGCCTCCGCCGCCCTCCATGGCCGCCGTCACCATGGCAACCGGCGCGGCGCGGCCCGATGGCGTCACGCGGCCTGGACGCTCTAGAAAGCGACCATAGAGAGCGCGGTCCTCCGAGGGAGAGAGGGGAGGGGGCGCGGTCCTCCAAGGGGGGGGGGGGAACCCAGTACTGAGCCCCCCTTTTTTTGTTTGGTTGGTTTTAATTTTTTTTGGTTTTAGGAGAGGATTAGCACCAATCTCAGCCTCGCACCCGCAGGGTTTTGAAGGGGGATAAACCCAAATCCCAGCCCCACTGCACTTGTGGTGGGAAGATTAGCCCAAATCCAAGCCTCCCACCCCCAGATTTTTGGGATTTGGGGATTTTTGAGGCTAAACCCCAGCCTCACAGGGCTTCTGTGGACGATTAGCTCAAAACCCAGACCCACAACACTTTTTTTGGGGGGAGATAATAGCCCAAATCCCAGCCCCGCTGCACTTTTTGGGGGAAGATTAGCCCAAATCCAGGCCTCTCACCCTCAGAATTTTGTTTTTTGTTTTGTTTTTTTTTTGTTTTGTTTTGTTTTGTTTTGTTTTGTTTTTGAGGCTAAATCCCAGCCTCACAGGGCTTTTGGGGGGATTAGGCCAAATCCCAGACCCACTGCACTTTTTTGGGGGGGAAGATTAGCCCAAATTCAAGCCTCCCACCCCCAGAATTTGGGGATTTTTGAGGCTAAATCCCAGCCTCACAGGACTTTTTGGGGGGATTAGCCCATATACCAGCCCCACTGCACTTTTTTGGGGGGATTAGCCCAAATCCCAGCCCCACTGCACTTTTTTTTGGGGGGGGAGAATTAGCCCAAATCGCAATCCCACAGCACTTTTTTTGGGGTGGGGATGAGGCCAAATCCCAGCCATACTGCACTGTTTTGGGGAAGGATTAGTCTAAATCCCAGCCTCACGGGGTTTTCGGGGGGGATTGGCCCAAATTCCACCCTCATAACACTTTTTTTGGGGGGTGGGATTAGCCTAAATCCCATCCTCACAGTACTTGGGGGGAGTTTAGCCTAAATCCCAGCCTCACAGGGTTTTTTTGGGGGGAATTAGCCAAAATCACAGCCTCACTGAATTTATTGGATAGGGATTAACCCAAACCCCAGTCCCATAGCCCTTTTTTAGGGGGGTTAACTGAAAGCCCAGTCCCACGATGCTTTTTTTGAGGGCGGGGGGGATTAATCCAAACCTCATCCCCACAAGCCCTTTGAGTGGGGCAGCCCAAATCCGCCAGGATTTTGGAGGGGGACAGCCTCACCTCAGCCCCACATTGTTTTATTTTTGGTAGGGATTAGCCCAAATCCAAGCCCCACAGGACCCTGTGGAGGGGGCAGCCAAATGCCAGGCCCTCCAAAGGCTGGGGGGGGACCAGGCCAAAACCCCTTCTCCCCCAGGTGTTGGGTTTTTTTTGGGGGGGGGAACCTGCCCAAACCCCATCCCCACGGTGTGGGGCAACAGCCCCCCATAGTTCCCCCCACAGCGCAGCCCCCAGACCCATTTCCCCACATCCCTGCACCCTCCCACCCTCACTGCTGCTCCTGCCAGGGTGGGGGGAGCAGTAACTGGGTGAAAAACAATAATTTTGGGTAAAAACCACCGTATTTAGGGCCTCGGGGCTGCGCAGGGCCCCATATTTAAAGCCCCGAGTTGCCATGGCTACACAGAGCATCACGCACAGGAAAAGCGCCCGGGACCCCACAGCCCCCCCGCCTCCCCCCGGAGTGGAAATTTTACCCTGGGAAAGGTGAAAAAAAATAACATAAAAATGGGTTAAATCCAAATAAACCCCGACAAACCGTCCCGGCTGGGCGCTGCGCTTTTAACTCTTCCTGCCCCGTTCCCCAGGCTGGCGAGAGACAAGGCGCCGTCACACGCAGCAAACGCGCTTTATTTCCACTTTATTTCGGCCTCCACGGGTCGGAGGGGGGGTCCTGGGGTGGCAACCCCCCCCCCCCCTTTTTCCCAGTGCCACGTTTGCCAGCAAACCCTCTCGTCCAGTGTCCCCGAGGCCCCTTTGGGGCCCTCTCAACGTCCACCAAATGGCAGTGCCGATGGGCTCCTTGTCCTGGGGGGGGGAGTTTCGGGGGGGGCTTTGCTCAGCACAAGGGGGGGCGAGGGCCACGCAGGCTGCACCCCCGCATCTCCCTGGCCAGCCGCAGCACGGCGGCTCGCTCGCCGAGGCCTCCGTCGCCCCTCGGCCCGCAGCCGGTGCCCATGGCTTCCTCCTCGTCCTCCTCCAAGATGGAGCTGAGGCGCGGGGCGCAGCGGGCCCGCTCGGCCGGCGGCCGGTAGGGGCACTTGGCGTTGAGCAGCTTGCGCAGGGGCACCAGGGGGACGATGGCTTCGCCCAGGAGCTGCTGCTGGACGTGGCGGACGTCGTTCTGCCTCTTGAGCCGCTTGAACTCGTTGAAGGCGGAGGCGGAGGTCTGGAAGAGGAGCAGGGCCATGGCGCGCGCCGTGGCGGCTTTGGGGACGAGGACGGCGTGGCAGCGCAGCACCACCGCCTTGTTCTTCACCTGGTGCCGGTAGACCCACGCGAACACCTTGGGGTGCCGCCGGTCGGCCGCGCAGTAGGTGATGCGGTGCAGCAGGTACGCGTGGCCCGGCCGGCGGGCCCCCTTCTCGCCGGGCGCCATGCGGATGCCGTGGGGCCCCAGCGTCAGCTTCATCTTGGCCCCCCCGGCCCCGGCTTCGCTCTTGGCCCAGATCTTGCCCACCGCCTCCTCCGTGCAGCCCTCGCCCTTGGCGTGCAGCGTGACGGCGTTGCCCAGGTACCGCACCGTGTACGTCGGGTCCTCCTTGTTCAGCTCCACTTTCTGCCGCCGGCCGCCGAAAACGCTGCCCAGGCGCTCCAGCGGGCACTCGGGCAGCAGGTCCGGGCAGGAGCGCAAGAAGCTGGCCAGCAGCGAGGCGTAGCCCAGCCCGGGGCCCAGGCTCTTCCCTTTGCACTTACGTTCATTTTCCACCAGCACGAACTTGCTCCGGCGCCAGGGCAGCATCCCCACCGCTCCCCCCGCCGTCGCCTCCGGCTGCTAATCGCCTCGCCGGCAAACGGAGGGGCCCCCGACCCCGTCAGGTTGGCTCGGGGGTGTCCCCCCCCCCAACACCGGCTGCCCCTTTTTACCCCCAGCGGGATCCCTCGGAGGAGCCGGGAGCGAGCAGGCGCTGCAAGAGAGCGGAGAGCGGTGGCTGCAGGGACGCAGCTCTCCGTGGGCTGCTCCACCTCCCCGCGACGCCGCATCGCGCGGGGAGAGCCGCGGCGCGCACCCCCTGCCAAAACCGTGGAGAGGCAGGGGGGAAAAAAAAAATATGGAGATTTCTCTTCGAGATCGACACAAATACGGATGGAACGCAGCCCACCCCCCGGCTCGAGACGGACCCCCGAGCCGTGCCGGCTGCAGCCCCGCAGGGATGCCCCCCACAAAGGGGGGGGGGGAAATGGAGGCAGAAGCCATGGGAATGATTTTGAGGAGATTTGGGCACGGCTCCTGAGCCCGTCACGGGGAAAAAGTGTGTTTTTTTTGGTTGTTGTCTTTTTTTTTTTTTTTTAAACAAATCTGAATGTTTAGAGAGGAGTGGGTGCCGGATGAAGGCGGTGGTGCGGGGGACACAGCCACCCCCGGGTGACACGGCCACGCAGCGCCGCGGTCTCAGCAGGGCGGTTTGCAGGAAGCATGTAGGCATTTTTTGCCTGCACCCCCCCCCTTTTTTTTTTCCCCCCTCCCCATTTTTTCCCGGAAAGCCATCCCAGCCTCATTGCTGCCGCTCCTGGGTGGAGATTTGGGCTTTCCACCTGTTGCTCTTCCTTCCAGCGGAGGAGGCCTGGGGAAAACTTCTGTCTGTGGGGTGGCGAAAAGGGGGGGTCGGGGGAGGCGTTTTGGGGGCGTTTTGTCTTTGCGGTAGGGTTTGAGGGGTTTGGGGATTCAGCTCTCGCACTTTGTGCTGTGCCTTCGGTCCGATTTTGACCCCGTGGGACTCCTGGTGGGGGTGCAGCGGGGAGAACCCCAGGGCTGGGGGACCCCCCAAAAGCCCTCTGCCCACCTTGGGAGCAAAAACGGGGAGGAAAAGGGGGAAAACAGCAGCACGCACCTCCCTTTTTTGCCCGCTTCCACCGCCCAGGGAAGCCATTTCCCAGCAGCTTTGCAGCTTTCCTGCGGTTTGAGAGGAAAGCAGCCTTAAAATAGCTGCCTCGCAGGCAGCGCCAGCCCCGCGGCCGTGGAAGCCTCGGAGGTTTTGCAGCCAAAATAATCAAAAATGCATGACTTTGTGTCATTTTTTTTAAATTTTTTTTTGTTTCAGAAGCCAGGGCTGCAGGTCGGTGCGTGCACTTTGCTCCCAGCATAAGGGTGCTGTTGAGGACAGGGTAATTAGCAAATTGGTAAAAGAAATAAGAATATATAATCCTATATTATTTGGGAAGCAGGTTTCCCCTCCCCGTGCTGCTCCCACGCTGCCTCCGCAAGCTGCTGTTGGTTTGCCTTTGATCTGGGGAATTTTTGATTTTTGGGGACCCCAGTGCCCCCCCACACCGCATAATGGGGCAAATGCCTCGGGGCCAAGCCATGGAGCAGAGGAGGAACCAAGCGTCTGGCTGCTCAGCGCCTCGACCGACCGGCTCTGCGAATAGCCAAGTGCCATCATTAGGCTTCAGAGTGAACAAGCGCCGCGGCGCAGCCCACGGAAGGGGGGGGTTTCTGATTTTCCCCATGTCCGGGGGAATCGGGCATGGGAAGCAGGGCTCGGCCACTCGCGGGGACGAGACCCCCTCAGGACCACCGGAAAAGGGGGAAAAATTCGGGTCTTATCGGCGGGAGGCAGCGGGGAGGCTCTGCGGCAGCGGGGCCGGGAGCGCCGGGGAGGCAGACGGGCGGAGGAGATGAAAGCGTCTATTTTAAGCCTGCCTTTGGCTGGCGGCCTGGAACACGCCGGCTTGGCGTTTTCTCCCCCAGATCTCCCTTTTTTGCACAGCTCGGGCAGAGGGAAGGAGGCGACGTCCTCGGTGCCTCTCGAGGGGACCCAGCTGCGCTGGGTTTGTTTGTGTTTGGTTGTTTTTTTTTGTTTTTTTTTCCCCCCCATGGGTGTCCAAATCACGATGTTTTCAGCTTGTTGCGTGCGTAACTCCGGGTTAAAAGATGTGTTCGGCAGGCTTGGGGATTTTTGCTTCCTGGCAGGGACATCAGGCTCGCACATCCATTTTTTGGTCTCCTTCCCACCGCCACAATCTCCCGCTGGCGGCTTTGCGGAAGGATGGGCGACCCTCACACGAGCCCCCGCGGTTTGTGCAGGGCTTTGAACGGCAAATGTTGCAATTAGGCGTTGCTCCTTTTGGGGAGAAAGAGCTAAAAAGCCCCTTTTTGGCTTCAGAGAGGAGAGATGGGTCAGGAACGCGGGGGGTTTCTTAGCTTGGGTTTCCTTGCGGCTCACGATGCTCCTGCCACCCTCTGCTCCGATCTCGGTTTTTTTCTCCCACATCAGAACCTGCAGGGAATTTGAGCACGGTGTTTCAGCCCCGGCAAAACGAGTCAGAAACGCTAAATAAGGCCAAAATGCCCCCAAAATCCAGCAAACCGAGCCCCCCCACACCCCGCCATAAATCAGCAGGAGCCCCGACGCCCACCCTCGGAGGTGGAAAACCGGGAATTTGACTCCTCCAGTATGGGAAAAAAAGGAGATGTCTGTAATTAAAGAGCAATTTGCTCATGGCCCCCCCACGGCGGGGTCGGGGCTTATTCCCGTGAAGGCTCTGGTATAAGGGTGGTCCCGGCACCCGGCAGCAAATTTGGGTTTGGGGATCCCAAGGGATGCCAGAAGGGCAACCTGACGAGCCACTCGATGGCACTTGTGCCTCTTCCTTCTGCACATCAGGTGTTAATTAAAAGACCGGGGGAAAATGGGGGGGACAAGGGGGGGACGGACGTGACGTTTCCATTTGCAGCCAATTTTTTCTTTCTTTACGCCGCAGGAGAGCTTCGCAGGACGTTCCCCGTGGGCTCCCGTGACCGGATTCCTGCCGGGGAGGAAGGAAAAGAAGGCGGCGGTGGGAAATTGCTCGGCGGGAAGAAGGTAAAAAAAAAAAAAAAACAAACACATAGAAAAAGAGGCAGAAATGAGAAAACGGGCAAAGAGAGGGCTGCGGGCCCCCAGTGCCTCGGGAGCGGGGATGCTGCGGGACGCGGGCCGGGCGCGTGCGGGGCGTTATCCCGTCGGGGCAGGGCACCCCGTGCCGCCTCCCGGGAAATCTTTAACCAGGGCGTGCGGCGCAGGCATGGAGGGCAGCGTGCGGCCCCAGGGCGAGCGCCTGCAGCTGCTGCTGCGCCGCTGCCGGGAGGCCAAGGCCTGCGCCTACTGCCCCTACAGCCGCTTCCCCGTGGGCGCCGCGCTGCTCACCGCCGGCGGGGAGATCTTTTCCGGTAAGGCACCGCCGCACGGCGCTCCTTTCGGTTGGGTTTTTGGGGTTGGGTTGGGGTTTGGGGTGCCCCGTCTCTTTCCCGTCCCGGTGGCGGGCGTCGTTCCACGTCCCGGCAGGTGGAAGAGGTGAAGAGCGCGGTGGGTGGGGGGGAAAAAAAAAAAGGGAAATATAAAGGAAGGGGAATGAGGAATGCGTTGGCTGGAGGCCAGGACGGGGCGGGACGCATGGGAAGGCAGGGAAATGGCACCTTTTTGTGTGCCCCCACCTTTAAAATTAAAAAAAAAAATGAATCTCGAGGGGGTGTCCCCGAGCTGGGGAGGCGCCCCCGAGCCGTGGGGGTGTCCCCGAGCCGTGGGGGTGTCCCCGAGCCACGGGGGTGAGCGGTGCCGGTGCCTCCCCGCAGGGTGCAACGTGGAGAACGCCTGCTACAGCCTGGGGGTGTGCGCCGAGCGCACGGCCATCCAGAAAGCCATCTCGGAGGGGCACACTCGCTTCAGGGCCATGGCCATCGCCAGGTGAGGCCGTGCCGGGCCGCGGTGAGGGGCGAGCAGCAGCCCCGTGCTTCCCCCCCCCTGCCCCATGCCGACCGTGAGCCCTGTGCCCATTCTTTTCCCGGCAGCGACATGGGGACCGAATTCATCGTGCCCTGCGGCGCCTGCAGACAGGTGATGAGAGAGGTGAGTGTGCCACCGCCGTGCGGGGACCCCACAGGTCGTGTGTGTCCCCTCCCCAATACCACCTGGGGCTGTAAGCGGGGGGCACAGCTGCCCTGGCCCCACCGAACCCAAAAATGGGGCTTTTCCTACAAAAGCAGAGTCCCCATCCCACTCTCACCTCCCCGCGGGTGCTTGGCGTTGAACGGGTTTTTGGGGCACCAGCCTTGGGGCGTGGGGGTGAAATGCAGGCTCTGAGCCCCAAACACCCCCCTGGGGCTGGGGGGGGGATGCGGAGAAGCTGCCCCAAAACAGACACGGGCGCAGTCGGGGGCACTGCCCCCTGACCCTGCTGCGGGAGGATTATCGGGGCCACTCGAGCACATCCCCCAGGGGGGTGCAGCTTTGGCATCAGGCACCTCTCCCCCCCCCCCTCCTCCTGCAGTTCGGCAAGGACTGGGACGTCTACCTGACCAAACCCGACGGCACCTACATCGTCAAGAAGCTGGACGAGCTCCTGCCCCTCTCCTTCGGCCCCGAGGACCTGAAGAAGGCGTGAGCCTGCGTTTTTCCCTTCCAGCACCACGGGAAGGGGGGACGGGGCAGGTTGCTCCCCAGTTTTCCCGGCACGCATGTGGCTCCCCTGGGACGACGTGATGCAAAATGCTTTCCTGGTGTTACGTCCGAAGCTCTTCTGTCGCTCCCTCTTGATTCAGTGCTGATTCGCAGGCGGGGTGCAGGCCCCGCCTTGCCCTGGGGTGCACAGAAAGGCCAAATCAAATGGTAGAAATTCCCTGATTTTTTTTTTTTGGAAAAAAAACCTCACGGGAGGTGCACACCGAGCTCTGCCCGGGCACCGCTCTGGCCCCAGGAGCAGCTCCACAAAAAGGAGGAGGATTTGGTGCACGGCTCAAGCGTGGGGCCATTGGGCTGACGGAAATCATTTGGATCCGTCAGGCGTACGAAGCCAGAAGGATGCAAAACCGGGGACGAAATGCAGCAATTTCAGCTCTAAATTAGAACAGGAAGCAAAAAGCTGCTGCCGGTCCCCAAGGTCAGCAACACGCCGCTCGGCGCAGGGGCAGCTCTGAGGGTGCGATGAGTTGTCACCGGTGTCACTGCCCTAAGCCTCTCCTCCTGCCTGCTTCTCTCCAGCATGTTTGTGCTTGCTTTTCTTCTCTTAGTGGTGACAAAGAAGGAGTTCTGGGGGAGCCCGCTGATTAATTACGCAATTAAATTATGCAGAATGAAAAAAAAAAAAGCGTGTTACTTTAACGAGCCGGGCTGTGCTCTGTGCACCAGTGCCCTATGCCCTGCGTGCCGACGCACAGGGCACCGATGCACCGCGCACTTTGCACCGTTCACTGTGCGCTGCACACCGAGCACCAGCACACTGTGCATCAACGCATTGTGCACCCGTGCACTGTGCACCGTTGTGCTGGGTCTGGCTGGGAAGCAGTTCACTTTCCCTGCAGCGGCCTGTGCAGTGCTGTGCTGTGCACCTGTAGCTAGAGCAGCACTGGGGTTACGCCAGCGTTGTGCCTGCTGCTGAGCGGTGCTGGCACAGCACCAGGACGCCCTCCAAGCCCCCCAGAGCCAGCAGGCTGCGGGTGGGCGAGTGATGGGGAGGGGACATCAGCAGGGCAGCTGACCTAAAGCGACCACAGCTGTACGGCAGCCAGTGCAGCAACGCACCGACCACACTGCACCACCGAGACGTGCATCTATGCACCAACACACCATGCAGCAATGCACTGCACACCAGAGTGCACCAACATGCTGTGCAGCAATGCACCATGCACCAACGCACCTCACACCAATGCACCACGCACCAACGCGATGTGCACTAATGCACCGTGCAGTAACACACCGTGCAGCAACATGCTGTGTACTAATGCACAGTGCACCAACGCTCCACGCACTACAGCACTAGGCACTACCGCCCTGTGCATTAATGCTCTGTGCACTAGTGCACCGTGCACCAATACACTGCGCAGCAAGGCACCGTGTAGCAATGTCCTGTGCACCAACACACTGCGTAGGAATGCACCGTGTACCATCACACCATGCACTAATGCACCATGCACTGACACACCATGCAGCAATGCACTGTGTAGTAATGCACCGTGCACCAACACACCATGCACTAATGCACCATGCACCGACACGCCACGCAGCAATGCACTGTGTAGTAATGCACTATGCACTGCCACCCCACGTGGCAAAGCACTGTGCACTGATGCCCCATGCAGCAATGCACCATACACTACTACTCTGCGCACCAACACACTGTGCACTACTGCCCTGTGCAGCAATGCACTTTGCACCGACGCCCTGTGCAGTGATGCAACATGTACTACTGCTCCGTGCAGCAATGCACTGTGCACTGACACCCCGTGCACTACTGCCCCGTGCAGCAATGCACCATGCACCACCACCCCGTGCAGCAATGCACCTTGCGCCATCACCCCGCGCAGCAATGCACCTTGCACTATCACCCCATGCAGCAATGCACCTTGCACTATCACCCCATGCAGCAATGCACCATGCACCACCACCCCATGCAGCAATGCACCTTGCACAATCACCCCGCGCAGCAATGCACCTTGCACCACCGCCCTGTGCACCAACACACCGTGCACCGCTGCCCCAGGCAGCAATGCACGGTGCAATACCACCCCGTGCAGCAGTGCACCGTGCACCACCGCCCCGTGCACCAACACGCTGTGCACTGCCACCCCATGCACCAGCACGCCATGCACTCATGCACCGTGCACCAACACACGATGTACTGTCACCCCGTGCACCAATGCACCGCGCACCACCTCCCCGTGCACCAATGCACCGTGCAATACCACCCCGTGCACCACCACCCCGTGCAATACCACCCCGTGCACCACCACCCCGTGCACCAATGCACCATGCACCACCACCCCGTGCACCACCACCCCGTGCACCACCACCCCGTGCACCAATGCACCATGCACCACCACCCCGTGCACCAATGCACCATGCACCACCACCCCGTGCACCACCACCCCGTGCACCACCACCCCTTGCACCACCACCCCGTGCACCACCACCCCGTGCACCACCACCCCGTGCAATACCACCCCGTGCACCACCACCCCGTGCACCACCACCCCGTGCACCACCACCCCTTGCACCACCACCCCGTGCACCACCACCCCGTGCACCACCACCCCGTGCAATACCACCCCGTGCACCACCACCCCGTGCAATACCACCCCGTGCACCAACACCCCTTGCACCAACACCCCGTGCAATACCACCCCGTGCACCACCACCCCTTGCACCACCACCCCGTGCAATACCACCCCGTGCACCACCACCCCTTGCACCAACACCCCGTGCACCACCACCCCGTGCACCACCACCCCGTGCAATACCACCCCGTGCACCACCACCCCTTGCACCACCACCCCGTGCACCAACACCCCGTGCACCACCACCCCGTGCACCACCACCCCGTGCAATACCACCCCGTGCACCACCACCCCTTGCACCACCACCCCGTGCAATACCACCCCGTGCACCACCGCCCCGTGCACCAACACCCCGTGCAATACCACCCCGTGCACCAACACCCCGTGCACCACCACCCCGTGCACCAACACCCCGTGCACCACCGCCCCGTGCACCACCGCCCCGTGCACCACCACCCCGTGCACCACCACCCCGTGCACCACCACCCCGTGCACCACCACCCCGTGCAATACCACCCCGTGCACCACCACCCCGTGTAATACCACCCCGTGCACCACCACCCCGTGCAATACCACCCCGTGCACCACCACCCCGTGCACCACCACCCCGTGCACCACCACCCCGTGCCCCCCCCGCAGCCCCGCCCCGTGCCCCCCCCCCCCCCCGCAGCCCCGCCCGCCTCCCGGGGCCGTCCCCGCCCGGCCCGGCCCGGCCATGGCGCTGCGGATGCTCCTTGCCCGCGCCCTGCGCCTCCTGCCCCGCGGCGCCGCCGCCGCCGCCCCCCGCCGCCCGCCCCCGGCCCCGGCCCCGGCCGGCCCCGGCCCCTCGGCTCCCCCCCGGCCGCCCCCCGCCTTCCTCTCCCTCTCCCTCTCCCTCTCCTCCTTCCTCCGGCGCCCGGCTGCCGGGCTGGCGGCTGCGGCTCGGCGATGCCGCCGCGGGCCCTGCCTGGCCCTGGCGCTGGGGCTGGCGCTGGCCGAGCCGCGGCTGGAGGAGCGGCGCCGGGCTGAGGCGGCCTGCGGCAGCATCCAGGTGGGACGGGGGGGGGGCTTGGGGCCGGGGGGGGCCCTCGGGGCCCTCAGGAGGGGCTTGGGGCTGGGGGGAGCCCCCTGAGACCCTCCTGAGGGGCTTGGGGTCGGGGGGAGCCCTCAGAGCCCTCAGGAGCCCCTCAGGGCCAGGGGGGGAGCCCTCGGAGCCCTCCTGGGGCTTCAAGGTTGGAGAGAGCCCCCTGAGGCCCTCCTGAGGGGCTTGGGGCTGAGGGGGGCCCTCAGGAGCCCCTCAGGGCCCTTAGGAGGGGCTGGGGGTCGGGGGGAGCCCTCGGAGCCCTCCTGGGGGCTTCAGGGTTGTGGGGAGCCCCCTGAGGCCCTCCTGAGGGGCTTGGGGCTCTGAGGGCTCCCCCCCCCGACCCCCAGGAGCCCCTCAGGGCTGGGGGGAGCCCTCGGGGCCCTCTTGGAGGCTTCAGGGTTTTGGGGAGCCTCCTGAGGGGCTCGGGGCCAGGACCCGGTGGGCTCCGTGTGTGTGTGTGTGTGTGTAGGGGGGGCTGGTGCTGTCCAGCCAGCTGTCAGCGCGCTTTGGGGTTTTCCAGGGGGTAAAAGCAGACTCGGGGCCTTCCCATGGCCTTGGTTGGATCCCGCGTTCTTCCATGGGTGCTGATTTTCTCTGAGGTGCCCCCCACCGGGCTTCGGGCTCCCCAGCCCGTGCTGGGTGTTGTTGCCCCCCTCCATGGCCCCGTCCCCTGCCCGCGTTCCCCAGCAGGGCCAGGCAGGTGTCAGAGGTGCTCGGGGGCCGTATAACAGCCGGCCTCACTTTAGAAGCATTTAGTGAGACGTCAGAAAACACTGTTGATGTTACAGCCTCGTGAGCGGCTCCTCCTTCCCGTTCCTCTTCCCCTGTACCTAGGAAAGGACCCCTTCGGTAATGTTTTTTTTAAGGGGTAACTTGTTTTAGACAAAACCACGCTGCCTGCTAAACGCTTTCCCTGTATTTACAGTGACCCGCCGGGTGCAGGTCAGCCCGTGGTCCCCTCGCCCTGAGGGCAGAGATGACATTTCTCTGGTCCACCACGTCACTGCTGGGCTGATGGCTTGGGGAGTCCCAGCCCGCTCAGGCTGAGCACGAGGTGTCACGAAATGCCTGCGTTGTGCTGTAACGCCAAGGGTACTTCTCTGCGCCCCCCCGTGCTGGTTCGTGCTGCCTCTCTTCTGAAAAACATTTTTTTTTTTTTGTTAACTGTTGCCCTTTTTGTTCCTTTCAGACGGTGTTCGTCAGGAAGAACAAGGCACCGAAAAATCCGCTGAGCTCTTTCCGCTGGCGAGGCTTCAGGCTGGAGGAATATCTCATCGGGCAGCCCCTCGGGAAGGGCTGCAGCGCGGCCGTCTACAAGGCAGCTATTCCCTCGCCTCCCAACGGCCAGGGGAGCGCGCAGAGCAGCCGCCTCGCCGGAGAGGGGCAGCAGGATCGTACGGCCGGAGAGCAGCCCGCAGCCAAACCCCAGCAGGAGGAGGCTTTCCCATTAGCCATCAAAATGATGTGGAACATCTCGGTAAGGAGCCGGTTCTTAATCTCCTCGCCTGTCACCTGGGGGAAACGTTTTAACGCTTAAGCCTCGAAAGCTCCGGTTACGTCGCTGGGGATGAAGGGGTCAAAACAAAGCTGTTGGTGCTGTGACGCGGGTGGCTGGGGGATGCTCACGGAGCACGTAATTAACGGCTGTTATTCCTCTGGACTCGGTCCCCGTGGTGTTGGAGAGCTGCTCTTGGGGCAGCTGTTGGTCGTGGAGGCGGTGCTGCCGGCAGAAAATGCATCGTGGAAGCTGGCTGTCGTGAACCAGGAGGCACTGGAAAAAAAACACACACTGCTACCGGTGCCCTGGCAATCTGCCGCCCCGTCAGCGGCAGGACAGAAATAGATTTTCTGTCGCAGAGCAGGTGGGGAGGTCAGCACTCGCCAGTCCCCCGTGGCGAGGTCGGGCAGGAGCCGTGGCAGGGTTTCTCAGCCCGGGTGCCTCTGGTGACCCACGCCCTCGCCCCCACCGACCCCCACGTAAAACAAACGCGTGTGTGTCTCTCGCTGAAGGGTGTTTGTGGCGTTGGGTGGGACGAGGGGATATTCTCAAGGAGTTTTCCAACATCTGAAATCCCGTGGGCTTCGTAAGCGCAGGTTCCTTGAGCTTTTTTGTTTGTTTGTTTGTTTTTTTGTGGTTGAATTAGAGGGTGCATTTAAAGAGCTGAACGGACTTCCTTGTGCAAGTAAAGGCCTCGCCACATCCCTCGGTAAATTCTCCGAGTCCTTAATTACCTTCCCCGGCTTCTTTCTCAATGCAGCGAAGGGAGTCCCTTCATTCTAGCCCACAGTTTAACTTCAGACGCAGTGCCCTGGACGATCTGCTCCCCCTTTGCGCTGGGGCTGGGTGATTTGGGAGCTAAGGCTTTGCCCCCAGCGTGCTGTCACGTTGCTGTTGCAGGCCGGTTCTTCGAGTGAAGCCATCCTGGACGCTATGGGCCGCGAGCTCGTTCCAGCCACCCGGACCGCCTTAGCCGGAGAATACGGAGCTGTCTCGTGCCGCAGGTATGGTGCCTGTGGAAATGGCAGCAGGCCTCAGAACTCCGCGTGCTGATTTCAGCCATCTTCATCCGTCAGTTCCCTTTGCAGCACGTCGGTACCGCAGAGCAGGCAGCCAGAGGTCTCCGTAATAGTTCTTGGGAATAAATTAACGCGAAGGCTTGGGGTTATTTGGTGCACGCGTATGTTTTTATCTGCGTGACGATGCTTTCACAAGTGCCTCAGACAAACGTCAGGCGGGAGCGTGCTTCTGGCTGTCCTGGAGATTTTTCTCTGGTGTGCTTTTCTCTAGCGCGGTTAGGGAACGGAACAGCAGCGCTGCTGTTCTAACAGTGATTTCACACGGCCTTGTTTGCCTTGAGGAGCAGTACTGTGTCGGGCTTGCTGGCGTTCAGGGAATGCCTACAGCTCAGCTGCGTGCTTCCCTCTGGGTTGATGGCTTAGGCTAGAAGGGTTTCGAAAGGATTACGGGGCTCTGCTTTGGGTCCTGGAAGTGCTCTGACGGGACCGCGGCCAGGCGCTTCTGTACCCTGTGCCTTTGTTTTCCTGTGGGTAAAATGCATAAAGCGTTTTGGTATCTGCAAATGAAAGTGTTAGCTTTGTTTAAAAAAAAAAAGGGGGGGGGGGGCTTTTTAATTCTGCTTTTTAATTACCGAAGTAAGCAGCCACACTCCGTACTAATTTGGCACTGTGTTAAAAGGCCAGTGAGGTGAAACTGGGCCTGCCCCTGGTTGGGTTCTGAAACGGGTGCAGGGAAGGGAGGCAGAAACTGCTGATCGCTAAATGGGCAAAACAAATAAACGGTGGTGAGAATGCAGAGGGAAAACGACTGCGTTCCCCCTCCTCCACCCGAGGGAGAGGTGGGCAAACGGCATAAAGGTGGCAAACTGCCCAGGAACTTTTAAATTGTCCTGAGTTTAACCATCTTTTTATTCAAAAAAGTGCCTTTTTTTTTTTCCAAACGGAAACAATGGAGTCTGCAGTCCAGATTGTCCGATTTAAATTTCAAATAGGCCTCAGCTGCCAATACAAATGAATAATGAATGCTGCTTGGCGCCTCGCTAGCCTGAGGATGCAACAGGCAAGCCAAAGAGATGTTTGACATTCGGGGGGGGAGAGGGAGGAGAGATGTGTTCTGCAGATGTGTGGAGGCAACCTGCCTTCCTCCCGCCTGTGCCACAGAACAGAGGGTCCGAGGTGATATGGCTAGGGAGAATGTCACCTCTTTTTGCCTAGCAAAGCTGTTTTTTTTAGTTGTTATTTATTTTTCCTTTCTCAGAAGCTCCTTTTTGATCCAAGAAGCGGCCTGTGACTAACCCACCTCTGTCAGTGGTATGAAAAGGCGGCTAGGGTCTGACTAAAATGAAAGGCTGCCCGTTGCCAGTCAGCCTTTCCTGCAAAGCTCCCTTGGCAGCGCGGGTGCAGTACCAGTATATCCTGTTCTTCCCTCGTGGTGTGGGAAATCCAGTTACAGCACGATCTTCCTGACAGCCGCGGGTGAAGTATCAGCCCGGGTACCCTCTGCTGGCGCAGCAGCAGCTCTGCGCTGGGGATGACAGCTTGGTTTGCTCTGGGAGCTGCCAGGGTACAACAAAACGGGTGCTTGAAACTCTGCGGGAGCTGCTGGGACCTGCCCACCGCTGCGGTCGGTCTGCTCGAGCTGTGGGTGCTCTGCAGCACCGTGGAAAATGCTGGGCAGAGGTGGGGGGTTTGGAATTTGGCCACGAGGGCGGTGAGGTTGCTGTCGGTGCTCTTTGTAACCCGGAGGTTTCCAGGAACGTGGGTATTTGAGCACTGGCTCAGTGCACAGGCCTGTAACCTGCACTTGGCAGCCCCGCTGCTCCCCGCAGTGAGGTTTGCAAAGCAGTGGGCAAACACGTCTGTTCTGCAGCGGGGCCCCAAAATTAGTGGAGGGGGTAATGAAAAATAATCTTGGAGGTAACAGAGACGCACCTGTGGTAAATGACAGCCAAAGAGGAGATGTGTAACTCCTTGGTACGCACACTTCTGCACAGGAAACCTGTCCTCAGGAGGAAGAAGCTGCAGCCTCATCCAAACATAATCCAGGTGATCCGAGCCTTCACGTCCTCCGTTCCTTTGCTGCCCGGAGCCTTCACGGACTATCCCGATGTTCTTCCGCTGAGCCTGAATCCCAGAGGCATCGGTCACAGCCGCACGCTCTTCTTGGTGATGAAGAAGTAGGTGGGGAGAAGCTGGGCGCGTGACTCAGGCTTTGTGAGCCTGTGCACGCTGCTGCTGCGTGGGGTCCTTGTAAGGATTTGGGCTGGGTTGCTGCCAGAAACACCGTGCGTGCTTGGGAACATGCTTCCCGAGGCCTGCTCCGGGTCTTTGAGGCTTTAGCTCTTGTTGGACCATCAAGGCAAGCTGTCCTTTTGAGCTATTGCCCCAAATGGATGTGAGAAATGCTGGGCTTGTCCCTGTTCGCCTGCCCTTTGAAGCCTGAATTTTGCCCCCAGCTGGAGACAGAGCAGAATCAGCAATGAGATTCGTTAGTGCTTCGTTAGGGTGTCTCGGTTGGGTTCTGCCTTCACTGGGTACGGCTGTGGCATCGACACAAACCCACCTTGCATTTTCCACTCGTGTTCTGCCCACAGGTGGAGAAGCACTCTGTCCTCTTTGTGTTTCAGGAGTGAGTTCTTCTGACTTGTGCATCTCCTTGTTATGCTCATCCAATCTGTGTTATTAATCTGCCCCCTCTCACGCACAGCACAAAATCTGTACATAAGGACCTGTGAGAACGATCCCCGAGACCCTCCCCGATCCCCGAGACCCTCCCCGTGCTGTCTGAGAGGAGCTTTATTTGCAGTTGTAGAGTTGCACAGTGGTGGATGTTGTAAAACAGGCTTTGAGAACAGCGAGCAGGGGAGAGGTGTGAAATCGAGGCTAGGAGGCGAGAAGGCATCGCAGAGTGCAGGAGGAGCGTGGCGTGCGGCAGGGCGCCGGGTCCCCAGGCAGCCAGCACTGGGGCCGAACTGGGAGCAGGAAGGTTCCCGGCCGCTAACGCGGGTGTTCTCCTCGTTCTCACCAGTTACCCCTGCACCCTGCGCCAGTATTTGAGGGACAACAGTCCAGATGCTCGTCTCTCCACGATGATGATTTTACAGCTGTTGGAAGGCGTGGACCATCTTGTTCGCCACGGGGTAGCGCACAGAGACCTCAAGTCTGACAACATCCTGGTGGAATTCGATTCGGGTACGTAGAGCGCCGGGTCTAAGCGATGACGAAGGCAGAGGCAGACGTGGTGCCAGCGGAGGCACTCGGGGAAGTCCCAACCCAGGCGTACCGTTAGGGATAAAAGGAGCATCAGAGCTTTTCAGGGATCTCTGGATTGCTTGTTAGCTTTGTGCTTGCTGTCACTGCAGCAGCATGGAAGCCATTTGTTGCACGTGTGCCTCAGGTTTTGGGTCATTAAAACAGATTCTAACCGGCTGTTGTGCTGTAATCAGAGGGAGAGGTGCAACGAGCCCTCGTTGCACGAGCAAAGCGAACGTTGGCTCGGCACAGAGACGTTCGCTACCACCACGTTCATGGGGGTGGAGGTGCCTTGGCTCCGGGCTCTTGGCTCTGCCATTCCTCACTAACAGAGCAGTGCAGAGTGCTTCTAAAATCCCCACCTCGCACTCAGGTCGGTGGTGCTGCACCCTGCGCTGATTAAATGTCGCTTGGAAGGAAGGAGAACTGGCAGTGTTAAAGCCACAAGCAATGTTTTCATCATCTTGTTCTCCTGTCGTCCAGTTCAACCGAGATTTTAATTACCTGAGCTCTTTTTTCGCGTGATTGAGATTCATATGGGCAGGAAACAATAGCAGGCAGCCAGATCTGTGTAATTAAAGGTCTTGGTACAGCAGCTCTGGAATATTTTCAGCGATACTAATGCCATCTTTCTTTTCTTGGAGGAAAAGCTTCTCTGGAGCTATGCTGAATGTGGTTAGGAATGATTAAAGCATTGATTTTTCCATACCAGAGTCTGGAGAAGTAATGATTCTACTTTGCAACGTTTGACTTGTCATCGGGACAAGAGCTGTTCGCCGATGCAAAATGCTGTTAACTAAGCCCCAGCCTTTTTTGCTAGAGTTCAGTGTGTGTCCTTGTCTGTAGCTTTTGCTATAGGTAAAAACAAAAGTGGAAAAATGAAAAGACTCCTCTGTCATTTATCAGCTCCTAGTTTTACGTGCCCTTGTTACGAAATCTGCAGCACTTTGTCAGGCACACGCTCCGCGGAGAGAAATGACGTCCTCTGACAGGGAAACAGAAGAACAAGTTTTGTTTCAGCAAAGCCAGTTTTTCTCCTAATAATACAGAGGAGAAGCAGGAGAACAGCATGTGGTCACGATGATTCCCGGGGGTATTGCTACTGTTCCTGAGGACTGTCCCTGCTGCTGATGTGCTGGGCTGTTTCCTACAGCCAGGTACTCCTGAGCCGAGTGCTAACCCTGCTGCCCCTCTGTCCTTTGCAGCTGGCTGCCCCTGGCTGGTGATCACAGACTTCGGTTGCTGCCTGGCAGACGACAGCATCGGCCTGAGGCTGCCTTTCACCAGCTCGTACGTGGATCGGGGTGGCAATGGCTGTCTTATGGCACCCGAGGTAAATCCTCCTGCGGTAGCTGTTGGCGTCGCTGGCTGCGGGCTTGTGCTGCTGGGGGTAAAAGTTTCAGCAGCAGCCGCGGTGCAGGCTGTGGAGGCTGTGATCGGAACGTGGAAAAGGGTGGGATTAGGTCTAGGAGGAGCGAATAGCGGAGGGGATGCGTGCACAGCACTTCGCTGCTGTTTGTGCCTGAACCTTCCCCCCGATTCAACGAATTCAGATTCTTCCGTGGTCTTTTGTGATCTGTCCTGAAATCCGCTGCGATCAGGTCGGGCATTTTGTAGCTGTTCTTGCTGATTGACTTAACCCGCTCATGCAGCGCGTTACCTGTAGCGTGTTGCTGTGGCAGTGTTCTCATCCCTCTCTCCCCTTGGAGAGCCGTGACTGCAAAGCAGCATGTTCTACCTTGTGCTGCTGTTGTTAAACACCTGTGCCTTAATAAAGCACATCCTGGTCGCCCCCCCCCGTGCTGAGCATTTGTTGAACAAAATCATCCACGTCTCTTGTCTCTTAAATCCCAAATGAAACATCCCTAGGGCCCTGGTGTGAACGCTGGTCAGAGGTAACAGCTAAAGCCTGGATGCAATGGCCAAAAATCTTCCCAATGTCCTGGCGGGCTGAGCAGCGCTGAAGGCCCAGGGCATGCCCCTAGAAAATATTTATTCAGAGCTCTTCATTCTGGCTTCCCTGTCACTGTGCATTTCTCACGCAGGTGATCACAGCGTCACCAGGTCCAGGCACGGTGATCAACTACAGCAAAGCTGACGCCTGGGCCGTTGGAGCAATCGCCTACGAAATCCTCGGCCTGGCAAATCCTTTCTATGGCCACGGGGACTCGACCCTGGAAAGCAGAAGTTACCGTGAGGATCAGCTGCCGAGCCTGCCCGATCGCGTGCCCCCCGAGGTGAGGCAGGTGATAAAGCTGCTGCTTCAGAGGGATCCCGACAAGGTAAGGAGCTCTGTTGCCTTGAACAAGTCTAATTTGGGAGTATTGTTCGTAGGTCATCCTGCTCTATAGTGCTCCAGGTGCAACAACCTGTAATGCAGGTACCGTTGGCGCCTAGATGACGATGGAAGACTAACGCAGGTTTTTGCAGGGATTTCAGCAGATGTTTGCGTCAGTGACTGGCCCCTGAGTTGGGGTTTACGTGCAGTTGCCTGATGATGATATTCACAAAGAGCTTTTTTGTTTGTGGGGACCGTGCAGTGCCTCGGAGGAGGCCTGGGGTACTTCTGGCGCAGCAGATGTGACGTGATTTAACCTGAGCGCAGCTGGATGAGCTAACTTTCCCTCTCACTCCTTTTGCAGAGGCTGTCTGCTAGAGTTGCTGCTAACGTGCTTCACTTAAGCCTCTGGGGTGAAAGTGTTCTAGCATCCAAGACCCTGAAACCCGACCAGATGGTTGCCTGGCTTCTGTGCCAGTCCGCGGCCACTTTGCTCCTGGACGGACTGGTGGATAAAAGCCGGGTGGAAACCAAAATGAAGATGTGCTTTTTCGCAAACCTCGACTACGAAGACCTCTGGGCAGCAATTTTCTTGTTGCTGGCCTTGAGAAACCGGTCTGGGTGAGGAGTACAACGCGGGGCATGACCACGCAGGAGATAAATGGCACCTTCTAAAAGCATGTAGGAATTTGTCTTTTCTGTCTGCGTGGAATCCTGTAGTACTTCAGGGGAAAAATCTGCAGGCCTGTGTTTAAGAGGTCGAGTGTTATCTATAGCAAGTGTTAGTGCACTAGTACACTGCTAGGGGCTGCGTCCTTGCCTCATTACTCCTTCGGTGAGGGTTTGCAGAACGTGCAGGTGTCCTGGGGTAAGCGGTTGGGTTTGCTTCCATTTGGGAATTCACAGTTGACTTTGAAGTCACGAGTTGAGTGAAGCGAGTTCCTTTTCAGAACAGGGCGTGTGCGGAAGGAGGTAAGGTCTAGCTGCTCTTCACACGGAAACGTCACGGATTTAAGCAATACACGAAGAAAGCTGAACTGACAAAAGGACGTACAGCCTGCCTTCTCTTAGGGAAACTCTTGTGAGCCTTGCTTCTCTTCAGATTATACTCCTCTGCAGCCACAGATGTGTCCTGCTATGCTTACAGTCATATATAACATAGTGGCAGCCTCAAAGCCTCCTGCAGAGGTGCTGAGTGGTAAGGTGAGCGCGGAGCAGTGCAGTTTAACAAGTCTCTTGTGACGCCAGTCTGTTTGACGTGCCCGTTTTTGCTGATTAACGAGGAACTAACACCCTTTGGCTGGGGAGCACAGAGACCCCAGTGTTGGGACACCAGCAGTCATGTTAATGAAAACATCCTTTGAGTTCATGTCTGTAACGGTGTTAAGAGGAACTGGGGGAGAATGTTGTTGATGCTGGTTGCACAATAAACGGGTGATTAAGCTCTGATGCTGAGTGGATTCTCTAAATCTCGTCTGTCTCTGTTCACCAGATCCACATCTCAGGCTGGAGGCCTGTGAGGCAGTCAGTGGTACCTTAAAAAGTCATCCAACTTTTCTAGTCCTGGCTGGAACGAGTTACTTTATTCTGCCAGGGGGAGTTTCCTGCCAAGCGAGCACTCCTGCCTGAGGAGCAGACCCCGCCTCGTCAATGTGCGCATTTGTGCCCCTCTGACAGCTCTTGCAGTCTCTGTCTGGTTCAGTGGTGGTGCAAAACCACCTGCCAGGGACTGGCCCTGCTTGTTTTACGACCTAGCAAGAGAAAGCTGCGTGCTGGCCCAGCAAACGTGCTGGGAAGTCAAGTGACAGCACAGTGAAGTCACCTAACGCCCGATTTAGAAACACGATGAGAGCACAGCATGCGGCTGGGCCCGTAAAGAAGGCTCAGCAAAGAGCACGGATCCTTGGCAATCATGGAAAATGATCCCTTGGGGGGAAAAAAATGTTTCAGGAAAAAAAGAACTTGTAAATCTCGGTCCGAAGCCAACGTGGGAGAGTGTCACCAGTTCAGAACCGCGAGTGGGCGTGCAGAGCTGTGCTGCTCGTCCCGTGGCCCCCAGCCAACACCCGCTCCGATTTGAAGCGTGTCGTCATCGGGCCAGCCAGGGTTTGGTCTGTGCCAGCTATCATGCACACATTTGCTGTGCTAGCTGCAGAGAGAGGAGACTTGCTTCCCCTTGAAAGTATCTCATTTCATCTCTCTGTCCTTGCAAACGGCCTGAAACACTGGCTGTGCTGCACCGCTTAGTGTTCTTAAATTCCTATTTCTGCTGCTCGTTTGCCTTTTGTGCACCTACAATTTGCCAGAGTTCAGACATTTTCCGTTTTGTTTCACTGCCATTCTTCCAGTTAATGAGACACTTGGTAAGATTCCTCAGCGTTCTGGATGCTTTTGCAACATGTAGGTAAAAAATACCCACTGTGGCAATGTACCAAACACTGCCTGCCTTTTGTAGCTGCAGGTGAGCCAAAGCACGAGGTTTCCCCGCACGTTTCCAGTTTCCCGGTCATGCAAATTGCAGCTAATCCTCACCGGAGGTGCAGGAGGCAAAGCTGCTTGCTGCCTCGCTCCTGCTGGGGGGGGGGATCAGAAAGGGGATCATGGGCGGGTGTGGGGACGTGAGGTCTGTGCCCTCGCTGGGCAGCCGCAGCAGCAGCCCCTCCTGCTGCACTTTGAACCCCAGGAGGGTGACACGGCCGAGCCGCTTGGCTCTTGGCCCAGCCAGGACAGGGCTGTGCTCCACGGCCGTGCCGTGCGTGGGGCAGAGGGTGGTTGGGTGCTCTGGGGGCAGGATGAGGCTCCTGCTCCACGCTGGCTGCGGCGAGCTGCTGCCCCGGGCAGCCCGGCTCGCTGCTCGACGGCTGCTCACATCCTCTGTGGCGGCGGCCGCCCCGTGCCACGGCCGAGCCGGTCCCTGCCTGCCACCCACGGCTCCGTGCAGCGGGGCCCCTCGCTGCTGGAGCTCGAGCTTCAACGTGCCCCCCAGCGCCGAGTTCGTGGCCCGGCCTGTGGGCGTCTGCTCCATGCTGAGGCTTCCCATCCGGGCCTCGGCAGAGGGGCTGGATGCAGCTTTCGTCGGCGTCCCCCTGGACACGGGCACATCCAACCGGCCGGGAGCCAGGTAAGGGCAAGGTGCGGCGCGAGAGGAGCCCCGGAGCTGTGTTCCTGCCCACCCGCCTGGCTCTGCTCCCCCCTGGCAGCTCCTCCCGACTGTGCTCGCCCACCCAGGTTCGGCCCGCGCCAGATCCGGGCCGAGTCGGCGATGGTGAGGAGGTACAACACCAGCACCGGGGCGGCACCTTTCGACTCCCTCCTGGTGGCTGACATCGGAGACGTGAACGTGAACCTCTACAACCTGCCCGCCAGCTGCCGCCTCATCCGCGAGGCCTACCAGAAGATCGTGGCCTCCGGCTGCGTGCCCCTCACCTTGGGTAAGGACCCTGGGGAGCCGCAGCCCCCCGCCACGCCGCAGAGGCAGTCAGGAGACAGCTCAGCTGTCGGCGATGCGCTTTTGGTGCCCTGCTGAGCGGGACCCAGAGCGTCCCTCCGAAAAGTTTCCAGCCCAAACGAGCGACCTGCAGCGTGCTGATTTGCACGAGGCGTGATTTCCACGTGCGCTGAAGTTTCCAGCGGTCGCAGCTCCGCATCACTAAAGGAAGCCTGTGCGTGTAGAGTAACAAGGGGCAAATTATGGGTTACGGGTTCCTCGGGAGTGAATCATTTATTTATAACCTGTGCCAAGGGTCCCACTCCATGGGCTTCCCATACCAACACAGTCATGAGTCTGTGGGCCTCCTATTCCTCTTGTTTTCCCGAGGAGGGGAGAGGAGAGGAAGCAACCTGCACCAAGGAGCCTCGGGTTTCCCCGAGGAAACGCAGCCCTGCCTCTCTGGGGTGTATAAACGAGTGCGGTATAAATGCAAGGGGGGAAAAAAATCACCAGGGAACAAATATAACGAGGGCGAGCTCCTTTTGCAGGGTGTTACATCCTCTTCTTCGTCCTGCTGCAGGTGGAGATCACACCATCACGTACCCCATCCTGCAGGCCGTGGCAGAAAAGTGAGTTTTTGACCTGGAAATATAGAATACGGGCCCGTGGTGGATTTGGGGCCACAAGGTGTGGGATGGGTACTAACGGGCCCGCCCCGTCTCGCCTAGACACGGCCCCGTGGGGCTGGTGCACGTGGATGCTCACACCGACACCGGCGACAGGGCCCTGGGGGAGAAGATCTACCACGGGACCCCGTTCCGGCGCTGCGTGGACGAAGGGCTGCTGGACTGCAGCCGCGTGGCTCAGATCGGCATCCGGGGCTCCTCCTATGCCCCCGATCCTTACAAGTACTGCCGGGACCAGGTGGGCTCAGCCGCGGCTGCTTTCGCTCCCCAGCAGCTCTGAGAGCTGGGAAATCACCAGCTGAAAGCTGCTCAGAATTAATAGGGGCGCGAAAATTAATAGGGTTCCTGCCTCCTGGCCTCATTTCCATAAATCCTCGCTGAGGCTGCGCCTTGTCGGGGGGGGGGCGAACGCTGAGCTCGTGCATCCTGCAGGGTTTCCGGGTGGTGCTGGCCGAGGACTGCTGGCTCAAGTCCCTGGTGCCGCTGATGGCGGAGGTGAGGCAGCAGATGGGGGACAAGCCGGTCTACATCAGCTTCGATATCGACGGGCTGGACCCCGCCTACGCCCCGGGAACTGGGACGCCGGAGATAGCCGGGCTCACGCCCGCACAGGTGAGGGGCGCTCGGCTGCCTTTCTCAGAGGGAAGGGGATGCTTGTGTCACCCCCGAACGTCCCCCTCCCTCCTCAGGGGGACGTTTGTCTCCCGTTAAAGGAGGCCGTAGGGTAGGAAATAACCGAATGTCGTCCGCGTAGGCTGGGTCCTCAGCAGGTTCCCTCTTCTGTGCAAGGGGCAAGCAGGACCCAAAGCGATCTGCGAGGTCAAACGCGTTCCTTGAGCCCAAGTCTGTTTTCTTCCCAGGCTTTGGAGATCATTCGCGGCTGCAAGGGGCTGAATATAGTGGGATGCGACCTTGTTGAAGTCGCACCGATGTACGATGTCTCCGGTGGGTCCAAAGAAGCCTCGTTTGGGTCTGTGCAAGGCGTCCCGTGGGCTGGGAAGGGGCTTGCACCCGTCTTTCATTTTCGCTAGATGCCACCTAGTGTTGAAAGCCACGCAGCGGGCACTGGGTGATGCCCTAAGCAGCGTGCCAGGAGCTGTCAGAACTGCTTATGGTCATCCCACGTCAGTGGGGCGAAAAGGCAGGCGTCGGGGGCCGCTTGCTGCGTGACGACACTGAGGGAAATGCAAAGCAGCGACGGGCTTGGGGGGCTAAATGCCCCCCGTCCCCTGGTCACAGCCCTGGGAAACGCTTTGCCGGCGGAGAGGTTGGGCAGCTCGGCCAGGCTGGGGGTTGCCAGCGTGGCACCGGCAGCGGTTCCGAGACACAGCAGTCTCAAAGTGGGCAGATAAAGAAGTAATAAAACCAAAAACCGGGCAAGTGAAGAAAAATCAATGTTGAAAAAATCAATTCAGTACATAAAGCTGGCGGTCTTGCACAAGGCTCGTGTCGCGTGACAGGCACAGCCGCAGCTCAGTGCTGCTCGTGGGGCTGGCGTTGTCACACGCCTTCCCAGGCACTTCCCAGGTCCTGCTGGGGCAAGGAGGGAGCCCTTCTCGTGTCTGGTACCCGTGTTAGCCGCCCGTGGCTCCCTGCGGAGGGTCCCCTCCCTTCCAAGGCAAGGCGTTGGGGAACAAAACCAGAGGCTTCAGCAGCCGGCAGTGCCGTGGTGGTGCAGGGACAGGCAGCTGCAGGTAGTTTTGGGAGGGCTGCGGGACTGGGCAAAGGAGCACGGTAACGTCCCGCCTGCGTTAGGAAAGGGGCAAGAACGAGAAATGCCAGAGGCGGCTGAGTGCTGCGGGTGAAAGCAGTCCGGCATTCATAGCCTCATTTTTATTTATTTATTTTTCTCTCTCTGTCTTTTCGTAGGTAACACGGCCCTCTTAGGGGCCAATCTGCTGTTTGAAATGTTGTGCGTCCTTCCCAGAGTGAAAACAATGTGAGGGCAGCTCCTGCCCGGCCCAGGACCCCTCTGCAGGTCGTAAAGGTAAAGCAGCACCACCAGAGACACCGTGACAGACCTCAGTCCTTCAGAGTCCTGCTCTCTCCTCCACTTGCAGCGAACGCGTGCTTTTCGGTACGGAATAAATGCCATTTCCTGCTAGAAGTGGTAATTTCAAGCTCATAAAGTGCGGATGGGTTTTGAACAGCGCGCTTACTGCTGTCTGTAGGATCTGAGTTCGCTCGGGAAGGAAAAAGATGAGGCTAATGGCACTGCCGCTGCAGGGGGAACGACTCACCTGGCAGCTCTGCTCATACAGGACCATTACAAACCTGTCACTGGTAAAAGGCTTTTCCCAGTAAGAGACAGAAGCAGGACAGCTAACGTAGAGCTTTAGAGGGTGGCTGAGCGAGCGGCACCTGTGGCTCATTCTGGCAGCTGGGGCTTTTCTGAGCTGGCGTGGACACGAGGTCGGTTTGCACACGGAAACACAGAGCCACCTCATCACACATTAAAATAGTTTATTTTGGTTGCGAATCTGTAATCGCCTTAAAACAAAATGACATCAGTGCCTGGTCACAAATACAAAAAAAAAAAAGAGAGAAAAAAGAAAAAAAAAACAAAAACAAACAAGACAAGTTTGCCAAATAAGTTAATTTCCCTCCCTCCCCAGTATCAAAAGTGCAAAATACGAACTTTGTTTTCAGTCCCACTTCTCAGGCTGTGTTCGCGTACTAGTTCTGGCAGGCTCTCAGAGAGCAGAGGAGCGGAGTCACTGCTCCTGCCGCGCTCAGCCAAGGGAAGAGTTGTGCACGACCTTCAGGCTCGGGGCCTGTTTCCCTTTGCCGTAAGGACGTTTTGCTTCGGTTTCTGAGTGGGGGGTGTTTGCTTGGGCGTCACCAAATAGTGCGTTGGGACTGAATTTCCTCAATCTTTGGATTACGAACTACCATGTGCATAACAGAATAGCCAGTGCATTTCGCCGACGACATATTACGATGCGGGTCAAGCGCCGCGGTGGGCGGCAGGTTAGAAAATTATTGGGGAGAGGGGGGTCACGGCTTGCACTTGCTGGGAGAGGGTGGACAGATCTCAGGCGTAAGCAGCAGCTGAGAGGCCTCTGACCACGCTCCTCTACCAGAAAGCAAGCACCCAGTGCTCCGTGACAGTTGCCAGAACTACCTAAAATGGATGATTTTAGACCAGTTTAGCACGTGCTGCAGCCCCTGAAAGAAGATTTTCTGCAAAAGAGCGACACGTGGGTGCTGTACGTCTGCAGCCGAGTTAGTCTGAGCTGGCTGAGAGCAGCGAGGGGCAGTTACAGCAGCGGTTGCAGCTACAGAGGAGCTGTAGTCCTGGCTGGCCGGGGGGCTGCTGCAAGTGCTCATTCAACAAAACTCAGGCAGACGGGGCTGTTCAGCTGTGCTAAAACACAAATAAAAGGGTTCCAGCATGTGTGCATCACAGAAATTGTATCCTGAAGGCCACAAGGCCATAGCTTTTGCTTACTTGGGGCAGAGGTGATTCCCTTGCTGTAGTACAACTAGGCACTTTTTTTCCTAAATTAAGTGTCGAGTTTTCTTCAGGTTCCTGACTAGCTGAAGAGCTGGCAGATGGATTCGTTGCTCCTCATTCCCTACCCAAATAGTGTGTTTGTGTGTGTATACATATATATATATTTGCTTTTACAAGCAGTTAAAAGTTATGCGGAGCCTTCCCCTTGGCGGTTGTCCACTCGGCTGCAACCTCATTCCAGCTACCTCCTTGCACAGCGAGTTTGGGAGAAGCACAAGCGCGCTACAGCGATCGTTCCAGCCCAAATGCCATCAAGTCTCACAACGGCAGGCCGATGCAGCGCTGTGTGTGCGCCTCGTAGCTTCCTTTTCTTCCTTTCCCCTCCCTATTTCTAACATCTCATTCACGCGACAGCACAAGCTGCAGCCCGGAGTCTGCTGAGCTAAAATTAAGCAGCCTCACGTAAGGCCGGGTGGTAGCACGGCAGCCTTTATTGGGAAGTACGTTGTGTGCAGCGCTGGGGTTACCTGCTCAGGTAAGGTGGTAACTAAAGAAGGCAAGGGTGGGGTGAGCTTTTAGCCAACGCCACGCGCTCACCAAGTGCTTTAGCATCAGGGGCAGAGCCTCACGCAAAGGGCGCCCCGCTCCCAACCTCATGGTTCGGCAGTCCTGCGACCTGACGCTCTGCAAGCTACTCCCACAGCAGGACTTGGGTTCCTGCACCGTGCAGAGGGAGGAGACACCGCAAGGGTCGGCCCCGGAGCGGTAAGAAGGGAACAGGAGCCCTGCAGGATTTCAGTCCCGGCCGTGGAAAGAAACCCTTTGGCTTTGCTTCATCGTCTGAAGAGCTGAAAGCAACCGCGAGCCTGCTGCTTGCCTTCCCCTGCCTTACAACCGGGTGGCCTCCTTCCCCCTCGATGCTGTAAGTGGCTGTCGGAGCATTGCTCGAGCAAAGCATAAACCAAACTGTGCTTTGCAGCTGTTCTAGCTTTACACAGACCTATGTGTTTAAAAAGGAGAAAAACCAAAAAGCAACAAGAGAAAAAAAAAAAAAAAGAAAAACAACAAAACCAAGGCAGCCTGCATGTTGAGAAACAAATGTCTGTGGCAGGACCGAAACGGGCGAGACGCTGAAGCATCTTAAACCCACACCTGAAACAAAACGAGCCTCGCACGTAAGCGACGGTCTGGTGAGATAACAGCACTTCTGGGGCAACATTTCAAGAACGCGGTCATCGACGAATTAGGTTCCTCGATACAACGAAAGGTCGGTTTGTACTACAGATGTGAGGGTGTTGGAAAGGAGCCCGAACCGACTCCCTAGCAGTAGGTAGAGTTTCTTTTACACATCTACTGGCTCACAGCAGCGTATGCCTACAATCTGAGGACACGGTTAAAGTTATGGCTCTAAGATACATAGTCTAAAACTGACAGAAGCAGAAAGGCATCTGGAAAACGATGTGACATTTAAATGGCTCAACACCTTTACAGTATTTACGGCTGTGCAAAACCCCTTCCCCTCCCTGGTTACGGTTTTAGCTGGTGAAGCTGCACGTGGAACTATTACACGAGGAGCAGGAAACATGCAGATCGCCTACTAGCCCGCCCCGCAGGTGAGTCCCAGCTACAGGTTTGCTATGAGGGAGGTGCTCCCGGCCACCCTCTAGGCCACTTACCCCGGGAAAGCCGATCGGTACGACTGGTGGGAAGCCTTTTGGAGGAGGGTCTGTAGGGTCTTGCCACTGTTACACCATGCACCATGGGCTAAGCACGTGGGGAAGGGGTGGGGGAGAGAACCACGACCCGCGCTGCGGAACTGGCCGCGTTCAGTCCGGACCGAGTCGCCGCGGCTGAGAGGTCAGGGATTTTCTTCAACCGAGGTGAAACAAGAGGTGGATCGAGGGTGGCTCGGGAAGCAGACGCGGCAGGATGAGAAGGGGAAAATGGCCTTCTTGGCTCTGCGATAGTACGGCATCCAAACGTGAGAACGATTCGGTGGAGGGCGTTTCAGCGCGTTTCGTTGCGCTCCAGGGCTCTGGATACGGGGAGAGATTTTTCTGGTCGCCGTCCCTCAGAGAATTCATCTAAAACGTAAGGTCCGTTCATCACGATTGTTTGGTTATTCCGGAAAGAGCGGTCCCTCGTCATCTTCATAAAAAGTGTGTTAGAATCTCTTTAAAAGCCCTCAGTCTAGCGCGGGCCACGAGGGGATGTAGAACCTCTGTAAGGAGCCCTCGAGAAGGCGTTCCATCCAAAAGGACAATTTATGCAATTTGTTTTTAATGGATCTAGATCCTGGGCTGCAGGAGGATTTCCCTCTGGCTTCGGTGTGCAGCGGGGAATCGTAGTCCTCACACGACCCCATGGTTCCCCCCTCGTCTCCTGATCTGTGAGGCTTAAAGAGGCAGAAGTATTTCTTGTGGCCGTTCAGGGCCAGGACGTAGCCCGTGTAGTCGCGCTCCAGGAAATGCTTGTCGTACTGGTTCGGGATGGGAGCGGCGTCCTGCGCGAACTCCAGCAGGTACTCCAGCCACTCGCGGTGCTTGTCCAGGCTCAGGAAGGAGAAATGAAGAGAGCTGCTCCTGGGAGAAGAGCAGAGGAAAAGCAGGATGAGCACGGCTTCCAAGTCAGGCTGGAGGTCTATGGGACGGGGAAGCGTTGGTAAATGAGGGCGGAGGCAGAGCTGTGTTTCTATAGCTCCTTTTTTTGACCCGCTTCAGTACGGGTGACAATTATGAGTGTGCAGCACTGTCATGCTCCACCAGTGTTATGGAAAAAGGGTACAAAAGAAGCAGGAGCAGTGCTAGACCCATCCATCCACCTTCACTGAGTGAAGGACAAGGAAGGCCGCTCGGTTTTTGGCAGCTTGTCACCACTGAAGCGTGTGGAGGCCGCTTTGTTTGCTCCAAGCGTTCCCTCTTGGCAGAGCCCAAACCACTCCCAACTTTTCATCAGGGCAGCATTAGGCAAGGTGTTAAAACAGTACCAGAAACCTGAGAAAGGGCCCCAACCTACCCTGTGAACGTGTAGACTTCCAGGGCAAACTTCTGGAGGAGGGCGGTTTTCGTGGAGTTCGAGAGGATCAAGACCACGTTCATGTGACCCGGCCTGAGGCGTACCAGGTTGCTGTTATAGTTGATGTCTGTGAGCTCGGTCACCTCCACAAAGCCTTTTTTGGGAACCCTGCTGCAACGAAACAACGACTGAGTGAAAGGGGAACGAAGGAACAGCAGCAAACAAGGTCAGGGAAATTGAACTTGTCCCTCTGCCTTATGCCAGTCGGTCCCCAAGGCAGTTAAATTGGAGCAGCCTGCACCTGCAAAGCCAGAGCTGGATCTTCCTCAACAAGCGCGTCAGACCTTTGCCTTCCCACTGAGGATCTTGTCTGGGGCAAACTCAAGAGGTTACGAGGGGCGCAGAGAGGAAGAACAGCTTTTATGTATGATAGGGAAGAGCAGCTGGATGCAACGAGGCCTGCTGTAAAGCCCCAGCTTTTCCTGGATTCTCAAAGCAGCTGCTTTCTCTCCCACGGTGGCGGGAATCACGTAATAACTAAGTTTCTGAACCCATGTCCCTGCTGCCCAGAGTCCGGCTAAATGCCACCCCCTTGTGCCTTTCTGTGCCTGCACTGCCCCCTGCAACGACTGCACTACGTCCATGCAGCTCTGGTGCTTCTCTGCCTAACGCTCTCTGTGCTCCCTCTTTTCACAGTCACTCCCCAAACAGTAATTCAGCAGAAAACATTCTGGAGAGAATAGAGAGGGAACCTGTTACTCTCTTTGCTGAAGTTTGTGTCGTTCTTCTCAGTCTTTGTGGTCGCCTCTTCCTTCTCAGAGGGAGGAGAGTCTCTTGTGTCGCTGGAGTCACTGCAAAGGAATTATTTGGGCGTTGTTTAAAGGGCCACTTTGGACAGGGACACTGCTGGCTGGACTGTAAGACCTAGGGCATTTTGGCATGCACTCACCTGAAAGCCTGAACAATAACAGTGCCAAAGAGAATGAAGAGCGCAGAGAAGAGCAAGGACAGCAGGGGCATCATTTCTCGCCTGAGGGAAGATTTGCAAACGGCAATCAGGTCTGCGAGTCGCACGATTTCTGCTTGAATTTCATCTGCTGTCTACCTCAAACAACACCCTGCAGTTTCCCCAGAAACACGGTTTATGTTCAGGGGTCTTAAACGTGATCCAGACTTGGAGCACTACCCTGCTTCCCCCCAAAAGGAGGAGGACAAAAACGGATCCATTTTAAAGGGAGGCTAAGGGGAAAGGGTGGAAAGCAACACTGGATAGGGATGGCCTGTTTTCAGGGGTGCAATATCCATGCTTTACCTCAAGGCCAGTGCTTGAGGCAGAAGCTGTTGTCACTGTGGTGTCACCGCTCCTCACCTTAACCTCAAGAGAATACAGGGACCTGCCTATTTTGGTATGTTCTCAATTCCTGTTAATCTGAGCCTGGTTCTACTACGCATTTGAACAAGAGAGCAGCAATCCTGCTCCCTGTCGAGACTCGTGAGCGCCCAGTCCGTACCAGTTACTGTGAAACAAACTGTCCCAGCAGTCCAAGACGTAATCCAGCGTGGAGTAGAACCATCGGATAAGGAACATCTGTTTGAGAAAAAGGAAAAAAGAAAAAGGCGAGTGACAAAACTGTCATCCACAGCACTGATGTGACTCGTACCCCCCTGAACCGAACCCCAGGCCCAAAGCAGCTTGGGGGTGTGCCACGAGCTCTTCCTTCCCTGAGCAAGCACGCTTACAGGAGTCGTGCCTTGGTATTGTAAGGCGTAGTTCCCACTAACGACTGTAACAGAACTGCCCAAGAAGGTTTCACAGGTGTTAAGCAGCTGGAAACATCAGACACTTACGGGAGCAAGCTCGTCACGCAAGTCTGTCAGGACAGTCTCTGAGGAGAGAAGGCCAGGGTCCGTCCTCAGCTGGTCCAGAAGGTCCAGGAGGATGAAGTTGTCCTCTTTGCTGCCTTGCCAGGCCTCCTCCAAGGCTTTGTAGACGATCTTTCCTGCGTTGTTGCGCCTCTCCAGAATGACCACCTGGACAAAGCAACGACACGACAGGTGTCAGACAGGAAGGGACTTTTTTGGGACAGATGTTACGCTTCAAATCCCTGCCCAGAATTAGGAGTCAGCTCAAGGTACAGCAGCCTCCGCAGAGTGATGTGAGTTAGAATAACAGGCGAAAAGAAGCAGCAGAAGAAAACAAAGGTAACGCTCACGGCCGATTTTCCACGGTACTTCTCCTCATCCATCAGCAAGGCGTCTGCAAATTCCGGCTGCCGCTCGTTATAGATGTGTGCAAACCTCAGCACGTCTTTCGTGTTGGCCACAGCAAAAGTCAAAAACGCCTCGTAAGTCTCAGCAAACTTATCGCCTTCTCCGGTAAGCAAGACCACGCAGTGCCTAGGCAACACAAGGGAGAGGGCACGTTAAGAGCTCTCTTTCTGCTAGCCAGAATGATGCTGACGGGACAGAAACCCCACCTGTTAGTTTTGGGCATACTTTTGAAAGCCTGCTCCTGCCTTCCGTGCGATCAGCTCTCCAGCCTGCCGTCCCATCTCTCCTTCCTTCTACCTGCCCTCTGTCCCAAGATGTGCCCAGTAAAGGCACAAAAACTGTCAAACTGCGTGGATGCCCAGCACCCTCCAATGCAGTCATTTCCTTCCTCCCTCTAAAGGTTTTACATGTCATTCAGAATCAAACAAAAAGTGGCTCTAGAAGCAACCCCAGAACCTCGGGGGACAAAACAGGTTTCCGAGGAACCTTACTTCCGCTGACGGTGCGACTTCTTCACGGGACACAGCTCCTGAAACAGCCTCTGGTTGGTGAGTCTGGCTGCCATGAGGAACTTATTCTGGGAAAGGAAGTCGTCGATGAGTTGCTTCTTCATATCTCGTGCCTAGCGAGGACAAAGAGCAGAGGTGGTCGCTAAGCGGTCTGAGGAGAGTAAAGCTGTTCCAAAGTTCTTGTCTGAAGGCTGCCAGCCGTCACAGTCCTCACTGAAACGTGCTTGGTGAGAAAACCTCTGCGCCCATTTCACAGCCCTACCTGCACAACATCCGCGGGCTTGTCGATGTGCTCCTTGAAGACCATCATGGTCGGAGTGTAGACGTTGATGTTGTACTGACTGGACAACTCTTCGGTCCCTCTGAGCCCAACGTACACGTAACCAAAGGACAAGTAGTCTCTGTATGCAAAGGCAGTCAGCTGGACGGGAAGAAAGCGCCGGTACACGTTTACATTAGAGAGCCAACAATGTGTTTTCCCCCAAGTGCCCGTGTTAACTTGGCTTCGAGAGCACCTCCTGCTGTTTAAATGCCATCGGGCGTGTGCTGTAAGAGGTAAAAGCCGCTCTGTTCCCTCGCTGAGCTGCAGTTTGTGCGCTCTTAGTTACCGTACAGACAGCCCTAATGGATCCACAGCTTTTTGTTTTTTTTTAAACAAGCTGACATTTTGCACGGCAGCAGGGGTTTCTTAGGAAACGGCCTTTCCAATAACCCAAATTAGGGTGCTGCAAAAAGCTCTCCTTACTAGGCTAGTGCGCCTCTGTGGCTGGCAACCCCAAAACCTGCCCACCCCTTTACATCTGCTCAGGCTACACCCGTGTCGGGGCAGCAAAGCCAACTACTCACACAGTCGGTCACCCGGCCGCGCTGTGTCTGACCGCTGCGAATTAACTCGCCCTCTTAGAACTGGAAATACTGTGCAGAGGCATTGGTCCACCCCTGCTCACAACAACCCCGCGTTTTCTTTCGGGACAGCTGGGTTTATTAGAGAGTCAAAATCCAGCCACAGAAATTGTGTTACCTTGTACAATAACGGCACAACCGGCATGTGATCGAACAGAAGGACGTGGGGCTTGTTTTCTTTCTTCCAGTTGGATAGAAAGCGGACGTAGTTTTTATCTGTAATCTTTAAACAGAGTCAGAATGTTAGTGTAACCTCACGACAGTTAGTTAGCCGTACAATTAGGTGCCTGAACCGGGTCTGAGAAAGCTGTCCAGGTGTTTCAGAAAGCGGGCTGTTGATTTGTCCTTGCAGCTGTCACAGCTATGTGGCATGGCCACAGTATTCTTAAACGAGGAGGCAGCAGGTAGCTCGTGTCTGGGTTTACGAGGGCTGTACCACGTTACCCCAAGGGGTGGAAGGCAGCTCCTGCCAGGTGATAACCCAAAACAGTCACAAATGTGCAGCTTTCACGTGGCTCTTGTTAGCCACGGGGTGTTACAGCTGGGAGAGCAGCAGACACACTGCAGACACGCAACGAGCCCGTCCACGAAGGGAAGAAGTGATACGGAGCCCTGTCGTACGCTTGCTTCCAAGCCACCTCCAGGGTTTGTGGCTGTCACTACAGCTCTCAGCACACCTCGCTTAGATCCTCTCGCGACTTGGGCTGAATTAAACAGATCTGACACCGAAGCGGCTGAAGAGCCCTGACTATCCAGACAGCCACCAGAAGCAACCAGCACACCACACGCCGCTCTCGCTAAAACGTACCTTTTCCACGAGATTCCCCGGCAGCAGGTTCTCCACGAACTGCCGCAGGTTCTCTCGAATGACGGCGTTGTGGAAGAAGGTTATTTTCCCGTTCATCAGCCCCAGTATCGATGGCGTGCTGTGAGCACCTAGGTGATGGGCGAGGCGCCTCTCGTACCCGGCGTGAACGACTCCGATGCCCACTCCTGCAGCGGGAGAGCGAGTCGACGTAAAAGATCACTGACGACCCAACCCCTCAAAACAGAAAGCTGAGTTTTAAGACCCCTCCCCTTGTCCAGCCCCCTCCTTGGGAGCTGTTTGGGTCAGGGTCCCTCCTAACTCTGTACTTTCCTACTGAAGTCGCTTGAAACTTGTGTTTAAAACTGATAGCGTTATCAAGGGAGAGAGAGAACATGCTGGCCCCTTCTGTTCTGCCCGCTGACGTCGCGTGCACTACAGGAACACCCGCTGGAGGACAAGCAAGCAGGGACCAGAAGGCCTTTGTGTCCTGCTGCCTGCTGAGCCTACTTTTTTGGGAACATGTGTGCAAGAAAAACAAGCTGGGGACGGAGAGAGCAAGTAGAAACTCTCTTGCTGGCACCCAAGTATGTTTCTGATCTGGTTGCCGTATTCTGCGGGGATCTTTGCTTATCAAAGCCATCCAAGTTCAGGACAGAACCCTGCAGCATTTACGTATCAGCCCTCGGCCACACAGTCATTTCTGATCATCAGCCTCTGGCTAAACCGCTCGCCTTACAGACAGGGGAAAAGGCACCTTGCCCTCACCATCCCTGGGACACCTGAGGGAACGACAGTGAAACGTCTGCGTAGAGAGAACCGAAACTCTGTGAGTCAGTAGGAGAGCCTGTTTTCTTCCCTCATTTCTAAGGCTTAGCCTCATCAATTACGTTGTTATTAACGCCCAGGAAAGGGTTAGGATCATGGATAAATCTCTGAGGCATTCAATGGGCTAAACTTAGCATTCCAGAGCCGAAGGCGGTCGCTGCAGCTGTTGGCAGAAAACTTCTCCCCAGCTTCGTTCCGCTGGGAAGCCTCGCCCGACCCAAGTGGCCTCATCCTTACCCAGCGCCTCCAGTTCCTGAGCAACTTCCTTCCACACGGGCTCGATGTGGATGCAGCTGAAGCACCAGTCTGAGGTTATTTTAATGAGGTAAGGTTTCTTGAAACTATCTGGCACGATGTCGTTGACGTAATGCGAAAAGTGGAGCAAATACTTCTCATCAGAGGCGTCGCGTCTCTCCGAATTAAAGGGGAAGTGGAAAAAGGACTCATCGAAATAGAAGCCTTCGTGGAAGTGGTGGAACTGGCGATGCTGGTGCTGGGAGAAGCCCTGGCTCTCCCCAGCATCACCGTAGCGATCGAAGTTTGCCCTCTTTTCCTCGTTGGAGAGAATCTGGGGAGCAGATGACAGAAGAAAAGATGCCTTACATAAGCTCTGGGTGGCGGTGTGACAACTCTCCTTGACCACCGAGGGTTCTTTCAGTGCAGCATAAAGTGCCGAAACGTTCGCTAAGCAGCAAGAAGTCCTGTAGAGAACTTCCACGAGGGATAATTTGAGCTGTCCAAAGCAGGGCAGCAGTGACCACGGCTTACATCAGCCCCAGAACGTGCCCACGTCTGCATGACACAGCCAGGGCTGTACGGGTGCCGCGCACACATTCTCCTCCTACCTTGGAAGCTTTTCAGGGAGCATAGGGCCGACCCCTTTGCAAACTTTTCCACCAGCAGCCTGCCGTGTAGGCGTCAAGAGAAAAAGCAAAGCAGCGTGCGCAACAGCAAGGTCCCTTCGCTTATTGATTAACGAGGTCCCTTCGCTTTGATGGTAATGAGAGTGGGTGCTGAGCACCGAGAGCGCCTTACCTCGTAGGCCTTGCTGATCTGGATGAATTTGTCCTCTGCTCCTGGATCCTTGTTTTTGTCGGGGTGCCTGGGGGCAGAGCGAAAGGCAGGGGCTGTATTCCTGCGGGAAGGGGCCGGCAGCTCCCAGGGGGATGCCTGGAGCACCCGCAGCAGCAGCCCCTGCTCGAGCCGGGCTTTCACACCGGGGCCGGGCTTCCCTTACCCCAACCCTGCACCCGGGGGGTCCTCCCCTTCACCGGGTGTTCCCCATCACACCGGAGAGGGCCTCGGGCTGAACGGAGGGGCCGTGTGGATGGGTACCGGGGCCGTTTGACCGGGTACGGGAGCCCTATGGCCGGGTACCGGGGCCATTTGGGTTCGTACCAGAGCCCAATGTCCGGGTACCGGGGCCCTTTGGATGGGTACTGAGGCCCTGTGACGGGGTACCGGAGCCCAATGTCCGGGCACTGAGGCCCTGTGACCGGGTACCGGGGCCCTATGGCCGGGTACCGGAGCCCAATGTCCGGGTACCGGGGCCCTTTGGATGGGTACCGAGGCCCTGTGACCGGGTACCGGAGCCCTATGGCCGGACACCAGGGCCCTATGACCGGGTACCGGGGCCCTTTGGATGGGTACCGAGGCCCTGTGACCGGGTACCGGGGCCCTATGACCGGACACCAGGGCCCTACGGCCGACTACCGGGGACATTCAGGATTCGCACCGGGGCCCTGCGTCCGGGTCCCAGGGCCCCGCCGCCCGCCCCCTCCCGGCACCGTACCCCACGTACCACTCCCGGGCCAGCCTCTTGTACGCCTTCTTAATGTCGGCCTGGCTGGAGCCTCGCCCCACTCCCAGCACCCGGTACGGGTCGAAATCGGCCGCGCCGAGCGCCGCCAGCAGCAGCAGCAGCAGCAGCAGGGCGGCGGCGCAGGCCGGGCCCGCGCGGCCCAGCTCCATGGCGGGCCCCGGCCCCGGCCCCGGCCCCGCGCCGCTTCCGGCGCTCCCTCCCCGCCGTTGCCACGGGGACGCGGCGCGGGGCCTGACGGGACCGCGGCGGGGCCGCCATGGAGGAGCGGCGGCGGCGGGCGCTGAGGCGGAGCCGGGTGCTGCTGGTGGAGGGGCTGCGGCTGGAGCCGCTCTGGGCGCCGCTGAGGGACCGCGGCGTGTTCACCGCCGCCATGGTGGAGGAGCTGCAGGTGGGGGGATGGCGGCGGGGGGTGAATTCCTGTCAGCGCGGTGGGCGCGGGCTGAGGGGAGCCTCCATCATGGCCTCGCGGTACCGTGAGGCGCTCGGGGCCCCTCAGAGGGGCTGTCACCCGTGGGCCGGCTACCGGGGCCGGGTACCGGGTCCCTATGGCCGGGTAACGGGTTCCTATGGCCGTGTACGGAGCCCTGCAGCCGGCTACTGGGGCCCTACGGCCGGGTACGGGGCGCTAAGGTTGGCTACCGGGACTTTACGGCTGCCTGTCGGGACCCTACAGCTGGCTACGGGGCCGTACGACCGGCTACCGGGGCCCTACGGCCGGCTACCGGGGCCCCATGGCCGGGGGCGTCCCCTCGTCCTTCCCCCCCCCCAGCCCTAGGCCCCGTTCCCCCGCTGTTCCCCAGGCACCTCAGTGGGGGGTGCAGGGGGGGAAGGCTGGAGGAGCGCCCCTGAGTCTCATCCCGTGTTTTTCACCCCCACAGAGTCTCGGCACACGCAGGGAGCAGGCCCGGCAGCTGGTTATCGACCTGGAGAGCCGCGGGCAGCGGGCTTTCCCCGTGTTCGTCTCGATCCTGCGGGACACAGGGCAGGGCGAGCTGGCGGATGCGCTGAGCGAGGCGTGCGGGAGCCTGCCGTCGCAGCCCAGAGACCTGAGGCCTGTGGAGCTGGAGCCGAGTGGAGAAAAGCATGGTAAAAGTAAGTACCGAGGTCGTGGTTTGCTGCCCAGCGAGCTGCAGGATGGAGGGCAGCAGCCGGAGCTCCTCGCGCCCTGGAATTGCAGTCGGCTGGCGAGTGGGCTGTGAGGTCCTGGGTTTGTTATCCCGGAGCGTGGATCGTAGAGGGGGCTCTGCAGAGCTGCTGGGAGCACGTCATCCTTCGCAGCAGGGGGAATTGTTAAGCTCCAGCTGCGCTCTGGCAGCATCACAAGCCACCTTCCCCTTCTTTTCGCACGGAGCCTCCGCGCTGCTGCATTGAAAATGGATTCTGTTCCATTCTCACTATTCCTGTCTCGCGCTCTGCTGAATCCGTGTGCAGACCCAGCTTGTGTGGTTGCTGTGGGAAACTTTACGGAGTCCAAAAAGGGAAAACTGGAAGTGATGTTCCATCGCCCCCTTGCAGCAGCATTGTTGCAAGCTCTGGCCCTTTTGGGAAACTGAGGCTGTTTGCTTCTAGCATGAAATTGGCAGGGGTGGGAGGAAAGAGGTGACTGTCCTGTGCTGTTACAGGTGAGAGCACCGTGGAACGCTTGTCCATCCCGGTCCAAGACCAGAGCGAACAATTTCGAGCACCTCCTGCACCAGCCCAGGGTAAGCAACGTCCCAGTAGCCCTTAGGAAGGTCTCAGCAGCCCGTCAGTTCCTTGTTTGTCCTGGCACGCCATCGGGAGGCTCTTTACTGCTCCCTTTCTGGGAATTTCCAACTGTCTCGGAGGAGTGCCAGGCTGGAGGCAGCTCCTCCCAGATAACAGTGCCCTGTTTTGCCCAGGGCGTTCTCAGGCAGAGCCAGGCTCTCTCCAGGCTGGCCCCTGTGCTGCTTTTGGGGGAATTCACGTGTGTCACCCCCATGTTACGGGTGACAGGGCAGGGTTGGCGTGAAGAATGGCTGTAACAGCTCCTTGTTAAGTGTTAACTTCTCTGTTGTGTGTTGTAGGTTCAGCTGTCGACAAGAGCGACCACAATCTGGTTAGTACTCTAGATCCCTTTTTGCCTTCTTTCTATTCCGGTTTATCTGTCGTTGTGTCTGAGTTCTTTACTGCCATTCGTCTTGGAGGTTCTGCGTGCATGGCGTGCAGGAGCCTGCCCTTTAAGACATGAGAAGACAGAGCAGGGTTGAAGATAATAGAGTGTCCATCCTCAGAAGACAGAGTCAAACGTCAAAAAGAGAGGCTTGTTGTGGCTTAAACTTGTAGTTGGACTAAAGAAGTCCCACAGCACAAAGCTCCACAGCTGCTGCAGCTGGAATTAATCCTCTGACAGCCACTTCTTGCACTCCACAACCCAAGGAATTGCTCTGAGCTGTAGCCAGGCCGACTGGCTCAGAGAGGGTCAATGATTAGCCAGCTCCTCCTTAGGATCACCGTAGCTGTACCACAAATAACCTTACGTAGAGCTAAACATGGTGCTTAAACAGTTTGCAGCAAGACAGCTAGTAATTTCCTCAGGCACTGAGGCAAGTATTGTCTGTGAGGTAGTGTTGTGGCTTGGTAATCGTGGTGTTGAGAAATAGAAGCAGGGAAAACAACAACGAGCACGTGCGGCAGCTTTTGTGCACCAGGAGGCTCGCAGCAAAGCAAGCAGTCAGGATTTGGAAACGTGTTTTTTGGGAGCCACCTTCTGACCACGCAGCTCACTCGCACCCGATGTGGGGCGGATGGTTTGGCCGCGTTCACTTGAAGCTCGTGGCCGTGGCAGCAGAAGGGTTTGGGTAGCTCTCCCGAATTACTGCTCTGCTGTAGTCGGTGCGCAATCCGAGTCTCTAGGAGGTCGACCTGCCTGGTGTCTTGGCTCATCGCGTGTGCTCTCTGCGCTCTCGTGGTGAGTGTGCCTAAAAGGCTCCCAGAAACTTACCCACAGCATCATCTAGGTTGGAAGAGACCTCCAAGATCACCCAGTCCAACCTCTGACCTAACACTACCAAGTCCTCCACTAAACCACATCACCAAGCTCTACATCTACACGTCTCTTAAAGACCTCCAGGGATGGTGACTCCACCACTTCCCTGGGCAGCCCATCCCAGTGCCTGACAACCTTTTTGGTACAGAAGTTCTTCCTAACATCCAACCTAAACCTCCCCCGGCACAACTTTAGCCCGTTCCTCCTCGTCCTAAAGTAGCGGAGCTGTGAAAAAGCTGTGAGATGAGCTGCTTTAAGGCCTCCTCTTCTTGTGTCCCACCTGGCTAGCTGCAAACACTCTGAATATGAGGGTGTTTAATTGCGACTCATCTAAAAGTTCCCTTATGGGCTTGTGCGTGCCAGGTGTACCAGCTGAAGGCAGACCCTTGTGGACACTGCCTGATCATCAACAACATCACCTTCAGCCCTGACTCCGGTCTGTCGACTCGAGTCGGATCCGATGTGGACTGCGAGAGGCTGGAGAAGCGCTTCAAGTCCTTGTGCTTCCGCGTCCAGACCTTGAAGGATCTCAAAGCTCAGGTGAGGGTGGCAGCAAGAGGACCCAATTCAATTCACCCCCGCTGGCTGAGTTTTGGTTCCAGGATGTGATTTATAGGGAAACCTGTGAGGCTCTGTTCGCATCATAGCTCTGACAGCCTCTGTTTTGGGTGTAGCCCCAGGGGTTTGACTTGCTTATCTGTGTGCGCCTCATCTGCCGCTCGAAGTCGCGGAGGGCAGGCAGGCAGGCAGCTAGAGTGGCTGCCAAAAGTAAGGCGAGGTGATTTGCTTGCCAGCCCGCCTCCTAATCAGGAGCAGTGCGTCTCAGCAGGTGAGTTGTGTAGAACGATATTTCATGTACATTGCTGCGTTGCGAAGGATGCAGCGAGGAAAGAAACCTCTTCAGATAAAGCGAGCGATGTGAAGTGGCAGCAGAACTGCAGAAATACTCTCTGCTTCGGGGCACGTGTGTGGGGTCTGTGTTATCCCACTTCTGCTGGACAGAAAGCAGCAGAGAAATTGACTGGGGCCTTCTGAGCAGCACAGCTGGGATAGGGCAGGGCCCAGGTAGTAATCTGTGGCCAGCGCGTGGTTCAAAAACCCTTCCCGTGATGTTTTTGACGTAGGAAATCAATGCAAAGCTGCGGAGTCTGGCGCAGCAGGACCACAGTGCCCTGGACTGCTGCCTGGTGGTCATCCTCTCCCACGGCTGTCAGGTAGGTTTGTCTCTCTTCCGAAGCAGCAAGGAGTTAACGCTTTCAGATTTGGGGGAGAGAAAACCCGAGTTCCTCCACTGCAGCCCGAGCCAGCGGTGCTGTTCCAAAGATCAGGCGGCCTTTGGACGAGTGCTCTCAGCTTCCGAAGGCAGCGTCTGCAATTCAGAACCAGATGGTGGGTGTAGAGCAGAGGGAGGTGGCGCTGACCTTCGTGCTGTAGTGCTCGAGTCCTTCCTGTTTCTCCAGCTCTAGTAAAGACCAAATATCACAAGCTGTGGGCCTCGAAGCGAGAGGAGAGCAGCTGTTCACAAAAATGTTGTACGTTGTGCGCCCTTTGTCCCAAAGGGTAAAGAAGCCCGTTGCCAGAGGAGGTGGAATAGGAGTTGGATAATCAGGGAGGTTGGGATTCTGGGGTTTAGGATGTCCTAAATGCCTTCTGGGCATCCCTTCGCTGATGCAGCGCGCGTAATTGCACAAATACGAGGAAGTGAGATTTATTCTGGTAACTTTATGCTGGAAAGAGACAGAAAAGAGAGCGCTCGTGCAGAAACAGGTTTCCTCTGAGCTCACCGTTCTTTCTGTGTTAGTAGCTCTTGGATTTTCCTCTTTCAGACAAGCCATAATCAGTTTCCCGGAGGGATTTATGGAACGGACGGAAAAAGTATTCCAGTTGAAAAGATTGTGAGACATTTCGATGGGTCCAATTGCCCAAGTTTGAGAGGAAAACCCAAACTCTTCTTCATCCAGGCCTGTGGTGGAGGTGAATCTTTGTTTTAGCTCCAGTCGTGGAAGAGCTGCGAGGTGTGAGCAGGCTGTTCAGGCACGGTCAGGCTTCGGCTTCTAATTCCTGTGAAGTCCATTGCCTTTTTCTCCAGCTCTCTTTTGGTATTCCCAACTGTGTATTCTTACTGCTAACGCGGGTCGAGTCAAAGGACTCGGGCGCGAGCATCTCACAGGAGGATAGAACCGGCTCGAGTGCGCTGGCGCAGTTCTTTCACACAGCTGGGAATGCAGAATGGGAGGAGGGTGTGCTGCCTGCCCTAGGTATTTAGCCACAAGGTTAGCAGGGAAGCATGGCCCGAGGGCGTCTGCGTGAATTTCCTGATGGCACCGACTCCAGCAGCAAGGCCAAAGAGCAGAAAAGCTTTGTTTCCTTGGAGGATTTCCTTGGGAAAATAGCATTTCTGTGGTTTTTTTCCCCCATCGTTTGATAACAGAGGATGTACGATTGCTGAATGTGTCAGGAGAGCAAGGGGGTTTCTTGTTCTGCTTTTTGCAGACCAGAAAGATCAAGGATTTGAAGTGGATTGCGAATCACCCAAAGATGAAGCTTGCAGAAGTTCCGTAGAGTCGGATGCGACTCCTTTCCAGGCTCTGTCGGGTAATATGGATGAGCCGGATGCCATAGCCAGTTTGCCCACACCCGGTGACATCTTGGTGTCCTATTCAACCTTTCCAGGTGAGATAACCCGTGCAAATCATTTGCCTGGCACAGACTAATTGGCGCCAAGGGTGCTAAACTCGTACTCGAGACGTCCTCCTAGTTCTGCAGCTGGATTTTGGAGATCTGGGGGAGGAAGCTGCTGCTGAACTGCCCCATCATGATGTAGTCGCTGTCCGTCATCGTACAAACAGAGCCACGTTCTGCACGCTTGTTTTGCTTTGTCTGGCCCTTCCTTAGCAACAGTTGAGCCCCTTGCAGCGTCCAGAACAGCTTTGTCACGATATTACAGGCAGAGGCAACAGGGGCGTGAAGAGGTTTTGGATTGGTTTGCTAAGGTGGTGGAAGAGACTGAGCTTTATGGCCAAAGTTAGGGGCAACTGTTGGAGATGGTCCTCGGAGGTGTGAAGCAAGACAAGAACAACTGTAGGAGTAATTTTCTCCTCCTCTCTCTGAAGGTTTTGTCTCCTGGAGGGATAAGTCAAGCGGCTCATGGTATGTGGAAACGCTGGACAGCGTGCTGGGACAGCACGCCCATTCTGAAGACCTGCCAACCATGTTACTGCGGGTAAATGTCTTTTTTTTTTTTTTAATTACTTTATTACTTTTCCTCCTCCTGTTTGTAGCCTCGAATGAGATGAAGGCAATAACCAGAGCTGCCGTCAGTCGGGGTAGGCAGGCCGACATTTGTAAAAGGAGCGATGTTACTGAACATAGTCTTGAAAATAACAGGTTTTAGTTTGTCAAGGAACATTCCCCCCACCAAATTGCCTTAAGACAGAAGCAGGGCTCGTCAGTCCCACGCTCAGAACCTGAAGCTGTCCTTCCGTTCCCAGGTGGCAAATACTGTGTCTGCCAAGGGGAAGTTCAAGCAGATCCCGGGCTGTTTCAACTTCCTCCGTAAAAAATTCTTCTTCATGTGCAAGTGACGTGTGGGCGCTGAGCTCCCCGCTGAGGTGAAAATCGCTTCCCCATGGCCGGACGAAAGCTGTGCCTGCCGTGGCTCGGACCGGGTGGTCCTGGTGGCCGTTGTCTGTCCATGGAGATGCTCGTCTTGAGAAATGTAATCTGTGAGCAGTCATCACTGTGAAATAGCAATAAAATAGCACTGGCCCTGTGCTAATGACGAGGAAGGGGCATTTGAAGGAACTGCCTTTGCCAGGGTGCGCATCAGCCCCATCCTCCGCGTTCACGGGGCAGGGGCCTCTACCTGGCTGTGACGTGGCTGCGCTCTGCCTCTTGGTGCCGGTCTTTGGTGATCGTGTTTGTGTCCTTTTTGCTGCCTGGCTAGCTGATTGAGGGAATCAATGGAATTGACCGATGGAATAAATGGAAAGGAATGATTTCTCCAACAACAATTTTTCCTTCTCAATAAAACAAAAAAACAAAAGGCAAAAAATCTTTTCCATTGTGTTGTCATCCATTCCCTCTCATGTGTACCCTTTCAGCACGTGCAAAAAGCTAAATGTGTAGCCTAAGTGTGTAGAAATGCCTAAAATGTGTAGGGCAAGAAAGAAACCTTGCTTGAAAAGTTTAGTCTTCTGCTGTTAACGCAGCAGAGAAGGGGAAGCATGTCCTTCAGAGGAACCACGTGGATGCTGAATGTGCATCACTGCAGAAAACTGGTGAGGATTCCTTTGAATATCAGTTCTGGTAGCATCAAAGCCCTTACAAGATACCGCGTGTAGCTGTGACGACATTTTCAGGTCACAAGCTGTGTGTTTGGGAGTTAAAGGGAAGGAATCTGTGAGCCTGATGAGCCACCGCTGTGTTGCAGCAGCCGCGGAAGGGATGTGCAGACTGGCCATCGCTCTCCTGGCACCATTCCTGTGGCAGAACAAGGCCAGGGTGGAGAGAGCCGCTCCAACAGCCACATGGCCACAGCGTTTGGGCGGGTCTTCACAGCTCCTTTTTGTTGCATGAGGCTTTCAACACTTCAGAAGCCGTGTGGGGTTGTTTTCAGCATTGCAAATACAGATTGCGCTGCGGTCTGCTAGGGAAGGGGTGTTTGCAGCGATCAGGGGCCGTGTGATGCTCAAATGCGGCATTTACAGGCACTGGGTATTTGCAGGCCCCTCTGTTGGGAGCACTGGAGGTGAGGGCTGTGCCATCCACAGCTTTGCAGGGTTTGGCCAGGCCTAGTGTCGATGTGCCGGGGGGCAGGAAGGCCCTGCAGAGGGACCTGGGCAGGATGGGTCGATGGGCAGAGGCCGTGGGATGAGGTTCAACATGGCCAAGTGCCGGGTCCTGCACTTGGGGCACAGCAACCCCATGCAGCGCTACAGGCTTGGGGCAGAGTGGCTGGAAAGCTGTGCAGAGGAAAAGGCTCTGGGGGTGTTGGTCGATGCTCACCTGAACACGAGCCAGCAGGTGCCCGGGTGGCCAAGGCCGGCGGCATCCTGGTTGTGTCAGGAGCAGTGCAGCCAGCAGGAGCAGGGAGGTGATCGTCCCCCTGGGCTCTGCTCTGGTGAGGCTGCACCTCGAGTGCTGGGTTCAGCTTTGGGCCCCTCACTACAAGAAGGACCTCGAGGCCCCGCAGTGTCCACAACCTTTCATAACATAGCATTACTTTACACAAGTACAAGTTGGTGTATGTAGCACTTAGCAGCTATATCTTAAAAAATTTGTACGTTTACCTTTACACGTACTTACTTTTGCTATAAGGCTATGTACGAACATTATGTATAGAAGTAAAAGAAAAAGTAAGTTAAAGTAATCATAGCTGTACTTTTGTACAGGAAAGATCAAAGTACTTATCTACGTGTATTTAACCACTTGCAAATGATAGTTACAGTTTCTGTTTACAAAAACATATACCCTAAAAATGCGCTCATTTGACTATGTGAGCTCATTACTGGAACAACAGAAAGGTGGAAACATGCTTGTGTAACGTGCAACAGCGTCTACATAACTAGAGGTTGCGTAGAGGATCTTATCGTAACTTTACAAGTAGGTTGTGTACGAGGAGTACGGGTGTTGTTAAATTACTGTTTGCATAAAGGGACTTTTAACTAACTTACCTGTATGATGTTTGCAGGCAAACTACTTAGATTTTGTGCTTTCAAGCAGATTTCAGCTAGCAAAATACTTTCAGTGTATGTTTTCAACAAAAATTTGAGTCCCTATGAAGTGTCTATCCCTATATATAAACTTATTGAAAGAAGTGTGAAGTATAAATAATGGAGATAGTTTTTCTTTAAAATTATTACGTTTGTACTTAGATCAAACATTGACAGTAGATAAAATTTTAAGTATAAGATTGTCCAGCATAAGTTATAGATTACTTTAGATTTACGGAAATAATGAAAAATAGGTATGAAAATTTGTATACAATTATGGTTTTTCCTTATTAGACTCTGTACAACATACAAAGTACCGGTTTAAAAAATCTCTATTTTTTTTGTGTAGGTACCTGAGTACTGTGTAAGTAACTGAGTACTGCAAAGTTACCTGAGTACTGCAAAGTTACTCGAGTACTGTATAAGTACAAATTTATTTTACTATTCTTTTTCTAAGTTTTCTGAGTAGATAACTGGAATAGTGTATTCTAGAGTACTAAAGTTACCTACGTATATATGCCTATCTACACTGCAGCGTACTATAGTTACCTAGCAGCTTGTACTTTCTAGAAAGTACTTTTTAATTACTCTTACTGTCTGTATGTTTGCTACCTACGGATAGTTTAGTAGTTTATACTTTTAAATTGTATTTGTGGGTAATTATACAGTTGATGTTCGGTCTTAAATAAAACAGATTTAATACTTAAAACTGCTTCTGTTATAAACGTTACTTTTAGGGCAAAGTGGGCCACTTCTTTCCGTCTCCCTGCCGTGCCAGGCGCGTGCCACAGCAAGGTGAGAGGGCTCCACCCGCAGCACTGCCCGCCACACCAGCCACCCCAAACCTGTCAGGGCCCCGTGGCGCTCACACCGCAGTCCCGGGGTGTTTTTGGCTGTGCCTCGACGGCTGCCCAACGCCCCAGGGCTCGGCCACCCGGGGTGCTGGGGAGCTGCATGGGCACGTCACCGGGTCTGGGGAGCTGATGCTGACGGGGCTGACACCGACGGGACAACGGCAGCTGGTCGCACCCCTTCTGGGAGGCTGCGCCTTCCCCACGACCTGCTCTGGGGCGAGAACCACACGTGTGGAGGGGCAGGGGCCTCGGTGCTGCCGTGGAACGCAGAATACACGTGCTATTTCATTACCATGTCCGTGCTTCTTTAGGTACATACCGTTGAAAACAGCATCACATAATTTCCGTGTGAAGTATTTAAGTTATCTTTCCTGTAATATTATTTCTCCTACAAAAGCCCAGGGACAAAGGCACAGAGAACAGGGGCCGGCCCTGGCACAAGGATCCCAAGGAGCCCTTTTGGGGACACACCGGGCACGACCACCCCACCTGCATCACCAGCACCCCCCCGCAGTGTTTGGTGCCCCAGCTGGCTGCCACTGTGCAGCCCCTGCCCTGGGGGACCAGCGCACCTCTGGGGCCCTCGCTGGATCCCCCGCAGCCCCTGGGGGCCAGAGCCAGCCCAGCCCCAGCCTGGCCTCTCCCACCCTAAAATGCCGGGACAGACTTGATGCCTGCTCCCCACAGGTCAGGGGCTTGCCTCGCTGAGCCCCCATCCACCCCACCCAGTAACCAGAGGGCCAAACGAAGCCGGTTATTTCTCTTTATTGCACGCCCGAAGCTCCACGGTAGGCGACACCAGCCGCACGTCCTCAGTTGGCACTGATTTTCTGCCGAAGCCAAGAGAGAGGCCCCAGGGTCAGACCTGCGGCTGGGTGACGACGAGGGAGACCCCAACAGCAGGGGAGCCTCGCCGGGGGGCCAGGCACCCACCTCGTTGATCCAGTCGATGTAGGCAGACACCCGCGTGAAGACGGTCGGCTTCTTGTACGTGTTGCAGCCCCAGGAGGAGCCGAAGCTGACGATGCCGTGCACCTCCCAGAGCCCATCGCGCTGGCAGCTCAGGGGGCCGCCTGAATCCCCCTGCCCAGGCACAGCACAGCGTTACCGCCGGCACGCCCCGCAGCTTCCCCCCCCCCCCCCCCCCCCCTCCAGGGGGTCGCCAGCCTTCCCCGCTTTGCCCACACTCACGTTGCAGCCCGAGACGACGCCGTCGCCGCCCGCGCACACCATGGAGGTGCGCACCAGGCCGCCCCACCAGTCGGCCTGCGAGCAGGTGCTGTAGTCCACCACCGGCAGCAGCGCCTGCTGCAGGACCTCAGCCAGGGGCCCGTTCGCTGCAACGACAGCCTCACCTCGCACCCGCGGCGCCCGGTCCCCATCCCATTTATCCCCCCCCCGCCCCATGGCCGCCCCATGCTTACTCCAGAGGCGTCCCCAGCCGGTAACTTCGCAGGGGTAGTCGTTGGGCAGCTCCAGGCCGCTGGGCGGCAAGCAGGCTGCCTGGATGCTGGCGCTCTCCTGCACCGGCTGCGTCAGCTTGATCAGGGCGATGTCGTTGCTGCAAGGAGAAGCCGCGTGGAGAGGAAGGGGGGGAACCGGCGAAACCCCACCGCCACCCCGGCACGGGGCCACAGCCCCCCTCCCTCCCAGCTGCCATCACCCTCTCCTACATGATGAAGTAGGAGTTCCAGTTCTCGTGCACGATGAACTTCTCCACGTCCGCCACCACGGCGCCGTCGTCCTCTGCGGTCAGGTCGTGCTCACCCAGCACCACGCGGTACGTCAGGCTCGAGCTGCTGGCAGCACGGAGCGGGGATCAGCGGCAGCAGCACCTGGGTTCCCCCCCCCCCAGTCCCTTCCCCATCACCCACCTGAAGCAGTGGGCGGCCGTCAGCACCCAGCTGGGGGCGATGAGGGTCCCACCGCACGTGTGGCTCCAGCCCCCGTTGCGGCTGTACTGCAGCGAGATCTGGGAGGGCACAGGCGCAGCGTGGGGGCAGGTAGCCGGCCGCCCCTTCCCCACTCCCCCAGCCCCAGGACGGGTTCCTGGTGTTGGTGCCACAGCCCCTGCCCCTTACCTGCCACGGCCAGCTGTGGGCAACGGCATCCTCACCGCCCACCACGCGGGCACCCAGCTGGGGCGACACGGCCGGCTGCCCGCATCCGTAGGCTGCGCGACACCCGGAACGGGGACATTAGTGACCACGGGGGGGGACATTAGAGGACACGGGTGGGACATGCTGTTCCCCCCGGCCCCGGCTCCTCACCCACCGTAGCCCAGCAGCACAGCAAGACACAGAGCCCCCAGCATGGTCGCGGTCGTGGTGCGGCAGGACCGAGGCACCCCCAGCTCTTATAGCACGGCCGTGCCGCCTCAGGGCCACCGCCCGGCCTTGTGCCCCGGCGTCCCTCTGGTGGCAGGTGGCAGATGTCCCACAGCAGCACAGGCTGCTTGCGTGCCTCCCCCCCCCCCCCCCCCAGGCTATTTCGGGAGGTCTTATCGGGGCGGCCCAAGCCCTCCTGGGAACGGATGCACTTGTCCTGCGTGCACCCTTCCGTCCCATGGGGTGGACGTGGCACCCACGCTCGCCTCGTCACGGGGGGGGGCTACGACCGCTCCACAGTCAAGTGGGGACGCCGGGGGTGCCAATCCCCTCCCCACAGTGCTCCCGGAGCCCTCTCCCACCGTCCTAAACACCCACCATGCAGCCGGCTCCCCACCGTCCCCTGGGCATAGGCAGCTGCAAGACTTAGGAAATATAATCTTTATTTGGGATTTAAAAAAAAAAAAAAAAAAGACACAACACACACCCGTGCCACAGACTGGAAGGAGCAGCTGAGACAAACACCGCCCTGGACATTACGGTCACCGGTACAACCCTTCCCCAAAGGAACAGCGGTCGAGCTACGGGAGACACCGCTCGCTGGAGCGCTTTCCCTTCGGGCTGCTTAGAAGACGAACACAAAAAAATAAAGCTTCTCCGCCCTGCGGCGGCCTTTCCGGACATCTTTTACCAAAATAAACAGAATCTGAGCGGACACAAGGCCACCTCCGCTCTGACCCTGAGGGTCACGTAGGGGCAGGCGCTTGCCCGCTTCGCACAGAGGATACAGCGACACTGAACACGCAGACAACGACTCCGCCGGCCCTCGCTCCGCTGCCGCAGAGGTCGGCCCCGGGGCCTCGCCACGCTCCCGGTGCCACCAGCGCGCCGCGCACGCAGCGACGCCGATGGGCACCGACCCGCGGCACAGCACCCAGCCCGGCCCAAATCACGGCGCATGCAAGACACGACGACACCCAGGGGACGAGCGCCGCTCGGGGGAGAGGGGATGGCAGGGGACGGCAGGGACAGCCAGGCACGACTCCTCCTGCACGAGGCTCCCCCAGCACCGCTACGTCCCTCCGGCACGGCGCTGACCCGCGGTCACTGCGCGAAGGCGGACTGCAGCTCCTTGAATGCCGCCTTCCTCTGCTTCAGCTCCTCCGCCTGCTTCTTCTTCTCTTCCTGCTCTGCTCTGATCTCCTCCTCGAAGCGGCTGGCCTCCGTCATGGCCTGCGCCTGGGGACAGCGGCACGTCCGCAGAGGTCCCCGACCCCCCACCAGCCCTCAGTGTGGCTTGCGGCCCTTACCTTGGCCTCAAAAAAGCTCTTGGCTCCCTTCACGCCCTCCGTCGAGACGTCGATCTCGGAGAGCCGGGCCAGAGCGTGCAGCCCGCTGTCCTCCTGCAGCTCGCCTGCTGCCGCCTTGCGGAAGATCAGCAGGAACTGCGACACAGAGCGGGTTGTCCCCGTCACCGCCAGCTCCCAGCTGCCTCTCCCCTACCCAAGCGTGCAGGGACTGCAACGAGACAGCCCGGGCTCACCTCCCGGCCACCCAGCCCTGCTACGTACCTCGCGGAAGCTCAGCTTGCTGTCCAGGTCCTCGTCCACCTCCTTGATCATGTTCTTCAGGCCAATGTGCGTCTGCGGCGCTCCCAGCTTCTCCATCATCAGCTTCAGCTCCATCAGGTCGATGAAGCCGTCCCTCCCCGCGTCGTACCTGCGGGCCAGCAGCACAGCCCCATCGCACCGTATCGCTCCCTGCCAGCTCGGCCGCGGCGTCAGGCTGCCTCGCCAAACCGCCGCCGCCTCCACCCGACCGCTAACAGCCCCCAGGAGCGTCTTCAGCGCTCCCTCGCTCCTCCTGCCCATCGAGCGCGCTTCCTGGCACCGGCACCTGCGGGGATGCTGCCAAGCGCGCAGCCAGCGCTGCACAGGACCACGGGATGAACCCCGTGTGCTGCAGGCACCGCTCCCCTCCTCGCTGCACGGCCCACGGGAGGGAGGCACTGAGGCCCCCAGGAAACGCTGCCTCGCCACACGGGGCTCTGCGGGGCACAACGCGAAGGTGGAGGAGGAGAGGGGAGCAGGCACAACGCACCGCAGCCCCCCCGCCAGCGTGCCGGGCTGACGCCTCGCCCGGAGCAGCACTGGAGACACCTCACAGGGCTTTTCTTGACTTCTCTCTTCTAAGGCTGCAGGAAACGCGGCTGCTATGCGCGGCGGCGCTCAGCACGACAGGCAGCTCCGCGGGGCTGTGACTCATCTGTCCCCTCGCTGCCGCGGTCTGCTCGGCTCTGAGCACAGCTGCAGCCCGTTTTCTCTCATGCACCGCTACGAGCTGGCCCGGGGGGCACAAAGCCTTCACGCTCTCTTCCTCCGAGCTCTGGTGGCAGCGGGGGGTTGGCGAGCTCTGCTGCTCCAAAGCGAGCCCCCGGCCGCGGCCACCGCAGCGAACGTGCATTTCTGCATCCGCTGGGGTGGGCTTTGCATCCTCTCCCGTGTCGCAATCCTTCTAACACAACAGGGAAAGAGGGGAGAAAGGACAAACCGCTCACGTGGCGCGCTTGCAGTGAGTGCAGTGTGGCCGGGGCTTGGCTCCGCAGCCCGGCCGTTGCCCCTACCCCACGTTCTTCCCCTTGGGGACCCCCCCCCGCCTTGCTCACAGCTTCCCCGGCCACGCGGCCGCCGCCGCTGCCTCTCCTCCCACCTCCCGCGCTGCTCCTTTCGCTGCGGCGCGTGCGAGCACACACGTCTGGCTGCCGCCCGCGGCTCCACCGACAGACCCCGCGCCACTGCCATCTGCTGCGCCAGCCCCGGCCAGAGCACACCCGGACGCCGTGGGGCTGCCCGAGTCCACACCCCAGCCCTGCCTTGTGCTTCGGGGGGCAGCAGCTCCGTGCCCTCCTCCTCCTCCTCGTCCTCGCCTGGCACTCAGCGTGGCTCGAGCGATGCTGCGCAGCACGCTGGCTCTGCTTTTCAGCTCACAGCACCATTTATCCCTGGTGCTGGCTAGGACAAGGGGCAGCGCCGCACAGGCACGCGCCTGGCAGCGCCGTTCCAACACTCCCGGGACGTTCCCGTGCTCCGGGAGAGCGCGATGCCTGCGCACAGCACCCGCCAGGCGCTGCAGGATGCTCCGAGCTGTCCCGCTCGCTCCCGGCTACTCGCACACCCCCTGGGCCTGTCAGAGCTGGGTTCAGAGCTGCCGCAGCTCCCGTTTTCCCCTGGAAATTTCCAGACCTCCGCACCTGCCGCCAGCTTCCCCCTCGCTGGCTCCTGCTGACCCAGGGCAGTGCAGCAGGGGCCTGAGCTCACAGACCCGCGCTTGCGGCATCGCGCCTCGCCGTGCGTGGGGACACGCGGCACGACAAGGGACCCCGAGGACGTGCCACCTGCCCGCTCAGGACCTGCTGCTGCAGCCCGGTCCCGTGCGCGCAGGCAGGGCAGAAGTCCTGGGGGTCCTGGTGCGGCTGGGGGAGCGCTGCCCCCACCTCCCCCTGGGGCGCTGTGGCAGGAGCACGTTTGTGCCTCTGTCCCCATCCCCGGCTTCATCCGCAAGGTTTTGGGGTGCCCCCCCCCTGCCTCCAGGGACACGGTGGGGGCTGCGTGCACGGGTACCTCGCTGCAAGGATTTTAGGGTCGGGGGCTTCCTGCAAGGGAACAGGGGGTACCGGGAACCCCTCCCGTGAGGAGCCAAGGGGGGGGGGGCCTGGGGATCCCCTCCTGCACGGAACCGGGGTCACCCCACGGGCTGCTCCTGCAGGGAGCCAAGGAGGGGGGCTGCGAGGAACGGGGGAGCTGGGGGTCCCCTCCTGCAAGGGCTGGGGGGCTTCCAGGGTCCCCCCCAAGCACCTACAGCCGGGATGGGACGGGGGGGGGGTGGATCCCGGGGGTGCCTCCTGCAAGGAAGCGGGGGCTTCCAGAGACACCCGCAGCAGGCAGCAGCTGGGGGGGGACCTTCCCGGGACCCCCCCCCCCCCCCCCCCCCCCCCCTTCTCCCCAACTCACTGTCGGAAGAGCCGCTCCATGTCGCGGAGCTGCCGCCGGGAGAACTCGCGGAACTCCGCCGCGGGGCTGAAGAGGCGGCGGCCCCCCCCGGGGGACCCCTCGGCGCCCCCCGCCCTCCCCGCGGGGCTGCCCGGGGGGAGCGGCCCCGGCCCCGGCCCCGGCTCCGCTTCGTGCCGCCGCTGCTGCTGCTCCGTTTCTCCTTCCTGCATCCCCAGCCGCCGGCCCAGCCTCTCCGCCAGCTCCTCCGCCGCCATGGTGCCCGGATGGCCGCCCCGCTCCGCCCCGCTCCGCCCCGCAGCCCGACGCCCCCTGCCCACCGCGGACCCCCCCCGGGGGTGGGATCGGAGGTGGGGGAGAGCCGCCGGGGGGGGGCTCCGGTCCCCGGCATCCGCCCGCAGGGGACCCGCATCCACGCCCGCAGCACGCGGGGCCGCGCCTTGTGCCGACGCTAAGGGGCAGGGATGGAGGAAGGTGGCGTTTGGGGTCCCCTGGATCCCCCCCAAAACCTGCCCCAGGGCGCCGGGGGATCGCCCGCGGCGTGTGCTGCGGTGCCCCATGCCCACGAGCATCGCCTGCCACTCGCGCAGAGCTCCGGTCTTGCCCCGATGCGCCCCCGTGTTTCAGACAGCCCCTTGGCACCCCTGCTCAGCACTACGTGCCGTCTCCCTTCTCTCCTGTCCCCATTTCTGTGCCTCTCGTGCCCCCGCGACACTCCCATGGGAGGCCCACGGGAGGCACAAGGGAGAAGTCGGCTCGGCGGGGAAGTCACGCACCAGAAATCGACCTCACACGCGCTCACCAGGCTGTATTCACACCTTTTCTCTTCCACAAACCGCACCGTGTGCTGTGGTACAAGTCCCGCAGGACTTCCGAGGCCCTGTGTTGCTCCACGGTCCCTCCAGTGGTCCCAGGGGACACCACGGGATCCTCTCGCGCAGGTTCTTCCAACTACCTGCCCACCTGGTGCTGCACCCAAACCCGAGTCCTACACGCGATGGCGCGTTCCTGCCATTCTCCTCTGTGAGCAAACGGCCCGTGGGGTGGCACTCCTACGTGCCACCCGTCACCTCTGACAGTTCTGCTGGGCATTCCTTGGTCTTCAGCTTTGCTGGCACCGATGGCTGGGGTCCAAGCTGAAAAACAGAGGCTCGTTGCACCAATGCTTCTCTTGTGAGAGCCCACAAGAAGCTCAGCCCATCTCCATAGAACCAGGGAATGGTCGGGGTTGGAAGGGACCTTAAAGATCATCTGGTTCCAAGCCCCTGCCATGGGCAGGGATGCCACCCAGCAGATCAGGTTGCCCAGGGCCTCATCCAGCCTGGCCTTGAACACCTCCAGGGATGGGGCATCCGCAGCTTCTCTGGGCAGCCTGTGCCAGTGCCTCCTCAACCCAAGTGAAGAATTTCCTCCTAACCAGAACCCCCAAGTCCCTCTCTTCAGGGCTGCTCTCAGTGAGTTCTTCACACACTCTGTACTCACGTCAGGGGTTGCCCCAACCCAGGTGCAGCTCCTTGTACTTGGACTTGGACCTCACTAGGTTCACATGGACCCACTTCTCTAGCTTGTCCAGGTCCTTTTGAATGGCATCCGTTTCTGCCTCTCCACTTCTGTGCTTGCCCCAGCACAACCCAACAGAGCCACCTTTGGGCTCTGCTATCTCCCAGCTCCCTTTGGCTTATCCAGTCTCCCCACGTCCCTGCTGTGCCAGGTTTCACTACAGCATGTGGGATGCTGCATGCCAGCCCCGAGGGTCCCCAGCCATAGGGACAACCTCTCAAGAAGAGGGGACAGGCTTCACGGCCGCGGTGTGGCGAAGGCTGGAGCTGGCTGCCGTGTGACGCACAGCGGCTGGACGTTACTCACCGCTGCTCCAGCAGGGCACGGACAGACCCACCACATGCAACCATCTCACAAAGAGCGTGGCACTGAACCAGGGGTCTTCCCCTAAGATGTGAGATGCTCGCTGGGGCTGCGGACGCCTCCCTTCCTTGCCCTGCTGTGCTTCCCTTTCAATGCGTACAGGCAAGTGACCAGAGCGCGCCGTACCTTCCCACCTCGTCCTCTGGAAGAGTGGGCAGAGCCAGGAGGCACCTTCTCCTTTCTTTTCTCCTTTTCCTCTTCAAGGCTCTGGATAAAACCATCAATCACTTTACTTCTCCTTGCACGAGCTGCCTGGGCTGTCTTCACACCAGCTGAGCAGTCAGACTGTGCCGCAGGCTCGCCTACACCACCCACGCAGCCGCCTCTGTGCGCGCAGAGGCTCACCTCACCCGGCCCCTCTTACCTTGCGCTGCTTCACCGCTCGGTTCAGCCTCTTCTCCTGCCCCAGCTGGACCTGGGTCCTCTCCAGAGCCTCTCTTAGCAGAGCTTTCTCTTCTGCTTCCCTGTAGACTTCATCTTCCAGTTTCAACATCTCCTCCTGGCATGTTTGCAAGGACTCCTCGTTCAGCCTGCATGAAACACCCGTGTGGGCCTTTAGCCCCGAGCCAAGCTGTGACCATGAGAACAGAGCAAGCTCTCAAGCAGATCACGCTCACATCCCTCCTAGGAGCCCCGTGCTACGCAGGTGTGTCCATGGGCAGTGTGTCTAGCACTGTGCTGACACCAGCACATATTCTAACGAGCGTCTTCCCTGCTCCCCTTCTTTACACCATGCCATCACCCTCTCCTCCTGCCTGTGCTGGGCCTGGGACACAGCCTCCCTTCGAAGCTTTCCCCCTTCACACCCCATAGCAGACCCCTTGTCACACACACACTGCCTCAGCCACCAGCCCTTCCGTGTCATTTTAGAGCCTGTCGCCACGTACTCAGAGAGCAGAGCCCAGTGCTTTGGTGTTTTGAGCTGTCTGGACATTTTCTTTTACCACAAGAACCACATTTCATTTAGGGGCGTTTCCCAGTGTTTTATCTATCAATACATCTTCACCATCTTTCTTCCCGGTTCAGAGAGGCGTTACAGGGTCCTTCACATTCATGGCAAGTAGGAGGAAGTCTCCCCAGGAACGCCTGATCACCTAAGGCCACTACGGCATTGCCTGGCTCCTTGTTGACGAAGCTCCACGCAGAGCCATCTAGGACAAGAACGATTTTCTGCTTCTTGCCCCATTTCTTGCCTCACACCTGCCAGCCTGTCCCAGAAGTTTCCATGCCTGCACTGGCCCTGGAAACGCAGTCCCTACAGCACAGCAGATGCAACCACAGTCCGGCCATCTTACAGAGAGATGTCCCTCGTAGTTCTCTGTTTCAAAAAACAGGAGGCTGTAACCACAAGAGCCTTCCCAGGCAGACCCCGAAGCATGAGCGTTCACTGACTGCAAGGCTTCCCCCTGCTCCTTTCCCCACCACCACATCGTGCTGCAGAGCAGTGGCTGTGCCTCCCATCCTGCGACAGCCCCGTCCCCTCGCTGTACCTGAGCTGCTCGATGCGGGCCTCGTAGTCTTTGAGCAATGCCTCTTTCTTTTCCAGGCGACTCTTGAGCTTGCTGATCTTCTCGTACAACAGCTCGAAGTCCTTCCGTCTCTGCTGCCCTACTTTTTCCCTCTCTTCCTGGGGAAGATGCTGCACAGACTGCATTCCTGCCAGCTCCTCCATATTCATCAGACTTCCCAGAGCACAAATTAAGTCCAGGTACTGCGAGAAGAATAGGGAATGCATTAATTACGGTTCCTGCCAAGTCTTACTTCCAGTACGATCACACCCCTCAGCCATCTGCTTCCATTCTGCTTTCACGTTTCAAGAGATTCACACGTCTCATGTAAACTGCTGCGTGTGCTCCCCTTTGTTTCACCGCTACGCGTACTTTCCCACATGAATCGTCCAGATGGGCCTCCATTCATCCCCGTAGGCAGAGAACCGGCAGCAGCACAACCAGACCCCAGAGCAGCCACTTGCACACCGACGTTGGTTTCCCAAACACAGACTCCCCCGTCCAGCTCTTTCTCTGCACAAGCCATGCTATTTCTCCTCCTTGGCAATACGTTTCAGAGTAAGGAGGCCCTCACACACAGCTCGATCCCTTCTCTAGCGATGTCTATCTCCTGTGCCAGCCACGTCTATCGCTCCACAGCTTCTCTCTCATCATTCCCCCGGCTGCGTTAGGTTGGTCACGGCAGATTCCCTCATGCACACAACCCATCCTGTAAGCTTAACCCTGCTTTCCACGGGAACACCCCCAGAGCCTCTAGGTGGGAAGGGGAGAACTCGAGAGGCCAGACACGTCCGGGCAGGTGCTTGCCTCTTGCTGGTTCCTGCCACACAGCCTTCACCTGGAGGCAGTGCCTGGCACTCTGCAGCACCCAGACACCTTCCCCTTCTTTCTGGAAAGTGATCTATCATCTGTGAGCGCTCGGCACAGTTTTACCACATCTCCTGGTGGCGTACCATCCTCTCCCCGAGGTCTAATGCTTCCAACACCTCCGAGCTTGCTGTCTCGTGGGCGGTCACGTGTGAGCACCCGTCAGGAAAACGGCCCAGACACTGCACAGACAAGGAAAGACCGACAGAGCTCACCCACCTCCTCACTTGGTGGTTCATAGCCTCAACTTTCCCTTCTGCTGCATGGGAAAACCGTGCTCGCAGTGCTGCAGGGCAACACCTTCACCGAGGTCAGTCCGTGGCCCCGCTGAGCAGCGCCGAGCCGATGATGCTGGGCACAGTGCCGCACCTTACAGGAACTACGATCCTCCCTGCACGTGCTGCCTGTTATATACCGACAGACTTCGTGCCTGCCACCTGGCTTTTTTTTTTCCCGCCTTCCCTCTTTTACCCAAAGGCCTCAATCTGCCCATTCCACCAAATACATTTCCCAATAAACACAACAAACCATGGGTTCCTTCTTACCTTGCTGCACTTCGTTTTTGCTCCCGCCAGCGGTGCCGCTTCCTTCTCGAGGCCTGCTTTCTGGGCTCTCTTCTCTGGCAAGTCTGTCTTCTGGACTACGAGTGGCTCGGCAGCCTTGCTCATGACAGCTGGAGGAAACCAAACACCCACGGAGTCGTTACTCTCTCAGTTAGGACACTTTGTGGCTTCAGAGAACAGCAACGACTCAGGCTTGCCAGGTTTTCCCTTTCAGGGAGCGCACAACACCTGCAGAACAGGCTACGGACCACAGCATGCTGCAGCCCTTCCTGCAGGCATCGCTCTCGTGGCTTTTGGGATTTGGTTTCTCTCCACGAGTAACAGCGCTACACGTTTTGGAAGTGGAATTTCAGAGGCTTCACCACAAACTGCTACTCCACAGCTCTCACTACAGAGGTGGCGTTGCTTTCCAGTACTGCTCCAGGCACAGGGATACCCATGACGGAAAGAGCCTGGTGCAGGACAAGTTTTACCAAGCTGTTTTCTCTCTTGATGGGAGGAGAATTGCACCCCAGTGCAGGAGCAAATGCCTGCTGAGCTGGGCATCCCTGCTATGCCCGACTCTGCAGCATTGTGGCTACGGCTTCAAAACCCTTTGCCAGCTGCCTCTCTGCTGACTCCACACCTCCTCAGATTCCTAACATGTGCCAGTTACCACCCAGCTGCTCTCATTTTGTCCCCTGCGCCTCGCAATGCCAGCTGGACGTGTGGATGCCCCTTCCATTTCTAGTAAAAGCACGTCATGCTGCACTTACTCGAGGACCGCATCTTCTCCAGCAGCTTGATCCTTTCCCGGAGCTCCACCAAGCCTTCTTTTTGGCGCTGGATTGTTTCCTCGTGCCTGAGGCCTCTGCATTTCGCACCCAGGTCAGCCAGGTCCAAAGCTGGCTCCTGAAATTCAAAGCACATCTGGTTTTCACCCAGACTGAACCCCGCACTGCCCTGCGTGCCTGGCGGGTGCTTGGCTGCAGCGAAAACAGCCTTTCTGAATGACACCGGGCACTTGGGACACACCAGGAGCAACACTCTCATCGCAGAAAACAGGGGACATGCCCCAGTTTGCAGCACAGCCTCCCTGGGGATTTGAAGCAGCAGGTACCAGCTTCATGCTCCGCTGCACCCGTCGCAGCCCGCTGGAGGACGTAAGCCCTGACAACACCCTGGGTAGTTGGGAGAGGCACGGTGCTTGGCTCTGAGGCCACCCGGGAATTTTGTGTGACTATTTCATGCTAAAGAAGTGCATTTGCTATTTTTGATTCACTTGCTGGCCTGCACGATCCTCATGCATTATTCTCTTTTATAACAGATCCGTGCGCACACACGCATCAGGCCCTCCCAGCTCCATCCAGCACACTGCCCAGTGACGACGAACAGAACGGGGTGAGCGTGCTACCAAAACCTGCACGCTGCATGTGAGAGCTGCCGACTGCCTGGAGAAGCACTGCGCTCCCCATCAGCAGCTGCACCCGCAGAGCTCTGTGCTTGCCGGCCCGCCTTCCTGCAGAAGAGGACGGCGACACCTCCTGCTCCTCAGCCAGCCGTGAGTCACCGCTTCGCCAACAGCAAGCCAGCCTCTCGAGCTGGCACGGCGTCTGCCACTGTTGTGGTACAGGCTGTACCATTTCTACAGTCCCTCCATCTGCTCCTGGAGCCACCTTTGATTTATTCAGATCTCTAAAAGTAGGGAATTCAGGCGGTGAGTCAGCACAGGAGAACTAGGACCATTTCTCCTTTTCCTGCACAACAAAACACCCTACTCTCACACGTTAAAGCGGACTCGCTCCTGTGTGGCTGACACAGCTGGCATCCACGGTCAAGCAAGGTTGAGGAAGGTTGGGAAGACTTACAGCTCTTTTACTGAGCTGTTACCCACTCTAATTGGCAATTTGAACAGCCATTAGCACACACAACACTTCACATTTCCAAAGTGCTGTACAAACATCAGCTAATTAGCCGGCAGAAATGCCAGCGCAGGAGCACGGAGGGCACTGCTGCCCTGCTCTCAAGCAGGCATGCCAGCACCAGCTGCCCTTGCTAAGGAAAGGACGTCCAGTGAAAGGACGTCCAGTCGTCCCGTGCAGCTCCCTTTTTGCTCCCAACTCACCTAAGTAAGGCACGAGGCTTTGCCACGCGTTGCCAACCCTCACCACAACTACACGAAATGCTTTGTATGGAGAACCCTTGGAAACCTGATAGATAATCTCAGCAAACACTCTCACAAGTGGGACTGAGATCCTGACCTTCACTCTTTGTTGGCAGCTGCACGCCAAGGCAGCAGCAGAAATGGGAGCAGATCACCCAAGCAACCTATTTTCAGCAAGAAAACCAAGAAAAGAGGAATGACACAAACTGCACGTTGTCCCCATTCTCCCACTTTCTGGATGGGTTTAGTGCTTCTCCTGTGTTCTCAGCCCAGCTCCTTGAAACCCTCAAGGACGTGTCTGGGCTATCCTGTGCTCTCTTGGGACTTGGTGAGCACCACTTCCTTCGTTTCTGAGCTGCATGTTCCGCTTCTTCTGCGGTTTCTGGTGGCCTCCCTGCAGCCTTACCGTCTCAGAGGCTTCCTCCGCCGTGGCAGGTGTCACCCGTGCCTGCGTCTGCAGAGTCGTCTCCGGCTCTTGTGCCATTTCTCGGGATGCATCCTGCAGCGCTTTGCAGTCTTCTTGGGCTTGCCTGTGCCAAGAGACAAAAGTGTTGCTGTACAACTGTGACGGATGAGGGTCAACCCAACAGTTTGCACAGAGCAATAACCTGGACAACGTCCACAGCGTGGGTGGGAGCACATTACTGAGTTGTTATTCTGTTACAAGTCCATAGGCAGGAGCTCCTCACAGCCCCCGTTTCAGAACATGCGACATTTCCACAGAAAACATGTGATTCTGTTCGAGTCTTTTGCATTCCACCATGCCTTTTGCCCCAGGGGAGATATCTACATGCAGTCACCTGCTGGGAATCTACAGGTCAACTTTAGCAAGCCAGCAGCTCCCGGCGGCTCGTACCTTAACTCTGCAGCTGCCGCTTTCAGCTCTCGATCCTTCTTAGCCACAAGCGTGGACATCTCCGACAGCTTCTCCCTCAGCGCGTTCAAGTCCCGCTCCTGGCTCTTCACCTGGACCAGGCTCCGCTCCAGCTCCGCCTTCTGCTTCTCGCTGAGCTCTCCTAAGCACGGCAAAGTTTTGTGGGTTTCGGGCTATCAGCGGTTCTTAGTGACACGACACCTACATGCATGATTTTGACAAAGAAAGGCTCTGTTCTGGGCAACCGATCTCCAGCAGGGCATCTGAACTATCTAACTGCCACTGCTATCACTTAGGTTCATCCTAGCAGAGGACAGTGGGGAATTTACCTAGCCAAAGGGAACAGACAGCCTGTTTTGCCCAGGGCTGAGCAACAGCATCGTTTTTGGAAAGTGATGTCTATTTCTCCACTACCTGCGTGTGCCCTTCTACTAGCACCCAGTCTCCGTACAGCTCTGGAGGGACGGGGAGGTGTACCTGCCGGCCAGAAGCCACGTGCTCCATTTCACTAACCTCTCATGTCTGACATCCTGGCTTGGGTTTCCGAGAGCTCCTTCGTTAACCTGGCAATAGCAGCCTCTTTGGCCAGGAGCATGTTCTGTGCAGCAGCCAGCTCTTCTCTGAAATTCACAAGAAAGAGGCGTGCAACACTCACAGTTCCTTGGGCAGATTTTACAGAGCCTGCACATACATGCTTTAACTGCATCTTATTACTGATACGTACTCTTTTTTTCAAGCCACAGCTCAGCTGCCTTCATTCCAGCCTGCGCTGCTAGGCTTTGCCTGCTCTCCCTTCCTTACCCCAAGCCCTCAGAACAGCACAGCCGATAACCCGTACGCTGCTCCTCCCTGCAGACCGCCCGACTCACAGCACCACGCCGAATAAACTGGAGGCACTGGTGCACTGGTCTTCCCCTACCTGCTGCTGCTGCTGCCAGCAGCCTCAGCCCCCACCCAGGGGGCTCCGTGGGCAGCCCGTGGGCAGGCAGCAATCGCTGTCACGCTGGCACCGCCGTGATGGTGCCTGATCCTTTCTCAAGATCTCCGTGCCAGTCTCCCCACCCCACACAGCAAAGGGGGATGGTTTCCTTCGCAGATGTCTTTCCAGACACACTAAGAGGTTTTTGAAACTACGTAAACCTCAGGCTGTCTCAGCATAACCTAAGGACTCTTTCCACCATCAGAGACAGAGAAGAGCTCGGCGCAGGCTGCTGCAGGCCCCCTTGCCTTCCTTAAGCTCTCCTGGTGATAACGCCTGCTCTCTAAGCCCCTCTGAACCAGACCACCATCAGCAAGCGCTCGGCATCAGCTTACAGAACACAACGGTGAGGCTCCTCGGTGCAACAGGCCTCCTGTGATGCTCCCGATGTCGCCCTGCAGGCGTCACCCTGAAGTCCTGCAGGAGACAACAACGACAGAACATCACTTGTTGGTAATGCCCACGCTGGGGGGCTGCTGCCTCACAGCACGCTCTCAGTGAACGCCCCCACAGCAGCTGGGCTGAGCCTTGCTGCGGGGCTCTTTGTCTGCATGCGGTTGGCTGCTTAGATCCAGGAACGGCCAGGCAGGACACTGCTGTGAGAACACATCGTGGCTTGCGACCACGTCGCCTTACGAGGGCAATGCTCCATAGACCCTCTCCTTCAGGACAGCTTCAAAGACTGAAACCAGTCTTCCTTGGAAAGCTACGTGTCTTTGGGCCCTGACCTAGTGGTGTTTAGACAGTCCCTCAAGTCCTTCCTGGCTTGTGTGCAGCCAGAAGCACTCCAGCCTTGTCATTTTGGAGGGCGAAGAGCCCTTCTCAAGTGGGAACACCTTATCTGTGCCTGTAGTGCGCTACCAGTAGGCATCAAAGACTCCAGAAAATATCTGGCAACTCACGGTGAAAGGGATCCTTCAAGGCATCACAGCAGGGCTCTTCCTACACTAGGAGAAACCTCAAAGCAACACCCCCCATGCAATGCTTTTCATGACACCACTACTCCTTCTCTATTTACTTTCACATTTGCTGAGGGTGTCCCCAGTACACACGCAGCGCATGCAAGCCTTAGCTACCTTCTATTTTTTCCAGAAGCATGACATTTTCCTTCTTAAGCGTTTTCTGCTGCTGCTCAGCCTCCAGCAGGCTGCCTTCTAAAGCAACAATTGTCCGAGCATGTTGCTTAATTTGCTCTTTATATCCTGCTATTTCTTCCTGGACTTTCTGCTTCAGTACCTCGCTCTCCTCCTGAATGATCTTGAGCTGCTCATCTTGCCTGAGCACCTGCTGCTTTAACATCATCTAGGAAACAAGACACGTGGCTTTGGTTGCATGTTTTGTACGTTATTCTTCAGGAACATGATGTGCATCATCTCTCCTGGCTACCAGTCAGGAAGACAGGGGGAAGGAACGCAGTCTCCAGTGCTCTGCTCTCGCCTCCTTTCCTCTCTAACAGCACAAGCTGCACTAGCACTGATCCACCACGCAGCCTGCTTGGCTTTGCCCACAGAGAGACAAGGACGGGGACATCTGCACTGCACGGCTCGCCCGGGCTCTGTGCTACCAACTTTGTGCTCTTCAGGCTCCCACTGCCGCAGTCCTCCGCCTCCACCGGGCTGGTGGCTGTGCCCTGGGTGTCCCCTCGGGATCGCCCTCTCTTTTGGGACCTAGCAGGGTTTCCACAGGCATGGGAATTACAAAGCCTGAGGATTTTGTTATGAGTGTGCTCATGCATCAAGCCAGGGCTTTACATTGCAAGGCGCTGGTGTATGACTTAGGCCAAGACTTGCTCCTGCTGAGTGCTAACGTTAGAGGGAAGCCAGCTCCTCCATTTTCTAGAGGTCCGTAGGGCACGGAGGCTGCAGGGTTTGTAGGGTATGGAGGCCCCACTAGTCAGGAGGGAACAGAGAAACCTCATGCAACAAAACCACATCTATGTCACATCCTCTGCGTGCAGAGGGGTTACCAGAGCTACCTCTTGCGCCGTGGTTTCCTCCAGGTCGCGCACAGCTTCCCTCAGTTTGAGATCTGTAACCTCCTGCTCTTTGGACTTCGTTTCCATTATCTGCAGGAGGAAAAGCGCAGTGCTTGAGAAGAGGCCGCACTTGCAAGGATCCTCCTTTCTCTCCGGAAATATGCATCTGCGTATGTTTGTGGGGGAAAAAAAGTCTGACAACAGACCTTGACCACATGGGCCATGACACCACAGAGTGCTCGCAGCTCTAACAGTCCCATCTGTAATCGCTTCTGCTTTACATCCTGCAGTGGGTTTACTTGGCAAGGTTTTGGTAGCAGGGGGCCATAGGGGTGGCTTCCGTAAGAAGAATCCAGAAGCTGCCCCATGTTGGATAAGGGCCCCGCTGCTGACCAGAGCTGAGCCAATAAGTGATGTTGTTTGCACCTCTGTGAGAGCATATTTAAGAAAGGGAAAAAAAATTGCAGCTACACAGCAGCTGGGAGAGAAAGAGGAGTGAGAAACAGCCTTGCAGGCTCCAAGGTCCATGCAGAAGGAGGGGCAGAGGTGCTCCAGGCGCCGGAGCAGAAGTCCCCTGCGGCCTGTGGTGAGGACCATGGTGGAGCATGTAATTACCTTAATTTACCCTTGAGCCCTTTGCATCGTATTTTCTCCCCCTTTCCCTTTGAGGAGGAGGAGTGAGAGAGCGGCTGAGGTGGAGCTCGGCCGCCCACCCGAGTAAAACCACCACACATCCCCATGCACGTCACTGACCTCAGTCATACTTCTCAGGCGGCTCTCCAAGTCCTGGACTATCTTCTTTTCTTCATCCATGTATTTCTCACACTTGTCCTTCTCCTTCGCAGCTGCGCTCTTCATAATCTGAGAATTAACAGCCAACAATTTTGACAAAGATAAAACTGGTCTGTGAGGCAAACTATCTTGACTCAGATGAGGAAAGCAACCAACAGGGTCACTGCCCTGGAACAGGGCATGTCATGGGCAAAAAGCTTGGCTGGACTTCAGGTGACTCGAAGGAGTCGTCTAACCAGCCACGAAGCTGCCCTACCTGCTCCAAAGGCTTGCACAGAAGCCTGCTTGTGCTTTGCATTAATTTACTACTGAAAAAAGATGTCTTCCTATGCTTCCGTGTCCGGATGATGCTCCTTGCTCACAGCTTTCTCACAGGGATTTACAAGTAGCAATGAACTCTGCCACTGCTCAGATGCTTTTCAGTAATATGGTGTAATGTAATTCAGGGGGTTTAATTCACCCGTGTCAGCACAAGGAGATATCTGAGATGCATCCTTGTCCTCAGACATTTTGGATTTGGGGGCTAGACAATTCTTCCTCTCACTAGGCAACACCATTACGTAGACCTAGATTTCCTGTTAACAGACCTATGCCTGAAAAACCACCCTGTTGCCATACCTCTTTTTTCTCCTCCTCCTTTTCCAATATGATTTGATTGATTTTTATCTGTAGGTCTTGCTCGTATTTCACTTTCTGGTCTCTCAGGCGCTCCTGCAGCAGAGCATCCTGTGACTCCCGGATTTCCTCTAATTGGGCCTATGGGGAAATGGTAGATACCACGGCACCGAAAGGAGTGCGTGAGCAGCAGAGCAAAAAAAAGCCACCATATTTACTGATGCAAAGATCCTCAACTCACCTGAGTTTATGGACATAGAGTTTTACCTGTAACGTTTCATTCCTTTGCATGGTTTCCTGATTATTTTCCAACAACCTCCTGAAACAGGCTGTCAATCCTGCAAAAGCACACGGAGTATTACTGCAAGGGCTTCTCAGACAACCCATTTTTAGTACCTGAGGAGTCCTCAGAGGCCTGAGGACACTACTCATCTTCTTTCAACCAGTGTTTCAGCGCAACTGACCTTCAACCCTAGCCCTCACCCTCCTCGCCAGATATCTCCATTCCTTCATACACAGCAGGGAGAAGAAAGAGCGCAATGGGAAGTCCATGGGAAGACCAAGTGCTACATAGGATTACAGAAAACAGCCCCTGTGGGTTTTCCTCTCTGTGCTGGGCAGTGGATTTACTGCTATCAGCCCTCAGGAAATTAAAGGCAACAATTCTGTCCTGCACCCAGAGACTCTCCCTCAACTCCTGCTCTGGGGTTCAGGCTTAGACATCCCTTGGACGGGATGCCAGGGGGCAGCGAAGGGCCCCCGCAGCACCTGCTAGGAGCACGGCACCTTCCCACTGCTGGGCGCGCGGGCTTCACATTCAGCCTCGGCGTTGACTGAATCGCTGCCACCACCCAGATGTCTCAGGAACGGAGGCTGACTTGGCGCAAACCCCAGATTCCTGTTCTCACCAGGAGGCTACATTTTCCTTCTCAAACACTGTCACCCAGTTCGCTGCATCACCCCTTCTTCTCTAAGCCCAACGCTTCTCCAGGAGCCAAGGCAGGCTGACCTCTTGCAGTACGTAGCCTCGCGAGGTTCCCGGTGCTACGATTACCGTCTGCTAACCACAGCAGCCCTACAGCTCCTCTGCACTGGCCACGGCACTTCTGTGCCTTCCACCCCTGTGTGCTGCCAGCGTGAGCCATGCTCCTCGCCCACCCGGCTGCCGGGGCAGTGACTCATCCACGCTCACACTGCATCGCACCGGCAGCGCATCACGGGATGCTTTGACACAGACCTACGCTCTAACAGCCCGCTTCAGTTTCCACGCACCCTTCACATTAACTCCTTTCCGGCAAATTCGACACAGCAATTGCTCTGCTGCTCCCCAGCAGAGGCAAGACAAAAATTCCTTACCTTGAGACAAGCTTGTGTCTGAGCCCGCAACACTCACACTGCTACAGCTGCTGCTAAGAATCATCACCAATATCCCACCAAGGGAAACAAGCAAACCACTATCACTGAATAACCACGACGTCTACAGACAAAGTCCATCATCTGCAGACAATACAGCCCACAGACAAACACCCACGTGTCCTGTTTTCCTTCAAGGAAAGCCTCCTGTGAACAGGAGAGTTAAGATGCCCACTCCCCGTGGGACAGGCACCTTTGCCAGAGGTGGGCAGGTCCAACCCTGCGCTTGCGAGCAGCTGCTCTGCTCCCTCCAGCCACGACAGGGCCACGTGAGTGATTTCCACCACAGCTGCCTGCACGTCCGACACCAAGGGGTCCACGAGCACGGCCTCGAACTTGCACAGCTCCCTCCTCAAGCTGTCGCTGCAGAACGAGGTCCCCAGGAAAGCCTAAAAACAGTAAAGCCAATGAGTACGTCAGCCTCCGTAACGCACGGTCCTCTGTGACTGCACAAATAACACAAGACATCTGTGAAAGCCCGGAGATTTCTTTATTCACCAAGCACCTTCATGGGCTGATATCTTTGGGTAGGAAAGGTCCAGGGGAGGAGGCTGGTGTGAAGGGTTCTGTTGCTTTCAAACCAATGTTTTTCAGGGCAAAGCTGAGGGCACTACGCTTGCTAGCGCTGCTGGACATGCGTCACCTTTTCTCTGACCTGTCCTCAAGACCAATAAAATGCTTTGTGCCACATTTTTCCCAGCTGAAACTTTGTGAACAGTGTTTAGATGACTGACCTGGAGCTCACGCACTGATTCCTTGAACACCTCGACATTTTCAGACACCTCCTTTTCCTTCAAGAGCCTGGCACTTATTTCCTCCTGGAGCCGCTTCTCTCTTTCCTGACTTTGTTGGTTCTCCTCACAGATCTGCCTGACCTTCTCGAGTACCTGCCAGAAGTACGGGAAGGGAGAGGAGAAGAAAGCGCCATGCCAAAACCCTTTTTCAGCTGAGGGAAAAATCCCCTGGGGACAGAGATTTTGGGTAGCAATCAAAACCTGCTGGAATACACTAGCCACATCAACCTCCTGGGCTTTTCCCTGACGAAGCCCCATGACTACACCCAAGCTTTGGGGGAGCTCCAAACAAAGTGGGGCCCCACTTCCTTCACATTACAGTGCAACATCATCTACCCGGGGTGGCTGCATCATCGCTCGTGATGTGGAAGAGCTGGACAACAACAGCCCTACTGCACACAGGGCAGGTGCTGGGGCTGTTCTGCAGCAGCCTCGAGCCCAGGCGGGCTGTGGAGGCGACGAGCATCACTGTGTGACCACGTCTGCACTCACCTGCTGGATGGTGAGGGCCTTCCCTGCCTCTCCTGCTGCTTGTGGGAGGCAGACTTGCACCACTTGAGTTTTGAAAGATGCCAGCTACAGCAGAGATTAACACAGAAAAGCCACAGTCACTGAGAATCGACAAAAACCCCACTTTGTTGCTCTGCAAAACCCTACAACAATCAATGGAGAGAGCATCCCTGTGCATTTCTTGCACTGCTTCCTTACCACAGCCTGATTTTATCGTGGCTGGCAGGATCCAAGGAGAGGAGAAAAGGAGTAATGCTTTTACTTTGGGAACTCTGCCACCTCAGGCACCGAGGCCCTGTGCGTGCGCTCGCACTCCTCTCTGGGCATCCCTAGCTCACACACCATTTTCTGCCCTAACAATTCACCACACCCCCTCCTTCCTTCTTTTAACCCAATGGCTGACACCCTGCTGGCAGCAAGGTGCTGCACTTAATCCGGTTAATTACACCTCCAGCGAGGTGCAAGGTGTAATCCCTACCGTGGATCCTGGGGGAGCCTTTCACGTTGGCCTTGCTGGCAGGGAGCTGATGCACGACCGTCTCCCACCACCTCCCAAAGGCTGCAGAAAGAACCTGCTGCCTGGTAAGAACCTGCTTCCGTATAATGGGAGCAAACAACAGACTTCGGGGCCATGTTTTTAGGTACAGAAATACCCACAGGCAACTCCCTCTGAGACTTCGCTGTGTAGTCAGGACCACCAATATGGAACCCCAAACGAGCGGGCAGAGAGATGATGGACACGGACCATGGTCATGCAAAAGGAACCACAGAGGAGACCGAAAGAGCCAGGCACCACCACCACCACCACGAAAAGACATCCCCAGAGGGACTTCTCATTTGGCCATTTTCAGATTCTGAGCTCACAGAGCCCATATTTAGTTCCTGTAACAGCAACGTCCCCAGAAAGCCACGGCTACGTCCTCCTGTGAAACAGCCCAGGCTGGGGGCAGCTGCGGATGCCACCCACGGCATCTTCTTGGAACAGGACGTGCAACGTTTCCTCTGAGGCTAGGTCTTTACCACACCGTTTCCTAGCTGGCACGGGTTCCTCCTGGGGCTTGGACAAAGGCTGAGTGTGTGTGGGCTGGGGGAGTTCCTGCTCCATACTGCTAGGTCTCCATCTGTCCTTAAAAGACTGAGGTTGCCATCGGCTCCACGACAAGCACAAAACAGGGGGTTAATTTCCAGACATTTAATCTCACAGCTTTCAGAAAAGAAGCCTTTTCTGCCTCTCGCTGACTGAGTTTTCTAGCAAAATCAGGCTAGCAAAAGCTGTGCGTTGCAGTTTAACGCGGGACACAACCTTCTCATGAACAGCACAGCTGTGTCACGGCCATCTAGCCCAGCTGTCAGACACGTGTCAACACAAAGAAAGTAGAATTTCCTCCCGTGCTGAGGGCAGGACCTTTGCTACAGTCAGCCAGTGACAAACACAGTCAAAAGCTGTAGCAGGTGGCATGGCTCTGCAAACAAGGCAACATCGCTGGGCTGTGTTGCTGATGCAGAGCTTGCCTTTAAATACACCATGTTACTTTGCAAGGAGCTGTCTCTGCACTGAGCAGCATTTCAGAGACTCACAGGAGGGCTTGCACAGGTCCCAGAGAACGTGACTCTGATCACAGAGAACCCACTACGTTTCTGTCTCCTATTATGCTCTGAATCTTTTGTGATGGCTAAACAAATCCTTCCGATAAGCCTCTCATGCTGAGCAGGCCAAAGAGATAAGAACCGTGCCAGACTTTGATGCTCAGTTTTTCCTTCCCAGATCTCACATTCTGCCTTTGGCCGGTACAACGTCCTTCCCCATGACAGAAACAGTCCTTTTGTTGCCTCTGGCCCGTGTGGCAAGAAACTCCCACTCCTCCTCCTACCTGCACTTTGGCACGATCCACGTCAGATTTCAGCAGGCGCTCCCTGCGCCCCATCTCCTGTAACTGCAGAGATTTCCTTTCACAGGCGTTTTTCAGCTCCTCTTCAGCCTGAAACAACAACAGCCTTTGATTATTAAAGTGCTACCAGAAAGTGATGCCACAAGCATTTCTGCCTCCACCATCCACATCAGACACACCTCTACCTCAGCTCTGAGGTACCAAGAGAGATATTTTTATCCTTTTGCAGGGAGTGGGTTTGCAGCTTTGCCCACAGCTTTTAGGCTTGGCTTTGGTCCCTGGGACATCATCCACCCTAAAGTTTCTAATACGCTACTCAGGTCTCCTGTTTTGGTTCCTGTTTTGCTGCCATGGGCATGCTGTGGGCCCCGGGGAATTGGTATTGCTGGGGGACAGCAGGACTGGGTGCACAAATTACTTCCTATGCAGCGGAGCATTTCCTATTGCAAAGCCTCCGAGCAGGCAACCTGTCTTTTCATCCTGCCTGACAAGTGGGAAGCTGCACGTTTCTCATTTCCCAACTATACAGTCCACTCTCCTGCTAACTTTTGACACGAAGGTTTACCTTTGTTTTCTCAGACAGCTTGGTTTGGATGGTTTCCTGCTCAATGCGATACTTCTGGACTTCTTCCTGCAAGCCCTTCAGGTCACACTCCAGCTCTCCAATGCGCTGCAAGAGTCCCCGCAAAGGAGGAGTTCACTATTGTTTTTCTTGGAGAATTTCAACGACAAGCAAGATATCTCCCTATCTATCCCCATTTCATTTATCCCAGGCTTTTCTTCCAGCTTCTCTTTACAGCTGATAGATTGACTCGACCTCTTACTTCTGACAGTGCTCTCCTGAACTTAGATTCAGTTTTTCTTTTTTTTTTTTTTTTTTTTGAACTTCAGTTTATTTTTTCCAGGAGTTTACATTTCTCCACTCGGTTATGCACGTTACATCCCTTCCCTTACAGGAGCCCAATTCAAAATGCTCTTCTTACAACGCCTAGTAATATTCTCTGGATGGCACATTTTTGCAATCGCTGCTTTCTGGTGTGCTACATCACCCCGAATGACTGGAAACTCACTTTTTGGTATGTAGTCACGTCCCTCTCTCCGAGTTCACGCTTCATTTCCTCTTTAAGTCTAGAGCACTAGAATGAACAGCAACCAATGGAAAAAAATATCAGGCTGGCCAGATACTGTCATTTCTGATGGAAATGTCAACATACCCTTCAGTACTACAGCACAGCTAAGTGCTCAGATGCCTAATGGGTGGCAGAGTGTCCACGACAGGGCAATCGAGACACTGAGAGCATGACAGTACCAGCACCTGGATAGACCCATATCTAAATTATAGCCTGGCTGAGAGAAGAGAAATCATCTGCAGCAAATACCCTACAGAGAGAAATTCATTGGGCCTTAGCAAAAGTGTAACAGCAACAGAGGAACGGACAAATGGAACCAAAAGCTTTTTCCAAGACATCCACGGTAACCTGAACCATGGCGTGAACAGATATTTCCAAGCTAACACACTACAGGGTGCTTTTCAGCTCCTCTTTTGAGCGCCTGGGTTTCTGAGCGTGGCCCTATTCCAATTGCCACCAGTGCACAGATCTCAAGAGCCTGTGCACAAACACAGCTCCTCCTTCACCCCAGGTCATTCCGACATCCCTGCAGCAGCGGGGGCTGCAGGGGGATGTGCTCTCTGCCTCTACACGCATGAAGTGTGCCACCAGCCACCAAGCAGCATGCTCTCCTGGGACGCCCACTCTCCCCCCAAGCCCCTAACTGCTGTTCGCACCTATCCCATTTCCATCAGTTACAAAGAACTGACCCTCAGCAGAGTGGGGCACCATCCAGAAAGCAGCTCCACTGGGAACAGGCTGCCAGGGGCAGGGAGCCCTTCCTGCACCCCAGGGGCCCCTTAAGTTTCAGCCATTCCTCAGAAATCAAAGAAAGTCACTACAATCTCCTGGATCACTGCCTCGTCAGCCAGCCACAACGCTGCACCCGCTCCACACTTATTATGCAGATTATGCAGCTTTACCACTCAAGCAGGGAGCTGCAAAATACACAGACAAACAACCTGCTACACAGGCAGTTTTCTTTATGGGGAAAAAAACAGGCTTGGTTGCAGGGTGCATCCTTAAGACCGGGTTTCCATGGCTTCTCAGCAGGATCTTGGCACGAGTGCCTTGAGCATACAAACAGCTACAGTGTTCCCAGAAATTCAGGTCACCAAGTACCTGCACGTAAAACAAGGAGGGGGATTCATCTGGTGAACCTGACACCTCACGGCAGGCATTTCACAAGGTACGCAGCCGCTGCTCCGTCGCTGTTACATCTCATAGACACAGCTCTGGCTTCCTGCGACTGCTACTTACATGCAGTCAGGACCCAGCAGTTACCACTGTCCCTGTTACACAGCCGCTAAAATAGCTGCTTCAGTCCTTACCAGAGAGAAGTGAGACCCTCTGGACCTTACTTGTCCGTGCTAGCCCGTGTATGAGACCATCACTTACAGAGCACGTCACTGGGGTGCTAACCTTGGCAGACACAACTGCCAGCTGGTTGTCCTTTTCTCTGTTTGCCTTCTTTATTTTCTCCATGTCCTGCTTGAGTTGCTGAATTCTCTGCTCCTTCGCAGCGATCTCCCTTTGCAGGCTGGTCACTAGACCTGTGGAAAACAATTTGGGCAAGAGGAAACCAAAGCATTTCCCTGCAGAAGCCCTCCGGGCACCGAGTGGCGAGTCTCCATCTGACAACTGTCTGACTTGGAGAGCGGCTCCAGCTCTTGGCAAGCCGTGCTGGACATTATTCCACGACAACATCGTTAACAAGTCCCCACGGGCCCTGCAGCATATGCTCCCAGGAGGACGAGCAGCTCTCTTACAGGTCTGTTTCCCTTACATTTCTGTGTTGGGGCCAAAGCTCTGAGCTCTTCTCCCTGCCAAGCGCTGTTATGAGCAGATTACCTCGGACCACAGAAACGACGCAGAACAGTTTCACTAATCTCAGCGCACAGCCAATGGCTGTTTGGGGAAAAACAGCAACTATTTTATGTTCACATCACATTCCCAGGGAATGATAAGTGCTGAGATAAAGGCAATTGGAACAGGCTTGTGGTTAGAGGCAGTCTTTGCAGCCATGTGGTAACTCAGAGCCTGACAGTGAGTGTGCAAAGAGCATGCACAGGCTTCTGCAGTCCAACCAGCAGCACCCAATCTGAGCAGCTCGGGGCTCTGCCCTGCAGTCAGCACTTTATGCTGTGCTTTTTTTTTTAACACGGTTCTGTCCCATCACTCTCTGCCTTCTGTCTTCACTTCCTCCCTCACTCCTGTGGGGCTCCTTATGCCAGCAACTACCTGCAAATCCCACAGAGCTTCAAGAAACAGAACATGAAGTGGGACAATTTTTCCCAGCCACTACAAAGTAGCTGCTGCCAATCTTGCAAATGCGTGGTCACTTTCCAAAGCCAGCCCTCAGCTGTTTCGTGCCCCTGTGAGCAGCTCCTATGAAATATCAAGGCAAAAATACCTGTGGTCAAAGCGTGATCCCTCTTCAGCTTCTCGCTTTCTTTTCTCAGGCTTCCAATTTCCAGGTCTCTTTCATAAAGAGAATGGCTAAAAATTTCACTTGAATCTTTCTGCAAGTCACTGATCTAAAATACAGAAAATAATGTTCCTCACCAGGTAACTTTGTGGCTCCAATACGCTTGTTTTTATTTTAAACGCAAACTCAGCTCCTCCCAAGCTTCACAGAGACTGCACTGGTTTCTGACTGCCATTAACTTTTCATGAACCCTCAAAGACAGTCACAGTTTGGTCAGGTTACTCATTACTATCCTGGGCTAATTCTTTGGAGTAATTGCTTTGGACAGGATCTGCCTATCAACATTTTGGCTCACATTTTGTTCACACCAAAAGCCTGATATCAAAGGCACAAAGAGACAATGTCTCATGCTGGCTACAATCCCGAGAACATACAGCTTGGGCTGGTGGATAGTGCTACTGCAGAAACAGGCAGAAATATCCTTAGATTTATAGCCTTAGCTCTGCATATATACTTATTGCTCACAAACGCAGATCCATAGGTGCTAGCAGTCACACTCATGTTTCTGCCACAAGCACAGTATCAGGAGCAGAGAATAATCTGCGCTGTCTACTTCTGCACATCACCACCCCACAGGCAAAAAGCAGAAAGTAGGAATTGACTTCCCACCTATAACATAATAGCATATCCCTGGACAGGACACCAATATGGCCATGCCCTTCTGCCTGGCCACCTCTTTTCACTTGGATGCCAAAGGGCTTCTTTGCCCTTGGGACCATAATGTCCCCTGCAAATGCGAACGCTGGCTCTGTTCCTGGGGGAAGAGAGGCATGGGGGAGAAAAAGGGTCAGGCAGCCTGGCCTAGAGGGATTGCACATGGCTTTTCTCCACCAAAAGTAGTTCAGACTTATGTTTCTCTTCCCACCACGGCATCGCAGGTCCTACCACATAAATGGGAAATTTGATTCCCAGCTTCGTTATGGGAAAATTACCAAACAAGCAATCATGTGGGTAAAACACGGCAACCGATTAAAACCACCTCTCTTGTTCCCCTTCATTCCACACATGCTACCTCCTCCTCCCCCTCTGAATGAGGTGCTCAGTTCAAAACCCGTATGTATCAGAACACTATTTCCAACAGTGTGCCTATTTAGGCACTGCGTACCTGTTCCTTTAAGGTTTTAATCTCTTCTGTTTTGGCTCTGATTTCTCTGTCAAATGTTAGAAGCTTTTGGGTCAGCTCCACATCGCTTCTAGCAGCAGCCTGGGCCATGGTCTTAGCCATCGCTGCAATTTTGTCCTGAAGACTCCTTATCACTGTATCTTTCTGCTTTGATTCTGCTTCAAAACCGGAGAGACGACTGATTTCCTTTTCCAGTCCCAGCAGCTTTTCATCCTGCGGGCAGGTTCCATGTGCCGTCTGTCAGTCTGCAGTTACAGACACCAGGCTGCCTGCTTCTGTAGGGTAACTGCTTAATTTCCATAAAGCACACAGTTTTGGATGAGGATAGCCTTCTCTCATCAACAGCACACTGCAGTCACCCTGTGACACCCATGCTTTTCAGACACAGCTGATGCCTTCTCCCTCCTCACCCCCTGAATTCCCAGAGAACCCAGGTCCTCCACGCACCCAGTGGTTCCCAGTTCCCTGCACGTTGCTGGGACTCTTGGTCACACACACACACATTTTGCACACTTTGTCCTCTGCCAGCCCATACAATCGCTCTCACCACACTTTTCCCCAGGGCAGGACCATGAGCTGCATCCCTCACCCTTTCCGCAGCATCACCTTTTCCTGCAGAAGGCAATCCACGCTAGGAATCCTCAGGAAAGGGGCTCCTGCCCCACTACTTGGATCATTGCCTGAGGTTGTGGTCCAGGCTGAAAGATAGAAAAGAATATAGTAGCTGTATAAGAAATATATATATAAAATATAAGAAATATAAGAAAATAGTGCTGTATCAGGGGGCAGGAATAGCGCTTTGTGAGGTTCTCTCTCACTTGTCCAAAACCTATTTGCGGGCAGTGGCTACTTTACAGTCTGAAGCTTGGCTCACGCTCACAGCAATAGCCACCTGTTTGGCACTACAAAGATCTCCACCAGTGCAAACAGTCTACACAACAGAGAGGAATAATACAACTCTGGGAAACATAAAGCCTCCAAGGCACACGGACACAGAACTGAAGGCTCCTCTGAGTTTTTAACCCTGTCCAGCCCCAAAGAAAGAAGGTCAATTTGCATTGCTTACAGCATGGGAATAGTTAAAAGTTCACTGGGATTAACACACACAGATCCCTTTGGCTCTATTTCAAAAATCAAATGAAGCTGTGCTACCTTGGAGCACGAGCTTCATTCCTGTCACCTTCACTGGGATTTCAAGCTGTGTGCGTGGCTTTATGCTGTGCAGCTGTGACTGCACAGTAATGTCCTTTGCTCTGGAGCACTAGGTATAATTTGGCAGTTTACTAGTGACTTTCTATTCCCTCTGACTGTTAAAAACACAAAATAAAGCACAAACACTACTGATATATGGCTTAATTTTTGAGTGCTTCTGTGTGGAACCAGGAGCTGGACTTGATGATCTTTGTGGGTCCCTTCCAACTCAGGACATTCTATGAGACCACAAAAACCACGAGATCATGTGTCCTGATATAACAAACTACCTTCATGGCAATAATCTTTTTCCATAGTTGTACTGTTCCATCAGTTCATACCCACAAACCCTTGCCTTTGCTTCACTTCTACAGCATATTTCACTTTAAAGAAACATATCAGATACAGATCTACCTCTATGTTCCTTTGCTGGAGGCAGCCAGGAACCGCACATCAAAGGAACCAACCCACCACTACAAACAGACTGGAATAGGTGCATGAGTCATCGATGAACATAAAGTCTGTAATCGCCTTCGGGATCACACACGAGGAACAAGGAAGAGGAAATTCCACCGAAGTTACCGAGGCAATGGCTTTCCCAGCAGGTTGTCATGGCACATTTCCTAACTGACCCAAATACCACCAATGGCGCACGGACCCCGATTAGCTTCACATGACAAGGACTCACAACCAATTGCCTGCGACACTCGTCATTTATCGGCACGAATCAAAAACGTCTCTGCTCGGATCAGCTCTGCTCAGTGCCGAGTTGATCTGAGAGGACATAAGGCTACAAACTGCTGGGAAGGCATGGGTGGAAGCGGTCTTCCTGCTTGGCACCAACAATTCCTTTGCTGTCATATTACGACGAACTCCTGCAGCCATCACGAATTACCTGGCCTCTCTGTGGGGGGCCAACTGAAAGCATCTGGAGGGCTGGAAGCGGTCGCACTCCTGGTCCAGGCGCTCAGGGGTCGCTTCTGGGGCGGCGGATGGGGCACGGGGCTGGCCATGGCAGGAGCCCAGCTGCTCCAAGTGCCGGGGCGATGCTGGGACTGCAGCAATGGGAGATGGGCAGGAGACACAGCAGGGCAGCGCTGGGGATCTGCAGCCACCTGGAGCTGCCCAGCCCACGCCGTGCGACGTTTCACTGGCGGATAGGACGTCTGCGGTGGAAAAAGACTGTATTATTAGCAAGAGCATAAAAAGGCTTTCCAGCCCCTGATGCGTGTGCAAAGATGTAACATTAAATACAGGTACAGGCCTGAGTGGGAGCATACTTCCAGTCCTTTCCCATTCCCATGGTCATTTGATCGGATCGGTAGCCTGAAGCCTAAACGCTTACCTGCAATATACACATTTTGGGGCTTTGACGTTATTGGAGCTCTTCACTCCCTCTCTAGACCAGACTACCCTCATTCTGTGTGTCATTTGCAAAATTTGGATGCGCTCGTTCTGGGTTTTTCCTGGAACACACACAAGCACTTCTACACTGCCATTTCTCTCTTTTGATATCCTGAAACAAAGCCTCTCATTGCACACCCGCCTTGCAATCACATTTCCCCAGCCTTACACTGTGCATGTCCGACATGTAATTAGGACTCCTTATGCTATTATCCCTATAAGTATCACTTTTAGCTATCATGAAGACAAGCCAACATTAAGGTCCTGCACACTGGCTGAGAAGCAACCCTCAATTTCAAGTTATGCCAGCCCATAAATAAATATCTGGCAACGTGGTCTCAGCCCTGGCACTGCTTGGAGCTCGCTGATTTTCCAGACAAGGGAGAAAGCTGCAGTAAGGCACTAGCTGCAGTTGACCTGCTGCTGCATAAAGCACAGCCACCCTCCATTTCTAATGCTGACAAGAAAAGGCAGAGATTGCCAGTCTGCTTTACATGCTATTACAATTTCAGAGTTTTGGATTTATTTTTCATAATGGAGAACTTAGCTCTCTTAGCCGGGTGCTGCTCTTCTTTAAAACATGTTCATCTTTAATACCACTGAAAATGAGAGAGAGAGAGGCCTCCCTATATTAAACACTGTAAACACTTCACACAGCGAAATATAGAAGTGATTTACTCTCTGCAGTCAGCGGTGTCAGGCTTCAAAGCTAGTATATCAAAGGAGGATCATAAAGCCCAGAGCAATAAAGAGGCACTGACAGTGCTTTTTCTGTGCCACTGTGCATAACTGCATTTTTGTGTGCAGGCTACACACATACTTTAGGAAATTAAAATGCTTGGTGCTTCAGCAGGAGCAAGCTTTACCTGCCCAGAATTTGCACGCCAGCTGCACGGCTTCATCCTGCAGCAATGCATTTTTTTCCCCTTGGCCTAAGATTTCTGGCCTCATTAGGATTCACAAGGTCATCTCACTACACCAGGAACCTTGCTGAGACATAAATAAAACAGTACCTGGGTGAACAAATGGCCTGCATTACGTTTGAATCATACATAGGCTGGGCTACAAGGCCAGACTCGGCAGCACGCCACTACCTGGCACGCCACACACACAGTTTTCCAGCACTCTTGCTCAGTTTCTATTGTCTAGGATTCCTCAATGACACAACAATACAAATCATAGGGATCTGTATACTCTAATAACCCAGAAGCTCAACAACCTCCACTGCCATTCTGCCTTGGTACTTTTCCTGGGGAACCACTGCATTGGATCACATTCCTTCCATGTTTACCATTGCTTGGGATTTCTATCATGCCCACAAGACAGGCTGTGATGCTTTGGCCTTGCTGTGCAGAACAACACAGAGTCTGCAGCTGTGCACAGCATTGCCAAGCAAAGCACCAGCAATGCCTTCATTTTTTCATTTGCTCTCAGTTGGATCTTTAACGGTAGTCCGTTACTAAGTGGCCTCTGAAGAAAGATTAAATGGAAACACAGGTAAAGGTCATTTTCCAACGCTTTCACAACTTCCCAAGACCCACCTCTGTTGTCATGTTGGCCTTGCTGTTAGGAAACCTGCTCCATGCTTTCTTCACCCTACTGAGGTGCCTGAGTTTTTTCAGCAGAGGGAGCTCGAGCTTTTTATTTCTCCCTCACGCTTCCTGATGATTTAAGAAACAAGCCTGCACCAGAGAGCATGTCCTGATTCCTCTGAAGCACAGCTCCCCTCCACATCACATACAGCTGGGCTCTTGTTGGTGGGTATTTTTTTTCCCCTCCTTCTACGAGCAGCCATGAGTGGCTAAAGCAAGGTGGCTGCCTGACAGTCACATGCCCATTTAACAGCCTTGGTAGCCAGCATTTGCTTTACCTGGGGGACTCCATCGACCACTAGCTCAAAGGATGCTCCCTGCGCCCCGAAGTGCAGGATGTCGCCTGGGCTCACTCGCACAGCCGCGTTTTGCACCTGGCAGCCGTTCACAAAGGTCCCCTGGGGAGAGTTGAGGTCCTGCAGGACAAAGCCATTCTCCCAGCCGGCGAACTCGAGGGCCGCGTGATGATCCTCTACCCCTGCAGACTGACAAAACCGATCAGCGAGCAAGAGACGAAAACCTCAGAAAGCAACCAGAGCTGTGTTACTGCTGCCGATTTGCCCAGCCCTCCTCTCCTTGCTGTACTTCTCCATGTGAATATGCTGTTAGCCACTACTCTTGGCATTTAGGCTTGCTGTGCACCACCCCACCTGCATCCAAAGCATGCAAATAGGCTGTCAGACTCTGTGCTTTGCATTTTCGAATTGCAGTCCATCACCCTACCTGCACCCTCACTAATGACAGAGCCGTCTGCCAGCACAACCAGACTCCTCTCCCTCTAATTCCCAACCAATGACTTCTCCACCCACTGTCCACCCAGGAGTCCCGCAGGTTTCTCATACCTTCAGCACGATGTCTGATCCTTCGTGTCTCCCGATCGTGGTTGTTTGTGGCTTCAGCTGAAAACACCCATCTGAGCTCCTTAGGAAGGCTCTCATAGTTCTACCTTTTCACCAGCAGTCCTCAAAAATCAGAACATAATATCCATTACTCATTTAGTAATCCCCCCTGCCACACATGCAACTGAGCCAGGAACTTCTCCACCACCTTATATGCCGCTGGTTCTTGCAATAAAGCAGTAAAGTTATTTACAGAGCCAAGGGACCTGGGTCTGCACACCCATCCCTTTGCTCCTCCCTGTACCCTGCAGTAGCCAGGGAAACCCCTGTGAAACCAAAGCCGGCTGACACCCTACTGATTTCCTTTTTGTTTGTTTTGTTTTTTGCTTTTTGTTTTTTTTTTTTTCCTCCCCTTTTTCCAGGCAACTGGCCTGGCAGCACAACACAGCTCAGTGTCGGTGCAGACCGCAGCTCTCGTTTCTCACAGGACATTTGTTCTGCATGTATGAAAACATAGTTTGTCATGCAGCCTACCTGTCTGAGCCTGCCAGAGAACGTTTTTTGCTTTTTTAACTTATTCTTTATTTGAAAGCATGTATTATATTGCCCGCCACCTGTGACTCACCAAGGCCCTTGGGCTGCCCTGTGATGGCGAGGGTTATTCCACTGTGGAGAGGGGATTAATTAAATTGAGATCTAAGCCCAGGTTGCTGTGACGAGGGCTGCACCCTGCCACCGTGGCCTCACACGTCCCCAAGGCGCCATTTCGCGGTGCCTCCCCATCCCTGCCGCCGTCGCCGTGGCAACCGGGCCGCCATGATGGCCGCCACCCTGCGCTGAGGGCAAGAGCCAGGCCTGATCCTGCCTCACGCTCTACGTCCTTCTGCCCACACAGATCGTTCACGCTCCCTTCACGTTTCAATACAGGGACACAAATACATCACGATATGTGAGATTTAGACCTTAAAAAGGGTCAAAAGATCTCCCCCAGCACCCGGTGTGCTGGCAGGTGTCAGCAGCCTTGGGAAGGCTGAGAGAGGCCATGGAAACCACCACAAACCTCCCCGGGGACGTGTACCACACCCACACCAAAACTAACAAGATTAGTGAGAAGGGGTATTGCACTCCATGCTCAGATGTTGCAACACTGGGCTGCTGAGTCCCATACAACTCAGCTCAGAAGCACGCTTGCAAAAACACAGCACTTCCCTGCCCCCCAAAATAATTACCCAATCTGCAAAAAAACACTGCATGCAAAGTTTTTCCTGTATTTCTAAGACTGCTTCAATGCTTGGCACAACCCAAATTTCCACCCCAAACAATGGGGCTGCTCCTGGATGGCAGCCAGGCTGCTGACCTTGGGTATGATCGGCGGCACCACGGCCATTTGTCACCCTTTGCTCACCAGGAAGCACAAATTCATGGTTTGCTGCCAACGTCTCTTTACTTTTCCATCCTTGCAAGAGTTTTGCACTGGAAAATAACAGCAGAGGTTTTGCAGCCCAAATCCAGCATTTCAGTGATGCTTTATAAAAATAACACGAGGCTTCCTCATGACACGAATACCAGGTCTGTATATCCCAGGAGTTGCCCCTGAACATGACTGACCATCCAGAGATGCAAAAATATACATGCAAATTTAGACAGTGTAAGGAAACACATTCTGATTTCTCAAATACAAGCATATGTTTATTACCTGAGCTAAACAGCATGAGATCTGGGTTAGGTGCATATAGGATGTCGGTGAAGACAGCTGCCACCTCTCCCCTTCTTCATACTCACCTTCAGGAATAACTACTTTTACCATTTACGATATATATTGCAATATAACCTCACCTTCACACAGAGGATGAGCAATCCTCATACAGTGATGGTCAAAATGTGGAAAGCACTCACGTTCCCTAGCATCACACATCTTACCCTGCTTTCCAGATACTACCAGAGTTCAAGGAGCAGATATTCATTAGCCATCTGCACATTTGTCACAGAATTCTTACATTGGTCACACGATGTTTCACTGTGGTCACTACATTCTATATCAGTTTCTCAGCTTCGTTCCTCCACTGCACACAGAAAGATTCTGCTTTTCCCAGATTGTTTCATGACACAGGATGTCCTGGTAAAGCAGCAACACCCAACCCAACACCCAACCACTCAGACAAAAGACCTCACATTATTAACCTGATATTTATCTACATTTTGCAGGACAACTGTTACGGTTGCATTTTGTCACCAGGGAGAGAGGACTTTGTGTTCCTGCAGATATATCTTTCATGGAAGATTTCAGGGTCCAATGTTTTGACCAGAGTCACACCCTAGGAAGAACTTGCAAACTCAGCAAGGAATTAAAGCACTTGCTTCCCCCTGGGGGCAGGCTCTTTGAGGCACACGAGGCTGGGGGAAAGTTAAAATGATCTTCCATTACTCTTTTTCCCTTCATTTGATTAAGGAAGACCCTTATTATATGACGCTATTCTGCTCATCTGAGATCATGCTGTCCTTTGGGGCACAACAAAGTGAATATCCTGTGATTACAATAATAGAAATAATAAGATGGAATATGAAGCCATAAATCACCAGATATACTGTTATATGGATTTGGACCAGAATCTCTTTCTTGTCTTTGTTTTGGCCATTTGCACTCTTCTCATACCTTTTACTTACCCTATCGCCAAGTCAACTTCCATTGGACAGGTCGTACCGACACCAACATCAGCATCCTCTCAACAAAAACACAGCGTGGACATCTGCTACAAACTTGGGAGAGTTTTAGCTCTCCATCCATCCCTTCACATTCAAATGAGGTGAGGGAATATGTGGCTGAGAACGCAGGATGCTCATGACTTTGTAAGCCATGGCATTGCTGCAAGCTCAGGAGGTAGTGTAACTCCAGGATGGCAGAGGAGCAGCATCCACCCTAAAACAGTTGCCTGATTTCATACAGCTCTGGCTTACATTCTGTGGGAACAGCCATCTGTGCACAAATGCACACACACACACCATGTACAAAATATTTATTTAGAAAAGGTCTGCTTGCACAGCACGCTCTACAGTCGTTTTGCACCCAGAACGTCTTGAACACCTCTTGGCAGAGGTACATTACTGCAGCTCCCAGCCCCCTGCGTTTACCAACTGTCCCTTCAATTCCCAACACAACACACAAAGAGAAAACCACCGAGGCAAGAAATACAGTCCTCTCCCACAGGAGCACGGGAGCTGATGCCAGTAAGAAACTTCCTACGGGTAAAGCCTTACCTACAAGTCTGACAAGTTTAAGGGCTCATTTCATTCTGCTTTGCACCAGCAAGCACACAATTCTGCATGGGCTTGGGCTGGCCCCATGCCACTATCCCACTATCCCAACCCCACCAGTGACTGGAGCAGAGAACAGCTACAGCACTGATCTGACACTTTTGCTTGCCTTACTCTGAAAGAAAAGACCAAAAAAAAAAAAAAAAAAAAGAAAGAAAGAAAGAAAGAATGTTTCCTTTTTCCTCTCGGAAAATTCTTGCTAAATAGCAGTTGGGTGGCTTTAAAACCTCTTGTTGGGGCAAGGCACAAAGGAGAGAAGATACGTTAGGCTGTCCTTAATTTAAAACAACACAAAACACATATCCAGTCCTTCCGACCTTTGTGTCCTTCACAGCAGCAGACACATTGACATTTCCCTGTGGTATCTGACACAACGCCATCCTGGGAAGAGACGGTCCTGTCCGTGCAATGCCGCAGTCTCCATCGACTGCTTCCTCAATATTTCAGCATCCAGGGAGTGCCAAATGCTCCCGCACCCTCTGCCCAAGCCTCTCCAAGTGTTTTCAACCTGCAGAATCACCAAATTCTCCTCTCTAAGTCATCTGTTGGCTCTCCAGCGCTTTCCCCTGGATCTCCTCGTACTTTGGCGGGGGTGTCAGTGGCTCGATCGTGATGGGGTGGGTGCTGCTCCCGTCGGCGAGGTTGAGACGGATGTCCTTGAGGTGCAGCTTCTCTGACTTGATCCTCCGCACCTTCAGAGGCTTCAGGCGCTTGCTCAGGCGCGAGCTGTGCCGACCAGGAGGTCGCTCCGCGCCGGGCTCCACGTTGGGCTCCGTGCTGGCAGCTCCCTGGGGCTGTGCGCCCTCGTCAAGCCCCGTCAGTGACTCATAGGAGGGCAGTGAGACGCTGAGCCTGTGGCTCCTGTCCGGGTTATGGGGCTCAGAGTAGCCTGCATTCATCACCTCTTCATAGCTGGGGACGTAGTACCGGGAGGATGTGTCTTCATCCTCTTCTTGGCTGAAGGAGATAAGAAGAGAACATAAGCTGCGCGTGGTTTCAGCTTCACGGCGGGTATGGGGCAGAGAGAGGAGATGAAACACAACCAAAAATAAAGGACAGAATATTTGCCCATCCACCTTATATATACCAGCTCATGACAGTTTGAACAGGCTGCAACCTCACCTGTGTTCAGACTTGTTTCTATTTCACATGTCTTTACTTGATTATCAATTTATTTGCCCACAAAATCTCTTCTTATCTCTCTCAGCAGTTCCCCAAGAAGTTCCCCAAGCAGAACACCAACTTCTCTCCTCACCTCGCCACAAATTACTCAGAACACACTCAGAAGGGACCTCAGCACCCTGCCATGGCACTGGGATGTATGTCTGGTTGGGCATATCACTTCGGTTTCTCTGCTGAGGGGTCCCCACTGAGAAATATATGCCCATCGGCACCTGCATGCAGTCTGCACAGCTATGCTCCGCGCTGCTTCTGCAATAGGCAGGTGCTTGTAACATCTGGTGGGGTGTCAGAGGTTTCTTAGAGGCTCTGAGCACACAAACTACTTCCCTCCGAAGCCACCCATAGCAGCTCTCACCTGCATCATTCCCCGGGCAGCAGCCACAAGAGGCGCTTTCTCCTGCTGCCTCCTCTCTCTATTCCTCTCCACCACCCACTGCCTTTCTCTGGACAGACTCAAGCCAGCGTTATGGGGACAGGACATGGTCTGCAAGGTGCAGCAGGGATCCCCAGGCAGACAGGAGAGCCCTGCACACTTCCAGCAGGTCCACACTGGGTCCTCAGCTGCTGACTGCACCTCTGCAGCTGAACAACTATGTGGCACCACCAGCCACGCTGACCAAGACAGCATGCCCTAGCCTTCCTGCTCCTCTTCCCCACCCCTCTGTAGCTCCTCGTCCACCCCGCAGCAGCCACCCGTCTCTCCTGCGTTAACCATTAACTGCATCTCCTCGCGCTACCCCAGGCCGTACAGCGTGCGGACCAACAAAGCATGAGCTTACATACAAACACTGCCTCCTTTTACCCACAACACCGTAAATACAGCTGGGTTCATTTCGTCCTGAGCTATAAAACAAGCTTGTACCCTAAACCATGAGCCGTGCCCACCTTCATCTGAGCACACGCTGCTGTTTGCTCACGACCTCCTGGAAGAGGAAAAAAAAAAAGCCCTTGGTGTCATTTCTACCCTCCATCCCACTCCCTTTTCCCCTTGCAAAGACTCACCTGTCCTCCTGTTGCGAGGGCTCTGCCGATGCCTGGTGCTGCACCCTGGGTATGTCTTCGCTCTGCCTCTTCTTGTCGCGGATGTTCAAGCAGATGGAGAGCAACAGCAGCAGCAACCCCGCCGCGACCAGCACGTACGCCACGGAAAACGTCTTGCTCTTCAAAATGCCCCCGCTGCCACGGTCGGGCTTGCTGCTGTTGCTGGAATTGGCGGTGGGCTTATCGGTGGGGCCGAAGCCGGGGACGAGGTTCCACACGGCCATAATGATGCCCAGGACGAGCATCCCCAGCCCTATAGCTGTCAGTGCGTAGTGCGACCCGTTGGCACGGGACTGGGCCATCGCGTCCTGCGCCCGCTGCCCGCGGCGGCCACCTCACAGCACCTGTGGCGGCGCCGGGCGGCCAGGCCGGCTACCATGCGTGCGGTGCCCTCCCGGAGCAGGCAGTGAGACCTGGGGAGAGAAGGAAAGCAGTGGTTACTCAGCTTGCCGTGGGACATGATGCAGCTAGCAAGCAAGATAACGTCATTTTTGGACTGCTGATGCTGGCAATCTAATTACACCGCGCCTTGTGGAGAGCGCATAACGCAGCCGTTGGCAGCGGGGTCCTCGCTGCCCATTCCCAAGGGGATCTGCAGAGCAGCATCGACCCCAGACGCGGGCTGCTTCCCTCCACGCCACGGCTCAGGTGCACGGTCCTAAAAATCAACTAGTGCCACCGGCTCTTCCTCTTCCCACTCAGCTTTTTTCCCACCCACGCTGCCACCGGCCCCGTGACGTTTCGCCCAGGTGCGAGTCCTCTGCGGAGCAGCCTCACCGCCTGCATCACGTTCCCACCCCGAGGGTTCCTCTCCAGCCCTATCAAACCCCAGCAGCACGAAGGAAACCACAAGATGCAACATGTTCCTAAATCTCTAACTTCCTGAAGAACAGGGGAGCCTACCCACCAGGTATGTTCAACCACAGTCTGACCCTTTGCTACCTTCTTAGCCATATTACACACCCACCTTAGGAAAGAACAGAATTAATAGCGTTTGCTGGGAACTTAGATTAAACATCCTTTTGAGAGCAGCAACCGACCTCTTCACAGCAGCTGCTCCACCAAAAAAAACCTTCGTGGCTCAGAGCGTTGCTCCTCGCTGCATGGAGAGAGCCTTGCCCAAACTGCTGCTGCCAGTATGAACTAACCTGAAACCACTCGGAAAAAAATAAAAAAAATCCCAGGCTCTATTACTTCTCCTTTTTTTTCCCTTGTGAAAGATCGAGAGCGGCTGATTGTGGAGCTGGCTGCCTGCCCTTCGAACCTTCCCTGCACAAGGAAGAGAAAGCAAAAGCAGTGCTCTCCCAGCCAAGCCGACCATGCAGCTTTTCCTGGCTGCTGCCTGCATGGGCTGAGCCGAAAGCAAAGCCTCAGAAAAGCCCACGGCAAAGCCACTGCTCCCTTCTGGGCAGCGTTAACCTGCCCTGGAATAACGCCTGTCGAGTCCCCGGGTGTATCCAGACGAAGGCACCAGGCTGCAGTTGTGACCCAGCCAACCAAACTCCTGCTACCCGGCCTGGATTGAATTGCTGCATTTTCTCAGCTGCAAACACTGGATGCGCCGGCTTTCCTAAAATAAGCACGCATGACTGCATCTTCTGGCAGCCTGCCTCCTGGACCTCGGCAAGTAGGGATGGCAGCTAGGAGCACAAACCTGTTACCGAAAACTGCATGCGGGCAGCAAAGCCCCCCCCCGATTTCCACACCAATCTTGCAGCTGGTGTGGAACAACATCCTGCTTGTGCCAAAAACCGCGTGCAACGGCACAAACACGCCTGCTGGTTTTCCTTTCCTCCCCAGCCTTGGGTTTGCAAAGCTTGCTTGTGCTAGAAGCCATCCCTCGGACAGGATGCTGCTGCTCACTTTTCCCATGCACAGCCTCGCTCCTCGTCACAGCAGTCCGGGTCAATGGTCCCAGCTTGTTCAGCCCGAGAGCACGCCTCGGTCGCTGGGTCACGGGACAGAGTCGAGCAGCATTCCCAGAAAACAGACCGACTCCAGCCACTTGCAGGAAAAGGCAGGCACGCGAGCCAGACACGGAAGCAGGGAGGGCACAGAGAGAACTTTCCCACCTCACCCCACTTATCTCGAATGCTTTGGAGGCTCCCAAAGAGATCCCACAGCTGATTTCAGCCTCGCACCGGGGCTGTCGGCTTCTGCGCCCCATGTGCCCCCAGCCTCCCCCCAAGCATCATTCCCGTCCTAAAAAGTAGCACTGCAAACATCCTCTACGAAATCCTGAGTCATGAGAGCAATTAAAACAAGGAAGTTGATGCTAACAGAGCTGCTTTTTTTTTTTTTTTTCCACCAGCCACAGCTCTTCCCAGGAGCAGCCTCTGCCCTCCTACACAAAGCTGTGGGTTGGCGCCTGCCTTCCCCGCTCTGCCTGCCCTTCCTCGGGGCTTTTCTCAGCCAAGGGGCTCTCCCAGGGGAGCCCAGCACACCATGGTGATCCCGACCTTCAGCTCTCCACAAAGGAGCAGTCAGCGCACGCAATGGCTTCACCCACCCCAAGCTCCCTTCCTTCCCACGTCCCAGTCCTTCCTGACAGCCCTAGCTGGAAATCCAGCCAGGGCTGCTTGTCTGAAGACAAGCCTGCAAACGCTTCCCGTGGTTAGGAACTGACAGCACAAACGTGACCTCGAAAACCCACAGCTTTAACTCTGCAGCAGGTATCCAGAGCCACGTGGGATGAAGGTTTCATCTTCAGGAGCTCAGGATGGACAAACATCGCCGGTGCTGGAAGAGAGGGGCCAGCACCTGCTGTCACAGGGTCCCTTGGCTGTCCCCGGTCCACCCGCAAGCCCAAGCTGCCCTGCCGGTGGGACTGCTGCCAGCGTGCTGCCGGTGCCGGGATGGCAGCCCCGCACCTCTCTGTGCCACCACGGGCAGCACCCATGCTGCAGGCATGCTGCGAACCCACTGACCTCCACAGGCTTGGAAAATCTTGCAACAGGCAAATTGCATCACATTTCCTAAACCTTCACGCACCCTCCGCTGCATCCGGCCCCGTTTCCAGCACACCGGTGCCCCGAGGCGCTGTCGGATGCTGCTCACCCCCTTTATCCAGGCTGCACGTGGCTTCAGCCCTCCACGCTCCTAGGGCTGCTCCTGCAGCCCTCCAAGGCTCGTCGAGTCGCAAAGCTCCTTCCTCCAGTCCTCCAACCCTTCCTCCCCAGCGCTGCTGGGGACTCATTCAGCACATTTCCCAACTCCCTCCGTCACTGAAGGCAAAAATGGGACAGCTGCCATCAGTCCAGCAAAGCCTCTTCCAGGAGTTTTTTTCCAGCATGCCACTCAGACGCAGGGCCGAGCAGGACTGGCAGTCCTGGGGCTGCTCTCCCATCACATGGCAGCAAGGAAGGGCAGAGGATCCCGACCGCTGCCAGCACCGCCAGAGCTGCCATTTCCTTACTGCTCGCTCGCTTCCAAAGCCACGCTGACAGACTGGAGCATTTTCTTCAGGAAAAGACACACAAACGCACACTGCATCAGCTACACTGACTTCACCATCCCCTCTGCTCTGATCTTTATCAGCACCCTGCTTCTGATTTTGGGTCTTCTCTTCTTAGCTGGCTGCTTTGGTTCTTAATATATCGTTAGATACACATACACCTATACAAAAAAGCTCCCATCTCCACGCTAGTTGGCCAGGCATTTTGCAGACAGACATCGGCCAGCTGAGATCTCACTCGCAAACTGCTCCTGGGGCTTTAGGACAGAGGACTCACACCGCACACAGGCCAGCACAGCCGACGTGCTGCTCCGCTAGCATCTGCCCGCGCCAGTAACTCAGCACAGACCTCAGCTCTCGCATCCTGCCAACACACAGCACCGCTCCTCAGCACAGACCTCGGCCGTTTATTTGTCACGAGCGGCAGAGAAGGAAAGAAACAGCCCACTCACTAGTGGTTTTTATTTAGAGGAATACGAGGTTTCAGAAACAACCACTTTTTCTGCCTCTAACTCTCCACGTACGTGCCCAGCACCGTTGGCCTCCCTCTAGCACCTTGCCCCTCTCCAAGCTCCTCCATCATCGCAGCGCTGAAAAGTTGTGCGCAGATCCCTCGCCTGCAGAGAGGGCAAATTAGATTAAACCACAAGGCTTTATGTCTAAGCCGCTCTCTCCATCGAATTATCCCTCCTTCTGGCTTACCAGGGTGCACTGCCATTGCTTGCGCAGCCATAACCCTGGTGCCGTGACGCTGACGGCTGGAGAAGGCTGCTGCAGCCTCTGGAAGAGCAGAGGAGGCCTCAAGGGGAAGGAAAGCAGAGAGCACGGAGACAGGTACTGCACCTGGAGGCTCCAGGGAAGCAGAAAACTGACCACAAGTCTCTCTGTGGCCGGCATCGTCTCTCCAAGGACGTCCAGAGGAAGATGAGGCAGAGCAGGACACCTGTGATGCGGTGCTCCCAGGGCTGGCAGCAAGAGGAGGGGGACCCCCCCGGCCCCCATGGTACCATCAGGCTAACAAACCCCACAGCTTGCTCTCCTATGCTATCCCTGCTTTGCCTGCTGCCTCCACTCCATTCTTGTGCCAAGCCGTGTGTAACCGGTCCTTACTCACCGTCCTGAGGGCACCTCATGCAGCTCCGCTCCCTCCCTGCTCGCCCAGCTTGCTGGCACCGAGGTGACGCACCCCGTGCTGCCCACCGTGCCCCTCCAGGAAAGAGATCCAGCTGTCCCCTGCGTCCCCCTGCCACCACGCTGGCGGCACAGGGGCTTCCCTGCCACCCCAGCTACCTTTGGCCCCATCCCACGCACACCTGTGGTCTTTGTGCTCGCCGCTGTCAATGATTTACACCAGGATCTCCGAATCATTAAACCGGCACGGCGCAGCTGCCACTCGGCCTCCCAGCTCTGACTTCCCTTAACAAACCTTCAGCAAAAAACAACCACCACGCACCGGCACTTCTTTACAGCAAAGATCGAGCCAGGAGGCACCTGGTCCTTCCCCGTGCTACGGCCGTGTCCCGGCGCTCCCGGTGAAACACCAGCCCAGCAGGGAGGCTCGCGAGGAGGCACGGACACCTCGCTGCTCGTGGGTGTGCAGCGAGCACCCACGCTCCTCCCAGCCCTGCGAGACCTTTGCGTTCCTTGCCTCCCGTGACAATGCTTTCCTGCCCAGGCTCCAGGAGCAACACCTCTGTCGTTAGATCATGAGCGATGAGCTGGCAGCTCGGGGAACAGGTCAAACCCCCCCGCGCTGTCACGTAGCGAGCTCGAGCAGTCTGAGCTCCAGGGCTCTTTTGCTCCACACCTGCCGGGTGAGGTCGGCGCGGGATGCACAGCACGGCCCCTTTGGGGGACAGCCCAGCTCATGCCACACAAGGCGATTTTCACCTCAGATGAAAATGAGGTCATTTAGGGCCTGGCATGACTCCTGTGGGGCTGCTCCGTCAGCAGGCACGGCAGAGGTGCCGGGGATGCAGCTTCACCTTCAGCCTCTGCCAAAGAGGAGCTCCCATCCTGCTGGCAGAGCCCCACAGCCCCGGTGTTTCCCAGTCTTTACTGCAATGCTGAAGCACTGAGGCTCAAGTCAGATTTGGAGAAATAAATCTATTATGAAAAACCCCTTAGGACACCGAGCCCACTGTAGGTTAGCTTCCATCTGCTCAGTGCAGCCACGGTTCTCCCTCTTCCCCAGCTGGTCCCAGGGCTGGTGGGTCCGCAGCCACCTCTGCCAGCTTTCTTTCCAAGTTGCGGTACCAAGGGCCTCCCAACAGCCAAGGCAGAGCTGGAAATCCCATGGATTTTGCCCAAGCCTCATGTTGGTGAGCCCTGAGACTCTCGGAGCTGGGGGTAACTCCTTGAGCTCCTCCTTGCATTGCCCCCAGCCCCAGGGAACAGGCAGCCTGGCAGCTCCTCCGGACTGCAGCCTCCCTTCATCTGTGTGTCTGCACACAGCCACCCTTCTCATTACCGATTGCTCCTACTAATTTGAGATCCACGAGCTTGGTCACTAATTTGTGACCCATGAGCTTGGTCACTAATTTGTGTCCCACGAGCTTGGCCTCCACAAAACCCACCTGCAGCGGCAGCACCCTCATGCAGAGCCCTGCGTACAGAAGGATTCAAGCCCCAAGCAACACCAAACTCCTTGAAAAGTCACAAAACCAACGGCTTGCGATGCCGAGCCCATGCTGCACAACAGCAACGCCCTCAGAAGAACAGCTCCTCGCACAGCGGGTCGGTTTTGGCCCTGGTTATCACCACCCAAATTATCCCTGGTCCACCACCAGGAATATTTCTGTCCAAATCCCCTGTCCCAACCGGGTAGGCAGGGAGAGAAATAAGCAGAGGTCACCCAGCTGAGCAGGGAGGAGCTGTAGATTTGGCCAACTCCTGTTGGTTTTGGCTAACCTCCAGCCGGTTTTATAGCAGCTCACCCAGGAAATGTAAGAACACGGAGGGACAGCGGTGTGCAGGCTACTCGGGCATGCCCCCATTTTGCTGCTTGTGCTCCCTGCTGGGAGTGCCCAGCGTTGTGCGCTGGCTAATTGCTCTTTGCATTTCTTCCAGGCACTTCAAGAGTTGTTTTACATCCACGCCTTTCCTTAATGCACCCTTCTGCAGCCCACCTGGCACGCCGCGCTCCCCCCGAGGAGAGCTCCAAGCCCCAGCGCCGCCGCAAACCAGGGAAAAGTCGGTGAGGAGCTAAACGCTGCTGGGGAGAGGAGCTGGAGGAAAACCAGCCACAATCTGACTACAAATTACCATCGAGCTGCTTGCAGAGCAAGTCAAGTTCCAGACACTTCCCATACGTGGAGGCTGGGATAATTATTTCAAGGCTTGGCCTTCGGCAGTAAATCATTGGGGTTTTGGTTCTGGGCTCCCTGGCTCAGTTAAATCCACCTGTGCTTGCTGCAGAAAGGCTTGGGACAAACAAACCAGCCTGGGAAACTCCCCGTGCTGCGACTCGCTATTTTCCCTGCTTTATTTCTGATTGTACTTTGCACCTTTGTTTTTTTGAAATTTCCCGATTCTGACATTTCTTGCCACTGAGAAAGGAATTAAAAGCCTTCCTGTGGATTCCGGTGACCTGCCTCACCTCAGTAAACTCTCCTGTTGAGCCTGGCAGAGCTTTCAGGCACTATCCCCCCGCCCTTGAGATATCCTACCCGGCCCAAGCCAACTCCTCCACCTCCTTCAACGTCCCCACTGTGGCCAGCAGAAGCCACCCCCGCTGTTACCAGCCCCTCTCCCGTGCTGGCAGCGCATCGGGGCTGTGAGTCCCTGCCAGGGATTCTGCACCATCCCTCGGCATCACTGGTGCCCCTATAACGTCACCATCGTTCTTCGTCTCCCTGGGCCGCGACAGCACCACGAAACTTTGAAAGCAGCCTTCTCCGAGGGGTGAGCTGCACAAACTCACCCGCTGCGATTTACAGGAACAGCCGGCTCCCACCGCACCCCACTCCCACCCCGGCATCGCATTTTCTTGCGTTATTTCTCTCCCCACACCTCGCATCCCCGCCGAGGGGCAGCTCCGGAGCCGCACGCTGTGCTGGGAGCTGCCCTCCCCGGGCTCACTCTGGGAGCTCTGCCAAACCCAGCGCTGCTCGGGGGGAGCAGCCAAGCACGGTTTTGCAGTCGGAGCCGGGAGGAGGGAGGGTGGCAGCGCCTGGCTTGGAGAAGGGGCAAGCTGGGGGGGTGTTGGCCAGACCCCCCCTGGGACAGCAGCACGAAGCGGGGGCGCCATCGGGGAGCTGGGGGCTGCAGGACAGGAACTGGCGGCTGCTGAGGCAGCAGCGAGGAAGGGGCCGCAGGAAAAAGGAAGCGAGCAGAAGAAACAAAAGAGGCACGCAGGGAGCCCACATGAGATGACCGGAAAGGACGGACATGGCGATTTTGGGGGCTGAGCGAAGCAGCGCGGCGCAGCACAAAGCACCGGTGTTCGGCGAGCAGGGGACGGGGGTTTTGAGACAGGGGAAAGTTTGCCAGGGATTCCTGCTGCTGCGCACCGGCCGCAAAATTCACCCAGGGTTTTCAACCACTTCGGCTGAGCCCCGAAAGCCGAGCGATTCCTCCTGAAAATGAGATCAGGAAGCACTTGCGGTGCTGTTGGGGAGGCAGGCACCTACCTGGGCTGCTGGTGGAGGCTTCCAGCTGGCGCAGGGCAGGGCCCCATCCAGCCCTCGCCTCCCCGAGCTCCCCGCAGAGGTCGGCTCCAGCCGGGCAGGGAGACCCCCGTGCCGTGGAGCCGAGCTCCGCCGAGCATCCCCCGCCGTCAGCTGTCCCGGAGGAGGCACGGCTGGCCGCCCAGCCCTCCCTCCCCAGGCACTTCCCTTCCCTCGGCTTTCCACCCCCGTGTAATTACGCGCAGTTCAAATCAAAGGCATCGCATCCACTTCCGAGTGGTTGCAGCGGCGAAGGGCTGGGCTCGCTGGCCCCACACCCACTCACTCCTCGCCTCCATGGGGGGGGGGGGGGGGTCCCTTTCTGCCAGGACACCCAAGCCTCAGCATCCTCCCTCCATGCCTCCAGCCCCCCGAGCGCTCCCCATCTTTCCAGAAAATTGCTCAGAATTGGCTCAGAAAATTGGGCACCGCTCAGTGCCCATTGCCCTTGTGCCCGACCTGCCCGGCAGCTCTGCCCGCGACGCTGGGTGTAACGCGGGGCCTGGGACGGCTCGGTTTTAAGTCAATAGGGGCCGGCACGCACTGTGACTGTACGTGACACACAGAAACACGCCAAGCCAGGCCAGGAGGACAAAAGCACACCAGGAAAGCTGCCAGCCCCCGAGGAACACCCAGCACTGGACCTGTGGGGGTCCAGACGCGACCTTCCCCTTCCCACCCAAGGATTCGGCACAACCCACGCTTGGGAGATGGCCGCAGGTTTGCTGGAGCTTTCTCAAGCTCCAAGACAATCATTTTTGGAAGAATAGTGGTGATACAAACAATGGTGATACAAACCCCACTGGCCAGTGCTCAGTTCCCAGGGCTGACGTCCTCCAGCAAAGGGCTCGCGAGACACGGTTCCACCGCCACGTTTCGCCCTGCAGGACTCAGCCCCAAAAGCACCAGTGGGGTTGGCACGGGGCTTGGCCTTGCACCATCCCCTCACCCCCCCCAGAGGGCCAGCCTTTCCCCTCCGCTTCCCTTAGGATGGCCGCCCCGAGCTGCGCGGGGTGACAAGGTGCCCACGGCCACCACTGGGTCACCCCCAACCCCCCCGTCCCTCTGCCCTCTCCCCCTGCTTTGGGGACACTTCCCCGTGGGGGCTTCACCTTCTTGGCCCCCACCAGAGCTCCCTTGGGACCCAAAGGTCTCAGCCTGGCACGGGCTTAGCTGGGGTTCATCCAACCACTGTCCCCCAACCCCGCCACCATCCTCGTGGCACCTGGGACAGGCATGACCGAGACCCGTCTCGCTCCCAACACACCACCAAGCACCCCACTTCCATTTGGGACGCCCCCAGGGTGTTTTTTTCCCCCCCACAAGTGGCAGAGCAGCTCTTTGTGCCCACCCACCGTGGCTTTCCCCATTCCTGAGCCACGAAGGCCTCACAAACACAGGAGCTGCCACCATTCACCACCACACATGCACCAGCCCTGCTGCGTGGTCTGGGGGAGCCACGGAAACCCCCTCGCCCCGTCCCCATTTCCCCGTCCCCCCCCCGCCAGCCACGTGCAGGGGATTTTCCACTGACTCACCCACCCCGCTCCTCCTCGGGGCACACGCCAGCGCTGCCCTTCCCCGTGCCTGATAGCGTCTCGCCCTAATCAGAGCCGCCGAACCGTGCTACGACGACACGCAACGACATGGGCAGGTGTATTTTCCCCCCCCCCCTTGTACTGCCCATTTTGCATTTTAGGGCTCGGCCACCCGGCGAGGCAAATTCCCACCTCTCCGAGCATCCCCAGCCGCACCAACCTGCCGTCTCGGAGCAACTCCAGCCGCTCGAGCAGGGAGTTGTCTTCTCCGCAGGGGAACTGCGAGAAAGTGGAAGAAAAAATGAACTTTACCCGTTGGCGCTGCTGCAGCCGATCCTGCGCAGGGAGCGGTGCCTCCACGGCACGGGGTCACCGAGCGCCGCTCCATCGCCACGTCGGCCCCCGAGCACTGCCGGCTGCTGGGTTAAATCCTGCCATCCTGCAGTGGGTCCCCGGGGAGCGCAACCGGAGATGGCAGCGTCCTAAATGGGCTCCTTGTGCTCTTGCTCGCCCTCTCTGCAAAGCTGAACAGGGGCCAGAAACGGACTTTTTCGTGGCAGCAGGACAAGGGCGTCGTTACAGGGGGATTTAAAGTGCAGGCTCCTGCAAAGCCGGTTCCCACCCCCTGAAATACCAGCACTGGGTTCCCCTGCCTCTTTCTGCTTGCGGGAGGATGCTTCGCACCCCTGCAAAGCCCAGGCCAGAGCCTGGCAGCATCCCAGGCTGCAGGAAACCTTTCCATTAGGATCCAGCTGTGGAGCTCCACCAGAGCTGCCTGTGGTGGCCCCTGCCATGCCCACAGTCGGGGGGCTCTGCTCCGAGCCCAACCGCGATCCCGGTTACCCCACGGGCAGCTTCTGGGGCTGAGGGGAATGCTCAGCTTCCTCCCTCCAGTGCTCCAATCCTAAAAATCCCCCTGCAGCCCCTTCCATTAACGGGGTCGGTGCCCCAACGTTGCCCCCTTTGAAGAAGAGAGGGCCGCCGGCTGCTTCCAGCTGGGCAGGTGAATCCTGGCACATGTCCTGCAGAGCTCCCAGCACCAAGCACTGGTCCATACTGGTATTTCCCTTCTCTGTGCCTCGCCTTCTGTGCCCCGACGTCAGGAGCACCTGCAAGGGCCACGCTTTGTTTCTACAACACTGCTGCTGTTGGCAGCTCTTGCTGAAAGCCTGGGTCTGCAGTCATCAAAACAGGTAAAAGTCCTCTGAATTTGGAGCAGCTGAAGGGCCAGGGAGCGCAGGGACAGGACCGGGGGGAGAGCCGAGGCTGCAGGCTGGGCTCCTGCTCTGCATGTTCAAAAAAATAAGGAAAAGCAGCAGCCCTGAGCTGGGAAAACGAGACATTTCCACACCCTCCTGCTGCTGCAGGAATGATGGGAGAGCGCAGGTGCTGAACCTGGGCATCTGCAGGTTGCATCGTCCTGGGGAGCAGAGGAACTGGCTCTGCCCCCCTGTCCCCCCAGCACTTTGGTGCCCAGGGGATCCCTGGGGCTGCTGCTGGATCCCTGGGGCTGCTGCTGGATCCCTGGGGCTGCTGCTGGATCCCTCGGGACATGCTGCAGGTCCGACCGGTCCATCCGCCGCGTGAGGTCACCTTCTGCTTCAAGCACACACAAGTCTGGAAGGTGGAAAAGAAAATAAAGGCACCGACCTGCCGCCGATCCCAGTCCCTCTCCGCAGGGAGAAGCCTTCCCTTGCCGCTGCTGCCACGCACTGCGGGGGGGGCGAATAACTTTATTTTTCTCCGGGCTTGTGAGTCCTGGCTGGGGAAGGGAGTTGCTTTATGAGAGCCTCGGAAAGACGACGCCCAGAGCACAGCGAGGCTGGGAGAGAAGCGCTGCGGTGCTAAAAGCAGAGCAGAAGTTTACAAATTCGGACATGTTCCTGCATCAGAGAGCCCAAACAAACCCCAGCAGCCTCAGAGGCAGCACCTGGGGAGGTGCCACCAGCGGCGTCCCCATCACCCACAGCCCGTGACCATCCCCAAAACTGCCTCTGCTCCTTGCTGCTCGCAGGCTTGGCCCCTCAGCACACAGGACGAGGCACGGGGAGCTGTGGAGCCGCAGGGAACCAGGACCAGGGCAGGAAACCTGCCCAGCTCTCACCTCCGCGTCCTGGCTGGAAACTCTCCGACCTGCTTCTTATCTACGGCTCTGCACAGAGCTGGGCAAACACAGCCAGGGTTCACGGCACCAGGCAGAAACGGCGCCAGCGCTGCTGGCCCACACACCCCTATAAAGCAGCGGTGCCTGGCGACGTCCCGCGTCCTCGGGGGATTTCTGATTTTCGGCCTTTTCAAGCCCCTGGGTGCAGGGCATGAGGGGCCACGGCCGGATTTCGGTGGGGATTTGGTGCGTGGCTCCCACGACGCAGGGACGCGGCGGCAGGGCGCTGGGCTGCAGCTCGGGGCTGCTCACACGATGGCAGCATCGCAGCAGGAACGCGGCGAGGATGCAGCGAAATGCAGCAGGAAAAGCAAGCCTCCCGCAGCCCTCGGTGCCCGTCCTCCCCAAAGCAGGGAAAACGCAGGTTTGGGTTTTTCCAGCACAGCCTTACCCTTCAGGTCACATTTTCCAAGTCAGTTTCCTGGTCTGACAAGCCCCCCAAAATCCCCAGACCCCCAAAATCCTGGGAGCAACAGGGACGCGGGCACGCTGCCGCTGACCGCGGGCACTGCAGGCTTTTAGGGCCGTGGCTTGGCTTTGGCCCCGCTGCCGTGCTGCAGGTTAAGGACATCAACAAATATTTGAGGGAAACAGCTCCATGTGTGGCAGCCCCGGCCACAGCCTGCACTAGGCTTATCTCCTCACAGGTACACCTCAATAATGGGTTTTGTTCCCATTAACACCCCATTACCATGTTAGCTAACGGAGCTGGAGAGCCAGCTGGCATCGAATGCCTTTTTATTTTTTTTTCCCCTTCTTTCAATTGCTTGCAACACTCTTCAGGCTGTGGCTGGGGGCTGGCACAAGCCACCAAAGCCAGGGACCGAGCCACAAAAAAGCTTTTTTATGTCCCAGCAGTTCTCTTGCCGTTCTGATGCTTTCCATCCTCCAGCCCCAAAAGCCAGCGGGCACCCAACGCTAGCAGAATACGGGGAAATACCTGCTCCCAACTTCGCCCTTCGTTTGCACAACCCGACCCCAAATCCCTCCAGATTTGGGGCGGAAAACGACCATAAGAGAACGCGTTTTGCTCCCGTTTGGCATCGAGGCCAAATCCAAAGCGGGATGGGGACGGCATCATGGCTGGGGCGCCCCGGGGTGCAGGACACCCCCACCCCAAACCTGCTGGGACTCCCCCAGCCCAGTTCTCCCCAATTGTGCCCCCACCCTCCCACGACCCATTCGCACCCCCCCAGACACTCCAGGCCCCCCCCCCCATATCAGCCCCCAATCTCCACCTGGCACAGGCAGGTCGGCAAGGAATTACACCACAGGGAGCTCCTCCATACTTTAAAATAAGCTTTATTTAGATTTTTTATAATTTTTTTTATTTTTTTTTTTATATTTGCATCCATGCCTTCAAGGATCCTCCCCCACTCACGGGGGGAAAAAGTTAAATCTAATGTTACCCATAATCCATATGCTATTTCTCGAAGTTCTCTTTTAAATAAATCATCCTCTTAGTCATTTTTTTTTTTTTTTTTAGAATTATTTCCTAATTTACAAAAAAAAAAAAAAAAAGCTGAAATGCAAAGGAAACTACTTGATAACAAGGAGATTGCTCGTCTGTTTTGTTGGTTGAGAGTTTAAATTAGAAAAACGCAAAGAGAGGGAAAAGAAACAAACAAAACAACAACAAAAAAAAAGACAAATGTATAAAAAATGCTTTTCTGCAGAGACAGAGGCCACCGGGCCCACCCCCAGCACCGCCGCGGCCCCCCCGCATCATCACGTTAGAGGGAATACAGAGCACGAGGGCAGCTGCAGGTCAGCTCCCGGGATTTAAGACAAAATATCCCCCTTCGAAACAGGGCGTGCGTTATCGGCATTAAGAAAAATAATACACTATCGTAGCGTTATTAAATAATCTTCATACATTTTTTAAGAGCTTCAAATTATATCGTAAGCGTTAAAGCATAAGGTACTTGTCGTAAGCAGAGCGCGGCGCGTGTTAGTGGTGGTCGGGGGGGGGAAGCGGCTGCCGGCGGGGTGATTTTGGGGCGTTTTGAGCAGATTTCGGAGCGTGAGCTCCGCGGCCGTACCCAGCGCCCCGGCGACAATAATGCCCCAAAAACCAGTGCTGCCCCGCGATGCCGCCTGCCCCCGGCTCCGAGCTTGCGCCGCTTCCCCCCAGTTTTAATTCCAGCAAAGGGCGAGCACCCCAAATCTGGGAAAAACAAAGCAGGGAAAAGCCTTATTTCCCAGAAAACGTTGAGGTTGCTTTTTTTTTGTGTTTTTTTTTTTGTGTGTTTTTTTTTTTTCCAAGGCGTTAAGTGCTCTCGCAGCCGGGACGAGGATGCTCGCGGCCGTCCGACCGCGCCAGTCCCCGGTCCCCATCCACATCCTCCCGCCCGCGGGCAGCGCCCCAGGACAGTACAGTACAAAGAGCCCCTTCCTCCTCCCCCAGCCCTCCCCACCAACATGGAAAAATATAAAACCCCCCCCAAAATTTCTGCAATAATTTAGTTAGAATAGCTCCTCTCTGGGTTTGTGCAAATAAATTAAAACAACACAAGGAAAGGGAAAACACTTATTCCAGACCGGCAGGCGTTACGACGAGCCCGGGTGCTGCCTCCTCGGATTTTGGCCAGGGGGACGTCACGGCGAACGTGATTTTGGTGGCTTTTTGTTTTTTTTTTTTCCTCCTTTCTTTTTTAAGGTCTCTTATGACGGCGGGGTCCCCCTCTCCAAGGCGGGTTCCAGAGGCTCCGGAAAACAGCGGTTTCGGACAAGAGACGTCACAAGCACAAAGTGCACGAGATTCCCGTTATTTACAGACACGCAGCAGTCCTTCAAGTTTCAAGTTTCATCAAAAGAAGGAGGGGAGAACAAAAAAAATGAAAAAATAATAAAAATCCCAAAACGACAAAAACCGAAGCGACGGACAAAGAAGGAAGAGTTACTGGAATGCAAAAATAAAATAATAATAAAAAAAAAAGGAATAAAAGGGTGTGGGGGGAATGAAATTACAACACGACAGCAGGGGTATGCACACGCAGGGTGGGGGGGATGTACAGCGGCGCTCGGGGTCACCAGTCCGCATCCTCCTCGATGTAGTAGTCGGGGGCCGTGCCGTCGAAGAGCCCGGGGTCGAGGGACTTGCGCTGCTTGCCCCGGGCAAACACCCGCGAGATGGAGCCGAAGCCCATTTTCTCCTTCTTCTTTTTCCGTTTTTGGTCCTCCAGGTCTTCCAGAGACTGCAAAGGGAACAGGGAGTGGGGAAACGGGCGGTGAGCTGTGGGAAAGCAGCGCCGAGCTGGGCTCTTTTTGGGGTTTTGCTTCTGAGTTCGGCGCTGATCCCCCTGCCCGTGCCAAATACGAGCCTCTTTGGGCTTAAAGCAAGCTTTGGAGGTGCCAGCACCTCCCTGCCCGGGCTGAGTAGTCCTGATCCCCAGAGCGGTGCTGGTCCCAAGGAATAACGAGGCGCAGACCCAAAGAAGAATTCCTGAAATGCTGCATCTGAAGTCACGGGGAAATCTTGCCCCTCACCACCCCATGTTACCAGGAATTTGGCTTCCTGATGCAATCATTCCTACACAGGGATGGCCTCACCAAGGCTCCGCTTACATCTCTTGTGTGAATACCCCAGCTTTTGGGGGTAAAATAAGTAATGCAACGTGACCTAGGCTGTGCCTTACTGAAACTGAGGGTGTGGTGGGCTCAGGACACAGCCAGCACCTTAGCTGGATTTGGGGACAGATCACTGCAGTCTGGGACAGCCCAGACTTAAAATTCCCAACAGGTTTTTTTATTTTTATTTTTTAAAACCCGAAGCGTGCGGTCTGAAATTGCTGCCTCCGAGCACCCCCCCAACCACCCCCCAGTGCAGGAGTGGGGTTTCCCGGGGCTTTGGTGCCCTACCTGTACAATGGGGTTGTGCAAGTTCTTCTGTACCGGTCCGGGGCTGTCCCCCTGCAGCAGAAGGGGACAGAGGGCATTGAAACAGCGGGAACATGGCATGGGAACCCTGCAAGGACACCCCCCCCCACGCTGCCCCCCCCAGACTTACGTTGCAGAGCGAGTGCGTCCGATGCCGGGGCGAGTTGATGTCACTCGGCGTGGACGAGCGGTCCCCTTCTGCCGCCGACGCGTCGGAGATGATGGACGGCTGCCGGGAGTGGCAGGGGCTCACCCGGACCGCTGCGAGGCAGGGGAGGCAGCAGGGGGTCAGCAGCATCCCCCCAGGAGGGAGGCAGAGCTCAGGCACAGATCTGCGTCTGTGCAACCTCTAACTCCCCGTGCAAAAGCCCAGACCTCACGCGAAAGCTGTCCCCTCGTGCAAAACCCCAGCACCACCCGTGCGAAAGCTCAGATCCCATTCAAAACCCCAGCACCACCCCAGCTTGCCGTGCAAAACCTAAACCCAGGCACAACCCAAGCAGTCCCTATGCAAAAACCCAGATCCCATTCAAAACCCCAGCACGCCCCGCTAAAAACCCCAACCTGCTGTACGAAACTTAAACCCGTGCAAAACCCAGGTACCCTCCATGCAAAAACCCTGACACTATTCAAAACCCCAGCATCCCCCATGCAAAACCCCGGCGTGCTGTGTAAAACCCAAACCTGTGCAAAACCCAAACCCGTGCAAAACCCTAAACCCGTGCAAAACCCAAGTACCAACCATGCAAGACCCAGCCCACTCTGCCAAACCTTGGATGCGACTGACAACACTCATCTGGCGAGCAGATTTCCACCCTAACCAAGGCAGCCACGGCCGCGCAGGGCTCAGCAAGCTCAGCAGCCCCCGCTGCGGATTTCACCCCAGGACCACCCCCCCCCGGATTTGAGTACCCGGGTCTCGGGGTCTCACCTTGCCGGTCGGCCGAGTGCTGGGGGTGCGAGTGGTAGAGGGTCTGCTGGCTCTGCCGGATGGCGGCCGTCAGCGGCAGGTCGGCCTGCAGCACCCACTCCTGGTTGCCGTTCAGCACCGTCTCGCCCGGCATGGCCAAGGAGTGGCGCTTGGGGACGTCCTTGGTCAGCGTGGCCAGGGACTGCTTGGCCTGGGGAGGACACGGCGGGGGGGGGGGGGGAGGGCAGAAAAATAGGGACGTCTCCTGGAGCTGCAGGAGCAGCAGCAACGCGCGGCGCAAAACCCACCCTGCCCTTTGCAGGTGAACGGCCAAATCCCTGCAGCAAGGACACCCAGCTCTTTTCCATCCATGTTTTCTCTTTTCCTGCTAGTATTGCCACGATACAGTGATCGTAGTCAATGCCATGTGCAGGTGTCACGGCGCTGGGGCCGACATTTATCCCCGATACTCACGGTGGTATATAATACACCCCCTGTGATACTGCAACAAAAGCTTCGATGCAGCATCACGGCCCAAACGCAGCGCAGCAGCACTGCTGCAAACACCCCCGTGCAATACTGCAACGAGCACGGAACCTCATCAAAACTCCCCGGGGTCTCCAAGCCCTCGAGCTGCTGAGCTGAGAGCCCGCAGCAGCGCACAGGGCCGACCCTCGGCCGCTCGAATGCTTCTGCAGCTCGAGCCCGCGGCCACGCCAGGGCACGGGCGGGTGATGTGGGAGCAGGGGCTGCGCTCACCATGGCCAGCTCGGCCTCCAGCTCCTTCATGCGGTTGTCTTTCAGGTCGAGCTGGGAGCGCAGGGCGCTGGCGTGGTCCGTCGCCTCCTTGGCTTGCCGCCGCAGCTCCCACTTCTCCCTCTCCAGCAGGTCTTTCTCCTTTGCCAGGGCTTTCACCGCGTCCTCGCTCTCCTGCAGCGAGCCGGGGAAGCCGTCGGGATGGGGGGAACGGCCAAAAGACGCCCCCCAGCTCTCCCCCACAGGCACTGGCAACCCTGTGCCCCGAAATGAGATGCCCGCTCCCCAAAACAGGGTGCCTGCACTGTGCCCGAAAGCTGACGACTTACGCCAGCACCTCGACCCAACTACTTGCTTCTCCTGCAGTGCCCCTTCCTGTTGGAAATTGCAAGGGATTTCTTACAGCAGGGGAAAAATGTCCCTCAGGCTCTCCCCGGCCTACCCCAAGCTGGCTGCAAGCGCTGCTCCTTAAGCACCAGCCTTCAAAAATAGCAAATTTCTCCCCTTGCATGGAAAAAAGCCCAGAATAGCCGCCTGAGCTGGTTTCCCACGCTCGCTCGCACTGGTGGACGGCTCCACGCAGGCAAACCATGAGCACAACAGGAAACTGTGCCTACACCCCCTGGCTTTCTGTCCATAAAACATCCAGAAAAATGCTATTTATAATCGAGCAACGTGCTATGGGTTGTGCGGTTGACAAGCTCCTAACCTTATGGGCCCCACGTAAAGCATGTCCTCGGAAACGAGCTGCCTTAGGGTTTCAGCCAGCAAAAAAAGACTGGATAAAAGCAAAACCCTCCCCAAAAAAGCCCCACCTGAGCTTTGAAAACCAGCTCAGCTAATTACAATCTCTGGCCTGATTCGTTTATCATTGCTAAGTGATAAATCCTCCTCCCTTTCTTCACCATTCCCCTGCTGAAGGGTCTGAACCCCAGCAGGGGAGCTGCTCGCCGTTTGCAAGGGGTTAAGCCCCATTTTGCTGCTTTTTTCCCCCGGTGCAATAAAAGAAAACCCAAAGGCCTCACGCCAGCGCCCAGCCTCACTTTCCGGTGCTGCTCGTAGTTGCGGATGAAGTCGCGGAGCTGCTCCTCGCGGCTCTCCAGCGTGGCGTAGAGCTGCTGCATCTGGCTCACCAGGTCCGTCTTCTCGGCTTTCAAGCGCTTGCGGTCAGCTTTCATGGCTGGGGGGAGAGAGCACTGGGGTTAGAACAGGCACCGGGGTAAAACAGGCACCGGGCTCCCCCTCCAGCACCTTCGTTTCACAAGGACCCAGCAGCGAAGCCCCCAGCTCCCTCCCCACATCTCGGGGAACCCCCCGCCCCACCAAAAACCAGCACGGGGAGCAGCGCTGCCTGCCTGGGGCTTCTCACCCAGCAGCAGCAAGACCCGAAGCAGAGATTTTTGGAGGACACCGTGCAACCCGAGGACTGGTGGTGCATCCATCCCCGGCAGCCTGCTCTGCGTGGGATGCGCCGAGCAGAGCGAATCCTTCACACCCTGCCCTACCAGCCCCTCCGACCCCCAAAACGGAGTCATTTTGAGCAGCGGTGCTCATCGCCAGCTTTGCAGCCACGGTAAATTCATGCTAATGCCCAGGTCTGACGTTGCATCATTTAGGAGCCTGAGGACAGCAGTAAACTCCAGCTCTGCTTGAGAACCGCTCCCCGAAATGCTTAAAAACTGCTGGGGCTGTGATTATTTTGGTGCTTCGTCCTTGTAGCACGTGCTCCAAACCATGCCCCAAAGGCATCACGGGGCACCCATGAAAAAAAGAGATTTGGGAGCAAAACCGGTGCTGCAGTGTCAGGGTTTAGCCCAGAAAAACACTTTTCCCGGCTAAATAAACCCAGGCGGCTGAATTTAGCAGCGAGGATTAAGATTTTTCCCCATTTCTGTCTATTTTGATGGGTAAACTCTCACCGGGCACATTTCTACGAGGAGCAAGCAAACACGAGGGGAAACCATCGAATGCCTCGGGGGGAGCTGCGGGTGCCCATCGTGCCCGGTGCCTCCAGCCCGCGCCTCGGCACCGCGGCAGAAACCCAGGTTCCCGCTGCAGACCCAGCCCTCCCCACCCCAACGGCAGGCAGCTGAGCAATCGGGCTGCAAGACCGAGCGAAAAGCAATAAAAAAAAAGGCTCCGCATGCCTTTTGGCCCTGAGAAAGCAGGAAGTTATTAAACACCCTTTGGCCCTGCAGCGGTCATCGCCCTCGCTGCTTCGCAAGCGGGCGAGCTCTGCAAGGTGTCCCTTCGCAGAAAAAAAATCTGAACCCAAACAAACACAGAAGCCACCCAAAAACCTGCCAGAGGCTGCACAGGCGCACGTGAAATGCCAGCAAAATCCCTTCCGGACGCCTTTGCAAGGAGGCGCTGCTTCCCCTTGAGTTTGCCGGCAGCCAAGGCTGCTGCAATCGCACTGCAGCCCCATCCCCACGCGCGGGTTTTTCTTGGTTTACCTGACCCCACGAGCAGCATTTTCACCCCTGTTCTGTCCCAGAGCATCCTCCCCTTCCCGTAATTAGCCGCTTCATCTCGGGATGCTAGCTGGCTCTACACCATCCATTTCTTCCCAAATGCAGTTGGGGCTGGGGACACTGCACCTTCCCAAATCCGGGCTGCAGCAGGAGCCACCCCTTCTCTCCAAGCTGCGCCGTGTCCTCCTCCCTATGTCCCCACGTCCCCCTGGGTCCCCCCGTCCATGGGGCTGTGTTTCACGGTGCTGCCAGACACAGAGCAGCCCCTTTGCTGGGCTGGTTTCCCCGTTAGCACAACTGTTCGTGGTTCCTCGGCGTGGCACGAGGCTGTTCACTACGAGAAAAATACAAAAACTCCCCAGAGCAGGGCTGGCTTCCTCCCCAGGCAGGAGAATTCCCTCCAGCACCCCCCTCCAGCCTAACAGCACTCCTCCGAGCAGCTTCGCTCAAATATTTGAGGGCTCAAAACTTCACAGGAAGGGGAAGTTCCCCCAAAACCAGGCAGGCGAGAGAAGGGGCTGGCGAGATGCCCGCAGACCGAACCCCTCCGGTTTCGAGCCCTTCAGCACCCCGCCACACACATCCGTACGTATTTCATTTTCTCAAGGAAAACGAGAGGCTCTTAGAAAAGCTGAATTCAGATTTGCACCCTCTGAAGCTGAAGGTGACAAAAGGCTCCCACCAAACTTAATTAAAGAGCCGCTACCCCGCAGCACACAGCCTGCTTCCATTAGTGGAAGCATTCAGAGTCCTTAAAGATTTATGGGAAACTCTTCAACTCCTGCACCACCACCACCAAAACCAAGAAAACTACAAAAAAAAAACATTCAGAAGTATTACGAGGAGACAAGTACTCGGTCTCCCAAGGTCTGATATCCGCTGAGCAGAGCTAACCTGAAGCCCCGTGGATGCTCGCCGTGGGTGTCCTGCTGCTCCTGCCCTGCCCATCCAAAAGCAATGGGGAAAAAGAGGTGGAAAAGGTTTCTGGTCGAACACCTCTGTGCTGGGGTCAGCCAAGCTGCACCGGCACAGCGAGTGGGCCCGAGGACAGTTCCACACCCGTTTCAGTTCGTATTTGAGAGATTTGCTAAAATAAACTCTCTTATTTTCCACTCCCATTAGCACTATTCGCCCTCCTCCAGAGCCGATGAGCTCCTAAGCTTAAAAAAAGATTTATCGGGCGTTTGAGAACTTCATTCCCAACCCGGCTGATAGGAAATTAATCGAAAGAGGCAGGAGAAAAACAGAAAGTTATGCAAAAGCGAGCCGGGCTGCCAGCAGCTCCGTACCTCCTCGGCAAACGAGCCCGGCTAATTACGCAGGGCGGCCTCAGGGGGATCGGTCGGGCTCTCACAGCACGTCCCCTGTCCGTGCAGACATCGCATTTTCGGACAGAGCCCGTCCAACCGAAAATGCCACCCCCGCCACCCTCTGAGTGCAGCTTGGTGCCCGTAGCTCGTCCCTCCGACGCCCAACCTGCACGGCACGGCACGGCCAACATTGCCGCGGCCACAACGGTGCCGCCACCCCCGGGGTCCCTTTCTGGCCTCTTTGGGATGGAAATTAGCCAACAGGTGCTAAAAAGAGACATTTCCCCTCCTAAAACGATGGTTTTTAATAACTAGCGTCTTCCCTTTCAACATTAAAATTCTGATCTTGGGTGAAGAGATGACGAGCCAGGCGGTGGTGGCACCACCTAGCCCAGGTTGGCTTGGAGAGCCTTCGGATGGTAATTTGGGTTTGGTACCTCGGGAGCGTGATAACGGAGGAAAAAATGGCCAGCTCCGCACAGGAGGGACACGCAACGCCGTCCTGTCACGTTAACGTTCACTTAATTCCTCCTGTTTCCCCATCCCGACCGTGAAATTCAGTGTTGTCACCATGACCAAGCCATAAAATCGGGCAACCCCGCGCAGGGCTGGCAGCGCCGCCCCTCGCTCCGGAATGAAATTCGGGCCCGCAGCACCTCCGGGGGCCCCGTCTCCCATTTCTTTGCTACCTCCCCAAAGGAGCACACGGAGGGGTTTTGCAGCAGCTCTGTGCCACCGGGGGACAGAGCTCAGAGCCACCGGCAGGGGATGGAGGCCACCAGGCTGCGAACCCCCCGTGGAGGGGACGTTGTGCCGGATTTGTGCCGGTTCACGCTCCCGGAGGAGGAGAGGAGGACGTGACGAAGCACGAGAGGATTTCATTTTGGACATTAGAGAGAAAAAAAAAAGGTGCAAGCGATGGAATTAGCCCAGAGGAAGGAGCAATAAAACAAAACCCCGGTCCGAGCCGCTCCAGCACATCCTGTGCCACGTCAGATCCAACCCGTCCTGCGCCGGGGCGCTATAAATATAGATCTGCTCCCCGCAGGAAGGGCTCGGTGGCGGGGGGGACGCGTTTCAGCACCAAGGCGGCTTCATCCAGTCCTCTCCACGGCGAAACCAAACCCTTGCGGAGACGCCGGGGCGCTGTGGGGGCTGCCGCAGAGGCTGGAGCCTCCCCTTCCCTCCTGCCGCCTGCCCGGCACTTCCCGGCGCGCCGCCAGCCGCCGGCACGGATTTCCCTATCGCTTCCCCAGCGCTTCCCCGCTAGCGACGCGGCCGCCCGGGAGGATGCTGCGGCCCCAGAGGCCCGGCCTCCGCCTGGATCCTGAGCCATGGAGAAGCCCGGCCAGGTCTGCAGCAGCTCCTGAACCTGCAACCATCGGTTCCCCAGTTGGCGACGCCGGCGGATGCGTTTTTGCAGGGTTTCTGCCCTTTTTTCCCTTCCATTTCTCACCGCGTTTCTCTCCACGGGAAGGAAAAGAAGTTTCTGCCCAGCTCGTGGGGATAGATCCAGCACTGGCGGCTTCTCCAAGCGAGGGGGAAGCTTTCCAGCGCGGGAGGGGAGGGAAGCAGCAGTGATTTAACACCACTTCTTGTTCCACCACCGAGCCCCCCCCCATCCTACCCATCACAACTCCAGGAAAGTCCTGGAAAACAAATCCCAGCAGGCCAGTAAAAGACCAATAAAAAAATATACAAATATTCCTTAAACACCCCTGATTCTCGAGCCAATCTCATTTTTTTTCTGCACTGTCCTCTGCAGAAGTGTGTATAACCTTCTTAAACGACTTTTTTTTTTTGACTTTTTTTTTTTCAAATAGCCTTAAATCCATCCTGCTTTTGCATATTTTTGCATTTATCAGCACTTCTGCCTGGACCGAGGCTTCTCTAATGAAGATTTTTTTCCCCGAGTGTGGTGTTCTAAACCCAGAGCATTTCCTGCTGCTGGAGACTGAGCCAGTGGAGTGGGGGAAAGCTCCTTGCTCACGCACACCCGGCAGCACGTTGCATTTTTATTTTTTTGTGCAAAACTACCAATCTTTCAGAGTTCTCTGCCCTGCCACCCGATTTTGCATGGACTGTGGAAAAAACAGCTTACAAGAAACATCTCCAAGCCCCACAACATGGCAGAAAATTCAAAAAAGGGCCAATTCTCATTAATTTGCACATCCCCAAAGAGCAACAACACAAAAAAGCAGACGGACCAGGGGTGATTCCTGCCCCCCCAAATCCCAAACCCCACACCCAAACCCAGCCCCATGCAGTGCACCCACCCTGGGTACATCACCCTGCTGTACTTCTTTCCAGTTTATTCAGCAGGAAGAGGTTTTATGGGGAGGAAAACCTGCGCCGTGAGGTTTTGCCCTGCACAACCCATCACCAGGGCGTGCAGTCAGCTCTCCCTGCGGGAGGATGCACGAAGCACGCGTGCATCGCCAGGAGCCCTGCTGCTCCCCTCCTAAAGGGCCCAAGGAGCTCCAATCCGAACCAAGCCCGACCCGCAACATTTTCCAGCTGCGTTTCAGCTCAGTTCTCCCCTCTGTTTAGCAGCAGAGCTTTGCAATGCCACGAGCACCGCGTGCTCCTGATTCCCCAACCTCGGCAGGGCAGCGCGAGGACGCTCAGGGGAGCATCCCTCGTATCCAACACCCCCCCTTGCACCACCTCACCCAAATACGAGGGATGCCTTCTCCTTTCCTCATTAACTAACTTGCGGTGATGCTCTGGGGTTCCGGGAAGTCTGGAAAAAAGCCCCGCTGGGGCAGCCCTTACCCTGCAGAGCCTCCTTGGCGCGCGCCAGCTCCTGCTCCTTCTGTGCCAGCTGCACCTTGAGCTCGGTGGCCGAGAGCACCTCGGGGGACTTGGTGCCGTGCGTCTCCTCCAGGTCTTTCGACAGCATCTCCTTCATTTGCCGGAGCAGGTGGACCTCCTCCTGCAGCTGGGCCACCTCTTCTCGCAGCAGCGCTGGGGGAGAGGGAAAACAACGCCGGCATGTCAGCGCCGCCCGCTCAGGACCCAGCCACGGGTAACAGCAACAAGTCACACTACGCAGCAATAAACAGCAGTGCAGAGTGGTAAATGACATCATTAGGAAGAGGCCAGAGGATCATTTAGGTTGGAAAAGACCTCCGAGATCATCAGTCCAACCGTCCAAGCAACGATAAGTAATAACAAAAATCAAGAGACTTCTCCTCGTCCAAACCGCCTGAAAAATCCGAAATCCAAATAATTCCCGAGGTGCACCAAAATGTTCAAAGCACGGGAGGAGGAGCCACTGGAGCTGCTGCTGTCTCACAGGGACGGGTGCTTGTGTGGCCAAGGAGCTCTGCAGCATTGCCCTGTGCTCGGGATGCGTTTAGGAAAACCCAACACCTGCTGCGGGGCTGGGAAGGGGAAGGCGATGCTTCCACGCGTTGCTCCACACCGCCAATTTCCCAGATTTCCCATTTTTCCCAATTTGCCCAGCAAAGCAGCTGCTTTTGCGAGCATCTCGGCACGTCCCAGCCCGCGTTCGGGGACGGCCGGGTGCCATCCTCGGGTGCTTTTCCCTCATTTCCACGCTGTACCCACAGCCCTCTTTTCCCCTTCCCATCCTCTCCCTGGCCCATTCGAGCCAGATGTTGCCACTCAAACCCATTATCGTGAGCACACGAGCAGCCTGCCCGTGCTTTTCCACGTCCTGTTGCTCAACCGCCTTCTTTGAAAAAGAAAATTAACTTGATTTGTCCTTCCACATAAGCAAAAAACCTCCCCTGGGTGAACCAACCACCAGCAATAGCGTAAATGGCCATTTCTGCCAGTTCTCCCCCAGGACAGCAGCGTGCTCGGGGACGGTGCTTCTGAATAACTGCACCGCGGCTTCCCAAACCGTGGCGGCAGCCTGAAACCCAAAGCCTGCGCTAAAAAGAAACCCCAGCATGCATGTTACAGTTCCTGGGAAAAAAAAATGAATTAGATTATAAATATTATATATAAATATAAAAATACGTATCAATCTAAAAAAAATAAATCGATGTTCTCTCTCCACTCAGCTGTGTTCTGGTCCTTTCCCTGCCACCTCTCAGCCAGTCCAGGCACAAAATGTAGGTTTTTTTGTGTTTTTTTTTTTTTTTTTAAGTTTATTTCTAGAAGAAACGGACTAAGTGACCCCACCTGCATGGCTGCTTCCCACCCTCCCAGAAGGTGGAAGAAAAACTGGAGGAAAAACCCAAATTGCTGGGGCTCGCCCCCGGGACTGCTGCACCCCAACGTGGTGCCCGGGTCCCTTCGGTGCCCGAGCCAGCAGCTGCTCTGGAAAGGCATAAAATCTGGTTTGCATACTTGAAATGCTTCCCTTATGAAAACTGGCAAGGCCTCGTTCTGTAAATTATTTAGCAATAAAGTCACTAACGAGGAACATTCGAGCTCCGGGCTGGGGATTTCATTAAAGTCCAAAGTGCTTTCTTGAAATCCTTGCAAAAAGGTTGAATAAATACGCGTCCGAGGGGCTTGGCTCAGCTCTGCCCGTGTTCCCGTTTCCCAAGGGGCTGGAGAAATCCCGATTTTTGGCCTCCAGCGCGCAGGAAACCGGGGGAAACGCGAGGGGCAGGGCCCAGACTGGGGGAGCGCAGGGAGTGCTCCGCGGGCGCGTTTCTGAGACCGTGCCACCGAGCGCCTTCGTTGCACGTCGGCGGGTGAGGACAGGCACCGAGGGAACAGGACACGGGAGCAGGACGGGACGCACGTGGGTGCTGGCGAGGATCTGCAGCAAGCCGCTCGCCTCCCCGAAATCCCCCCGAAATCTCATTTTGCTTGCACGCCCGACCCTGCAGCCTTGCTGCCCTGGGCACGAGGCTCGCTCGTGCAACCCCACAAACCCACGGATCGCCTTTAATTCCTTTTTCCCCCCCACCCCGACTCATTTTCGCCTTCGGGTTGGCTTTTTTCTTGCCCCTGGAGCCACGGTTGGCAGTTCCCTGGCAAATGATTAACCGCAGAGCAGGGAGCGCAGGGCAGGGCAGGGAGCGCAACGCGGCCACCTCGGGACCCCCCCTGCGCCTTAATTCCCAGCTCGGGTCGCTTTGGTGCCCACCACATCCTCACGCCGACCACAGCAACCACAGCCCCACAGACAGAGGGGAAAACTTTTGCGGAAATTAAAATGAAGGCCCACAACCAGCTGCAGGTCCAACGAACGTAACAAATACACGAGACCGAACCCGTGAAGCACACGCGGGCTTCACGGAGCTGCTGGTCTCGTGCAAGCAGCATAACTTCCCTCGCTTTTTAATTTTACCTGGAAACTATTTTATCTGTTTTCTAACTTTCTGAAAACTTTAAAAACTATATTTTAATGTTAAAGAGCTGGTTTTTCTACAGAGCTGCACAGTCAGATCGGCTTGAGAGAACGAGCCTGAACCGCGGTGAGGATGTTTCACCAAAGACACCGGCTCTGTATTATCGGTATACATCCACGGGGAAAAGCACAGCCCAAAAATCCAAGGTTTGAGGGGCAAAATGCTGGCGTCTCGCTCTGCTCAAACAGCACCAGACACGCCAGGAGCTGCTTCAACCCCCTGGAGAAGTCTCATCCTCCTCCCTGCCTCCTGGCGCTGCCTCTGCTGCTGAAGCCAGAGACAGGCTTAAAGGCAATAACCCGCCACGCTGATCCCAGAGAGGTTTTTAAAGGGTTTTTTTGGGGTGAAACAAGCCAGAGTTTCACGTAGGTAATGTGGGCTACGGCATGCCCTCCCCTCATCAAGTCTCCTTAAGAAAATGCTTAAGGAACAAAATATCGAGTGCATTAAGAGAGTGAGTAGATGTGAGAGGGACGCTGCAGCTCGGGGTTGGAACAGGACAGAAGCAGGACCAGCACGGTGCTGGGCCAGGCCTCAGCACCTAAAGCGACACCCCGGGCCCCAAAAGGTGCCGCTTCCCGGCAGTGCTGAGCGATCTCCTTGGGAAAGTCCCGATAACGGGGAAAATAAGGCCACTTCTTTGGGAACCTCGACTCAGCCCCTACACCCCTGCAGGGATTTTGGAATTGTGCAAAAATGGCCACAGAAAAAAATATCCACGGCTCCGGCCCCAGCCCCGCCGCTGCTAGCGCGAAGCCGATGTGGCTTGCGTTGCTCTTTTAACCCAAACCCGCTCATATTCAACCCAAAGGTGCTCGGGTTTTGGGGGGGGGGGGGCTCGCAGCGATGCTCGCGTCCCCGCAGCATCTGCAAGGTGGATTTGGGGCGGCGGCAGCCCCCACGCACAAATCCTACCCCATGCAAAACGCCCCGTGCAAAAAGCTGCCGCAACGCATCTCCTCCTCCTTCTTTTGCCTTAAGCCCTTTTTCTTTTTTTGGGGTGGTTTTGTCCCTCCTTGTAACGGGGTGCTGCAGTTACCGGCAGGAGCTCCCCTCCTCCAGCCCGCAGCTTTCAGCGCTGCCACAAACGGGCAGCTTGTGAAATTAATGCAATTTCAACGTTTCCCAGACTAATTGAGGAAAACTACCATTCACACCGAAATAATTGGCTGTTAATTATATTTTAGTTGATAGCATTAAACTTCCATGACACTGCCGGATCCTACATCCTTTATGCTTTGAGCACTGATTAGCGTTAATAGACAATGTAAATAATAGATTTTTTTTCTTGAATTATTATTTTTTTTAATTTTTTTTTGAAGCATCTGCAGCGAATACCTCTGCACAGCGTTTGGAGCTGAGCTTTCCCCTCCAGCTCCTGCAAATCCCATCTCTGGCTGCTCTGGAGCAGATCCCCAGGACACGGAGCCTTTTCCTGGCCCCGTACCAGGCACCAATTGCAGAACATCCACTCAAAAGATTTTTTTTCCCCGTGTAACTCATCTGACGCGACCGCTACACACACGCCTTTGCCGTCAGAGGGCATCCATTAAAAAGGACTGCAATGGGTTTTCTTGCCGCGGGGTTTACGGTGGCACGGTTCATACCTCGGGTGGGAGCTGCTTTTTCCCCTTTTCTGCCATTTTCACCATTTTTCACCACCAGATCCATGCCCATGGAGCGCACGGGGTGACACTTGTCCCCTCCTGCCTCCCGCACAGCCTTGGCCCAGCGCTTTTATATTTGTGTTTGTAATATACTTATAAAAACATGCCTCTCTCTACAGATACACACATACACGTCTCCCTCCTGGGACACAGGGATCACAGGATAAAGAGCAATATTAGACAAAAAATAAGGATTTAAGCCCCAGGGATGCGTGCGGCTCATCCCCGACCAAGCACCCCACCAGTTCGGAGAGCTGAGCAGCTCTGGTTTGGAGCCGGACTTTTGGGTACCCGAGCCAGGTTCACCCCACACCCTCCAAGCACCACGGGGAACGTCGGCGCTCCCCCTCTCGGTGCATCCCAACGGGCAGCGAATCGGGGGAGAACCTACCTGCAAAGTTACCAGGTACCCCCAAACCCCCCCCAAAATACGTTTGTCAGGGGGAGCAGAAGGCTGAGCGCCTCGGGGCGAGCTGAAATCCCGACACATGCAGGGCTGGGAGGGGAGGGCGGGGGGGTTGGGGGCTTTCAGGGTCGGTTTGGGAGCAGCGGGGCCGTGACCTCGGTGGCACCGCGGTGACACCCCCGTAAGCGTCCGCACACCCCAGAGGGCGTGCTTGCGGGTGGCTTTTCGTTCCTTTCACACATTAAAAAAAAATTAAAAATAATATATATTTTTTAAAAAATTATAAAAAAAGATAAGTTAAAAGTTAAGTTGGAGCTCCTCCCTCCAGCCCCCTTACCCGCGGGGGCCAGGCCGGGACGCATCCTGCCCCGCGCGTCCCCGCCGCCCGCTGCCACCGTCCCTCGCCGTGGCCGCGGAGACACGCACGGGGCCGCCGCCGTCGCCGCTCCCCGCTCCTCCTGCTCCGACTTCATGGCGCCCGCTGCCCCGTCGCCACCGCCGCCGCCACCGCCTCCCCGCCGCGGCTCCCGGCCCTGATGTCACGCCGGAGGAGTGGCCTGGCCCGGGAGTGAACCGCCAGGAACCGAAAGGCGGCGGAAACAATCCCCGGGGCCGGCCGCCGTGGGGAAACTGAGGCACGGGGAGGCACCGCCTTCCTCGTCCCCCACCCCGCGTCACACCCCTGTGACCCCGCGTCCTTCACCTCCCCTCAAAGCAGAGCTTCTCCCTCCGCTCGCCCACGCCGCCGGAGGGATGCGGGGCAGGCGGAGGCACCCCGGGGTGCTCCCGGTGCCCGGCTCCCTGCTGCAGGCCGGGGGCTGGGAACGTTTTGGGACAGCGCTGCCGCACGCGGCGCCCTTCCCCTGGCTCTGCCCAAAAAAACGCACAAAGGCTGCGGAACCTGGATGTGGGGAAACCGAGGCACAACCCGGAGAGGCAGCCTTGCGAGGGGTGCGAGCGGACGGACAAAAAACGGCGAGACCACGGGGGTGAAAGGCAGCCGGGACCCCCGGCGGGCTTCATTCCCCCCCCCCCCCGTTTGACGCCGTGCGAAGCCAGCAGAGTGAGGACAAGCGGGCGCTGCTGGCAGGTGACAGGGGATGGAGCAAGGTGCGGGGGGATGTCCCCAGGCCAGGGTGTGTCCCACGTCCCCGAGCACCCCGGAGCGGGTGCTCCACACCCAGGGAGCCCGTGAGTAAGCCGGGAGGAAGGTTCGGGCTCGCGGGCTCGCCCTCGTTGTGGCTTTGCTTGGCCAAGCCCCCCCTTCCTCACCCACAGCACCCGCAGTGCTTTGAGCGATGCCACCCGCGGGGGGTTCCCTGCTCGCTTCTTAAAACCCCCTCTGCGAGGCGTGCGGACAGCGGGTCTTGCACCCCGGGCTGTGCAACCAGCACCCACGCAAGCGAGACTGGGGTAAAAGCTGGGATTCCTTAGGGAGATGGCACGAAACCGGGCACAAGCTGGCAGCTTGGGCTCGATCTCTCTTGGAGGGGCTGCTTCAAATTTAATCTCAGCCCAGGAGGACGATGCAGGGGCTGCAGCACGCCCGACGGCATCCCCCGCACGCGGCCACCCTGCGGGCATTCCCTCTCTGCCCTGCCATGACCCTGCAGCTGGAAAGGCGACGGGAAACCCAAACCCAAACCTCGCCTTCTGCTTCTGCCAAGCTTCCCCCCGTGTGGCTGCAGGGTGCTGCCGCCTTCGCTGCACGCCCGTCTCCCCGCGCAGGGCTGCAGGACCGGCAGCTGCGGGAGGGGAGGAAGCAGCAGCCGGAGGCTGGATTTTTGTCCATTGAGTCACTTCCCGCAGATTCCAGGCAAGGGGCCGGGCTCTTTCTCCCCGTGTCCAGCGGGGAAAATCGCTGCGTGCCCTGTGCGACCTCCAGGAGCCCCGTGCCTCCAACCTCCAACCTCCAGGAGCCCCGTGCCTCCAACCTCCAGGAGCCCCGTGCCTCCAGTTTTCCCAGCCGGAGGTCTGCCAGTGTTCGAACCGTTCCTGGGTGCAGGAGCAAGCCACCCTTGGGAGACCACCACCAAACCTCCCAATTCCTTCAAAGCTGGACCAAATCCTCCTCTTCCCACCGCAAAAAAACCTCCAACAGAAGCAGGGGAACAAGTCGGGGTCGCAAAGTGGCTCAAGGCCAGCACCGGCACCCCAAAAGGCGCTGTGCTCACCGAAACACCCAACAGCAGCTGGAGGATAATGAAACCCAGCCTCAGCATGTGGAGCTAGGTAGGGCTGGCACGGGAGAACCCAGCTCCGGTTTCGGTTTCTCTTCCCGTTGGATTACACCATCATAAAAAAATGCTTCGAGGAGATGTTTCAAAACAGAGCAGCTTTCTCCCTTTTTTTTTTTTTTTTTCTGGCAGCTTTTAGGAAGGCCAAGACCTCGATAATCAATAAATGTTGATTTTCCCCTTCTTAAAAATAACATCATCCAGGGAGGACAAATGCTGGGGTGCTGCCTCCCAAGGATGCTCTGATTTGGTGCTATTTCCTCAACTCATCACACTTTTTTTTTTTTATCATCAGAATTATGGTTGTTGTCACAGGATTTTATGCCTAACGACTTCTGGCATCCTTAGGATGTTTTCATTCAGATGCTAAAACGATGTAATGAGACTGAGATAATGGCCCGCAAAAATAAACGATACAGATCAAAATAGACGGGATTTGGTTAAAAAGAAAAGAAAAGAAAAGAAAACAAATACAAATTATCCATCCTAATTAGCAATCAGACAGTATGCAGGGAAAAAAGACAGAAAAAAAAAAAAAAAAGATGCATCCTTGGGAATTTCTCTTGCAAGTTTTTCGTGCCGTGGATCTCGGCAGGACATCACCACCCCATGGGGACACACCGTGCTGCATCATCATGCTGCATTTGTACTTGGCAGTCACTTTGGGACAACTCTATCGAGTTTTCAGTATTTGCTTAAATGGAGATTATTAACAACCCGTGGCCTCCCGACTGGCAGAAAGCTCATCCCAGCTTTGCAACAAACTTTGCGTCTGCTGCAGGGAGCGAAATGCAGGTTCTCCGGCAGCCTTGAAGCCCTCGGAATTGATATTTTCCTTTTAAAAATAAATGCTGAGACGGGGGGGAAGCGCACTTAATATAGACTCAGCGTAATTCTGGGCTTTACATTATTCATCAAACCTTGCCCTGTGCCGTGCTGCAGCGCATACATTTCCATACACGATGGCAACGAAATCGCACGACTCCTGCAAAGCCGCGATAAAGCGTCCGCTCCGGCTGCTACAGCAGCGTGCTCGACGGGCCGCCGCTAATTAGCGGCGCGTAATTAAGTTCCTGTACATCGAGGTGCCGCTACACGGCAGCTCCCCAGCTCCTGCGGGTATCTGCTGGAGTTTCGGAGCACCTCGCCCGTTTCGCAGACGGGCACACCGCTGCGCACGCACGGCCAGCGTCCCCGAGGGCACAGGGCAGGGGACTGGCCGCACGCTGGGGGCTAGCAGAAGGGGACACCCACCCCGAGAGGTTAATAACGTCCAGATATGCAAAAAACATGCTCCCATTCCTAAAAGCACCCGGCTGATTTGCATCCACAGTTACACACGTGATTTTAATGGTGCTGAAGGTAGGCTGCGAGTGCAGACGCTGTCTTTATGCGCCAGACATTTATGCCTTTTTAAAAATTGTTTTTATTTTTCAAAGCAACCCTTCGGCTTCAGCTGAGCGCTTCTAGCGATCCCTCCCGGTTAACCACTCCAGCAGCATACGCTTATTGGGAGCCCAGCACGGAAAAGCCTTTTGGACACCACCAGCCCCTACAATCTGGGGGTGATGCGCAGTGGTCGGGTGCGGAGCTGGATGCGTGCACCAGGCCAGCACCGTCCCCTGCCCCCAGGAGGGCTGGCGAGGCACAAAACCGGTGGCAACTCCAGCCCGGGTTGGCTTAGGGCAGTGTTGAACTGGGAGCCACGCACCTGTGTCCCGTTTGGACGCTTTGTAGGAACAACACAGGATGCAAACGTAGACTCACACGTGCAGCTCACAGACCAGGAGTCGTGCAGTCTGTACGTCTGTAACAAAACCCACAAACCAACCTTAAAAAAGGTAAATTAATCCAAAGTTCAAGGAAAATTCTCCTCTCCAGGGCGGAATAAAACAAAACACCTTGGCAGAGAGGGCAGGGCTGTAGCGCTAACACGACACCCAAGTGCAGCAGGCACTCGTCCCGTTCCTCACCCATGGAATATTTACAAATCAATCAAAAGCAATTCATCAGCTGGAGGAAGACACGGGTTAACGAAGAAAAGCGATTAGCTGGCAGCACGCAGATAGGGCTCCTCCGGGGAGGAACCACTGTGGCTGGATCCTCCTCTGCAAAGCCTCTCAGCTCCACTGAAAAACTAAATTTCCAAGGGGTGACCTGAATAATTAAAAGCAAGAGTTAATGGCTCGGGCAAACGGCTTTGGAAAAGCCGCCGTGTTACGCAGCACGGCCACAAAAGCACCTGCGAGAGAAGCCGGGGACCGAGGGGCCGCATCCTGCACCCCAGGCGGCGACGGAGCCAGGGCGCACCGAGCTGGCGATGCTGCTGCTGCTTTTTCCATCCCGATCCTTCTACCCCAAAGGGGAAATCCCAGAGGATTGGCAGCGCTCCCCTTCCCACCCGTTTCACGGCCACAGAGGGTGCCAAACCCAGGGTTTCATGCAGCTCAATCTTTTATGCCGCATCCGACTGCAATGAAACTGCAACACCCCACGTGCCGGGAAAAGACCAAAGTGACCCCAAACTGGTAGCGGCGGGCTGCAAACGGGGAGCCAAACCCCGACAGCTCCCCAAAATTGAGGCTATTTCAGAAAAGCACCTATTGAAGACGGTAAGAGGTGTTGGGGGTGTGCCCAGCTGGTTCGTACGCCTGCACCGAGACAGAAAAAAAGCCCTTTAAAGCTCTGAGCGCTGCAGTTGGTGCCTGCCCGGAATTAAGTAACGCGCTAGATTGCAAAGTTAATAAAAGTGACAGGCTTTTATTAATCGTCGCTCACGTCGCGCCGCTCGGAGCTGGCAGGCAGCAGCTCCACCAAACTTATCAGCGCTTCGCACCAGGCCAAGCCTGGGCTCGGAAAATCCGAAAAAAAAGTAAAATAAAATGAAAAAGGAGCAGAAGCCACGGAGGACACACCCCAAAGCAAGAGCTCGGCCTCGGAGCACGGTGCAGAAGCGGTCAAAAATTGCATCCCTGAGAACGAGAGCATGTAAGGAAGCACAGAAACACAGCTAAGCAGAGAAAAAAACACCTCTTTTTTTTTAAAAAAAATTCCCAACTAAATGAGGCAAAACCACAATGATTTCCGAAGGAAACGGTGCTCTGAGGTGTTTTATCACGGTTTGCAGAGCTCCAGCGCTGCGCCTCCTTCTGCGACCTAACCTCCGGCGAGGACACAGAACCGCAGGGAAATGCAGCATTTCCCCCGGTGCTGGACCCCCCACGGCCGGCCAAGGCTGGCTCACGCCCTGTTTTAACGTCCCTTTGCACGGGATGCAGCAACGATCGCCACGGGGCACGCGTAAATCCTGCCCTCGCTGGCACGGCCCAGCGGCACCGCTGGTGAGAGCAGACAAGGGAGAAAGAGAAAAAGAGAGAAGGTTCCTGGGACAGGACGTGCAGCAAGAGGAGCTGCCAGCTTCTGGCACTGCAGCACATCTCTGCGGCGTTGGGTGGCTTCGGGGTCTTCTTTTTCCCCTCCCAAGCTTCCATCTGAAGTCAACTCCTGAAAATCCCCGCTTTCGGCTCAAAGGTTCGCGCTCCTGTCGGTACTGAAGAGAGTTCTTCGTGCTCCCCCTCGAAGCAAAGCAGAAGGAACCCCGATCTCACCCAAACTGACCCCCCAGCTGCAGCACGGCGCGGGGATTTTGGCTCCCGGCTTCACCTCCCCTCTTCCCAAACCGTTTTTGACCGGCTAGGGTTGGAAACTGAGGACAGCAATGAGGAGCCCTAGGAGAAAGGAGCCCAAGAAGCACTCAGGAAGCACTCGGATCGACTCAAAATGACCGAGGACAATAACTGAAACCTGTGATCCCAACGCGTTACTCGAGCAAAGAAAATAAAAGTAAAAATAAAAAAAAAAAATCCTGCTATTCCCTTGCAGAAAGCTTCACCTCGTGCACCTGCCTTCGCATCGCCCTCGGCAGCCTGCTCCCGGGCACCTCCCCAGCACCAATATTGTTGTACCGGGGAGACGAGGCCAAGAACAACAGAAACGGCCAACGCAACGTGGGGATTTGGGAGGAAAAATCAACAGACGAGAGAACGCAAGGCATCCGACTCGGCGCAAGCGGGATCGGGCTCATTTATGTATTTATTTATAAGCACAGGGGCTCTGCAAGGGAGCCGTGCTGCGCTGCAGATCAGCACACACCGAAATGCTAAAAAAGCCCTTTTAAATGTATTTATTTTATGATTTTTTGGGGGGTGAGATTCACCCTCGCACCACAGTCCCTGCGGGATTACAAATATTTGATGCCATCTGAAAGGAAAACAAAACCGTCCCGAAATGACAACTGAGAGGGAAACAATCTGGGCTCCGCCGGGGAAGTTTTAACCTCCAAAATCTGTCTCGAAATTCCGGGTGCGATTTCTGCAGGCGAGGGAGGAGGAAAACACAACACAAACGGTGCCTGCTTCTGTGTCAGAGTGGCAATTTTAGACGGGATTTTAAAAATAGCATCGCTCCATTAGAGTTAATGCTATTCAGATAGAAAGTGCAAAGACAAGTGATGAGCCCAGGCGGATCCCCGACGATAATCAAATCCCTCAAGGCACTGATAGCGGGGGCTGCCTGCAGCCCTTGTTTCGCTTTTACTGGGCAAAAAAGAGGAGCAAGGAGTCACCGAAGAGCCTTCTTAATAAGCCAGCCTGCCCACTGCATCCAGTACTAGCAGCTCAGCGAGCTAAGAGCAAACCCTTGGTGAGCTCTGCGCTGAGCTTACAAATTGAAAAAAAAAAAAGAAGTTCTCTAAAAAGAAGTCATCTCCCCAGCCCAAGTCACTCGAAAGCCCCCCGGTGGTTGCGTTGCACAGAAACCTGCATTTTCCCCCCAAAACAAAGGGCTCTGACACCTGCGGTCCCAAACTCACCCGCTCCCGCGCCACCCAGGGGTCACAGACACACAAACACCCCGTGTTCATCCACGTGCCCCGTTTTGTTACCTTTTTAAGCACCTTTGCCCAGATATCGCTGGATTTTACATCCATTCAATGGCTTTTTAGCAGGATCTGCAGCCACGTGTCCGTAAAATTCTGAATTAAACACACAAAACGTTTTTTTTTACATTCTGTTTAGGGGCAGCTACGTAACGGTGCCACGGCAGAGGTCCTCAGTGTTCCCAACAGGCTCGGTGAACCACAGGGGCTGTTTCCATGCAAATGTGAATTAAAAGCCTAAATTTTAGATACCCACATTTTACTTATTTATTTTTCTAAACCAATAACCAGTGCCCGTTTTGAAGCAGCGGTGCGGGGCAAAAGGAAAAGCTGTGCTTTGAGCCCACGGAGCCCGCCAGCCTCCCACGGCAGCAGGGTCAGGCAATGACCGTGGCGGCTTTTACACACGGGGACGTTTTCATGGAAGTTATTCGAAATTAAAACCGCGGTTTCATTTAACACACGACGCGGGGAAAAGGGGGGGGAAAAGAGCAAGCGTTCGTAAAAAAAGGGAAGCGTTTGCCAGAGCTGATTGAGCACAGGGATTACGTTCCACCACCTCCCTCCCCTCCACCGCAGCCCCACAACACCCCCTTAGGGAGCCAGAATTGCTCCTTCTCAGCTGAAACCCTGCGAGGATGGAGACTTTATACCTGCAGAACAACAAGGCGATCCACGTCCTCGCGGTACCAAGCCCCAAAAGGACGCGGGAGCCCCAGTGGCGCACGCACTGCCTTAAAACCCATCCGCTCAGCATCCCCTCGGCATTCGGTACTGCTGCCCAAACCCCTGCGGGCTGGACCAAGGGGATCCAACCCCAGCGTGGCCGAATCCAGTTCCACTTCATCGAAGCACCATCGGCTGCCCCGAATAAGGATCACACCAAAACCCGCTTGAGGAACGCCGCAACCCCAGGCTTCCAGCTCCGGCGTCTCGCAGCGAGGAGTTTCCCTCGCTGTGCGTAACGGTTGGTGCATCCTCTCGCAACTGCGCCGCCACCAGCGAACACAGTCTGTGCCTCTGCCTCGCTCCTTTCTTTGCCAAGCGCAGCAGAGAGGAGGATTTCCTCCGCCGTGAGACAAACCCCGCAGGCTTTGCATCCCGGTGTGAGCCGGGCGAAGTTTGGCTGCGAGCGAGAGGCTCATTCCGGCACACAGCAAACTGAACAAATCCCGGGGGGGGGGGCTGGAGAGCTCAGTGCGGACCCGGGGGAGGATTTGGGGACTGGGTCCCCAGAAACCAGACAAAATTGAGCTGTACGCCTGAGCTGCCAGCTGAGGAGGCTCTGAATACACGTGGGAAGGGACGTTCAAGGAGAGGACCTGCCAAGGCGCACAGCACCCCCAGCACGCTTAAAAGACCTCATTTTTTTTTTTCCCTAAACGTTGCATTTGATTTTTGTTTTTATTTTTTTCCTGCTCCCTGGCAGGTTTTCTTCGCCGCCACTCCAGCCAAAAGGCACGAGAAAGGGAGATGCTGCAGGGGATTGTGAATACCTGAGCGTTACGGAAAAAAACCTATGCCAAGGACGGGAAAAAAAAAGTCATTTTTCCTTACGGGCACCCTGGGGCTCCTAGAGGGAGGAGGAAGGAGGATTTCTTTCCCCGTTTGCATCCATGCAAACCCCGCGGCTGTGCAGGCAGTGCGCCGGGAGATGTGCCCAGCACTGGGACCGCTCACCTCGGGGGACATCTCCAGCAGATACCAAAGGGCTCAGCGGGATTTCCAGAAGCCCCTAAGCTGGTTAGGTGCCTAAACCCCTTTGAATTTAGCCGCCTTCGTGAATCCCAGCTTTATCAGCCACTTAAACACATCCCCATCCCGTCGCTGTCCAGTGCCAGCCGCAGGTGCAGAAGCGGGGCAGGGCGCCCTGGTTTTGGGGCCAAGCGAGCAGGCACCAACCTGCACGGCTCCTCTGCAGAAACGGGGGGAAGCTGCACCCCGGGCTGCCTGCGTTTGGGTACGTCTGGTGTTTTGTTTTTTTTCCACCCTTCTCGGTTTATCGCTGCGAGCACTGCGATGAAGGGGAGATCGCTATCTACAAAGCCTCTTTGAAACAAGCAGCGAGGGAAAAACGTGCGTGCCTCTCCTCCTGCCTCACACCGGCCGCTGCAGCAGGGGAGAAACGTCCAGAGCACAACGGGCAGAGCAAGGGAGAGGTGCTACAGCCGCCTGCACGCAGCGGGCAGCGCTCCAGGGGCTCGGGCAGCACGATTTTTGGAGGCACCCGGTGCTCCAGCTGCTGCTCAGAGGATGCCCAGCTGCAAATCCAGTCGTGGGCACTGCCCTGCCCTCCCTGCAGACCTCCACTCTGCAAACCCAGTTTGGTTTTTGCGCTTGGAGGATGCAGGAGGCAGATGCAAGGGGTGCTGTGTGGGCTTTTGTTTCCCCACACAAAACCAAATCACCCTGCGTGCTGGAAACCTGCTCGTTTTCCCGCAAGCCTCCCCGAAAAGCTGGGAAGGAACAGGTCCGGGCGAGTCAGGCTGCTATCGCATCAAACGCACGTTAATTGCTGATAATTTCCGCCCGCCCGGCACATCCAAGCGAAAACCCGAGGAGTTCACACCAAGGGGCTGCAGCAGCCGGAGCACACAGCTCGGACGCTCACGGGCAGCTCCTCCAAAAGCACCGCGAGACAGAGCAGAACTCGGCCCCTTCGCATTTTGGGATGCTGTGCCAAAGGGCTCCGTCCATTTCGGGGTGCTGCACCAGCTCCCGTCGCTGCCTGCTGGAGCCGCGCCGCGGTTATTGCCCTGCTCGGTCCCGCTGGGGGCAGGATGCCACCACCCCAGGAGGTGACGTTTCAAGCAAAAGCGCCAGCACGCCCCCAGACAGAGCCCAGAGGCTGTTTTTTGCTGCTCCATCCCTTTGGCTGGGGGGCAGAGCCCCCACAGCGACCAGGCACGGCTCGAGAAGTGGGGTTGGGGAACGAACGCCCCAGGCCACCAACGGAGGAGCTGCCCGAGGCCCGAACGGTGTCACGATTCATCCGGGAAAAAAGCCAAATTCATGGGATAACTTTATTCCCCATGATTAATCCGTACTTGCACCATCAAACTGCTCAACGCTCTGCATCTTGCTGAGGCCTCTGCCTTCTCCCCCCCACCTGCAGCAGGGCTTTTGGGGGATTTGTCACAGGCATCACCAGGGAGGTTTCTGGTTTCGGGGGCCCTGCGTCCCCGCGTCAGGACAAACCAAGCGAGGATTGCTAAAAAACAAAGGGGCAGAAACCAAAAATCCCATCAGCTGCTCCCACCGGGCGCCGTCGTCGGCAGAAAATTAATCAAGGGCAGCACCAGCAGATCGATCGCCATCGGAGCTGCCCATCAGCACGCGGCAAATCCATCACGGCCTTCCCCAAATTGAACCCAGGACGTGTTTTAATAATAATAATAAATGGGCATTACGCACGACGAGTCGACGTCCCAGGGAAAATCGGGATTCCGGCCCCCGGCCTTGCACCACGCCAGCCTCCCTGGGTTTTCTTTGCACGCTCGGAGCCGCCTTTGCCTGCCAGCCGCACCTTTCTGCCGTGATTGTGCTGGCAGGTGGGGAAGGCAGCCCGTAACTCAGCCCGGCGTCATTCAAATATGCCCCTGGGAGCGCCAGAAAAAAAAAAAAAAAGCCAAAAAAAACCCAACCCAACCGCAGAGATCTTGGCTTTGAGCTGCCCGTGAAAGGAGGGCTTTGTGCTCAGGGAGCACCGTGTGCGTCTCGGGGCTGGGTATCGGAGTCTCATCTGATGGGCGCTTTCATCGTACCCCTTAAAAACAAGACTCCACAAACAGCATCTTTGTTTTCCCTCACCTGCCCAATTGTTCCTCTCCCCCTTGTTTTGCTGTATCAAAATAAACAGACGCGCACCACCCATTGATTCGGGCTGTTCTCGGAAGGTTTGTGGCACAAATCTGATGTTCGCTGAGTTATTGCAAAGCGGTAAAAGCATGCCTGGTGGTTGGAAACATTTCTTGGGGGGGGGGAAAGAGATAAAAAAAGCCTTTATCATAGGGAAGAAGGCTTTGCTTTCTCCGATGCTGCACATCGGACTGGAAGGAAACGTAAAGGACAATATTTTAATAATTAATTTCAACAGATCCCCGTCCTTCCTGCTTTCTAATGAAGTCTCCACGAGCAAAATCGATACAAGAAAGCCAGAGTTTGGCTTTTCTTTTGGCTTCCAGAAGGCAAGGAAGCCCACTGATGGGGAGTTTCCCAGCCGTGCAGGGGATATTTGGGGTTTTGCATCCTCAAGGATGAGCAAATACTGAACGAGGGCGTCCTGGAGAGGCTCGGCTGCTCTGAACCCACCCAGGGAAGCGCCGCAGCCCAAACAGGGATGCCCCTGGGGAAAGGCTCTCCGTGCCTGTGGCACAATTATCATCTTCTTAAAGAATGTTACGTAGTCTTGAAATCGCTTCACGTCGCAAAATGCTGCAGAAAGAAACTTGCTCCGTGAACATTTCACAAGTTCTGGCCCTTGGCTGAGCTCTACGCAAGCCCAGCAAGCCCGTCTTGTCTTTATCTTGGGTTATTTATTTTTTTAATTAGTTAATTTATTTATTTTGGAGTTTTACGTAGGGTTGCCACGCGGTATTTGGCACGCTTCGTGAATGAAGGCCAAAAAGCACCAGTGAAACAACACAGACTGCAATTCTCGGGTCCTGTAGACCAAAATTCACATCAAACTACACAAAGAAAGGCCTGGATCAAATCAACCGCAGCAGCTGAAACTGACCTCCCTTCCCAAGGAAATGGGAATTTGGAGGGAATTAAGGGGACGGCTTGTCGACGATGCAAAAAGCTCCGAAAATAAATGCTGAGTAACCGAAAGGGGGAGACGGGATGATTTTAACACTCGGTAGTTTTGAGATGGGCTGAGGACGAAAAGTCAAACAGAAAAATAAATTAAAAAAATCCGCCTTTTGATCCTAGGTGATTTTTTGGGGGGAATCTGCCCTGGAAGCTCAGCTATGGATCCGACCACACCACCTGAAGCTCTGGCCCTCCCCTCTGCAGCACACTCTCAGAACGTCGTTTTCTCACCCAAACGGAGCCTATTCCCTGCTTCCCACACACAGCGCTGCCCGGCTTTGCTGCTCTTGCCCAGACCTCCCCCACGGTGCCAACTGCAAAAACGCCACCAAATACATGGCACGCGCGCCTGTCGGCAGGGACAGCCCCGAGCTGCCTCCATCCGATGGCGTTTCTTTCCCCTTAGCGTCCCCCCGGGGCTGGAATCGGAACCAAGCCCCTTCCCACGCCGCGCTTCTGCACGATCTCGTGGCTCAAATGCGAATAAATGCCTGTCATTACTTAGTCAAAGAGAACTTGTGCAATAAAAACGGGAGAGCGGATGTCCTCTGGATGGTAAAGGTTATCAAAATATCAGGGTTTGGAGGACTGGGGCCGTTCCAGCATCTCTCCCTAATAACAAACACAAAAGCAATCCCTTGCAGGAGTGTGCGATAACGAATTTCTTCCTGCAGCAGCAATGAATCAAAGGGCACCGCTCAGCTGATGGGAATCGATTTTTCTTCCTTCCTTTGCACTCAGAGAAAAGCGGGGCTGCGGCGAGAGCCAATTCAGCAGGAACAAGTCCCCCGACCCGCAGCATCCCTCGGGGCATCCCGCTGCCTCCTGGCAAGCCCCGACGGCAGCGTTCAGCACAGCCCTTCCCCAGAGCAGCGAGTGAAGCGGAGTTTGCGAGGAATGGGGTTTGACCAGAATAACAACAAACCCCCTTTCACACGAGCAGAGCGCATTCCCTCACCTTTAAGGGCTGACTCTGGTGCAGCAAGGTGCCAATCCTCTGTTAATTAAAAATGTTTTCGCTCCACACTCCCTCCAGATGACAAACCAAAGCGTGCCTGGCTTTTTATGTGCAAGGGAAAAAAAAAAGAAGCTGTCTGCACCGCAGCTCATCCACAGATCGATTCCTCTCCTGCTCGCCCAGCTCTTTAGCAGGGGTCACTGAAATGCAGTGCTTTTCTTCCTGCTTTTGTACTGGCCTTCCTACAGAGCCAGGATGGGGAGAAAACCCTGAATTGATCCATTTTCCTTCTGAATCCCGACGATACCCCGCGGCAGCCATACGTCCGAGCGGAGGCCTGATTTAGCGGGTTATAAAGCCCTGGTGTTTTCTCACTATTGGCTTTTATGGCAGCGCGTAAAATTTTTAATGAGAAATAAATTGATAGGTGCGCATTACCGCGGAAAAACCCGGAGCTGCTCATTTGCGAGCTATCACGGCGAGGACCGCGTTTTTGAAATCCAGAGGAGGAAAATCGCGCCGCCGCCACATTAACAGGGACGTTCAGCTGGAACTGGCACGTGCAGGGCAACCTGGCCTTGCCCTGCAGTGGCACAAAAGCAGATGCAGAGGCGGCTTTTTGGTGGTGAGCCTGCCCAAAGCATGGGGACACGACGGTGACGCGGCCGTGGGAGGAGGAGGATGATGGTAGAGCCCACGCGACCACGCAGGGGACACCCTGTGGCCACCTGGCGGGGGGGCAGAGGGGACCTCGACGTTCTGCATTAAGCTGTGTCCCAGCCATGCTGTCAGGCGGTGGGTGGCTGCACACCTGGAGCAAACCCTTCCCTTCTTCTGCCCGTCTCACGTACCCACGTTTCACGCAGCAACACCCTGGAGGAAGCACCGGGGTGATTTCCCTTCCTCCCTCCCACGCACCCATCTGCGCACGTCGACACCCACCCACAGCCGGTCTCCTACGCCAGCAAGGAATCAGCTCAGCTTTACCTGGAAATTAATGTTTTTTCATACAGATGGCAACTCCGCTCGGATTTACCTGGAGACGATTGTCTGCAGTATGGCAAACAACTCCTCACTTTTTGCCACCTCCCACCCATCCCTTTGCAGCCAGATTTGGATAAAAATGGGTTCATTCATCCCTCTCAGGGATTTTCCCCAGGTGGGAGCACGCAAGCTGTAGGGGATGCATGTTCCTCCAGCACGAGGCGCTCGCACACGACAGCTTGCACCAGGCAAGGACCAGCTTGGGCTCATTTGGCAGTGCCCAGCCCCGGAGCCCTGCCCGGCACCACGACCGGCTTCCCCAGGGGCACAGCGGAGGATTTTTTCACTACAGAAGTAATTAGCCAGTGCTGGAGCAAATCAATCCAAATCTCCCCTTCCCCTCCCTTCCTCCTTCATTTTTCTTTTTTGCATCGACAATTACAGGGTGAAAAAAGCGCATCAAAAAACCCGTCAAAGGGGCTGCTTTGATATTCAGCGCGCTGGGGGAAAGCTGGTTGCTGCAGGCTGCACGCGAGCGACCGAGGGCAAATGTGTGGATCCAGAGGAGGAGCAGAGCACTTAAGCTATAGGAAAACATCTCTAGGTGGTAATTATTGTGCTTGTAAAATAATAAAAAGATCTTTATCGGCTTAGAGGCTGCTGGTGACAGATAGCAATGCATGCCCTGGTTCTCCTGGAGATTGGTGCTCTGCACCGAGGCTCAGGGCTGGAGAAGACACTAAGGTGGCCCAAGGGATGAGGCTGCGCTCAGAGAGCTTACAAAAATGTAAAAAAGACAGCAACAAATGTGATGTTGCAAGGTCTTCAATTTTGATCAAAGAAAAGGAAGGAAAAATCTTACAGGAAAGGGTATTTTACAACAAAATAGCACCCCAAATTCCCCCCACGCCGGAGTGAAGGGCTTATGTATCTGCCTTTACTCTGAATATAGCCCAGGGCTGCCAAATGCTCCCAAACCCAAAGTCTGACAGTTTGCAAAGAATGGCTGGCACACTATTCTGCTTTATTTGTATTTTCAAAAAATATATTTTTTTGATTCCTGCTCTACTTCCCAAGCAAGAACTGCCTCCCTCCCCTTCAGCAGTACTGCCACTCGGCACAACGCTGAATCTCATCCCATTGGTAAATATACAACATTCCTAAGAAACACGTATAAGCACTTGATCTGATGCAGAAGTGACTGGAACATTGCAGGGTGGAGAATAACCTCAAGAAATCACCCAGCCAGGGCAGGAGGCAGAGCGAGCAGCAGGGAAGGTAAAAAAGACCCCGAACCGCAGCTGCCCCCTCCCCAGTTTCCCCTGCTTTAGTCTTTAATAACTCATTATCGCATTACAAAGCAAAGGCTCACAGGATTATGGTGTTTAGTAATATTATAATGGATTTGAGCCAGCCTTCCAGAAAAGCTTTTTGTATTCCTGCTTTGTGCTGACCTGGCACGGGGGGACCTGGCCTCAGAGCCCGGCTTCGCCTTCCTGCGCGCTGTCGGGAGTCAAAGACCTCTCGCTCCCCATCAGCAAACGCACGTGCATTTAGTGAATGCATGCTTCAGAAATTATAGGTATGTTACTTATTTTATATACATATACACACACACATATATATGTAATATATATGATATGTGTATCTAACACAGACAGGAGGGAATTTCAGACCATGAGGTCCCACTGGCTGCACCCACTCAGCCAAATAGATCCGAAAAGCCTTTAGCAGCAAAATAAACAGCTTAGAGCAAACAAGAAGCTTAGCGTGCCAGCACTTCTATTTTCTGGCAGGGGCTGGACACCACTGCAGTCACCGAGCCCTTCCCAGTGGTACCGTCCTGCTCCTTTTGCACAGCAAGAAAGGCAGAAGCACCGGGTTTGGTCCTGTGGTGGTCCAGCACCGAGTGCAGCCCCTATTTTGCTTTGTTTTGCTCTGCCGCTGCTCTGCCAACCGTACAGGCTTCAGTAGTTTCTCCTGGCACAACACAAAGCAGAAAGGGGGAAGCGTCGGAGGATAAACTGGATGCTCCCGGCCACTATCGCACGCTGCAGAGCCAGCCTCCGTTTCTAAAACGAGGTTTAAGCACTCCTCGGTGTTACCCCCGCTCTCGGTCCCCTTGCTAAAAGGAGACAAAGCCTCAGCAGAAGCATCAGCACTGCCTGTGCGCCCAAAGCTGCTGAATGCACAAGAAGGCACGACAAAAGACAACATGTTTTCCTCCACCTTGTCTCAATTACAGCAGCAACTGAGCTTTCGCGCCAACAGATTCAGAGCTGAGAGGAAAAGCATCGTTTTCATGTGAAAATGAGATCCAGTGTACACATATTTTTAAGTAGCAGACGCATGGTAAATACGTTTTTGCGATTCCTGTTTGATTTCAAAACATTTCAAATAGGGAGGACTAGATGCATATGGATGACTTAGAGCTCAGGAAAAAAGAGGCAAGGGCTCTGCAAGACACAGCCTGGATGGGAGCACCATGGCCAGGGCCAAGCAGCCGGGCGCCATGCAGCGCTTAGGCCAGAGGCCCGGCCTAGCACCACCTGCACAAGTCGGATAAAAGCAAGGAGTTACAGAAATTCAAGCCGTAACACACGCTACCAAAGGGTTTCCAGCCTCTGCTCTTCTCCCCTCAACATCTCCTTGGACCACAGCTGCTCTGCTAAAAATAGAAGGGAAAAAATAAGGGTGGGGGACGAGCCCTGGCCACAAAGATGGTACGGGGCCTGGAGCATCTCCCCTGTGAGGCTGAGAGACCTGGGGCTGTTCAGCCTGGAGAAAAGAAGACTGAGGGGGGATCTTACCAATGTTTATAAATACCTGAAGTGTGGCAGACAGAGGGATTTGGCCAACCTCTTTTCAGTGCTCTGTGGGGACAGGACAAGGGGCAATGGCCACAAAATGGAGCCCAGGAAGTTCCGCACCAACATGTGAAAGAACTTCTTCCCGGTGAGGGTGACGGAGCACTGGGACAGGCTGCCCAGGGAGGTTGTGGGGTCTCCTTCTCTGGAGATATTCAAGGCCCGTCTGGACGCCTCCCTGGGCAGCCTGCTCTAGGGAACCTGCTTTGGCAGGGGGCTGGACCCGATGATCCCTGGAGGTCCCTTCCAACCCCTACAGTTCTGTGATTCCATGATTTCATGTGACCTGAATAACGCACAGGCCCCCGAAGGCTACGGTTTACCCACAATAACATTGCATTCCTGGGGAAAGTCAGCACATTTTTTTTTTTCCAAGAGTTTTGCAGCATTACAGGAGCAGACAAATGACTATTCATGTTACTACTAAATAAAACATGAATTTTGAAATTCCAGCAAGAAATGCTGCTTAAGAGAGAAGGCATATCGCAGCATAAGCACAAGGAGGTTGTGTTTTATTATTTTCCCCAGCATCTTCACACAAACCTTCTCCCAGCCACACTAATGAATTAAGAGATGTGCGGCTCCATCAAGGCTTACGTTGTCTAACCAAGATTTGGTGTCTCAAAGGGCTGCTGCAGAATATCACAGAATCACACAATGGCTCGGGCTGGAAGAGACCTTAAAGATCATCTAACTCCCATCCCCCTGCCGTGGGCAGGATGCCGCCCACCAGATCAGGTTTGCCAGGGCCCCATCCAGCCTTGAACACCTCCAGGGATGGAGCATCCACAGCTTCTCTTGGCAACCTGTTCCAGGGCCTCTACTCTTACAGGGAAGAATTTCTTCCTAATGTCTAGTTTAAATCTATCCTCATGCTTAAAGAGCAACGTTAAAGACATCAGGGATAGTAAGGGCTGTGTTGATGCACTAAGACCCAAGCTTGTTTGCTGCCACTCTCTTTTCCCTTGAGATAAAATTACATTGATTTAAAAAACACCTGAAAACTGGATCCCCCCACTCCCACCCCCCCCTCCTTGCCAAGTGATCAAATTAACTTCCTACAACCCGTCGCAAATTCTTACATTTCACACTCGTGAGTTATTGCCAGGAAATTCAGGAAACTATTTCCTAGCTGGGAACGAAGCAAAGTCCCAACAGCCAAGGACTGAGCCCTTGGCTTCCCTTCGACGCCAACACCCAACCTGGAGCGTGCGACAGACGCACGGGAAGCAGCACCATCAGCACAGACGATGAGTGTGCCATGAGACTCCTTTCTTCTGGGCCAAAAACCATTTTATTTCTTTGTTTTTTACTGCTTCGGCTTCATCGCTCCTTCTCCCTGACATAAATCCCAAAAGAAAAAGGACTTGTGTGGGGTATGGGCTCAAGAGCAGGTCTGGAATAACCAACTTTGGAGAAGCGTGTGCTGTAGGATAACCGGCAAAACCCCTCTTCCAGGGTGTAGGGTGACATTTTGTGCACGTGCTGCGAAGCTCGTGAGCCCCCCTGCTGAGCCGCACGTGCTCCTTGGCGTTTTCTCTTAGACCCCGTGCCAGTCGGTGAGAAGTATTTCAGGCTTAAACGGGGCTGCGAGATGCCTCCAGACCCCAGCTGCCTGCCTGCGCCGTGTTTATGCCCTGTAATGGTCCTCCCCTCTGCTTCAAGCCTCCTTACGCAGGAAAAACTCCCAGTGAAAGCAGTGGGAGCCTCTTAATTGCCTCTACTCCAATCAATGCAAACAATGCTCGGCGATGCCAACTGCCATGGGAAGCCCCGACTCCTGAACAGCAGCATTTTGACTTTTTTCTACCACTGCAGCATGCACTTAAAAGAAAGCGGGCTCCACCTGAGCAGGGCCAGGAGCTATTGCTTCCAGCACAAGTCCACCCAAGCCTGGAGAGTCCTGGCCAAGAACCCAGCTCTGACCCTAACCAAGGTTTGCATTGCTCCCCCCAGCACCCAGCATGACTCCTACCGCTGGCCATCGTCCTTCCAAACACTGGGGAGAGCTGAGAACCATCTATGCCCACGTGCAGTTCTCCTCGCCTGCTGCTTTCAAAAAAAGCAATGCCTCCGAGCTACGCTGTCGCACGGGATCCAGAGGATGCAAGTCAGCCCTGCCCTCAAATGAACCGCTGCTACTGACACACCAAAGGAAAGGGCCCACCACCACCAGTTTTTCTGATTTAACGCTGCCTGCAAAGCGCCTAAATCCATGCTCGGGGCAAGGAGCTGCAGCTGGGGGCTGCGAGGGCGCCAGGGGAATTCCAACTCCCACCTCTCCTAGGTTCTTGGGATATTTCAGGGCCGGTGTGAAGCCCACTTAACCCAAAGCACGTGAGAAGACCTACCTCGGCACATCACTTCCAGCTCCAAGCAAACACACCATTCCAGAAATCTACTGGAGAAGAAGAGCACCGACCGCTTCTCACCTGCATCGAGTACAAATCTGTCTTTCAAAATGTGTTCACCAAGAGGGTTCCAGCAGCCTCAGTAAGCAGCTTGGTAAGTAATTTGGCAGAGCCGGACCACGGAGAGGGGCAGGCGGAGCTGTAGCCCAGCACCAGCGGGGCCGACGGGCAGCTCCGCTCCAAGCGACCCGCTCCTCGTGGCATGGTGCAAGATGCCGAAGCAAGATGGAGAGGAGCAGGAGCACACGAGGCTGGCACGGCGGTTGCAGACAAACCTGTGCTGGGGAGTAAGTGGGTGGCCCTGGGGCTGCGCTGCTCCATGTTAACCAGGAACCGAGGCAAGCCAAAGCTCTGGCCAGGACCTCATCCATCATCACTCCTCCTGCCCGTGGCCAGGGTTCTCTGAGGTTCTCCTTCCAAACTAGGACTCTTGGCAAGCGCCAGAAGGAGACACAGGCTTCAGCCAGCATCCCTCATTACTTTATGGCACTTCTTTTCCTTCTTTATGGCTTTTTGTGCATGACTATATCGTGCCGTTTGTCAGTGTTAATGATGCAGCCCAGAGACCAGTACACTCAACAGGGCTTCGAGTGAGATCAGCAAGAAATTAATTCAGGGTGCAGCAACACATCAAAAAGGAGAAGGAAACAAAACAACGAGCAAGCCTCGCTGCAGCGGGGATGCCAGCTAGCCAGGGCACAAGCAGCCCTGATGCCCAAGGAGATGACAAAAACCCAGGGACTGCCACCACAGTCATCTCTGCCAAGAGGCAGCGAGGTTTCTGACACTGCTCCACCACCAGGGCACAAGAGAGGGATGCGGCAATGAAATGCTGACCCTAGCAGAGGGCAGGTGCTTTCTTGGTGGAAACGAGAAATGTTGTAATTAAGTTGATAGAGTTGTGTTTTTTTTTCCCTTATATCAGTGTATTTTTCTCCTTCCCTGGTGCCAGTCTGAGTGCTGCCTTCAGGTTATGGAAAAAAATGGGGGAAAAAAAAATTGAATGGTAATCATCAGGTTAAACCGGGATCCTAAGTTCAATATACTTGCTCAGGATATTTTTCCACAGTCTTTCTTCACGTTATAAATGTATTCATTCTCTGCCTCCCATAAATCTGGGCTTTCTTTTTAATCTCCTCATGGTATTGTGGGGAAAGGACTCCCAGCTTCATGGAACGCACACGTAAGACAATAACTGGTAAACCCGTTACGGTTCCTGCACAAAAGACTTCAGTGGAAGCGATGAGAAGGGGATGCCAGGGGCTGGGAGGAGGCGGAGGACTGCACAGCAGGCTTCCCAATGCAGAGGAGGTTACACGGCCCACTAAGCCCCAACTTGCTTGAAAAGCTGTTTTTAGATAGGCATGAGAAAAATAAAATTTAAAAAAAAAAATCCATGAAGGCAGGAGAATAAATAAATAAAAAAAATCCATGAAGAAAAAAATAAGTAGCTTGGAAAGCATCGCTCTTTATAAACTTGGTAAAGGGGAGAAAGGGAAAGAGCTTGGACGCGAGGTGGCAGAACACCACGTGTCTGCCCGCAGGGACCTCCACGAAGGCCATCGTGAAAGGGCTCCTGGCCACGTCAGCAGGGAGGGGGCAGAAAGCCCCCAGCCTTGCAGCGAGGCTGAGGGCACCCAGGAAGCGAGTGAGCAGCCCTTTCTTTGCAGCAAACCAGGCTTTCCGACTCCTTAAAAGCCAACCCAAGGGTGGGTGCTGCTGAAAGCCACCCACACCGGCGCCAGCTCCAGTGCACCAGCCAGCACCGATCCTGCATGCTTCCTTGTGCCTTCAGTCCTGGCATTTGCAGAAGAGAAACCACAAAGCCGTCCCGGTGATACTCCTTCTCCACGCACGAGGAACATCTGTAGGACACAGGTTGCTCCATCCAACAAGCGTGGAGGTTGAGGGGGGGAAAAACAAACAAACCTGTGTCTTACAAGAGACAGCGAGTTCCCCTTTCAGGAGAGAAACTGAGAGCCATTCACGGCCGGCTGTGACTCTAAACACTCGTGAAAGGGCTGCCATATGGGCTCAGATTTATCGCCTGTGTTTCCTAACTTGCACATCTGTTTTCTATAAGTAGCTGTCCAAGTCAATGCATCTCCCCCTTCCTCATGAGCCGCCCGTGGAGCTTTGCAAGGACAAATATCTCTGGTTTCAGTGTTTATCTGCTCAGCGATCCCCACTATGTCATCTTAAAGATCTAAAGTATTATTTGTTAAAAACAAAAACAAACAAAAAAAAACCTGGACGTTTAGGTGCCACGTTCTGGGCACAATGTCCCTCTTTGTGCTCCCACTGGGCTCTAAATGTGCCTTTGGAGACGGGTGTTGGGGTGTCTCCAAAGCAAGGTTACGCGTACGATGTTTCCTGGGTGTGGGTTTTACCAACATGCTGAGCAAGATGACAGTGGGGAACTCCGGTCAGCTCTGCTCACGCTCTGTAATTCCATTAGAGTCACCGAAATTACTCCCATTTCCCCGTGTTCAGACATTTTCTCCTAAATGGAAAGCCGAGCACAAGAGTCAGGGAGGAAAGGGGAATTCCTCTAAGGAGAAAAGCATCAGAGAAATGGCAGAAAAGCCAGCAGGGTCACGAGAAACTAATGAGACAGACCAGACACCAGCTCATCCGGACACGAGGAATGCACGGCATGCAGGGGGCAAAGAGGACCAAAAGAGCTCCAGAAGAGCTTGGGTTTTGTGGATGACCACCAGAGCAACAAGCCCTGCTTGCTGCTTTGGAATGTTGCTTAATGAAGATCCGATCCTTTTTCTTTTTCCCCAATAAAAAAGTGGCCTCCACCATTCCCCTGCAAAGAACGCTGAACACAATCCATTGTGCCCTCCTTCTTACAAGAAACTTATCAACTCAGTCCTGAAGTGCTGGGATAGCTGGAATAAAATAATACCGAGAAAAGACCGGGAAAGGAAACAGAAAGCATTTACTAGGAAACTCACAGCTCCCCACCAACTTGCAGCACTCCTTGCAGAGGATATTAAAGAAATATTCCATCCACAGAAGAAATAAAAGGTCAGTGAAAGGAGACGGTGGCTTTGCTAAGAGATTGTACGAGCCGTTCCCCGACACAAACATTGACAGAAGAGGCAGATATGTGAAATTCATTCTGTTTGGCAGCAGCAGCACAACCACGGCAGCTCCTGGCCGGGGTCCTCGGGGACCCCGAAGATGCGGTGTGGGCAGGGGACAGCGCAAGAGCCTGGCCAACAAGCTGCAGCTTCCACCCAGCACCAAAACGGCAGAAAAGTGAAAAACAAACCGAAAATGGAGCCCAGGCTAAAATCCTGCCCGTCTGATGTTGTGCTGCATGTTTCAAGCTGACAGCGATGATTTGAAAACAGAAAAAGGAAAGAAAAGGCAGAGAGAGCACAGACCTCAAGTGCTTCTCTAAATGCACAAAACTACCGTGATAGATGTAACTCTGGCAGCGCAGCCTGAAGAGGACGGGCAAAATATTAAGCCGAATTAAGCCTTAAAGGATGTTATGGTCCTTGCAGAAAAATGAGCTTGATTTCTTTTATCCTTATGTTTTACAGCAACTTAAAAAACCCTTATCCTTAGAGAAGGCTCCACAGAGCCTATTATAGCAGGCTTTCAGCAGCAACCTCTCTTCTCGACCACATATATAATCTAAATCACAGCAATCACACGCGATATTACTGTTGGAAGGAACTTATTGCAGAGCACTGTCCGCTGCAATAGTTGCTGAAGGAATGAAAGCCTACTTTTGTACCTGAAATTCAGATTTATAGGAAAAGCCATTCACTTCATCTCCAGACTACCAATCCTCCTTTCCCATCAATGTGTTTCTGTTCCTGTAAGAGCTTTGTTTTCGGTGTTTTTTTTCACAAGTCCTCCTCCTACTTCTTGGTTAACCATCGCTGATAACATCACAACCAGCAGCACTCCTCTCCTTTCTGAGCAGCTTCTCCCCAGCAGCATCCTCACGGAGACCACGAGACATTTTGGCTTCGGACCACACCAGCAAGCCATGGGGCTGAGCCTGGTGCTACCAACAGATGTCTTCCTGGCTGCACTCCCCAAACCACGCACAGATGGACATTCACCACGTATTTGGCCCCCGCCAGCCAAAAATTCTCAGCCCCTCGGTTAATTAAGACATTCCTTCTGCTGCAAACGACCCCTGGAGCCTCACGGTCAGCCAAGTGGACCAGCCCTGCGGGGCTGGATGTTGCGGAGCGGGTCCAGGAAGCATGGGGTAGGAAGGAGCAGTGGTGGTTGGGGAAGGATGTCCTACTAGGGCATCCTAATAGGGTGTCCTACTGCTGCTTGTGCAGGCGAGGGGAAATATGGTTCACGTAACGTAGTGCACTCACCCCCCACCTATAGCTGGGATGCAGAATACAGCAAAACCACAACTGGTTGCTTGAAGAAGAACGGAAAAAAATCATAAAAGCAGCTTATTTACACTATCATAAAATCAGCCCTACTTTCCGCTGCACCCAGCCGATTCATTTCGTGCCATCCCATCTGGGTTTGCCACCATGGGTCTGTAACTATTCCCACGGGCTCCCGCTGTGCTCGCTCAGGCGCTGCGGCCGCTCCCCCTCCGCCATGTGCTGGCCGTGCCCCCCAAAGACACACGGTGGCAGGGGCAACATCCACCTGCTGGGGCACAGCTGCCCAGGCGTAACACGGCTGCCCCCCGGGAACCGTCGCGTCGGTTCATGCCACGAAATCGGCACCGAGCCCTTAATTATTCATGTTATTTGGATAGTGCCGTCGGGGAGCGCAGCGCTTTGGAAATGCAGGAGGAAGGCTTCACCCACCACTGCGTGCAGCGTTCAGACTGCTCTTCATGCAGCTCCCACCTCGTATCCTCCTTCCCGGCTATTTGCTTGGTGTTTTTATATCCAACAGCCACGCAGCGACAACAGGCCAGGACCAAGGGATTAACTTTTTAGCATCAAAAGGCTATGAGAAGCACTGTTTGCATTGCTCGTTTAGCTCGCAGAAGGTCAAAGCACTTGCAGGAAAACCTCGGGAAGCACGAGAAGGATTGCTGTGGTAAATTGGCGTTGATGCAAAGGGGGTTTGATTGCACACCGGGCTGTGAGCTGAGCTGCAGAACAAACAACTGCAGCCGGGCTCTGAGCAAAGCCCTGCTGGTAGTCCTCGCAAACCAGGGAGCTCAGGGTGGAAATCTGGGTCCGCAGCTATTTCTTTCCTTACCACCATGCTGGCTGGTCTTTAAGGAAGACCGTCCCAATGCCGTAACTGCTCCTCGCTGCGCCCCATGCTGCACCAAGCCGGGAGGAGGCACCCACGAGCATCCCCACCACATCCTCCTCAAACCACCAGGGTCAGCTCGTCCCTTCTGTACTCCCCGACCCATGAAGCTGAGATTGAATCCTTCCTCGCTCCCTCTGCCCCTAAATCAGCAGCCCCACGACACACATTTTGAGGCAGCGCCATGTTCTACACCAGGTGGTCCCTCCTGGCCCCTCTGCTGCCTGCTCTTGCCTTCACCAGGGGAGCGCCGCCTCCTTCAAATTGCTACGCTCTTCCCCCAAATTTCAGGCTTTTATTCTTCTGCTCATGACAACAGCTTTGTTCTTTGCATGATAACAGGTGATTTAGCCACTGTCATGCTGCTGGCAAGATGTGAAGGCAATCTCTGGTAAATAAAGCATGCTTCTCGAGTCCCCCTGGCTGCCTGCAGCTCACTGCATCACCCTCCGTGGCTGCAGCAACCACACAGCTCCAGCACCTGCACCAGGACCAGCGTAGTTTGGCATCACCTAGATTTTTTTTGCAATATAAGTAAAATAAGCAGAGAAACAGCCCACAAATGACGCAGTAATAAACCAGCAAGTAACTCTGGCCCCCCAAGGTATCCCACACAGCATGCTCCACCTGAGCCAAGTCCCAGATCCTGCCCGGTCCCAATTCACCCCTCGCCCCTCCGTATCCGGCCTGGCCCTCCTGACCTGCCACCCCAAACACACAACATTCACGTATTTCAATTGCTCCGTATCAGGACAAACAATAAAACCCAACGGGGGAGGGAAGACAACACTGAAAGGCAGCATGGAGGAGGGATTTCGGGACAGCTTTAATTTCCTGCCTGAACCCCTGCTCCCTTTGCAGGTGCCATCCTTGCTGTTCCTCTTGGCTCAAGCATCATTTCTGTCATTGCTTGTACCTGGGCGACAGAAAATCAGGCCGGGGGAGTACCTGAGTACGTCCACGTTGACCAGCGCCCTTGAGCTCCGTGTTTTTATCCAGGCGCAGGCAGTGCCGGCACGGAGTGATCCTCCTCTACTCTGCCCTGGCCAGGCCTCACCTGGAGTCCTGTGTCCAGTTCTGGGCTCCCCGGCACAACAAAGACAGGGATCTCCTGGAAAGAGGCCAGCGGAGGGCCACAAAGATGGTACGGGGCCTGGAGCATCTCCCCTGTGAGGAGAGGCTGAGAGACCTGGGTCTGTTCAGCCTGGAGAAAAGAAGACTGAGGGGGGATCTTACCAATGTTTATAAATACCTGAAGTGTGGGAGACAGAGGGGTTTGGCCAACCTCTTTTCAATGCTCTGTGGGGACAGGACAAGGGGCAATGGCCACAAAATGGAGCCCAGCAAGTTCCGCACCAACATGCGAAAGAACTTCTTCCCGGTGAGGGTGACGGAGCGCTGGGACAGGCTGCCCAGGGAGGTTGTGGGGTCTCCTTCTCTGGAGATGTTCAAGGCCCGTCTGGACGCCTCCCTGGGCAGCCTGCTGTAGGGAACCTGCTTTGGCAGGGGGCTGGACCCGATGGTCTCTCGAGGTCCCTTCTAACCCCACAGTTCTGTAGGTGGCCCTGGCGAGCACCAGCCAAAAGCCACGGCCCCCAGGGGCACCTGGTGAGCCCCAGCAGCTCCAGGGGAGAGCAGCAAGGCTGCAGTTCAACCGCATCAGCCGCAGGTTGAGAGCTCCACGCTCTCTCAATGCACTAATGCACTTTTTCCCCCCCCTCCAAACAGAAACAAGCTCAGACGACTGCTCAGATTTTTATGGGCCTATCCACCTCCACATCTGGTCAAAACTTGAAATGAAAGCTAACTTTTTGAAACTGCAAAGAACTACTCCAGCTCCGCACTTCCTGATTTGTGCTGATTTACATGCTATAAATATTGATATTGTCACTACTCCTATTCCTCAGTGACCGACGTAATTGCATTTCAAAGGATCTATATTTAAAGAACACAACGCTCTGATGGCAGCACAGCTTTACCTTTTAAATGGTGCCTCAGAACCCCCGGGTTCTCCCCAGTCACCGGATTTACATTCTTCTGGACAAGGCCAGGAGAAAAAACATTAAAAAAAAATAATAAATTAAGAGCATCACTGCCCATGAGGTGTGACAACGGTTTACGCTGACAGCTATTGCTGCTCTTCCCAGCCTCCTCCGACATGCCCAACTGCTGCAGGCTTCCCTTTGTGAGCCCATTTATTTCTAAGCACCTGGTATTTCAATGGAAATTCAATATTAGCTCTTCCCCCGTGCTTTCTGAACTACCTTACTCACCAAGTGACGATGCAAAATTAGAAATAATAATAATAAATCAGGATTAGGAATTAATAAACTGGGATCAAAACACCTTCATAAATCATTTCATACTCCCTCCACGTGTGTGGGTCTAATTAGTGGAGAGGAAAAGGAGATAAAAACCTCATTCAGGCCAGTGCAATCACCATTCTTAGGAGAACAGCACCCTGGATGTGTTATATTAGCCATAGAAATCAAGAGCTTTTCAAAGGTTTAGTGTACCGCAGGCACCTGCATTGATGGGCAAGGCAACAAGCAAACAGTTTTGTTTCAAAACCTGCTTGTATATAAAACAAAGCATCCCAGGAAGTACAGCTAGTGCAAACGGGAGTCTAGACAAGCCTTGATAAGAGAAAGGATTATTATTTTTTATTTATTTTACTTGCAAGCAGCCATTTCACCAATAAAGAGGCAGAGCATGCAGCCTGCAGCAGCACGTCATGCAGGGCTGATGGGATGGTGGCAGCTGCTCCAGCAGCAGCTCTGCCCCACGGGGACTGGGCTCTGGGTTGCTTAAGTAGCTTTGGGATGCTTAAAAGATGCTGAAGTGTCCCAAAGATGCTTACATGGCCCAAGGAGCCCAAGTTGCTGCAGGCACCAGCACTTGCTGTCTTAGAGAAAGAAGGCCAGAGCTTGCGGCATCGGGTCCAAGGTGGGTTTGGGGCTTGTCACCATGCAAATGCTCCGGGAGCTCCGTGGGCCGGCAGGCTTGGGTGCTGGCTCACCTAGAAGTTCCTCTCGCAGAAGCGGCGTGAACAAAGCAAAGGGGAAAAAAGTCACCGAGAGGAGTAAAACATTTCCCGAGGCAGGAGGGAACGTTTACTCCCAGCCTTCCTAAACCAGCACCCCAGCTGCTCCATTCATAAATATTTTACTGATAAGAAATCAGCCTGCCAAATCTTAACAAGTGCTTTGATGAAAAATATAAAAAGCCTTTTCCATTAGTGCTTTTGATGTTCTTTGCACAGAGGATAACGAATGCAGCAGATTCATCTTCCTCCGTCCTCCCTCACTTTTGCCTTTATCTGGCAGAGCCGTGCACAACCTCCAGAGACCGGAGAAAATGCGAGGCTTGTGCAGGAGGAGAAGGAGCACGCTCCCTGGGGCATCCTCCTGCTTTCCACCCTCCGTGGGTGTGCAGGATACGTGTCACCAGCATGGGGTACCCAGCTGGAGGACACGCAGCATCACCACTCCACCAGGAGATGCTCAGCAGGTGACCAGGTGCTCTGAGAGCATTTCACTGCAGCCAAAACCCCAGCCCGGCCTTGCAAATGTTATTTCCGACCACGGGCAGGGAGGTGGGGGTCCCTTACATCCCGAGACGACGCAGGGGCATCAAGCTCGCCACCCAGACCTATCAGCACGCCGTGATGGAATGATTTCCCCAGCAGTTTCACACCCACAGCTTGACCACCACCACCGTTTGCCAGCTGAACTGCCCCGTGATGGGGATTAACTCCTTACTTATCTCTAGCAATACACTGTCAGGTTATCGCTTGCATATAAAGGGATTTGTGTCCCAGTGGGAAGGCGTTAAGAATAAATAAATTGGCCCTAAATGGAGCCATCCGGGTGCGCGGACATGGCATGGGGAAGAAGTGGTGAATCAGCACAAGGTGCAAGAGGAGAGGGAGCAGCCTCCTCGCAGCCCCAGCACAGGGGGAAATCCAAAATCCTGGCAGCACCGAGTGACCTTCTCACGGGCTCGCTGCTCTCAGGCACCGAACAGCTCACCATTTAGCTCAGCTCAGCATAGATGGGCTGGGGATAAAGCAGCCCAGTGCGCCAGCACCGGTGTTTCCAACACGTTGCTGCTGAGCTTTAAATTGCATCTTTTATCGTCTCCTCACACTTCAGCTGGAACAGGGCATCCAAAGCAATTAAATCCAACCTATTTTTTTTTCTACATTTACTCCTTCAAGTGGAGCTTTCTTGTGTGGGGCAGAGATTATGGGTTTTGGACTGGATTTCGAGTCACATTCATTTTCCATTAAGGACCAAACCACAGCCATCTCTTCTTCCTCAAAAGCAGCTCGCTACGAGTTCAACAAACACCAATTTAAAGCAGTTTAAAGGAAAACCAGCATCTTGCAGAATTTTTGAAAATAAAAGGGCCCCGGCACCACAAAGAGCGTTTTAAAGCCTTTTGAAAGGGAGCAAATTTTTTATCAGCCTGAGCGGGATGCTGATGTTTGCAGGGGAGTTATCGCTGCTCGTTACTCATCCTTCTTTTTGGCACTGGAAGCGGTTATGAAACCCATCACCCGCCGTGCTCCAGGGCTCCTCGGCTGTGCTAGCGCAGCAGAAAACTTCCTGCTTCGGGGAGGGGCACGGTTCATCGCAGGGGTCCTTCACCCCGTTTTCTGCTCCACAATCCCAATGGTGAAGGGAAAAACGCCTCCCTAACTTGGGGGGGGGGGGGACGCCCCAGTTGCAGGTGGAGGATGTGGGGATCCTGGATGCACAGCTGAAGGAACATTTATCCCAAAACCACTGCCACGGTGGTAAAAAGAAAAAAAACAAAACAAAACATGGAAAAGCAGGGGAAGGGGAGAGCATGGAACAGAATGTCTTTTTTGTTTGTTTTTCAGATCCTTTCAAGGAAATATGGGTAGCAATTTAAACGTGCCTGCCTGTTTTTATCACTGGGTGAGTGAGAGCAGCGCCCAGAAGCTGCCTCCCCAGCCAGGAGCAAAAGCAACCCCTGCATGATAAAATAAGGCACGGGGAGCAAAGGTCATTCCCCCGCAGGAATGACGGGCAGAAATTGGAATGGAACATCTTTTTGCAGCATTTTTTCCCCATTTCTTGCCCTTTTAATCCCCCCCCCCACTGCTGTAACAAAGAGCAGTTGACTGCATTATCTCCACTTGCCCAAAACACACACGCGATGCAGAGCAAGGGCACCGTGTAAGCACCGAAAAATCAGCTGAAAAATAACCCAAGTACTTCCCATCCTAACTTACGTTCCCCAGAGGAATTTAAGCGTTTTGAATTATGCCACCTTCTCCCGGAGAACAGGCCCTTTCTGAAGGGCACGGCTCAAGGCACCGCAGGGCTGCGGATTTTCAAACCGTTCATTATGCAAATAGCTCATTTATTGCTGCTGAGCTGAGAGCAAGAATCCCAGGCACGCAAGGATAAATAAGCGGGGAGCAACAGCGAGTGCGCGACGACTTCTGCTGAGCTGGGTAAGGGCGGCAAAGGGGTTACGGGGGAGTTTCCGACCAGAGGGTGAAATTGGCCCCCAGCCCGTCCCGGTGGCAGCCCACGTTGCGCAGGACGATGCCACCAGAGCATCTTCAGCAGCAGCAGGATGAAGCCGCAGCAGATCCTGCCCTACACCCCCATCACCCGCTCTGATTCAGGTCAAGGTCTCAGGCACCAGCCCCATCGGCAGAGTTGCAAATGCAGAACTTCCTCGAAAACCTTCGCCATCCCGCCGCTGGGTGGGAACCAGCACTAATTAGCGCTTGATGAAGATTCAGAGAGAGCCTGGCTGGGAAAGGAGAGAAAACTCAACGCTGCCCACGCGGGCGGGATGTTATGGGCGGACGGCGCGGGGAATAGCCTGCCACAGCCTCCACGAGCCTCGCTCCTCGCAGTGCCAGGCAGCCCTGGCCAAGGCTGAGCCTTTGTCCTCCGGGAGCTGAATCACTGCACGCGTTTGTGAGGCTCAGCACCTTCCAGCTACTGAATTTAATTCGAGTTCAAGTCCTGGAAGTGACTTGGCACGGGGTACTGAAGCCATGGGAAATAATAAGGAGTTTGAAAAGCAAAACAGGAACACCAAACTGAGCATTAAAGAACCTTTCAAGTTCAAATGCAGGAGAAAAAAAATAAAAAGCAATCCCAGCCCAATGTCAGCACTTAGGTCCTGAAACCACAACCATAAAGGTGTAGCTTGAACTGCAACACAACTTTTATTGCAATGTCTGCTGCTGAATGACCGGAATGACAAGGGGGAGCCTGGCCAGGAGCAGAGGTCTGGAGGATCCGGGCGGGCAGATTAATTACTGGGGAGAAAGGTCCTGGTCTGTGAGTACCTGCCAGCATGCGCCCATCACAGCTCGCGCGGTGACAACCATTGCTGACACGTCCCGGCCACAACAGCCAAGCTCGGCTGTGCCTGACCTGGGGACTGAAAAGCATAAATTCACCCGGGCTGTAATAAATTCACCAGCATCCTGTAATGGAGAGAGACCGTTCCTTGCTTCGAAGGAGAACAGGAGCAGCGAGGTGCCCACGACAGCTGAGCACGCTGCAGCGCGCATCCACGCGCCTTGTCCTGAGCAGATGAAGGCCGAGTGCCAAGGGCTGAACGGGCAAAGCTAATTAGCTGGATAAGTACATGCAAGATCAGGACCTACATTTGTTCCCGGCCTCCTGGGACACCGATAACTTCTTTTGCTTGTTGTCGTGCAATGCAGACAGCGCCTGTCTGAGGCGGTGCTATAACCCCTCGCTGCCATGCAGCATTTGTCTTGCAAAGGTTAAGGTTGAGGAACAGCAGCTCGGGTGAGAGAAGCCTTGTCCACGATCTTATCACGGGGCACCGTCGCATCTGGAAGCGGGGTCTGTGTCTCCCAAGCTGCTGTCAATGCTGCGAACAACCGGCCGCGCACAGCACCGCCAAAAGGTTTGCTCTGAGAAGCGTTGCAGTGTCCCGCTAACGGCTCTGATCAGCAGCAGCTGCATGCATCAGGACAAGGCTCCAACTTCACTGCCACACGTTGCCGCAAGAGAAAACAAAGCCTGTTATTACAGGGAGAATCCTGAGAGCCTTTTTCACGTTACGGAGCTTCGGCACAACCCCCATTGCTGCGGCTGCTCCCGCCAAGGGCAGCTATCAGGAAAAGGAACGGCAATTTGGCTGCACCGGTGCCTGGGTCAGAAAATGCTGGCAAAGCCCTTGGAGATCCTCAGGGGTGCAGGGGAAGGAAGCAGCCAAGGTCTCGCTGCTGCCCGAGCTGAAGTTACTGGCCAAGGTCCCACTGGCTGCAGCAGCACTGCTCAAAGGATCACGGAGAACAAATTTGGTGAAATCTGAGGCTAAAAGGGGCTGAGCAGATGGGAAAATCAGGCAGTTTTAGATCACACGGCTCTCCTTTATCTTGGAGAGGGGCTGGTAGAATAACCGGGCGCAGCAGTGTCACCGCGCTCGGTGCAGGCATCATCTTCCTCCCAAGGAGCTGAGCGCCATCCTGCATTTCAGAGCCCAGCCCCGGCATTAACAACATCTTACCTTCCCTAACGAGCAGCCAAAAACCCCAAATCTGTGGCAATTTAACATACACAAACTGATGCACATTATAGGTCTTTGCTACAGGATTTGTCCCACTTCTACATATGCATACCATTATTTCTTAAGAAAAAAACAACACTACTGAACCAGGCAATGACTGCTACATTTTATTCCTTCCTTAATCTAAACATATAGTCACAAGACCAAGGTATTTGCTATAAGGAAATGAGCTGTCAAGTGATTTACGGTCTTGCTCTGTCTCAGCAGCTCCAAGTCTTCTCCATCACCTATTTTTAGCAAGCTGTAAATTAGAGGCAATAAGGGAAAGGGTGTGAGCCAGGCTCAGAAATTCATAGAGCAAGCTTACCTACATCTCCCTCGCCCCAACGCACCTACGATGCAGGATCGGCGTGCCATACGCACACCAACAGTCAGCATCATGCAGCTGCTCCTGCTTGGAGCTGCCTTCTCGCAGGAGATCAGCGCTTGCAGCCCCCAAGAAGCTGTGTGTGTGTGTGTGTGTAGAGTCTGGTCTGCTGCTCAATATAATGCCCAAAACAGCTCAGAGCCTACACGTGCCAGGGACTCGCTTGGTGTATGGGAAGGCTCAAGTGGAACGCTGCACCTTCTACCTGCTTGGCATATCTTCCAGCCATCTAGTTCCCCACTGAATATACATTCAATAGGAGCAGTTGCTTTATTCGCAATTTATTGGTCATTCCAGCCACAATTATTCTAATAATTCCCTTCACCAAGAACTAAGGTCCATTATTGTAGAAACTTATTTGCAGTGGCTTCGCAGCGAACGATTACAATAATTATTCTAACTCCCATACAGCACTTTCCATACAAGAGCTTTAAGAGCTTTAACAATGGAAAGTTATTACCAGAGCTTTAACAATACAAAGTTATTACCAGCATCCTTATTTGTGAGAACGAGGTGCAGAAAGATCAAATGAATTGCTGAAGATCATTCAGCAACTCGCTGGCAATGGCAGGAACAGAACCGTAATCCCCTGACCCTCCATCCAGTGCTGATTTGGACAGGGGAAAAATATATACCCGTGCAGAACATATTAAAAAAGGAGTAGGTTTGTTTTTAAGAGAGCTAAAAATGAGCTTTTCTAAAGGAGCAGTGGCAGCAAACATCCGTATCAGGTTCTGTGAAGCCGGGTAACAGTCTGAAATTAAATGACACCATTGATTGCTATATGGCTGGGAACGGGATAAGAGGAGAAGGAACATGCCTTCGGTCTTTTCCTTTTTTCTATTGGGTATATGAAAGGGGATATCCCACAGTGTCTTAGCACTCTGTGCTACGGGGGACATTAAGGATTATGGGTCTTTCCCTCATGCCTCTCCTCCCTACCCCCCCTTTTTTTTTTTGGCTCCTGAAAGATGAAATGGATGTACCCAAAATCAACGCTGGGTTTTGACCATACTGGCCAAGGTAACTCACTCAGAAGTACCAAACACACGCTAAGCATCCCCAAAGCTCCTCCTTGTCACAAGTATTTTATGTGACAGTTTATTTAGGAGAAAGAGCAGACCTTAATCAGCAGAAGAACCATGAAGAAACAGAATATTTATACGGAATTGCATCCTGTTTCCCAACAAGATGAAATCCTCCAAGGCAGCTATTAAGGAGATCGCCTAGAGGAAGAGAAATTCAGCAAACCAGATTATCTCTAACAGGCTTATCCACTGGAAAAAATCATCAGAGCAGCGATCAGATAGTTCTGAAAGACAATTAATGTAAGGTAGGGGAGAAGGGAAAATGTAGCAGGGCAACAAGGAGCGAGACTCCACAGAGCACAGCTCGTCACGGCTGGGCAGATATCAGGGCACTACACGACCCCTCGCACTGCTGGAGGAGGAAAGGGATGTCAGGCGTTCCCAGTGCCTCGTGTGGCTTTACCAGAGCATAACATCTTTTACCTAACAGGCGAGAAAGAGGAATTCCCTCCCCTGTTAGTCCGGCTGATGGCCACAAACCGGACCCAAGGGCAGCTTTCCCCAGCTTCTCACGGCCAGCACTGCAGCTCCTGTCCACAGCCACGTCCAAAGCACAGGGTGCAGCCTTCTCCGAGGCTTGATCCCAAACGCTGAAACCGATGGCAAACTTCCAACAGACAAAGTAACAGCTCAGGAAGGGTATTTCCAACCCAGGTGCCTCCTGCATCTCCGACCTTAAGGCAGGGCTCAGTGGCACACGAGACAGGTGCCCCCAAATCTTGCCATGACTTTGCCGTTCCCCCCATGTGTTTCTCAACAGTGGAGCCAGGCAAAAAAATCAAGGAAAAAACCCTACAGAGAAACGGAGAGGGGTCCTGGGATGGGAAGAAGTCTGTGTCATTAGTTCCAGCTGCAGGGACAGACAGACGGTGGGATTCGCCAGAGGTAGCGACACGGACGTCTTTCCATGGACTTCGCTAGGCTTTGGACCAAATTCCTGTACAAACAGCTGCACTCAACAGCTACCAAGGAGCTCAATTTGTTAGCATTTTTTAAGTACTTTCAGCTCCTTGAATGAAAGGGGCTATCAAAGTGCAAAGCAGTTTGACTACCGATAACAGCCTAGGAACTCAAGTTCAGTCCTTCCGAAGCCTTACAGCACAAAATAGTTTCATAACACAGACTCCGGCACAGTCCTAAGAGATATCAAAAGTTTCTTTCAAAGACTTCTAGGCACTAGTTTTCCAAGATTCCCTTTAAATCCACAAAACGTGACGGCAAGCTTTAAATTCCCATCAAAGCTGGGTGGAAAGCCAGAGGACACAGGGTTCCCCGAAAAGGCTCCCGCTGGTACCCGAGGCCTGGCCGCGCTGGTATGCCGGGTCAGGGCACTGACCGCAGGGGACCTGTGCTGCAATCAACTCCTCCGATCAGTCCAAGGAGTAAAAAACGAAGCTGTCGCTGCCTTCGTGGCATGCAGATCCCCGAAATTGTACAAAGGGATGGCACGAGGCAGGACACACGGCAAGAAGCCTGGCACGACCGCAGGTTGACATAACGTGCGTTTACTTTTCTTCTCAAAATTTAGATCCCAAGCCCATAAAAACATTGGCAGCAGCCAGCGGAAGGCAGGCAGCGTACTCTTCTATCGCTTCGCAGTGGAATAGACTTCATCCTGTTTCCTCTGGCCCCAGATCAAGCAGGCTCCTCGCAGGAATTTTCCATTATCCCGTGGCAAATATAGCAGGGCAATCCAGCCGCTTAACCGACTTACACTTTGACCCCCCCTCTTTAGCAGCAGTGAGATTGTGCATAAAGCATGAGCTGGTTCTCGTAAAAACCCACCGCCTCCAACACCCCAACCCAAGGGAAAACAGCTGGAAATCCCGGGCTGCAAAGGACGGGGACATTGCTGGGCTTCTTTCTCCCTCCTGTCCCCTCTTCCCAGCTGCTGAGCCCCGACTGTACTTCCACTGCCCATCAGCCTCAAAAATTGAGGAAGACGGGAAAACCTAGAGTAAGAGCAGAGCTTTTCAGTAAATCCTCCTCTCGCGCTGCTTCCCTGGCAGCCCGCAGGCCCACCCCAGAGCCCGTGCGATCAGCCCAGCGCCGCTCGCAGACATCCCACTAGGTGAGCGGGGAGCATCCCGAGGGCTGCAGCTCCCATCCTCGGGCACGGGGGCTCTGGAAGCACACACAAACCCTCCGCTGCCACGTTTAACAGCGGCGCCCTCCGAGCACCCAGCACCAAAAGCCTCCCAGCATTTTGGGGCTCGCCCGAGGTGCGCTTGCAGGGCAATAACCACACAGAGCTCTGGCTTTTCCCACTCCACGTGTATTTGCTTGAGAAAAATGCGAGGCATCTCCTAATCACTGCTCATTTCCCACACAGCTCCGACCGTCCCCAGGGTCACGGGCAGCAGGAGGCATCCCCGGAGCTGTTTGTGCTCGGAGCCATCTGCTGAACCAGGAGCATCCCGACAGCCTCCGACAAAAACGAGCAGAGCCCCGTAGCTTATTTGGAAGGGACGACCAAGTGACACAAAAGATTGCCTTTTACTCCCTCTTTCCAGAAATCTGCGCTCGAATAATGCGATGGCTCGGCTCCAATTAAACTCTCCTAGCAGCATGGTTCACATCATCTTGGAGAAAGCGGAGAGCTACGACTCCAAAAACACGTCCTTAATTCCATGTGTGAGAACTGCTTGGCTCGGTTTGGTTTGCAGGGAGCGCTGAGCATCTCACCCCATACATCTCTGAATTTGACCCGCTCCACCTCATCCACCACACCCTTCATGAAGCAGTCTGAGAGCAAAGTAAAAAAAGCCCTAATCCTGCAAACAGCTCCTGCATCCCAAATACAGAACAACGAGCGAGGGACGTGGGGGGAGAGGAGAAAGCGTCCCCCGGCCGCAGGGACAAAGCCCACATTGTCCCACTAATGCAATTAACTCTAGGGGAAAAACCAACACAGCTTTATACTTGTGAAGGGACAAAGCTTCCCTAGGACACAGCCAGCTCCAGCACTCAGCGGGTTTACGCCCTGCAACGTTCCCAAAACCGCATTTGGGACGAGGACCCCCTGATGCACCCACTGCTGGAGGTGCAATGCCGCCTGCTGCGGTGTAACTACACCAGCCTCAGCTTACATCTGCTAGCATCTTCTTAACCTCATGCAGCACCATGAGCTTTTTTTTGGGGGGGACAAGTGCCGAACCCTTTAAAACTCTTGCAGCCATCTGCTAGCAGCACCCTCCTCCCGCTGCGAGGCACGGGGCCGCCACGGCCCCGTCTCCAAAACCCAAAGGCCAGGGGAGCGCAGCACGGCTTCCAGCATCCAATCTGTACTTACCAACTAATCAGCACCGACAAAAATAACCCGTCTAATTATCAGAGCGCTGCCACTTAAATAATGAATTACGTGCCTTATTACAAAGTATAATAGATCAGAGGAACGTGAAACAATTGCAATTAGTAAAACAAAAAATGCCAGAAAACCAAAAAAAGAAGCCCTGCGAGCGCGATCTGAATACAAGATTTCTCCCCAGAAACGGAGGCTCCAGCCCCCTCCACGGGCTACGAGATCCTGCAAGCCCTCAACCCCTCTTCAGCCTCCAACCATCACAAGGTGGATACATCCCCTACGGCTTATTGGGCTGCTTTTTTTCCCCTGTTGCACCCAAAGCAATATTTATTTACCTTCGGACGTCTCCGCAGCTCGCTGCAGCCCTGGCACTGCTGGGATGCAGGGCAGCACGTGCTGCCTGTCACACCCAGGGCTAGATCTTTGTGTAGAATGGGGAAAAAAAGTCGCAGTTAAAAAATAAAACCACTAACAATTGCAAAAATGTTTTAAAAATAAAAGAAATCCAGAAAGCTGCGTGGGTGTGTGTCTTCGAGACGGTATAACAGGACCTCAACAACTGTCACTGATCTTTAACATCCTTCTTCTGACCAAGGAGATAGCAAGCTAGCAAAGCTCTTGCTTTTACTTTAAAACATCCTTGTAGTAACCTGAGCACTGTTTGTACGGACTGTTAGGAGAAGGGCAAATTAATTCGTTTAGCATCCAGAATTAATTGTACTTAACCCAGCCCTGAATCGCCAGCGTCAAGTTCAGGCTGTGGGGCTGCCCCACAGCTTTCTGAAGGTCCTTTCCACCCCAACGGGTCTTTTCTGCTCCTCCCCAGGACGCGCCAGCCAGACCCCTGCCACCCTGAGCGCCACCGTGCCTCCAGCACGGCTGGGATGCGGCAGATGCCACCAAACTGAAGCCACCCAGAGCACCCCGCTGCACCCCTAAACAAAAAAACAACAACAACAAAACAGGCTTTCCACCTCCAAAAAACGCGTTAACATTTTTGCACAAATATTTTCCGTCTGAGCTCACTTCTAGCAGCGTTGCAGCTGGATACGATTAGGAAGCAGAAGAGGGGAGGGGGTGGCAGCGCTACGCGGGCAGGGGCTGAGCCCCCCCCCTGCAGCCGGCTCGAAGCACGCAGCCACGCGCACCGAGGTCGTGAGCCTGGCCGGGCACTTCTTATCTCCTGCAGGAACGGCTGCACGAGCAGATCCTTGTAGAGACGCTAACCAACCAAGCTGGACTTCGGGGATTTTGGTACGTGCCCAAAAAAAACCATCTTGGGTCCGAGCTGAAATGGAAGCGCGTCCTCCTGCCTGCTTGCAGCTCGTATGCCCGGTGTGGGCACACAACGAGACAAAACGCCCGCACACAAAGCCAAAAACAACCCTAGGTGAAGCCCAGATGTCTGTTTCCATCCCTAAAACCCCCAAAAAGAAATAAAAAACACACAAGATCCCAAAGCCAAGGGTGAAACTCTCATTCAGCCCGAGGCCCAACGCCCGCGTTCGCTCTTAGCGCCCTCCCCACATCCCGCCCGGTGCCTGGGCTCCAAGCTCCTCACTGGCTGCAAACCTAATTAACGTGGTGCTTCCCTGTGAACCTAATTAACGTGGTGCTTCCCCCTTCACCCGGGGCATTAACAGCAGATAAACCAAACGTGCCGTTGGGCTTGGTCACGCTGCTTGGATCCACGACGGCCCCTGCGGAGCGGGACACGGAGCCAGGGGACGAAATGCACCGAGACACGAACACAGCAGGAACAGCTCCGGCTGGAAAGCCCCCGTATTTTTACTGTATTTTTACCAGCTCAAAATGGAGGAGGGAGACCTGCCGTGAGGATGCCCTACCTGCATCCGAAGGCCCTTCGGAGCTGCCCCCACCCGTGACACCTGCGTGCACAGTGGAAGCTCTCCAGCACGCTCCGGGCGTGCCACCAACCCCAGCAGAAGCATCGGGAACCGAAAATCAAAGCAGGGCAACGCATCCAGCCAGCAGCAGCTTCGGAAGAAGCCCTGTAACAGCCCCAAGCTGTGCAAAAGTCGAGGTGGGCAAGCCTCTTTTTCTTTTACCCCTGTGCGCCTCTGCCTGGCTGGCCGGCCAGGAGCTCCTAGGGGCGCAGGAGAACCTGTTTAATTGCTAACGAAGGGGGGAACGCGTTAATAAAGAGCACGATGCCTTTGGGGTTTGTTCACCTGGGAGCGCTGGAGGCTCCGAAGCCTGGAAGAGCTCCACGCCGGGGTCCTGTTGGAGCAATCCACAACCGCAGGGGTCCTGGCAGCGGGTCGCAGCCCCCAGGGAGCCCCGGGAAGAGCTGGGCAGGCGAGCTGGGACACCCCGAGCCGCGCAAGGGCGAGGACAGGAGAGGCGCCTCCGCGAGCAGGTCATGGGGACGCGTTGGGCAACGAGCAGCGCCGGGAACACCCTTGAGAAAAGGCTGGGCTGGCAGACGCGTAACACGTAACGTGACGCAAGCAGGACGGCTTTCACCCAACGCAACCCTTAATTAAGCTGATGAGGTAGCGAGCGGGAAGGATTAGGGCTGTGGGTGGGATCACCTCGCCTCCCATCTCCTGCCCCGAGCGGCAGTGCTGGAGCCTGAGCTCACCCTCGAGGCGGCGGGGAGAGACGAGGGCCGCTCCTCTCCTCCTGAGATGTCGAAAAAAACACCCTGGGAAGAAGCCAGCCCTCCGCTCCGACCCGTTTGGACAAGCCTTGGAGCTGTCGGAGGGACAACCCGCCCCGGCTCGCGATTTAACGTTTGCAACCAGCAAACGCCTCGCTAGCTTCTCGGCCGCGAGCGGGCGGGATGCCGGTGCCTGCCTCCATCAACGGCTGCTAGCGGGAGGGCAGCGGCTGCTTTCCATCCATCGTTCCCACGGCGTGCACACGGAGAGGCTGTGCAACAGGTCGCACGGCAGCGCGGCTTCACGCGAACGAGCTGGAGGCAGCACCGACGAAAAGCACGGAAAAAACTCCAGAGCAATTAGCATCTGCGGCAAAAGCCTCCTACCCATCCTACCATTTTCCACCGTTTAAAAAAAAAATAAGATAAAATTAAAAAAAAAAAAAAGGAAATCTCCCCGGCTCATCATCATTTCTAAGAGGCAAACTAAGGGATGGAGCAAGTCGCTGCTTGCCTGAATAAACAGCCATGAAGAAAAGCGCCCGCCCAGGCGGATCCCAGCAGGTCAGGATGGCGCAGCGGCTCCAGGCGCTGTTGGAAGCAAGGCGCCCCGATTGTTCGAGCTCCCTGCACGCTGCTTCTTCCCCTTTTACCATTACGAAATGCAGCAGAGATTGAAGACGGGCTTTCTGTTGCTTCGCCAAGCAAAAGTTTTGGCTCAAATTTGGAAAAAATTGGCTGCCTGCTGCCAAGGACAACGTTTACCCAGCCCAAGCGTGAGCGCACGGATACAACGCAGCGCTGTGTGCGGCATCTGCACCGGGATCTGTGGGATCTGCTCCACTCTGGATGCGCTCCCATACCTCGTGCCGCCACTCCTGGAGCCGTGCACACACACACGGAGGCTTTCTACGCTCTGTGCACGCTGAAAAGGGCCCCGGGGGGCTCATCCACATGGGGGCTGCATCCGCTGACTCCTGCACCTCCTCTCGCCACCGATACAGGAACAACGTTCCCTAATACGGGAACAAGGGACGCTCTTCGTGCTTCCACCTTCCACCCGCCCCATGCTCCACGCTGTGGTATTTTCCTTACCATTTTCTCCTCTTTTTTCAACAGAGAGGATGATGAAAACTTTTTGGCAACGTTAATTACCAATTTAATACTGCTCTCCTAATGACACGTACACAGATTCACGATGAGATCAGAGCAACCCTGCTAATCAGGGATAAACCTGGTATACTATAGAGGGTTATAGGTTTTTATTAGTCTTTCTTGTTGGTCTAATTGATGGTATTACCCTCTGAACTGCGTACGCACACAAAGAAATTCAAGATATGCTGAAAACACGGCCCAGGGGAACGAGCGTGTGTTTGATGGTTTCCTACCGATTAGCTCTGGCACCGATGACGTCCGCTCGTGCCATCCACCTGCAGCCAGCCTAATTCACCCTTCTCCCTCTAGATGCTTGGTCCGATAGGTGTCAGTGGCTATTGATACCAAGCAAAGTACAAAATTATCTTGAGGGCATCACTCCAACTCTTCCACTTCTGCTCCTCTCCGTATCGGCCCAAAGACATCGATGCTCGTTTGCTAATACAAGTCCAGGAAAATATTGCTGCAAAATAAGCTTGTACTTGCAGCTCTGGTAATGACCAAAAACGAGCTAGCAAATGAGAGAGACCTCACAAAAACTGCAGTTGAGCAAAATATTCCCCACTTGCAGTCTTTACATGCAGCTGTGAGCAAAAGGGACCCACGTCCACCAGGGCAGCTCCTCAAGGCGCAGATCATTTTCCTCCTTGGAGAGGAGCCGAAAGCTCAGTGGCTCCCAGCTCAGGCCGTGCTGGAGCACCCAACACCAGCAATTCTGCAGGTATCTGGGTGACTTCAAGGACCCGGCCCGAGCTCCTGCCGCAGGTATCTGCCCACCCAAAAGCCCAAACCACTTCTGCACCACAGGGCAGCTCCCTGCAGCCACACCGGTGCCAAAACCCCCACGGGACCTTTCCTCCCCACGAGTGATGGCAAAGAATGGAGCGGGTCACCCAAAATTCCCAGTACTGAGGACTTACTGGGTTTGGCCCCGTGCAATATTCCCACCTGCTGGATAATGTGACAGTGCCAGGCCTGGTTTGGCTGGGCTCGGTGCATGAGGCCAGAGGTGTGCTTGCTGATACCAGGCTATCGACGGGCTGTCGTCGACACACACCAGCCGGCTCCGCTCCTTTGATGTTATCTGGAGCCCTTAATGCTGCCAGCAAGCAGAGTTAATGCTTTATCTGCATATGGGTTTTTAATCCTGCACTGTGGTCATTATCAAATTATTGTCAGACTAATTAACAGGCAAAGCTCTCCAGGCTTTTTTATCCTTTTTTTTCTCCTACCTCTTAAGTAAAACAAATAGAAAACGATCACAAATGTATCAGGATTTGGCATCGGGCAACTTTCAGCAACTACAGCTGCGCTGGGCACAGCAGGCAAACCACAGCAGCACAGGGAGCACTCTACCCCTAAAACCACAACAGCATCGAATAAATCTCCAAAAACCTCAGCCCGAGATCACACGGCGCTGTTTAAATGAAAAGAACCCGTAAGGAACCTACAAGATACTCAGAGCCATTTAGGAAAGTGCTTTCCATTCATCTCACCATACCTGCGACGCTGAATCAAAGCAGTTTTGCCGCTGCAGAGTAAATGCACCCATCAGAGGAATTACCCCCCAAATGAGACCGGTCCCTAACGAATGCACTCGGAAAGCACCGCAATAAGATGTGCAGGAGATGCCTTAGATGAGATCATTTACCAAAATACCCTGGAAATGGTGAATGCCCGGGGAGGAGCAGCGTGCACAAAGGCTCTCTGCAAAGGTGGGGGCAAGGCAAAGCACACAGAGCCCCCCCCCTGCAGATCCCGCACCCGCACAGAGGCAGCGGGTTTACAAAAGCATCCCCAGGACTCAAGGGCTTTACAGAAATTCCCCTCCGAGGCCGATGCTCAGCAACCGGCTGGATCCCTTCGAATTCATCGCGCCTGCAATAACCTTTTGGCTTCTACTGCAATGCCCAGAAGACACCTTCCTGGTATCGAATACAGCCCTTAAACTAACTAGGCGGCCCTCTCCTGCTTCTCAGGCCCCTGTCACCACGACCTTGTAAATCTGATGGCTGTTCCCAGGGGGGCTGCACAGCTTCGGCCGCACCGGTCCTGCCTTCCGCGGAAACACAGCACCTCCCTCCATCAGCCCTCTCGGCCAGCCTCCACTTCTGGACCTCTCTCTGCCAGTTCAGGAAGCCAGAGCCCATCTGAACGAAAGCCCACGTGGCTCGGAAACGAGCTCCCTTGGCTGGGATGACAGCGCTGATCTTTGCGGATTCAATTACCTGATGCAAATGCACCGGGAGCGCACCGCGTCTCCATCGGAAGCGGTTACCCTGCTCCTGCCCCAGCCCCGGCTGCAGCAGGGAAGAAATGACGAGGAATTTGGCCACGGGCACTTAACAACTCCGGATCCGTTACAGGGGGTGGGAAAGCGCACGGAATTAACCTGCAGGTGGAGGAAACGACAGGCTTTGCCTGAGCAGATAATGCAATAATTGACAAACAGAAAGCAAAGAACTGGGTGTGCTTCGGTCTAGTCGAAACAGCAACGCCAATGCACACGGGGGGGGGGAATATTTGGTGGCTGCAGGATGAAGTTGTGTTTCTGAACGTGTCGCTGTTGGCCAGAATGACAAAATCACGCTGCCAGCCCTCGCCCAGCAGTTCAGAGCTGGGCTCTCCTCCTCCTCACGGCCCAAAGGAGTCGCTCCAGAACAGCTCTGCGGGTGTGCGCAGCGAGGAGTGGGAAATACACCCCCTAACCCAGTGCCCAGATCCCATGCCACAGGTTATGGGGCCATGCTAAAAATCAGATTGCCCCGCTGACTTTCGCAGTATAGTCAGGGCACAGGAACAGCCCTCTTAGCTCATTCCTCTCCTTTCCTCCTCCAAGAGGGAACCGGGACGCCGCCAGAGCCAAGCGGCTTGGCTCTGCTCCCACACGTTTCCCATGGCTGTCAGAAATGGAGCAAAAATAGTTTCGGGCATAGGTATGGTGGGAGGAAGGTGCCGGGAAGAGCCAGTCCCGCTCGCTCCAAAATCACAGCAAAGCTCCTGCTGGCCTCGGCAGAGCAGGAGCTCTTTAAAATTCAGAGCACAGCTGAATTTGGCCATTTTCCTACTGGAAATCTCAGCATAGCCCACTAAACCCTTCACAGGTCTCTCTTTAGGTTTCTTCTGAGATGATCTTTTCCCCTTTCTGCAACTTAAAGAGAGCGTCTAGACTGCCTAAACCCAGCCATCAAAGTTCAGCTCCTCAAACCTCTTCCTCAAATCCATTTGCTGCTTTCTACCCCAAATGCTGCACATCTCCCCCGAGAACAGGGGTGCGCTTCCCGTGCCCGTATGCCAACAGCAAATTTTGATCTACAACGGCATCCCCCAGCAATCTGAAACATCCTGGAAAAAAAAAAAATCCCTCTGATGGGATTGACGATTTGTGTTGGTTTTTTTTTTTTTGAGGGGAGGATGATGGACAATTTGCTTAAAAATAACGGGCTGGAGCACAAGCGCCCGGGTGCGCTGCCAGCACTCATCTATCATCATCTTGGTGCTTAAATGATGCGCCTGCCCGCGTGCGCTGAGCACAGGAAACCCTCCTGCTGTACGGAGGCCAAGAAATTCAGCTGGCGCGTTAACGCGCTGCTCGTTTCAGGCAGCGCGTGCTGACCGCTCGTCCCAGGACTCAGCAAGTTGCACTGAGGGTTTCGGGCGAATACAGGTGCCACCAGGCGCCTCTGAGTGCTGCAGAAAGAGCCACCATGGCCATCGCTGGAAAAATCTGGCAAAAAAAAAGAATATAACTTTTTTTTTTCCACCCTGAATATCCAGAACCAAGTTGGTTTTGGGGTCTATCTTTTCTTTTTTTCATACATTCCTGTGCCTGCAGCTGCTGTATGGCATTTTACGGTCACAAAGGTACGTCCACTTCTGCAAATGCCATGTTTGTGTAAGAAATAAAAGGCAAATGAAGAGAGAGGCTCGCTTACAAAATCCAAACACCGCCCGTGGCTTTGCCGTGCTGCAGAAGATGCACAACCCTGCTTCATCTGCTCTGCAGAAACCTACTTGTCATCAGCAACGCCAGCTCTCAGGGTTTTGCTCGCTGCTGCAAAAAGGAGCCAAAGGAAAACCTGAAGGGAGGTGCTGGCATGGCACCGTGCTTGCCTGCTTCCTCCACACCCCGCACATCACTCCAAAACCTCACTGATGCCAAATACCATTCCCCCCCTGCCACCACCACCAGTCGTGGTGCTGCTCGTTCGTAAAACCCGAGGCTGAAAAGCAAGACCCCTTCCTCAACCTGTGCGGGTAGAGCCAGGCTGACAGGCACCAGGGCTCAGACGGGGGGCCACCGCCTCCAGCCAGCGTCGCCCCCAAAGGCATGGGCAAAGCTGCTCATTCCCGGCCACGTACCAGCCTCATCGACACCTCTGGCATCATCCCACGTCCCCCTGGTTCAGGGGCTGTCACTAAGCCTCAGTTCTCACCGCCCCAGCCTCAAATGGCCCCGCTAGGATCACGGAATCACCAGGGCTGGAGAGGACCTTGATGATCGAGTCCCATCCCTAAGCCACGTCCCTTTGTTAGATCGGGGGAGGGCTGGGATGAGTTTTTCCTCCTTTCTTCCCCGAAGCCAACAACTCGTCCAAACAAGCGACGACGGCGAGGGGAACTTCGGGAAGCTGACTTGCCAGAGCTCCGCACGCCCCATGCGCGCTGCTTGTGCAAGCTGCTGCGTCAGCCTCCAGCTCCCTTATCTCACGCGTCGCTGTCAACAAGGAATTACGAGAATTGAATTTTAACAAGCTGCAGACGGAAGCACTGCCGCGCACCGTGCCCGCGCTGAAGTTCAGTGCCTCGATTAACGCCGTGTGCCACGGCCCTGCTCGGTGGCGGCCGAGCAGCGCGGGCACCTGGAGGAAAGGCTCGTGGCACCTGGGCTTACGGGCCGGGCAAGGCCTTTCCTTCCCTGCTGCAACCTGGAGAGGATAAATATCCAGGTTTGGGCAACCTGGAGAGGTTCGTATTGGGGATGCAGATTTCTCTGGCCCCGGTGCCAGAGAATGCTGAGTTCACCGATGCAGCCGGAGTAACGAAGGGTAAGCAGCGGGATGAAGGACTGCCCTTTTGGGGGACGCCCAGACCCACCAGTGATTATCCGAGTGGCCGAATCCAAGAGAAAAAACATCGCACTTAACCTTCCCCAAGATTAAGACCAGAGCCTGCTTACATCTCCCTCTCCTGTGAATCTAGCACCAAACATCTTCACGGTCATGCTACAATCTGGGGAGCCAGAAATCCTGGGCCCTGTCCTTCTCCAACTTCGGAGTTTACTCGAGCTCACTCATCCTCAGGCGCTTCATGAAAACTCCCCTGGTCGGGCTTTAAAGGAACGAAAATCTAAATATTATCAAAAACCTTACGCTAACCACGCCAAACGAGGCTTCTGAATAGAAAGACTCCAGATGCATAAAGATGCTTTAAATTAACATCTTCAAAACCTAAGGTGTGACGGGGACCTGAAGTGCTAGCTGCAGCCAGATGCTTCAGTCTAAAGCAACCACGCGAATATTACTACGACACATTTATTTCCCAGCACATGCAGCTGTAATAGTAATAGCACAGCAAGACCTTGATCTTGCGACACACACAGTGCAAAACCACTCCGATATCCAACCGGACTGCAGCATCCGAATTCCTCAGTTTGTTTTTTTTATTATTATTTATTTATTTTACAACACCAGCTCTCAGGCTCTGGAAGAACAAAGGACAGCAGGGAAGAGCCCCAGGAAGATGAAAATGGCACATTTCCACCAGCCCCAGAGGATTATTCGCAAAACAGCAGTAGCACCGAGGTAACCGCTCGCCTCCTGGGCAGAAGTCAGAGTCTTTGCGCGGTCGCAGTGGAAGTGGACAGAGATCAAGGAGAACAAGAGGGAACTGTTTTAGGCTGTCACGAGCACAAAGGTCCTCCTGGCCCAGCGGCATCGCTACAGCCAGGACGTGACCACACGTGCCCGCGACCGCCGCACAGCGAGGAGGAATCCCTTGCTGCAGGAGCAGGGGGCAACTCCTGCTCCCTTTCCAGCCGAATTTTGGCAGCACCCACGCAAACGCCACCACCGTCACCAGCGGACCCTGGCACAGAAAGCGCTGCGTGCCACCGACGCGCTGAAATGGGAAGCGAGATGAGCCAAACGCTGATCGAGGTCTTATTAATAACACTTGGCTATTGATTGCACTTTACATCTTCAAGCGCTTTGCCAACATTAATTAATTAAGGTGTTTTCCATTTAACGCTGAGAGGAGAGCAAAAGCAGCAGGCGAAATGGCCCAAGCGCTTGGCTCAGCACGGCCTGTCCTTGCTCCCCAAACTTCTCATTTCCCCAGAGACCTTGCTGTTACTCAAAATTATCAAAAACCCTAGCATCAGTTCAGCAAAGGACTTCACCCAGGAGGCCAGAAGCACACCCTGGCGTGCCAGGGGGTCACGGAGCCCCGACGGCGCCCTCTCCAATGCTCTGCCACCCACCCATGTCCCCACCATGCCTGAGATGCAAACCAGAGCTGGGCCACACAGGTTCTGACAGCCGGGCCCAGAAGCACCGAGAGCAGCCCCACAAGGAGCCAGCGACACGAATACCGCCCTGCATCCAGCTCTAGATAATGCCACGGCCAAAATAAGTCTCCAGAAAACTCGCCATTTAAAACGAGATGCCAGGAGCAAGGGGTTCAGATGATTAACGCTCACGCTAAGGACTGTAACAACACGCGGCTTCATCCCTACCTCCGTACGCACGCCCACCACCCAGTCCGTCTCTCTCGGCTGAATTCTCCCAGTTTTGTTACAAATTGCAGAAAAAAAGCCCTCGAAGCGTTACCTCACCGCTGCCCGCGTGCAAGCAGAGATGGCACGTTACAGCAGGGAGAAGTCGCGGTACGCACAAAAGGAGCAGAGTTATTACCTCGAGCTGTCTCAAGCTGCACCGTAATTACGGGAACACCACATTTCACCAAGGCAGCATTAATTACCGAGGGAGCTGAGCATGGAGGCACACGTTTCCCTCAGCTCACCTAACTCCGGACCGACCCAGCGCGCCCACCCGCAGCGGTGGCAGCGACAGGACCACCACGGCCAAAGGCACCTGGGGGGACCGTGCCACGAGCAGACCCCCACCACCCGTCTGAGCACCACCACCAAACCCTAAATCCCCACGGGCTGGTGCCTGCCCACCCCACTTACCAGCCTCCAGCTCTCCCACAGCACGTGGGCTTAAACCAAATAGCTCAGCGACCCTCCTACTTACACAGCTCATTCTACTTATTCGGACTCATTTTCGCCCCATCCTTCTGAAATCATCCTGAAACCCCTGGAGAACAGAAGGCTCCCTACAGATACATCAGGCCCACCTACAGAAGCAGGCACAGGGCAATGTATGAGAACACGGATGAATAACAGTATAAAATTTGGGAAGGAAACCCAGAACGGAGTCTATTTGTTTTTTATTTTTGCTGAGACCAAGCATTCCTCCCCTTGGCTGGCTACGTCGTGTTTTAGATACCAGCCTCTTCAACACGTGGGGAAGGGAAAAAAAAACACATCCAGAGCTACACGGGTTTGGCGCTGGCCCCCAGCACACCAAGATAAAATTTGCCTGCTTAAATCTGGAGGCTGGAGCGAGTCCTCCAGGGCCTCCTGCCCTGCCAAAGGCACCGCTCCGGTGCCCAGCCAAGGATGGGACTGCTCCTGGCACTCTATGGCAGCTGGTATTTCCACTGGGACCCCAAAGCAGGTGGGATTGGGGTTATTACACGGGAACACGCATGCTTTGGGGAACAGAGCGCAGTTCTTCAGCACTGTTATAGCACACCGACTGTTTCCCAGCATGCTGCCAGCAAAGGAAACCGAAGAGGTGCTTTTCCATCACCCAATGGGTTGAAAAACCCCTGAGGACAGAAAAAAAAAATGAAACCCTGACCCCTGGCAAGCCACCCCAAATCCCTCCCTTGCCGGGGCGTGCTGCCGAGCAGAGGCACTGCCCCTCCACGCAAACACACGCGCAGAAGCCTCCTGGAGAGGAACCAACCCAAGCCAAACCCCAAACCCGCAGCAATAGGTGCAGGGAAGGGCAGCCAAAGGGTTTCCCCCTGCCCTTCCAGCTCTCAGCCCTCCGTGGCTGCATGGGCAGGAAGAGGGACAACGGGGGCCAAGTGGGCTATGGGAGGGGGTCCGGGTCCGCGATGCACAGTGGGGTCCGGCACAACTTTGCACCTGCGCACCACCGTACACACCGACACCTGGGCACCCCGACACGCACCCCAGCACCGTGACATGCACCCCAGCACCCCGGCACCCCCCCCAGCCTCCTGCTTGGCCCCACCTGGCGATGGATCCCGCTGAACAGGTGGACCCCCCCCTCGCCACAGCCGAACCCAACAGGTTGGCTGGAACAAACCCACGAAGGAACCCCTCCAAACCGAGCTGCATCGACACCACCAGCCGCCGACAATGCCCGCCGAGGGCACCGCTGCCTTTAACAACCCCCCCCCAACCACCCAAACCCCGAAAGGCGACCAGCACCGAAGGGCGACCTGCATTGCATGGTGCCAGCCGATCCCGCCAGTAAATAAGTACCGAGCAAATCGCCCCCAGAGCCGTGTCCGGGGCACAGGTGGGAACCCAGCCCGGCTCCGAGCCGGGGGGGCGGGATGACCCCGGCACCCGCAGCCCCTTGGGGAGCACCGAGGGGCGGCTGCACCCCGGATCCCGGCTGCACCCCGGATCCCGGCGGGTTTGGGCTTCGCCGAGCAGAAGGGGCCCTCCAGGCAGTCAGCACCCGAGTGGGGGGGGGGCACGGAAGCGGTGTGTCCTCATCCTACCCCCCCCCCCGGTAACTTCTGCCCCCCGTGGGCTGTGGGGGGGGCAGCTCGGGGCTGGGCGGCCGGAGCCTCCCCGGGCCGGGCGATGCCGGCGGGGAGAAGATGGCTGCGGCCGGCTCCCCAATTACGAAACCGGTAAATCGGGCTGGGGGGGGGTAAAAGGGGGAAGGGGGGGGTTAAAAGGAGAAAGGGGGGGTAAAAGGGGGGGGTTAAAAGGGGGGAAGGGGGGGTTAAAAGGGGGGAAGGGGGGGTTAAAAGGGGGGAAGGGGGGATTAAAAGGGGGGAAGGGGGGGTTAAAAGGGGGGAAGGGGGGGTTAAAAGGGGGGAAGGGGGGGTTAAAAGGGGGGAAGGGGGGGTTAAAAGGGGGGAAGGGGGGGTTAAAAGGGGGGAAGGGGGGGTTAAAAGGGGGGAAGGGGGGGTTAAAAGGGGGGAAGGGGGGGTTAAAAGGGGGGAAGGGGGGGTTAAAAGGGGGGAAGGGGGGGTTAAAAGGGGGGAAGGGAGGGTTAAAAGGGGGGAAGGGGGGGGTTAAAAGGGGGGAAGGGGGGGTTAAAAGGGGGGAAGGGGGGGTTAAAAGGGGGGAAGGGGGGGGTTAAAAGGGGGGAAGGGGGGGGTTAAAAGGGGGGAAGGGGGGGTTAAAAGGGGGGAAGGGGGGGTTAAAAGGGGGAAGGGGGGGTTAAAAGGGGGAAGGGGGGGTTAAAAGGGGGAAGGGGGGGGTTAAAAGGGGGAAGGGGGGGTTAAAAGGGGGAAGGGGGGTTAAAAGGGGGAAGGGGGGGTTAAAAGGGGGAAGGGGGGGGTTAAAAGGGGGAAGGGGGGGGTTAAAAAGAGGGGAAAGGGGGGTTAAAAAGGGGGAAGGGGGGTTAAAAAGGGGGAAGGGGGGGTTAAAAAGGGGGAAGGGGGGGTTAAAAAGGGGGAAGGGGGGGTTAAAAAGGGGGAAGGGGGGGTTAAAAAGGGGGGGCAGCAGGTAGAGCTTTAGGGGAGAGAGGGGGGCAAGGGGAAGGGGGGGCAGAAGGGGGGGCAGAAGGGGGGGGCAGAAGGGGGGGGCAGAAGGGGGGGGCAGAAGGGGGGGGCAGAAGGGGGGGGCAGAAGGGGGGGGCAGAAGGGGGGGCAGAAGGGGGGGGCAGAAGGGGGGGCAGAAGGGGGGGGCAGAAGGGGGGCAGAAGGGGGGGCAGAAGGGGGGGGGCAGAAGGGGGGGGGCAGAAGGGGGGGGGCAGAAGGTACAGCTTTAGGGGAGAGAGGGGGGCACGGCGCTTCTTTTTTTGGGGGGGGGGCGGTCCTAAAAAATAAAACGCGCTGCGATACACACCGATAACACGCGACCCCCCCCCCCTCCCCGAGGCCGGCCGGCACCCACCTTGCGCGCTGTGCGGGCCGTGCTCCATGGCCGGGTCGCTGCCCAGCTCGGCCAGGCGGCGGCCGGTGGCGGCCAGCTCGGCGCGCAGCGCCGTCACCTCCTGGCCCGCCGCCTGCAGCGCCCCGTCGATGCGCAGCGCCAGCTGCTTGTTGTCGTCCATCATGTGCAGGATTTTGGCCTGGGGGGGGGGAGGGGGGGGAGAGGAGGAGGGTTGGGGGGGTTGGAGTTGGGGGGGGGGGGGGAGGAAGAGGAGGAGAGAGGTGAGAGAGCGGGAGCGGCGGGGGGAGAGGGAGGGGAGGGGCGGGGAGAGGGGAGGGGAGAGGGGAGGGGCTGGGGGGCGGGAGGGGGGAGAGGGGGGAGCGAGGGGGTGTAAGGGGGAATAGGGTTGTGCAAGGGGGTGTAAGGGGGGTGTAAGGGGGAATAGGGTTGTGCAAGGGGGTGCAGGAGGGAATGGGGTCCTGCAAAGGGGGTGCAAGGGGGTGCAGGAGGGAATTGGGTTGTGCAAGGGGGGTGCAAGGGGGTGCAGGAGGGAATTGGGTTGTGCAACGGGGTGTAAGGGGGGTGCAGGAGGGAATGGGGTCCTGCAAAGGGGGTGCAAGGGGGTGCAGGAGGGAATTGGGTTGTGCAAAGGGGGGTGCAGGAGGGAATGGGGTTCTGCAAGGGGGGTGTAAGGGGGGTGCAGGAGGGAATTGGGTTGTGCAAGGGGGTGCAAGGGGGTGCAGGAGGGAATAGGATTCTGCAAAGGGGGATGTAAGGGGGGTGCAGGAGGGAATTGGGTTGTGCAAAGGGGGGTGCAGGAGGGAACAGGGCTGGGCATGGGGGGGCTGTGCAAGGGGGGTGCAGGAAGGAATAGGGTCGTGCAAGGGGGCGTTGGGGGGTGCAGGAGGGAATGGGGTTGGGCACGGGGGGGTGCAGAAGGGAACAGGGCTGGGCATGGGGGGGCTGTGCAAGGGGGCGTAAGGGGCGTGCAGAAGAGAATAGGGCTGTGTAAGGGGGGTGCAGGAGGGAATGGGTTCGGCACGGGGGGGCTGTGCAAGGGGGGTGCAGAAGGGAATAGGGTTGTGCAAGGGGGGGTGCAGGAGGGAACGGGGTTGGGCAAGGGGGGGTGTCAGGGGGTGCAGGAGGGAATAGGGCTGTGCAAAGGGGGGGTGCAGGAGGGAATGGGGTTGGGCAAGGGGGGCAGTGCAAGGGGGGTGCAAAAGGGAATAGGGGTGTGCAAGGGGGGACCGTGGGGGGGGGGGGGGCAAGGGGCGTGCAGAAAGGAATAGGGTTGTGCAAGGGGGGTGTAGAAGGGAATAGGATTGTGCAAGGGCGGCTCAAAAGGGGGTGCAGAAGAGAATAGCACTGTGCAAGGGGGGTGTCAGGGGGGTGCAAAAGAGAACGGGATTGGGCACGGGGGAGCTGTGCAAGGGAAGCGTGGAAGGGAATACGGTTGTGCAAGTGGGGTTTAAGGGGGTGCAGGAGGGAACAGGGTTGTGCAAGGGGGGCAGTGCAAAGGGGGGTGCAGAACGGAATAGGGCTGTGCATGGGGGTGCAAAACGGGATGCAGAAGGGAACGGGGTTGGGCAAAGGGGGAACAGTGCAAGGGGTGCAAAAGGGAAGGGAGGCTGTGCGGGGGGGTACCCAAAAAAAGCCCAAAAGGGAATAGGGGGGCAAAAGGGAACAGCAATGTATAAGGGGGGGTGCTACGGGGCAACAGCACAAGTACAAGGGGGGTGCAACAGGAAACAGAATTGCTTGGGGGGGGGGGGGTTGCCCCGTACCTGCTGCTCCCCCTGCAGCCCCCCCAGCACGGAGTGGGTGTGCGAAGGTCGGGGGGTGGTGGGGGTGGTTTTTTTTGGGGGGGGTGGGGGGGATTCCTGGGCGGGGGGCAGCGCTGCGGCAGCCGCTGCATTTGTCCCGTGCCCCCCCCCCCCGGGATGCTGCGGGGAGCGCTGCAGTGCGGCCGGGCTGCCAGGTGCTCCCGGGAGCGCTAATTAAGCGGCTCTCTGCTAATTGGGCTCGGGTGCACGGCCATGCCCCGAGGCTGTGCGCAGCAGGCAGAGGCAAAATGGGCTGACCGGAAAATAAAATAAAAAAAATCCAACTGGAATGATTTTTTTTTTTTGGGGGGGGGGAATCCCACTGGAAGGATTTTTTTTTGGGGGGGGGGGGGAGCAACCTGTGTGCAGGCAGCCAAATGTGGGGAGTCAGGGAAAATCCCAACCCCACTGGAAAAAGGGGAAAACAGCCCTGCCCGGATCTGTAGGGACTCAGCAGACCCTCCAATGCTTGCCTAAACCCAGGCTTTTGGTGGAAGGAGCTGGGAATTTGGGGCACGCCTTTGGCTGCTGCACAGGGACAGAGCGTAGCTTCGCCCAGAGCTGCAGAGCAAGCACGTGCGTGCATGTGTGTGTGTGCACACGTGTGGATAAAAACCACGTGTTGTGCCCCAAAGGGTGGGTGAAGAACCCACAAGGGGAACAAATGCACTTTCTTACATTCTGTTCCTTCCCTGTAGCTACATGTGCAAGAGGTGAAGTTCTTTGAGCACATACAGAAATTGAATTTGAGATAAATGCCCGGGTTCATGCCCGGTTTGCATCTTTATTTGCTGCAAATTCTGCTTGCAAACAAGACGGTTTTGTACGGAACCAGATCACCTGCCTGTGCAAATGCAGCGCCAAATATGCAAAAACTTGGGCACTGCACTTGAATAAAATCTGAACGGTCAGCTTTGAAGCACAGGCACATTATTTTTATCATAAAAAAGTCAGGTTAAAACTGATTTGAGTCTTCCAAGAACACATTCAGCTGCTGAAGCAAAGTCCAACTTGAGCTTCTTAGCCTAACCCCAATAACAGCCTGGTTGAGTTGCTATATTGGCAGCGCTTGAATTTTTTTTTAATTTACCAATGCAAGAGAATTTCTGTGCTAGTGTATGGTACCTAAAACAAACAAACAACAAAAAATCCTTAAACTTTGCTGTGGACTCTATGTATTAATAACTTTGCTTTAAAAATCTCCCTTATTGCTTGAAGTCCTTTTGAGATTAGCCTGAAGACATCTCCGAAGATTTTCTGCCCTTCCGTGCACCTCCTCCTGTCCCTGCAGGGAACAGCTGGGCCCATTTAAAATGGATTTTGATCTCAAAGCAGGATTTGGTTTCTCTGAGCTTCCCCCTGACCGCAGCATGCAGCGATCCCGAGGCATCGGCGAGCTCTGCGGCAGGCAGCGCAGCCCGGACCTGGCTGGCCACGTGCACCTGAGCGGCACCGCCTCCGCCGTGGGGTTTGCTGGGTTCCCTCTGGGGCTGGAACCACGACCACGAGGTGCACTGCAAGCACCATACCGGAGGATAACTTGGGGCTATGCTAATTCCTGTTCAGAAGGTGAAACCCTTGCTTAAGTCCTCAAGATCGGGATGGAACAAAGCATTAAGAAATGAATTTATTCCCTTTCTCCTATTAGTGTTGAATTAACAAAAAAAAATAATTGAGAGCTAATTAAATAGACAAAATCAGAAACATATTACTTCCCCAAATTGCTTTTTTTTTTTTTTTTTTTTGGTATTATTCTAGCTTTGACTGGGTGTGCAACAGCTCCTCAGCGTCCCTAAGGGATGGGAGTCCCTCGTGGTGCGGATCTTTCTGCAAGGGTATCCTTGAAATCCTGAAAACCCCCTCAGTTTTGGGCGACGTTCCCGTAGTAGCATCACATTCCAGCTTGCTATTTCTTAAGAATACCTGGATGGCATAGACACGGATGGAGGAAGGTTTGAGAATACTGCCCACCCTGCTTGCTCTCCTTTCAGCCTAAGTTGTTGAGTAAAGGGAAGATGAGGAGGTTTAAGAGGTGGAAAAGGGTTGGGCAGCACGCGGGCACTGCTCGGGCTTTCCAGACTCTTCAATTTGCTATTGATTACCGCTTTTTGTAGTTTAATATGTACAGTATGCAAAGGAACCGCTTTAACTAAATGGAGAAAGCCTTTTGTGTTAGGAATGAACGTAATCTAATATGGCCCTTTGACTTGATTCAATTAAATCCTTTCTTTTCCAATTAAACAATCAGCCAGAATTTAATAAAAATGAATTTCTACATGTCGTCCTCCAGAACGATGACCTCTGAGATTGTGTGGGCTTATGTAAATTCTGCTGATGGCTTTTTATCTGCTCGTGTGTCATTCCACAAGCACAAAAAAAAATGCCTTCTGTCGGTGTATTTACATTATTTCCTCATCTGCTCAACGTATCTCTGTTTGCAGTAACAATTCCCAGCTGAAAAGGCAGCGAGCATCACCAGCTTCCTCCAACGCAGCCTCTGGAGCTTAATTTCCGTGGCTGGGACGAACCCGGGGGCTGAGCTGCTCCTCCATTTCGCCGGGCCCTGCCCTGCCACAGTGCCAACAGCGGCCATTTGGCCTGTCCCAAATGTCAGCAGAGGCGTCTGCGCAGCCGTTTATTCGCAAAGAAAGCACACCCCAAAAAAATCCCACCATCCACGAGACCAGCAAACTTATGCCCGAAGTTAGGGAACTTTTCTAGCACGGCTCTGCTAAGCTATTTCCACCCAAGTTACAATAGCTGCTAAAGTCTACATTTATTTTTTTCCGCCTACAAAGGTCACATTTTTATTTGTGTATTCATAACTGCATTTAACCCCCCGCTTCTTGCTCTTAAAGTATTGAGCACCGGCTCTTTTCTTCCCCCACTGGAGTTATCGCGGCATCCTAACGCAAGCCCTGCGGATGTGCCGAAGCCAAAAGGTTTGTGCTTCGGTTTATAAATTACTGAAGTAATACATTATATGATGAAGGGGATCAAACGCTAGCCAAGGATGGGCAGGTTCCACGTTGGGGTGGATGTTGGTTGCCCCACGATGCCCCAGGGAGACGTCCCCATCCCAGCTCATGTGCGGGTGAACGCGTCCCGTTGGCCTTTAGAGGGGACCCCTGAAACAACGCCATTCCTGGTCGTAAAGTGCCCCGAACTGGGGGAATTACTTTGCTGTGGCCAGTCAGGAGGTGAACGCAGCAAAAGCAACCCGAGACCCTAACTGCCCGGCGCAGACACATCGCAGCTACCGCGGTGCGAACCTGGAGGAATCCTGTTGGGAAGGGGTAACAGAGATAAATGTGATCCGAGGGATTTGTCTCCAGTAAACCCATTTTATGTTAATAGGAAGCAGATTTTGAGCCCCCTCGCAAACAAATGACTTCCATAGCATATTTCACAGCTGAGCGCATCGATGGCACCAGCCTTTATGTGCAGCTCTGTTAAACCCAACATTTGTTTAATGAATTGCAGCAATCCAATGAATCCTTGTACGGCCAGCCTAGACTTGAACTTTTATGGGAAGACATCAGGTCTTCTCCCCAGCTGATACCTGGGAACCATTACACACCCCTCGCCAGATCAGGGTTACTCCATATGCATCTGAAAGGGGAATTAAGCTGGTGAAACTAGCAGGGCCAAACGCTGTTGAGGTGCTGCAGCTCTTTGCAGGATGACCTCCTCCTCGTCCCCAGGGTCGGTATCTATACCATGACAAAACTCCATCCTGCTGTTTGGACGCATCCCCTGCTGCAAACCACGTGTGAAATGCTCCGTTCGTGGCATGGAGAGGTGATGGCAATGATGGTGCTGGGATAATTCAGCTTCCTTACGCTGGTGGCCACAAGAGCCTGCAGTGGAAGCGTGTATCCTGCACAAGCAGGAGCAAGGAGAGGGCATGCAGAGCAAAACGTGCATGCACGATACCCTCGTGCTTGGTAGCAATGGTAAAAGCTGCGTGCTACTTTGGTAAAGGTGCTTGAGTTTCCAAAATACCTTTCCATACGTGAAGAGAGAAATAAGAAGCAAAGAGAATGCACATCAAGCAAAGTCCATACTAAATGCCATTTCGCCTTCCTTCCCCAGTCACAAATGAGAGGGGAAAAACGGGGCTGGCTTTTGCAAAAGTGCAGGGGTGATTTGGGAGATCGAGTCCCACAGCAAGGAATCAGCTCTTGGGAAGAGAAGAACGGGAAGTCCATGGAGACATCTGCTCTGCAGACCCAATTCACCAGCTGCTCAGCCGCTATTACAAGGATCGCATAAAAACTTAAACGAATAGGGAGATTCTGAACCACTCAGATAGCAGGATAATAGGTGCCAGGAAAAAATCCTGTGATCAATCAGCAGACAAATACATACTTAAATTAGGTGTTAGTGGGGCAGATGCAAGAAAGGTGATTATGGGTTGCCTCTGTGTTTCCTTTGGCAACGAGGATGACACGCTGGGTGGGTCACTGCACCCTACCATTAATACAGCATCAGCATTCGCCTGACAGCTTCTTTGTCCTGTGAAGTCAATTCCTATCAAGACCTGACATTAGCAGGAGGCAGGGTGAAATTCAGATGCCTTTGAATTTTCATGACCCTCTAGATGCTTCCCCTGCTTGAGGCTGGCAGATCACAGGCGAGACCCGCGCCTTGAATTGGGCAGGAGGTAGGAATAAACACCTGCACCCATCCAGCGCAACCATGGTCAAAAATATCCTGGGGAAAATGAGTGGGAGAACAGCCCTTCCCTCCCTCCCCAGCAAACCAAACTGGAAACAGGGTTGGAAGGGCACAACACATGGGAAACCAGCCTCCTTTCCCCCCACAAGCTGCTACCAGCAGGGTGGACTAACCCTGTATTGCATAAGATGACAAACATGCGATTGCATTTCCCACTAAATTACGAAAGCTCTAAAAATACACCTAGATAATGTTGGCTAAATAATTGCAGCGTTGTTCATGGTCGCGTGCAGCCCTGTGCTCAGGAGCGCTCATCCCCATGCAATGGGCATTTTTGGTAGAGCTTCAAAATGAACCAGCCAGAGGCGCAGCGAGCAGGGTTAAAAAGCAGGGAGCGCAGAGCTTTAAGCGCGGGGGCCTGGCTGTTGGTGCTATCTCGGCTCAGACAGGCTCAGCACATTTTCTACTTGAGGGCAGCGTTCAAAAAACCACTGTTTAGACACTGCACCACCACACATTTTGGCTAACTGGCAGCTTCTTACTGAAACCCGCTGGTGGTCAGTGTACCCAGACACAGCACCCAGCCACGGGAGAGGAGGGGGCGTGCTTCTCCTAAGCAAGTCCTTTCGGCTTTTGACATAGATTATATAAAAAAAGAAAAAAAAAAAGAAAAAACCAACAACCCACAACCGCAAGCGTGATAAAGCATCTCAGTATAAAATCAATACCGAGGCGATTAGCAGCCTTTGAAGAATTCTGGCCCTAAGTCAGCCCGTGGCAGAGATCAAACGGAGGTGCTGTCAGCTCAGGCGGGCATTTTACTTTGTGTCTGCTGTCCGGCAGCCCCAACACCCAGAACCATCCCTGTGCCTCCCACTGCTCCTTCTTCCCCAGCACAGTGCCCGGGGAAGCCAGGCACGTCCTGTGGAGCAATCCCTATCCGCCGGGCAGCACGGTGCCAGGGGTCGCCTTCCCTCACCTCCACATTTAGGGTGCTGGTTTGGGTCTGGAAGAGCAGCTTTACATCACCCCATAAAGTACCTGCACCTTCGTCCGTGCAAGCTCTGCTTCTGGCGTGTCCCGAAATAAAAGCAAGGAAGGTGCTTTGCTCTGCCGGCATCCCCAGGCTGGTGAAGGCTTTCTTATCAGTTCCTCTGCTTTGGGGTAAAATTTGAGATAAATCTGACTGGCTGCGAGCTGCCACAGGTCTGTGAGTAATCTGCAGTCCCAGACTGACAGCAGCGGGCATCAGCCGGCACATCGCAAGGAGCTTGGGCCTCTGATAGCAAGGAGGATGGAAGCCTTATCAGCAAGCCCGGGTGAAAGCTATTTCCAAGATGCCCAGGGCCAGGGAGAAGCCGCAGTGAAAAGGAGTTGGAGAAAATTACTGATACTGTTAATAGCTTTTCTTGAAAGCTGGGAAGTTTTCCCAAAATCTGGCAGACCGGAGCAAAGGGAAATGCCTTCACATGAAGGCTTGGTGGAGCAAGGAGGATCCAAAGGAAAGCTGACGTTCTTGTGCCAGGAATATAGCCGTCAAAAAGGGGATGCTATGGGTGGTGTCAGAGGGGACAGGGAAAAAACAGGGATGCAAAACGCTTTTTTTTTTTTAGAGATAAATTCCCTAGAAAATTCTAACTCCATCACCGAGCACCAGCACATCCATCACCCCAGGGCTCCTCAGGACAAGCCTCCAGTTGCGCAGCTGGCCCAGCTGGTAGGAGGGGGATGTTAGGAAGGTGATGCATGTAAAACCCATCCATGGCAATTACACAGAGCAGGACAGCTGCCAAGCTCCCGTATTTGCTCCCTGTCAGTAGATTTTATAGATACAAAGATATATATATCCACAGAGCTATTAATTTTTCCGATACCCACATCCTGAATGAGGGTAATATGTTTATCCTATAAAGTTAGTGACTCCATAACGCAGCACTCTGCTTTAGGGCAATTTTTCACGTTATTAACTTTCTTCCAGCACACACACAAAAAGAAAAAAACCTCTCCCCACCAAAAAAAGCCCACGGCGGAGCTGTGCCGAGACGCTGAGCACAGCTTGGCCAGAGGCAGGCACGACAAAACCTGGGAGGTGAAGCCCGGGAGATGAGGCACGACCCGAGGTGTGTGCAGGACAGCTGTTGGGACAGATGCTATTAAAATATGGGGTTATTTATGCTCCTTCCATCCCACTCGACCAAAAAGCCAGGACAAGCACCGCGGATGCCCGTGCCCTCGTTGCCCCATTTCCTGGCTTCCCGATGGCTCTCCATTCAACCTGGCAGTTCAGCAGTCCAGCTTGCCTCAAGATTAAGATCTGCCTCATTTGCAGTTACATAATTAGCAATTACCCTAATTTCACTTACATTAAATTACTTTTTTTTTTAATAAACATTATCTTTTCTGACAGAAAAAAAAATAAAACGGCATGGGTCTGCTTTACAGAAAGCAGCAGCGTCATTATCCTCTTCTCAGATATAATGTCTAGATACTTTTAATGAAAATATTCATTATTGCTAATTTGCATCTCTTTCAGCTCTAGGAGAGAAATCAAATGAAGATGTCAAAACAGTGCCACCTCTGCCAGGGATAAAAAAGGAGACGTGGTGACCCCCAGCTCCCCCCAAACGTTTTGTGTGGAGGGAGAACGCAGCTGAAGCACACACCCTGGCTTATTTAAGACAGCCTCAAATTGTGAGATATGTTGAAATACAGACGTTAACCACGACGGTGGTAGTTTGTTTTGGTTTAGCAGAGACTTTTCCTGAAGATAAAGTACATCCCGAACGCGCTTCATGCTTGCTAGCAACAACACTTGTATTAGCAGGAGAAAATATATATTACACCTCTGAAATACATGCTTCGCTGAGCTCGCAGAGTGAAGCTAAAATAATCTTTTTTAAAGCAAATAGGGATGAATACTTAAAAATAATAAAAAGTTGGTGAATATTCATTTGAACTCTTAAGCAAATTTGCCCTTGTCATATTTGCATCTCTCTTGTGTTCCCTGCCTGTGCAATGGGGTTTTATTAGCACGAACATCCACAGAAAGTGAATTTGAAGCCTGAATACCCATGGGAAATGAATTTTAAATTCACTCGCTGTGTGCAGTCACCCAAGAAACTTGATCATAATTGTTTATTATACTTAAATATTTATATTGTGGGAGAACTAGGTAGATAAAAGGGCCCTGCTGGGTGCTGCACAACCACTGCCTCCAACCACAGCCAGCACCAGAGGCGGCGTGTGACAGCTCCGGTCGGGCTGGGCCGCCTCGGAGGCGAAGGGACAGCCCAGACTTCAAGGTCAGGAACAAGGACTGGGCTGGAGGCATCAACCCGTTCCTGCAGGCCTGAAGTTTTGTCCTCCAAGAAGCTCTGAGGAAGGTGCGAGCTGTCTTCAAACGGCAGGAGCCTGCACGGGGTTGAGACGGATTTAAGGAATGGGAATTAGCTGGAAACATCCTCGCCAATGCTCTTTTCTTGTCTTAAATCCCATGTCGAAGGTCCAGCTTTCAGCAGGGAGCTCAGGTTTCCACGCTCGCAGGGCGTGGGGGGGTTACAATGGACTCCTCTATTTTCCACTCCACAATTTGCAGCCCTAAGTGCTTCAGAAAGCGACACCCACGGCTGCATGCAACCCCGCTGCCTCCTCCAGCAGATTCCTGCCTGGGGAGCAGAGATCCAAAGGCACTAAAAAAGGCCTCAGAACTGCCTTTTTTTTTTTTTTCCCCCTTGGCAAAAATGGGCTGCACTTTCTGCAATATGGGACCCTTTTTTTTTTTGGCTCGGTCACAAACGATCCATCTCCCGAAGACTTCCTAGCAAAGCTGTCTCTGGTTGAGATAGCACTGACCGTACGCTGGACTTTGCAGATGGCTCTTGCAAAATAGCAAATTAAACAACAAATACCTGCCACATCCTGGCACCCTGGCCGTGCAGCACAGCGCACGAGCCTGCAAACCGCGTCGCTGCACACCCAGCGCCTTTGGAGAGAGGGAGGAAGCACATCAAGAGCATGTTTTAAGGCCAGTCTTCACTAAATTCTTTCTTTCTATTGCCTGCTTCAGTCTGGAATGCACTGAGCGAGCGAATTTTTTATGATGATGGAGAAATAAGTGCAAGGTCAAATCCCTGCTGGAAACGGGGTAGGTTCTTAACATTGCACCCACGGCCCAGCACCAGCAAATTACCAACTATTACGGGCTGATGAACAAAAGGAGAGCTGAATTTGCAGCTCGGGTTACAGTAATAAGGATGCACAAGAGAGCGAAAATTGCATTAGCACATGCACGGAGCTCATGCATTTCTCTTCAGCTGGATTCAGAGCTACCCCTCGGAGCAGCGTCAGCTCTCCGTCAGCTTTCCCAGCCCGTACCTACAGCTCTGGCTTTTAATTACCACCACCACTGCTGTGTTCGGGTTGCTTGTGTCAATTTGCATTCACGACAGGCCACGGCGCAACAGTTGCCTGCTCCTCCATGGAAGTGGGAGGTGTTATTGACAGCCTAATCACACACCATCAGCAGTTACCAAACGTTTAAACCACCCCCAGGATGCTTGCAGGCAGGTAAGATGCAGCATTTCGCAGCGGTTCCTCTGAATGTCGGCCATGGAAAAGCCCTCGAAAGCTGTGATGATGCAAATGCGAGAAGCAGGAGAGGAATCTGAAGAGAAAACCCCAAAGAAACCCGGATGCTGTTGGAAACAAGCTGAGGGCGATAAGGCCAGCACAAGCTGTAACTCCACCAGGTAGCTACTATAACAAAATTTGTGCCCAACAGCCCAAAAACACCTACTCCAGGACAATAATTCTGCTGCTTGCGTAGGAAGTCAAAGCTGTCTCATGGCTTGAAGTGGTTAAGTCCACGGCTTTTTTAAATGAGAGAATTAATGACACTGAACTTCACAACAAAAAATTAAAGGCGCCCCAAAGAATGTTCCCTTAATTGTAGCAGCCTGCTGCATTAAAGCTGCAAGAGGAAAATTCATTTACAATTCAGCTATTAAATTGCAAACCATTACCACTGCTTTTATGGCTTTATATTCCTCTAACGAATTTATTATGTAATTACTTCGCGCACCAGCACCATTTCTCGCAAGCAGAGTTGAAATAAGATGCCTTTTTCAAAATCCAAACAACTCCACGTTTTCCAGGTGCAATTTACACAACCGGAGAACGTTCCAGTGCAGTCCGCCTGGGGCATCTCAGCACGGACCCGAGGCTTTCAATTAAAAGCAAATACCCAAACTTGGACACTTTGGTGTGGAAAAGCCGGGACGAAGACCTGCATCCAGGACTGGTCCATGCTTTGAGATGGAAAGGGTAAAACCAGGCTGGATGGGAGCGGCTCCTGCAGCAATTTCCCCAGGAAATGCAATGAGCAGGGCTCAGGGCTTGCTCCGGCGACTCTCGGGGAGCCGGTGTTTTCCAACCTGTCGTGGATTGAGCCAATCCAAGTAGTCAAAATCAAATGAAATAAAGGCATTTTCTCGCTCTCATTTCCCACCTCTGCAAAATCAATCTGCAAATAAATTAGCGAACGCTCGGGCATAATGCAAAAAAAACGCATAAAGGGGCATTAAGCAGGACACGCACTTCCCAGGCAGAATGACTGCGTTATTGTTAGGGGATGCAAATAAATTCACATCATGCGCCTTTTCCCCCCTCTTTTTGTACCAGCCTCGTCACAAGGAGGGAGGTGGTTGGTCTGCGGCGCTGCCTGAGCCCTCGGGAGTCTCTCGAGCAGATTAAAGAGCCGATTATGCTGGATGGGGAGATGCAGCCAGCCTGCGCCCGTCGGGCTTTGCACAAACCCAGGTTAAACACTGGCCCCAGCCACGCCACCACCATGTAACCATCTCAGGGGGAGCAATTTTCTTCTCTCGTAGCATTTTCACCTATCCTGAGCCATCCGGGGGTGCTTTTCACCAGGGCTCTCATCGCACCTTGCACGTACCCTTAGGGGTGCGCTCGCACAGCGGCGCTTTGCTGAGCTGGGTTTAATGCACACGCAAAAGAAAAGGGAGGCAAAAGAACAAGATATATTTTTTTCCCCTAATCACAAATCCTTGCAGTTTTGTTTATTTAAAGGAGATCTTTGAGGGCTGATAACTGGAGAAAATGCAAAGCAGGGGGGCCTTCGCAAGTCACACAAAACCCCCTTTTCCGAGCCCTTCTCACTCTGCTGCAAGTCACCGGGGAGATTTGTGGGCTCTCCCTGCACCCCCTAAAGCCCCTGCAAGCGCCGTCACATACCCAGGAGGCATCTCCCCCTGCTCACACATCCCGAAGGGCTCCCTACAAGGGCTGCATGGCACAAGGTCGGGTGGGGACCAAGCCGGGGCAATTTATTCTGCTGGGTTTGGTGCGAGAGGGATGTGCTGGGAGAAAATGGGCTGCAAAGGGCAGGAGGGGGCCAAGGAAGCTGAGACCCAAATCTCCCCGGGCTGAGCAGGCTGAGAATTTGAGGTGGTTTTCCTTCCGAGGTCTGTCTGCATCACTGGACTGGGGGGACGATCAATAAGTGCCTGTACAGTGCGTGGGGAGAAGGGTGAAGCTGTAAAGCAGATTTCAGGCAGAGGCAGTGAATGATAAAGCAAGGAGGAGGATAATAGGGGAGAAAAACTGAAGCCTAAACTTCCCACCGAAAAAAAACCACCAGTTTTTATAAAAAAAATAAAATATATACAAATAAATACCCAACTCCTGCCTTGTGCAGCAATGCTGCTGGATGAGATGGGTTATGAAATGTTTGGCTTTCACACTAGATGTCAAAAAAATATTACGCTGGATGCAGGAGCAGCGTGATGAGGTGAAAGGCAGCTTCTGGATGGGCTGCTAAGGTCAGGATGCAGGGGCGGATGCCACAGCAGATACTAGGACGATTAATAACGATTTCCCTGGTCACCCCGCCGGGGCAGGGCAGGCAGAGCACAAGGGAAGGGATTTGGTGCTTGGGGTGCAGCAGCAGCAGGACCACGCACCTTGCGGCTTCCCCTTGGGTCCGTACGGCCCCCCAAACCTTCACCACAGCCGAAGTCCGAGCAGCGCTGAGCAATCCCCACTGCCGAGCCCTGCACCCCGATTTACGGCCACCAGCTCTCGGCGAGCACCGCGGATGGAGCCAGCGGTTGCCATGACGACTGCGGATTTTCTTGGAAATCCTGCAAAAAAGGAGAGCGAAGGCCCACGAACCCCCCAGGAGCAGCTCCCTCGCAGGAAGGTCTCGGCGCGACGCGGAGACGCTGCGCTCCCACCTCTGGGCGGCCACCTGGAGCCTGGCAGGATGCTCCCAGACAGCCCCGCTCCCAAACACCTCGGCCAGTGCTCAGCAGCTCTTTGGCAGCTCCCTCTGCCAGACCCCAACCCTTGGAGATCGCTGAAATAAGCGCAACTTCAGGGCTATCTCAGGAGGCAGCTCAACAGAGGCACCGTTTTTTAATTGCAGCCCTTCTGGCAATGCATCCTCCATCGATGCATGATCGTAATGCACGGGACTGGCAGATGGGAGCACCAAAATTCAGCCTCGTCCTTTGATATTTTACAACCTATTTTATCCCCTCACCAGCCCCGGGGAGCTGCTGGCGATCAGTGACCCTTTTAGTAGCAGGGTTGCACGGTACCAAAATTCAGACGGGCCGCTGCAGAGCCATTTGTATGCTCACAAGCAGAGCCCTTCCTAGGTGGATTTAAATAAAGTGGCTGGCAAAATCCCCGGTGAATATTTGGGATGAGGAACATATAGGAAACCCAGCCTCTGAAGCCATCTCGCAGCAACTTTTGTTCCCATGGTGACTAATGTTTGTGTTTGCATCCATTCCGAGTGTTTCTATCAGATTTTCTTCATGGAACAGCTGTTACAAGTCATTTCACCACGACAGATGATCCTGATAAGGAGCAAAGTTTCCATTCTACACAAATGCACATTTATTTAATAAAAATCCAAATAATTCCAACCCGGAAAAAAGAGATATGCTTTGAAAAATTGATTATCAATGTGGTAGCCTGATGGAAAGAGATTGAAGGCAGCCAGGGCATCTCTGCTGCCTAATAGGAGGGTGATAACACCACAAGAGGAAATAAATAAAACAACTCCGAAAACGCGAGTAGCTTTATTAAATTTGGCTGTGATCTTTCCCCGCTTGGACCTTATGCACAAGCATTATAGGTAAAAATGACGTTCTGCTGATTGCAATGGGGCCAGCAACAAAAAAGGGGGGCTTCCTCCTGCTCCCAGCCTCCTAACTCCAAAAAATTTGATGAGAGTGGCCAGGGAAAGTGAGCACAGCCCAATCCATGGTTTTGGATCTAATAATCCAAGTTCCTCAGATGTCCCAGTGCTGGATTTCTTACATAATGGTCACAGAAGGGTTGAGGTTGGAAGGGATCTCTGGGGGTCATCTGGTCCAACCCCCAGCTTCCACTTCAACTCAGTGATTTTTCTTTTTTTGAGTATTTTTTTTTTATTATTTATTTAAGAAAGGATGGCTCACATTTAGCATCCTGGAAAAAATAACTGAGGCTTATTTTAACCTCTTCAATAAAGTAGTTTCTGGCCAAGAGCTCAGAACATGAGCTCCCTTATTGGGTCTGAGCATGGACTGAGCCTCCACAGAGGCTTTGTGGGACCTGCAGCATTCCCTGGGCTGATCTGGTGTTAATGACAAGAGACTGGTACCGCGGTGGCCTCTGATATCTTCTGCCCCTGTTTTTTTTTCCTTTGGAAAGATAAACGTGGCAGGGTCAGGGCACTCCTGGCAGGGCTGAAGGAGCTGCAGAGCCTCTGGAGATGGCACCTTGAGCTCCCGGCTGCCTCCCTCCTGCTGCTGGGCCATGTCTCATGCCTCTAGTAGTAAAATAAAGAATAAAAACCTGCTTTTGGATGCACAGCTTCAGGTAACTTCCCTGCCTCTCTTGCAGAAGACCTTGGCTTCAACAGCATCACCCGCTTCTGCACAGGGGAAGAGGTACGGGAATTGGGACAGCGCAGAGCGGAGCACCATGAACGATGAGGGGGCTGAAGGAACAAAAGGGGTCAGTCTAGGAAAAATACAAGATAATCCCAGCGTTGTCCTACCTAAAGACTTCTTGAATTTGCCTTCACAATCCCATCACAGCCAGGATCCCATCACCAACTCCGAGCATTTACCAGCGCAGAACAGCAGGGCTGTAGGGCCTCCTTTCCCAGGCTGATGCTTTCCTCCTGCAGCCTTTTTTTAAAAAAAAAGTTATTTTAAAAGCTCTGTGCTCACACAGCCCCTTACTGATGGTGAGCAGGGAACACCGTTCATTCACGCCACCCGGAGTGCCAGACTGGGGCACAAACCAGCAGCAGCCAGGTGCTGCCTCCCGCACAGAACTGCCACGCACGGGCACCAGCGCGGGCTGCAGAGCTCCTTATCGCTTTCATCGCTCCTAAACACCAGCTCATCACGCTGCAGAACTCAAAACCTAAGGAAACGATTTCCATTGTTAGCCTCCTCCTCCTCAATTTGAAAACTTCCTGCGAGTAATTGAAATTCCTGCTTGGCAAAAGCCTTATCTACCGCTTTGTTTAGTCAGATTAAGAGAGATGGGGCCTGGCTCCAGTTTGGATGTGCTCAATATTTGTCTCTGCTTTCAGAAACATCTCTTACATTTCACATCGCACGAACTGCTTCAGCCTCCTGCCGGCTGCCGAACACATTGTATTGTTTTAATCAGAAGCCAGAACCGTGCCGAAAGCCAGCCTAACGTGGCACAACAGGCAAGCTGGGCTCGCGGACGCCTCCAGCACGACGACGCAAGCCTTCCCCTTCTGTCTTCGTGCCTCAAGTCAGGTACACCAGGTTCTCCTGCCATCAGGGCCTGAAAGCGTGGCAGCTCCTGTGCTTCCACTGCACGTGGGGATCGCCCAGGTTCTCCAGCCTGCCTTTTCCCACTTGTGCCACGCTGCAGCTTGGCTTTGCCACCCCAGCTACACGGCTCAGAGGGTCGGGGCTGGTGATCCAAACGCCTGCAGCTCCCACGGGTTTCCCCCTTCAGCACTTCCCTAAAACCAGGCTGCGTGCTGTGTTCGAGCATCACTCCTGCCTCAAAACATCAGAGATGCAAAGCCTGCTTCTTGCTGCCCTGCAGGAGGTGACTGCAGGCAGAACAGGGAAACACCAAGGTGCAGCTGCTCCCAACGCGCTCCCACCTCCTCCTCTGTGCCATCCTGCACACAACAAGGGTAGGGAACACTGTCTGTATCCTGCTGCCTCCTTGGAGGCTGCAATTATTTTCTATTTTTCCCCATCAAAACAATCCTGGTTTGGAAAAGCACCTTGGTTCGGGCACGCTCTTGGCTGCGCTCCCCAGGAGCTAGGTCTGGGACACCCGAGACAGAAAACCTCCTCCTAGTCACCTCCTGGCCCAGGGGAGACATCCACAAAGCACGAGGCTGGTGATGGAGCAGAGCCGGTCACAGGCACCACCACATCCCCAGGAAGACGCTTGGATTTCTGTGCTGTCTCAGAAATTCTACCTAACCTTTCTCTCCCAGGATTCAAGCCAATCAAATCGGCAAGATTGAACCAGGTACAGAACTAGGACGAGAGAAGGATCCGCTCCCATGTTTCAGAACTACTTAATTTATAGCCTCTCATTATATAAATTATTAAGGAAGAGAAATACCCACTGCCTCCCAACCATCACCACATCCACCTGACTCTCCGAATGGATTTACCAGTGCCAGGGGCAATCTCATTTTCTAGAGAACCTGTTTTACTGCTGAATACTCCAAGCCAGTCTATGGCTGATCGCTTAAATAGGCTTTTACCAGGCAGCACGGCTCATTTCCTTTGGGCACCCTGCAGCAGCCTCCGCGCGTGGGTGGGAGATGGGGAGCGTTGCAGCGAGCCGAGCATCCTTGTCTCCTGTCCAATTAAAACGGTGATGAATTCCAAATGGCTACCATTTGCCAAGATGCTTTAAAAGTTGTTAATTTTCAATAATTACAGGCTGCTTCAGGTTTGATGGATCAGGAAAAATATTGCACCCAAGGCTGAGCTATTTCATGAACGGGATAAAACATCCTTGTCCTCCAGGCATCGATGAGGGGAGAGGTGCTGGAGTGCCCCCGGCAGCCTAAATTCTGCTCAGCGAGGCTTAAGGAGCTGAAGGCACAATAATCAAAAGCTGTCCAGGACATTTCACTGTCTAATCAATAGCTCGCGATGGTTCCTGATGAAAGAGTGGTAAAACCTCTGATTTATCCCTGCAGCCCGGAGAAACCTCCAGCAACTCCATACAAATGGCGTACATTGATTTATTGCAACATACCTAATCTGTATGTACAAACACACAAAGGGAAAGGTTGATCCTGAGGCATTTACACAGGGCATCGATCCCTGGTTTTTTAACATACCACCCTGCTCACCCACCCAGAAGATCAGCAGGCACACGGTGCCCTGAGACGGATGTGTTGGGAAGGAAGGGATGGGGAATTCGAGGCCTGATCCCATAAATCTGACTTTGCAGTCACTCATACACAAATAATTTGAGCTGCTCAGTTTATGCCAGGAAGACCAAGGAGGGATTGGAATACGGTTTTTAAGGACTTTCACAGGAAAAAAAAAAGGTGAATCAGGAAGCAACGGCCAGGTGGTGAAGCCATGCTGGCTACAGAGGATAAACCATCCCTCCTGGGGGATCTCCAGGCACGCGGGCAATGCATGCAGACATGAGAAAACTGTCGAAAAAAAGTGTCAGACCAAATAATCCCATGATTCACTTTTTTTTTTTTTAACCCTAGGGCAGATCATCTTTAATACTACTTATTAACATTCATTGATATCCAGGATGCTTATTACTGCATAGCGGAAATAATTCTTATTGGGGAAAGGACAACCACAGAGTCCCCAGCCTGCAGGCAGCAAGACCGGGCTGTTTTGGCTATTAAGAAGCATACTCAATTCATGCAAGTTTTACCTTATAACTTACTGGGTGTGATGAGGTTATCTATTCCTGCTCAGAGAGGAAAGTCCTGCTGCACTGAACGGAGAGATGCCGAAAGTTAGCCTCAGAGAAGAAATTGGCAACTGGTGCTGGCAGCCAGGAATTACCCTGCTGCACCCAAATACTCGGAGTCAGGGCGTTCACAGGCTGTGGGGTTAATGGCATTTTAACAGTTTCTCACTGAGGGGGATTTTCTGGATAAAAAGCCTTCTTCGGCTGTAATCAGCAGTTTTCACATGTGCTTTTTGTGCAACAGCAGCACGTATCTAGAAACGTGTAATTGGCCAAATTATTTACTTGGGAGAACAGTAACAACGCCGGAGGTGAGAAATAAATATTTAGGAACATATTTTGAGCTTTGTTTTGCCCCATTAGATTGAATCTCATGTGGTCCACCGAGTCAATAACTACAACTTAATAGCCTCTTAGTACTTACACAAAGGAGATTTTTTTTTTAAAAGATCATTATGAACTAATGACCTAAAAAGTTTCATTACCGAGTGTTCTTACACCATAGGATGCAACGTGCTTGGAAATGATGATTTTTATACTTCAGATCGATAGGATTTGTTATAGTAGTTTAAGAGAAGAAAAAAAACACTCCCATTGAGATGAGATTTGGCAGGAAGAAAAGACCTGTGGCACCTGGGTGATCCCACCAGCATGTGAGAGCTGCTTCTGTTCCTATACTGGAATTCTCCCCTTGCAGAGGTGGTTCCCAAATGAGACACCGTGGCCCAGGTAGTGCTGGACCAGGAGGTCAAAAGCCAAGAAATGCAACCAGCAACATGGTGGCCAGCAAAAAATAATGGGAATGAAAAGGTTAGTTTCAATTAAAAGGAGGAAACTCAACTTAAAAGAGCCCTGCAAGTCATTTTCTTTGGTGAGAAAACTGGTTGTTCATCCTGAGGGAGCAGACAATGGCTTGCTTTGCATCCTTGGAGTCACAACCTTACACCGAGAGAAGCCAAGCGGAGTGGGGAGCGATGCTGAGGACCAAGCAGCTCGCTGCAGTGCGCAAACCAAGGCTGAGCTCCGGCGAGCGGCACCACGCGGGGGCTGAGGCTGCTGCGAACACACAGCAGCAGATGCAAGGTGCTGTCAAAACCAACCACAAAGCCACCTTTGAGATTCCTTCTCTCGAGAAAGCAGAAACAAAAAGCAACAAACGGCAGCCCGACGGTTTCTCTCGGCTCGCTTTACGCTGCCTGCTTCCCCTTCATTAAACTGATGGCTGGTGTTCGCCGAGCTGATGCAGAGCGAGGGCAAACAAAGGATTAGGCAGGGCACACGAAGCCTTCACCAGGAGTATTATTACCACCCCTGTGTATACACGCTCGCTCCCACGCCCCCCAGCGTGCCTCCACATCTCGTCCAGTGGAAGGCTTCTGTTAGGGACCGGCAGGGCAGGAGGTACGAGGAAATCCCAATTGCTTCCCAGGCTGGGCACCCAGTGGCACAGTGCTCAAGGGGGCACGTTAACACTCCGTGCTCACTTGGCTTCAGCCACACGTGTTCAGTGCCCACCAGAAAAAAAAACACTGAGGCCATCTGCTGCAGCACATACAGGACCATTACTCGTGTCCATCAAATCCATGACCTGCTCCACCAAACTACTGCTCAGCGTACCGGACATCCTGCTGGTTTGTCCAGAATACCTCAATGTTAATGCTAATTTTCTAAGCCAAAGATGTGTAAATCTCTCCCCCCTATTTTACTACTTTTAGTTTTGTTCCTCTGATCTTCTGTGTGCTTTTTGAAATCAGGTGAGCACGAGAATCTCTACTGGCCTCTGTGGGTCTCTCTCTCCATGTAGCTTGTCTCAAGTACTAGTGATGCATCCTTTTACACAACGCGTGTAGCACAATAAAGGTGAAAAACAGCAAGAGCTCTTATGGCATCCTTCCCCACCTGCTTTAAATTCCATCCACGCTTCCAGCCAAAGGAAGAAGTCTGTCTTTGTGCTCAGGAGTCTCCCAAGTCAAATCTCAGCCTAGGAAAAACGGGCAACCGGAGCGTTCAGCTTCTCTGGGAGGCAGAGCTCAGCTCTTGGGCAATTGCTAATGGACTACAGCTGTCCAACCCAAGCAACAAGGTGCTGGGAGGCTCTCTTGCCAGATAAAAGCAGGATGTTGTGAGCAGTTTGGGCCAGGGAAGAATGAAGCGGAGCAGCTCAGTGCCACGACTGCTCTCATGCAGACAGAGCACCCAGACCAGTGCTTTACAAGTCATTACAGTGTCACGGCTGCGTGCTAGCAAATAGGTGCAATTGGCCTGGTAGAAAATTAGGTGTTTAGAGAAAATTGCACTCAGGCAGATTCTCTCAAAGTGTAGGTTTTCGTGTTTTTTTCCCCATGCATTAGGATAGAGGGGGACTGAGGATGGTAAAGCCAACACGAGCCACATGCTGCTGGTGCTGCAGGGGTAGCTGCCACCGAACAGAGAACCCCTTCCATCCAGGCTTGCCACGAGGCTATGTAATATTTGAACAGCTCCTTCCTAACCACCCCATTCACCCACAAATTAAATAGAAGTCACACTGCAACACCACACATTAATCACATCTATCGTGGCCGTGCCTAGGAAGCACCTCTGAGACCCCTCTTCCTGAGGCACATTGTATAGAAAACAGAAGCCCTGGTCCCAAATATTTCAGAAGCTAACGGGGTGCGAAGAGCTGAGCAGATGAAGGGGATTAGTGGCATGCCAGCAGAGGCTTGGTATGTGCACAAAAGCACAAAGCACCCACAATCACACTGGGGTTCAAGCCCCAAGTGATGCAGGCTCCCAGGAACAGCGAGGTCACCCCATCCCCACAAACCCTCAAGGCTACGCAGATCCCATTTATTAGAGGTGCCAGCCACTCCCAGGGCCCTTGGGAAGAGGATTTTAGTGTGGGGGTGCTCAGGTTATGACCTGAATTCAACACCATGTTTTTTTGTTTGTTTTAAATCCTTTGATAAGTAGATGAATTTATTCTTTACATTCATCTCCCCGGGTCCTCGAGGCCCTCAGCTCCCATGCCTTCCATTTCAGGTGTGACTTTCACTCACAAAACAACCTGACGTGATGATTCCCAAAAAGTTCCACCCAAATTTCACCAGAGGAGGAGACCTTCTCCTGCTTGGACCCAGCTGGTGAATGCAGAAGGATGCTTTCTGTGCTCGAGAGGTGCACAGGGCAGGTGAGCTCCGCAAACAGATTTATCTGGGTAAATAACGATGCAATGTCAGGAGCTTTGTGAAAAATATGAGAGGATGAGTCACTGTGAGGATTAGAGCCTAGAACCAGGGAACAGACAAATATCCCTGCATGGCAATGACTTCCCTCTATCTTTTTTTCCAGCTCGTTCTGTAGTCACCCTTAATAAGGGCATTGGAGAACGCGGCAGCCCATACAGCTTTAGGATCAATTAAAAAAAAATAATTAAATAAATCCAGAGCCTTCCCTGTGCCTCAGCCACAACCAGTCCAATTCTACTGCACATGGCCTGGATGAACCTAACCAACCTCATGCCTCTGCTTCAAGACGCTCCATGTTAATTTGTTATTTCCTAGAAGAACTTTAACCCAGGAAGACAGATTAATAGCCAGGACTTACTTAGGAAGCATGTGAAGATGCAAGGGCTGCTTTGGCTGCTAGCCACGTTATCCTGCAACCCGGTGTTTCTCCAAGGAGCTGCTACTTTCAGCATCAGGCAGCCAACCCCCACGGGTGACATTCCTTGTTACCCATTAGCTACCTTTGCTCCTCTCACGCCTTGCACTTGGGTCGTGCTTCCAACAAGGAAGCCTTCCAGACTTTTAAAACTAGTTCCTTCTTCACAGAGCTACACATGTATTTGTTTACTTGCACATCCATCCCACCCCGTAAAGCAGACTGTTTTGTATAAAAAGTGTAAGCCATGTTGACACCCGAATGCTGTTGGAATAATCAGATTTCACTTGACAGAAGTGACTGCAGCTCCCTGTAGCAGCTATTTAAAACACGCAAAACAAGCCAGCTGAATATGGCACTGCTTTGGAGGTTTTGCTGTCTGCAGCACTTGCTGGGGAGATGCAAGTGGCTAGGAGCAGAGGGTTGCACATGCCTGTCAGAGGAGCATGGCCGGGAGCAGAGGGAAGCCTTGCCCAGCCCCACGTCACCTTGGGTTCGCTCTCACTGCTGCCTCCTCCTCAGCCCTTCGCAGGGCACTGTTTCATCCCATTGCTTTTGCTGCTCCCGAAGGGCAGCATCGAGGGAGAGCCACAAACTTTAAGCCTCTCACTTTTGTCAGCTGTGCTTCAGGAAGTCCTTGCCATCATGGTAGCTATGTCAAACCAATGGGAGAAGGGGAAAAATAAATAAAATCAAGTCACAGTTTGCCACATGAAGTAACCGGGATGGGGAGCAAGGGCCGACCATTCCCTTCTGGCCCACAGCAGCAGTAATTCCTGTCTGCCCAGCCAGCAGGGCAGTAACTCAAGTCGACCCAGCTTTCTGCCATGCCCCACAAATATGTTAAATCTGAGCAGGACACAGCATAGACAGGATTGCACAGCCCGCATGAGACAGAACCACAGAACTGTAGGGGTTGGAAGGGACCTCCAGGGACCATCGGGTCCAGCCCCCTGCCAAAGCAGGGTCCCTAGAGCAGGCTGCCCAGGGAGGCGTCCAGATGGGCCTTGAATATCTCCAGAGAAGGAGACCCCACAACCTCCCTGGGCAGCCTGTCCCAGCGCTCCGTCACCCTCACCGGGAAGAAGTTCTTTCGCATGTTGGGGACTTCCTGGGCTCCATTTTGTGGCCATTGCCCCCTGTCCTGTCCCCACAGAGCACTGAAAAGAGGTTGGCCAAATCCCTCTGTCTGCCACACTTCAGGTATTTATAAACATTGATAAGATCCCCCCTCAGTCTTCTTTTCTCCAGGCTGAACAGACCCAGGTCTCTCAGCCTCTCCTCACAGGGAAGATGCTCCAGGCCCCGTACCATCTTTGTTGCCCTTCGCTGGCCTCTTTCCAGGAGATCCCTGTCTTTGCTGTGCCGGGGAGCCCAGAACTGGACACAGGACTCCAGGTGAGGCCTGACCAGGGCAGAGTAGAGGGGGAGGACCACCTCCCTTGACCTGCTGGCCATGCTCCTTTTAATGCCCGCCAGGATCCCGTTGGCCTTCTTGGCCACCAGGGCACACTGCTGCCCAAACTGTCGTCCACCAGGAACCACCACCACCCAGCAGCACAACAAGGGTGGCTTCCCTTCAGGGAGCCCCTGCAGCCCCTGGGTTGTCTCGGCATGGTCGGAAAAGCGCACAGGACCTCATGTGAAGGATTTGAGGGCATTTTCTCACAAAAAGGCACTGTGTGCATGCAGGATGCTGCTTTTGGTCCTGCAGGGCAGCAGGACTGGGAGGGAGGGGAACGGGGACTTCTCACTTTGCCTCACTTCATCAAAAAAAAAAAAAGTTAATGAAATGTGTGATTTTCTATGTAATTTCTGCTCTACAGCCAGAATCCCACTTCTGATTAAGTCTATTCACTTGACAATTCTCACAAGATCTCTGAGGAATCAATACTTATTACCCAAAGAGCTGCAGCCTCTCTAAAATCAGTGCTAAAGGAAGCGCAAGCTTCTTCCTGCACAACACAGCTCGGTAGATGTTTCTTCTGCAAGGGCCTCTAAAAAGCCATTAAAGGCTCCCAGGAGAGCACTAATCATTTTCTGCTTGTCCTTATCCGCTTAATCCCATTGTAAAGGTTTGTAGCATGAAAGGCTGCCACTCATAATCCCAAGCTCAGATGGAAAGCTGGAATAACAAGGACATGACAGCTAGGAGGGGAAGGAGGAACATGTTGCTTACAATGCCTGGACACTTGCTACAATTTTTTTTTCCCAATAATTAAAGGAAGGAGTAAGATGGAGAATCTCCAGAAGCACAGGCAGGAGGAATACAAGTTCTAAAGACGTGACAGAGGTTACCTGAAAATGCCATGCTCAAGATCACCCCTCTTCACCTTGGTGAATAGGAAACCTGGAGCTGATTTCAGCTCACAGGGACAGAAATGTTTGTCCTCAATAGTCTTGTCACTGCACCTCATAAAACATTTTGAAGACTTTTGGGGATTTTACGAGCCCTGCCTGTGCTTCAGCAGAGTCCAGGTGGACAAGTGCTGATGCACCCATTCTGCAGCCACAGCAGGGGCAGCCACCAGGCTCCTTGCCCCATGCCACAACCACAGACCCAACTGTGGACCCTGCAACGCTCAGGGCTTGTCTCAAACTCTGAACCGAGTTAAAAGATGCTCTGCTAACAGCTTATTCAGTGGAAATCTCATTACCTAGAGCTTTGCCAAGAATGTATTCAAAAGAAAGCCTTCACAAGGATCTCTGCCAGTAGTTCATTGAAAAGGAAACTGTTACAGAATCAGACACTGTCTTATTCCAGTGGAAACCTAACAAAGAACAACTTCGCCAATGATAGGGGAAAAAAATCCAAGGTCACCCCTGCCCTAACAAAATAAGACCTCTAACAGGCTAAAACTAGGAAATAAATTAAAAGTTATTTTAAGCTTAGAGAAGCACTAGCCCACTGCCCACCAAATGAAATCGGTGTTTTCATGCACCAGCAATGCAGTTAAATGTAAAAAAATAAGAATGTATATTTGGAGTTTAAAACAAAAGTTTGCAACCATTTTTCAATTTGTGGATCTCAGCAATTCTCCATCAGCATCACAGAATCACAGAGGTCAGAAAAGACCCTTAAGATCATCAAGTCCAACCATCACCTAACGCTGCCACATCCACCACTAAACCATGTCCCTAAGCTCCACGCCCTTCTTACTCACATCCTAAAGACCCCGTAAAGGAGCCCCAAAGCTCCCAGGCATCTGCAAACCTCAATTTGAAGCCCAGCAGCGGAGATCTGCTCAGTGCTGCCTGCGTGCCCAGCATTAGCACAAGCAGGACGAGTTTTCACACCACACGTCCCCATACAGTGCTCTGGCACTAGTCCTTAGCCCTGGCTGCTGCCCTAGCCAAGGGAAGGGAAGCTGTCCCTCTCCTCCCTGCCATCTCTCCTGCTTTCAGCCAAGATTGCATCTTTCCACTTGCCTGAGATGTTTCACTACAGTGAGCAGAAGCTAAGGAACAAAAATGAGAAGTTACGATACCCAAGAGAAGCACTATTATTTCATAAATAACTCACAAGCAACTTGGCAATGGGACGTTCCAGTGGATTTGTTTTCTGACTCTATAACTATCTTTCCTTCTCCCCCCCAGCCCTTGCAAGTGACCATCTGACTCCAATTGCTCTCACCTGACGGTTCCTACTTAATGCTTGCATGATGCAGTCAGATGCCCAGAAAAGAGCAAGCATTAGAACAAGGACTAAGAGAGATTTGGTTCTGAAAAACCTAGGTTACTTATATCTGAGTTTAATAGAGATGTAGCTGTTACAACCAGGCTATCCTTTACTGCAGAAATGCGGAAGAAGCTCTGATTTTGTTTTATCACTAATAAATATAAGCTGGTTCTAATTTTGACAGTGGGGAAGAAAGTCAAGGCTTAACTTTGCCCAAGCAAAGCTCAGGCTGGTTTCCCTTAAAGACACTTTCTTGAGGCAGCATAACTCCAACACTCTGAAGCAGTTTAGGATTTTGTTTAGCTCAGACATGAAGAACTCAAGGAGATCCTGGTTTATTTTCTGAATAAAATATTTAAAGGCTTGAGAATGCCAAACCTTTCTACACAGGCAAAACAGGAGCAGTTGCACAGATAAAGATCTCAGCTTATTGCAAGCACATAAATACCTGCTTTTATCTGGACACCCCGCTGTAAATACTAGCGGCGCAAGCATGTTTACTGCTGCGCCGTGAGCCAGCTGCATCGGTGGCACCATGACACGAGGAGCAGGGAGGTCTCAGGTACCAGTGCCACCTCCTGCCCTGAGGCAGGGGGACCTACCCCCAGCTGTACCACCCAAGGGCCCTACAGCCTCCAGAGGTACCACCCCTGGGTCCCACCATCCTGACGGTCAGCGGATTTTCCCCTAAAACTCAGCCCTGATGCATCCCGTGACGAACACCACTGAGCAGTGACTTCCCACAGAGCACTCTTGCTCTCTGAGAAGGGTATTTGCTTTTTCTCCTAGCAACCACATCGCATTGCTGAGCCATACTTTTTATTGTGATCCGTGACAGACCCTAAATACTTGTAGCACATGCTTCTGCCAAGTTTACTATTCCCCATTTCACAGCTCTGATCTGTCCTTCCTAGGAGGAAGGCTCTGCTACCCTTTATCCTGAATTCCAGCCTGCACAGAGCAGCAGTGCAATTAGCCAAGTTGCATCTGAGCTGCTGTCCTGCCTTCCAGAGTGCTCGCAGCCTCTTCCACCCTCTATCATTTGCAAGCTTTGTAACAGTATCATCTGTTATATCACCCAAATCATTAATGAAAATAAATGGTGAATAGACGTAGATCCTGGAGAGACCCATCAAAAGCCAGGCTGAGCATGAGTAATAATAACCTGCTTGTATTTCTGGTAATAACATCTCCTGTGAATACAGTGATATCCAACCTGCTGCCAAATAGCTCAGGATCACAGAAACAGGGCTTCATTTTTTTTTGTTTTACTGAAAGAAATAAAGCTTTCAGCCAGACAGGAAAACTGCAGTCATTTTGCTTAACGAAGCAACACCAATATGAAAAATTAGGGCTGGGCCTCAAAAACACAAGGATTCCAACATACCTCAGATGAGGCACGAGCTGCACAAACACCAGAGCTGAGCAGGGACCTCCAGGAGGTGTTGCCTACATTACAACACAGTCCCAAAAGCACCCCGGCTCCTCTGCTTTTATAGCAAAGCCTTTTTCTGCCCATCTCCCAGGGAGCAGCTGCAGCACATTCCCATGGTTTCCAGCTGCAAGCAGATCTCACCTGCTGGCTGGGCGGACTTCAGGAAAATTACCATGAGGGGCTTGATTGAAATTGCTGGTAGCCTGCCTCCAAGCCTCAGGAACGAGTTCTGTGTTTTACAGTATCGAGAAGATGCATCGTTAACTGTAACATCAGGCAGGTCACCGGTGCCAATACTTTACAAACTGGGGATAGGAGGCCTCCAACAAGGCTGAAACAAGGAGCAGGGGGAAATAAGAGAGGACGGATGTCTGCAGGACTGAGGATTGAATTTTCGCAGCTTGGATCACCTCATCCCGTTTTGTAAACCTCTTCCTGCAGGATCTGAACGTCTGAACTTCTCCTGGGCTGCAGCCTCCTTAGATGCGCAGATATACCAGCAAGCTGTTAGCACCAACTCTCGCAGAAGTTTTTAGTGTTAAAGCTAATGAGGCACTGTGCGACCAGCTGCTGGGATGTGCTGTGAGCTGAAGCTTCAGTCCTCGTTAGCGCTGACTTGTTGCACACTTTAAATGGATGACTGGAGCAGGCTACCCATGGACTCGGTGTCCTTACCTCTCCCAGGAGGGTTGGGGCAGGTTTCCCTTGCAGGCAAAGGTTTCTTCTGGCCGCAGATGTCCCACTGTGCCTCCCCCTGTGCTTGCAGACCGCTGACCTGAGCGAAGAGACCCCGGAGCACCTTCAGGAAGGCTCAGCTGCCCTGTGCCACCTCCTCCGGGGCACGGTGCCTCCTTGTAGAAGGCTGGGGAGGGCAGCAAAGCGTGGTGAGAGGACAATGCATATTCATACTCATATTCTTTCGGTGTCAAGGCCACGGGCGTGATCTGAAATTCGAATCAGGAGAGAAGATGCGCTTCTCCAGGAGGAAAATGAGGGGCTCGAGCACCCTGCTGGGACGCGAGCAGTTTCCCACCCTGTCCCCGCACCCGTTGCAGGTCCCCCTGCCCAGCAGCTCTGGTTTGAGCGCTCCTCAGGCTCCGGCTTGCACGCAGAAGCAGACAGGTTGCAGGTGGCTGTATTCATTAACGCGCTTTCAGTGCCATGAACTCACCAGGGAGAAGTTGCTATAGAAGCCCAGCTATTTCCAAAGGTGCTGTTAGAGAAAACATCTTTTCAGGGAATTTAAGAGCCGACGTGCAGGTGAGAGCCAAAGGGGCTTTTCAGCAGGATGAGATTCCCAGCAACAGAGCTGGGAACAGATTCCAAAAATCTGGATTCCCCCGCTGCCACTCCTACGTGAGGGCATGCTGCTCTGCCGAAGGATTTCTGATTTGCAGCTACCAAGCCGTCTGCTAAATCACATTAAAAGGACAATGGTGCATGAATCCAAACGCTACTGAGTATTACTTTTGTATTTCTTGACCCCCTGCGTGGGGTCCAGACCTTGCTTTTTAATGTAACTGTGCACTGTTGCTCTGATGGCAAGGCAGGAAAAAATACTCCAGCACCATCAGCCGAGTAGTTTTCACTTGCTTTGGCTGTGACAATCCATTTTGCTGTGGCATCTTCTGGGAGCAGGGGGAATTTTGTCTCAAACTGACTTATATTTTCCCTTTATGAGCCCTTTTGCATATCTTTTGTCCTCCCCATCAAGAAGACGTAAAGGCTGCAAAATGATTAATGGTTGCTATAACAATAATACTACAAAAACCCATCAAGTTAAAACAAAAACGACACGGCGGTTTTCCCAGCAGCAGCTCAGGGCTGCAGGGATTTCAGGATGCATCCACCAGCCCCAAGTTTTCTGCACCCCTGCAGAGGAAGCAGAGTACCTGTGGCAATGTGGAAGCTTCTGCACCTCATTTTGCCGGCACAGCTGGTGGGGAGACCACCTTCATGAGGAGCCAGGAGGGCACTGAAATCCAAGGAGGAAATGTTCTCTGCCCTTTGTTGTCTCCCTGCTGCCTGCACGAGCTTCATCTTCAGCAGGTGCCAAAACACGATGCTCACCAAAGATTTGCAGAACGCTGTGCCAGTGTAGACGTGTACGTGGATGTTGGGATGTGCCTGGCAGCATCGGGGTCCTCAGCCGGGCTGCACAGCCCTGCCTCAACGCTTCGGATACTGTCGTGCAATGGATGCAGGCGCAATGGGAAGCAGAAGAGCAAATTGCTCCATTGAAACTAAACAGGGGTTTGGCAACCAACCACCAAGTCTTTAATAGCTGATTAAAAATAACTGCGATGCTGCCAAAATTACCGACAAAAATTGACACTCCTGGGCTGGTTGATGGCGATACGCGAGCGAGCGGCATGAGCACCCCGCGCCCTTCACCTCCAAGCCGCGTGCGAACCACGTTCATTGCAAACAACTTTGTTAGCGGCTCAGCTGCACCTGAGAGCACCTAGAAAGAGGATTTTCTCCCTGGCTGGAGGAAAACACCCACGGGAGTTTTAAAAGATGAGCAAATTGTTTGAACTGCATAAACCAAAGACCTACTGACCCCGCCAGAGACGCTCCTCACCGCTCAGACAACTGCGGGCAACTCTGCTGCTGCACATGCCATCAGGACTTCATACCCTGTTCACGATCTGCTGGCAAAGAGATGACACGCCGTATTTGATCTAAAGTCACGGAAGCAGGGAAAAAAGACATTTTTAGACTACTTAGCATCATAATAGAGCCAAAGAGGCCAAAAATATCCTGTGCTGCAAAGAGGCAGAATTAAAAATTCTCCTCACAGCTCGCTGTGAAGTGGCTCTTAGCGATTTCTGACGCTGCTGGAAATGGATTAGGAAACGCTTCGTGTGCTCTCCTTGCCAGTGCGATGCCACCTGTTCAGCACGGGGCGCGTAGCAAGGCGTTGGGAGGGCAGGTATTGCACAAAAGCAGCTTAGCCACGGGGCACCAAGCACCTGGGAGAATTGAGGCTCTGCTCGTGGGTTTTGATGTGGCTGGGATTATCCGTGGTGGCTGTTCCAGAGGTGGAAAGCCAGGCTCTGATCCCGGCGGACGGCTCTCCACATCGCTTCAAGGGAAAATCTGAAGGACTTGAGTGCTTTCTGGGCCAGCTGCCTTATCTCCCCGCCGTGGGTTGCCTCTCCAAACGCCGTGCTTGGTTGGCGTGAGGAAATGCACGCTTCTGCTGCTTCCCCTATTAAAAGCCACCAGTTTTAAGAGCGACTAACCTGGACTCTTCCACAAATTTTAAAGGAGCTCCAGGCAGACCGCTTGATTACTGGAAAAGGGCAAAACACTGGAAGATGGACTATTAAGAGCTAGACAAAGAAAATCAGCTTCGGGATCCCTTGCAGCCAGGAACAGCTGCCACATGCCATGCTGCTCCTCAAGCCGTGATCAAACACATCCCAGGTAGTAAATCCAGCACTAATCCTGCTTGGAGCACAGAGCACCAAAATGCTGATACGTTCCTGGAACTCAGCAGGAAAAAGCCAGTTTTTCAAGCCCTATTTCTTAACTGAAAGCCAGCTGCCCACATGGTGAGGTGGGAGCCTCTCCAGGCTGTCCCCCTCCAAGACAACACCACCACCCAACCTATTACCCCAGGAATTAATTAAAATACTTCCCGTGCAAAACCATCCCAGCAGCTACAAGGCTGTGTTCAAGTAAAATAGCAGTGCATGTTTTTACCCTTAATAAGCTCTTTGGAGGGCTTGCATGTCTTCTAGGCTCTCCATCACAAGGCCCTTCGTATGGCTTAGGTGCCCCACAGCTCCTTGTCCTCATCCTACGAACCCTCTTCTTTCAAGGTCTTTCAAACTATCGAGCATGGTGTTGGCCAGAAGCTGATGAAACCCAAGAGGCACAGATTCACCCTGACAAAGCACAGAAGCAACCTGAGTCTTTATCCAGAGTTCGTTAGAGTAAATTAACTTTTCATAGCTGTTAAGTTGGTCAGGAAGCTTCAGGTGAGAATGACCTTCTTCCACAGCTTCCAGGTCTGCACCAGAACAAGAACACTTCAATCTGACAGCTCCCCTCCACCCAGAAGCAATAAAACAGGAGCTCAAGAAGCTGCACGTAACCAAATTTAATCGATCTTATGCATGAGAACTCGATAAACCACAGCAAGAGGAGAGCCCTCGGGCTCTTATGAAAAACCCTGGAACATAAACCCGATTCTCTGGCCTTTACGAAGACACTTCAGGCCTCGGGGCATGGCCTGCCAGTGCTGTGAGTCTCAGGGACTTGGCTGTTCTTTTTCCTGAGCAAGTGTTCCTGGTTTGGGAGAAATGTGCCGCTGTACAGGACGCGCACGCTCGGCTGCCGGCATGCCGGTGCTCGCAGCCCTCGCAGAGCCGGGGTGACCTGAGCTGGCTGAGCCGCTCCTCCTCATCCCCACACTTAGGAGGAAAATAACTCAATTTCCCTGTCGTTATTGCTCTCATCCACGTGGCCAGGCAGGAAGACAGAACGCCGAAATGATTAAAGAGAAAACCAAGTGGCCCCAGCGCTGCAGTGCTGGTGCAGCGTGCCCCATGCTAACAGGGCCGGTGACAGCCCAGCAGCTTTCCTGCCACCCCCTGGTCCCACCCCAGCTGTGCTGGAGGAGCACGTGCCCAGACATAAAAGCCCTGCCTCTCTGCTCATAGCCGTACGAAGCAGGATGTGATTTAGGATGACGTGATTTAGCACCCTTCTTGTAAACAAAGCAGGAAGGGTTTTAATGCACGTGTTCATTTTAAAACAAACCTTAATGGGAAGCCTAGTATTCACTTTGATCTGCTAACACGAGTAAAAACGTCTCGACCTGTGTTGTCTGCGTTGGGATTTTCTGTTGATTTATTCGGCTGGAGAACGCCCCTCGTGCAGATGGAGTAACATTGCAGAGGGCACTGTTTGTGCCACGTTCTGTTTTAGCCTTCAAAGAAGGGCTGCGGTAGCTTGCATGTCTTATTCACGAGGAGGACGAGACATTTCCCTTTATGAATACAAATTTATGGCTGGATGGAGGCCTGTCTGCAAACGCAACCTGCTCAGTAAGTGCAGCGTAGGTATTTTGTAACCCTAAACCCGGCACACTTTAATTCATCCGTGTCTGATCAGTCTTGTCCATCCATACCCATTTTGTGCCTGTACCAGAAATGTCCACCTCTCCCTGGGGTGCGTTAGTTAACCCAGCATGGTGCGTGCTCACGGACCGCCGACCGCATCGCCAGCTCGTGTAAAGCAAATGAAACGCCCCTGCCATTAGTCAAGGCGTGCAATTTGCTCCTCACGGGCGGTAAATGGCAACAGCTTTGGGCTGAGGATGGCTGAGGAAAGCAACCGAGGCCATCAAAGGGGAGAAAACAGCCTGAGAAAAATAGTTGCGTGCCCTGGAATTGCTGCGAGCTGTCAAGCGATAAATAAATACATCACAGAGCAGGGAGCAGGAACAGGGAGGTGCAGAAATAATCAACACGGAGAGAGGAGCCCCTGGCCTGGCTGAGGCAGAAGCGAACCACGTATGGGGTGAAGGGAGCACGGGGAGGAGAACAGCACGGGAAAGAAAATGGAAATTGCGCTGGTGGGTAAGACAAACAACTTTTTTTTTTTCCAAGTGTGGAATACAAAGAAAGGATCATTGAAAGAGACACAAGGGGCCTCAGAAAATACGGCGAGATCAGATTGCTGACAGCAGAAATAGATGTTGCTGAAATATTAAGAATGTGTTGCCTTGGTAGTTGGTAAGAAAGATGGGCAAGAGAGAGGCTGAAAACTGTGACCCTACAGGGGAGGGAGAAGGGAATGAATTCCACTGCAAAGGATAAAATGCATGGTACGATTTAGCAAATGAATCTGTTGTATGAAGCCATTGCCCTTGCTGCAGCAGCCATAGCAGTGAGATATCCTAACCAGCGAATTATCATTAAATAGGAATTATTTACTCCAGAATTATTTTTAAATAAGAAAAGGGAGGTGAAAGTACATAATTCATATTCTTATGTTGCAAACAAAGTGCGTTGCAGGGGAGGAAAGAGCAGCCGCAGGACCCCCAGCACCTGCCCACAGCCACCCAGCCATCCCACGGCTCTCCGGGAAAGCAAAATTGAAAGAGGCTCTGAGGAAGGCATCCAGCGCGGAGGGCGTTATCTGAAACAAGCAGAAATCTCTGCAGCTTTGGAGATTGCACCTGTCACTAGAAATAATTGGAGCTGAGATTTGCTTCTGGTCTTTTTTTTTTTTTTTTTTTTTTTTTTGTCTAACAGCTGTTTCTATAGGTGATGCCAGCAGCACACGTCTGAGAGTGACGGCAGGCTGCTGATGTGCCTGCCTGCCTGGCCAGCGCTCCGCAGAGACGGGCACGTTTGATCAGCTCCTCCTTTTCCAAATGGTGAAAAGATTTGTTTCAAGGGCTCTCAGATCTCAAGAATATTTACACTGCTCAGAACGAATCTCGTCTGTGTTGACATATCGAGCATATTCACTTTATTTATGGTTATTCCTTTACAAAAATCAAACTTGCTAGATTTTACCCAGGCAAGCTGAGAAAAGTGAGGTGTAAGAGGAAAAGCATCGGAGAGGGAGCAGAGGTAGGATAGTCAGAGACAGAAAAAGGAAATGAGGATTAGAAATAAAAAGGAAAAGAAAAGGCCCTTCTTGAAAGCTCAGGAAATGAGTCGGCTTCTCAGAAATATTGGTACAAGAAAAGAGCTAAGACAGATATGGATGACTAAGGAAATCACAAATCCTATCAGCGAAAATAAGGTTTCTGGCATTTGAGGTATCACGAAACATGAAGAGTAACAAAGGGAGAGTGAATCAAGCCCAAAAGGCTAACAACAACAGATGAGAGTTCACGTGGAGAATGAGATTTCCCATTATCCAAGTATAAAATATTAAAAGGGACAGACAGTGGCTGGGGACCAGAGCAGCTGAGTTTCACCAGCTCTGCCCCGGACCCCCTGCGCTCCAAACCCTTGTACGGGTAATATCTCCTGCACGTAAAACAAGGGTGCATCCCCTTCTATTCCTCTGCCCTCGTTCTCAGTCCTGCCCACTGAACCTGCAAGCTTCTGGTGAGAGCATCCCTGAGCCCTCTATTGTCCCCACGATGCCCACTTTTCGGTGGGATGGACAGGAGCCACCCCAGCAGAAATTAAAGCGGACAATACCTCCATGGGGACTGCTAGCATCACCAGCAGAACGGGCTGAAAGTTACCTGGGCAAGGCAAGGCTGCGCTAACATGTTTCTAAATTCACCATTAAATCTCTCCTTGGGGAAACTGGACTTTTGCTGGATGCCGTATCAGGATGCAGCCCTGCAGCACCGCTCTTCATAGCACAGTGGAGTCCGTCCAGCCCGATCCAGCCTTGAAACGTGGAGACAACAATATGGCATTGCTGCGGGGTCCTGGACAGGACAACTCATAAACAAAGGCCAGTTATAATGCTGTCGTTTGGTGAGAGGATAATTTAGGGAAAAGCGATTCATCCACTTGAGGAAGAAGGGCTGCTCAGCAAAGCAAAATAACGAGCAGACGTGTTTATGATGCCAACTGCCTGCTTGGATAACGAGAGGAGAGAAACCTTCCCCTGCTCTTCCATTATTTATCTGCCCATTCACAGGGCGAAGATCACATTTTTTTTGATCCTGAACGCCCAGCATTCATGTTTTGGTGACAGTGCAGGTTGTTTTCCATATTGCAAAAGCACATTGTAAAAGCAAACTGCATCAATGGAATGCGATTTGGAGCACCCTTGTACAAAATGATGTTGTCTTGCCACCCAGGCTTTCTATGTTAGCTGTTGTTTACACAACCATTGGTTTGGCACTGCATAAACTTTCCCTGAAACACTACTGCTCCATTAACCCTCCTCTCCCTTTGCCTTTAACTTGGCACTTTGTTCACCTCCACACGTACGGAGCAAACCAAGAGGTGGAAAGAGCAAAACTAAGCATTGCTCTTGAAATCCAAACTCTTCAGTCTGAATGCAGTTCCCCAAATCTTGGTGCTTGTTAGAATCCTGCAGGATCAACAGAGAAAATGCTAGAAACCACATTCCCTGGGGAGGACGAGTGGTGGGAATCACCCCCTAGGACTCCCCATGGCAATGGGATTTTCTCTAGGACCTGGGGACCGCACCAGGCATGCACCAGGCCACAGGAAAAATGCTTTTCTTCCCCAGGGAGGGTTTGCTCTGGAGCATCCCATAGGTTTGCAATGGCAGGAGAGGACAGGCACGACTCCAGGTGGGCATTTACCGAGCACAGCAGGTTGGAGGCTCGTGCTTTAACCACGGTACAAGAAGTCACATTTGTTTGTTCCAGAGATCTGAGAGCTTCTGCTGCGGTGACACCAGTCTTACAGGCTCGATGGAAATAGCTGGATGGGCAACCCCATAAACATACATAATTCTTGGCTTAGATGCTTCATAAATTGTACTCTTCATCCCTTGGGCGTCCTACCAACTCCCATTATCATGTTCTTATTCTAACAGGCAAAATATCAGTACAGCAAATCCCCCATTTTCCACAGCTTTCAATCACAAATAAAGAGTAAAGATGAAAAATCTGCATTTCAAATCATTGTTTGTTGTTATGACAACATAGCATGAATTTGTTCCTTGCTGCAACCCTTGCAGTCTGGGGCTTCAGAGCATTTCTGAAGCTTTTATGAAGGGAGCACATTTGCAAGACACGCATGCCACAAAGCCAAAGAGGTTAGCTTAATGTGATGTGAAAAATCAGGAGGAGCCTCCCGGAATATAATTCCAGAGAATATTATCTCAACAGCTAAGCAGAAAGCTCTCCTTCTTGCAAATTACCCTGCAGTACATCAAACTACACCTTGACAGTTCCCACCAGCATCAAGAGACTCAGGAAGGGTCTGCTGAAGGTATAGCAGCCTCTCCTTCCACCCAAGGAGGTTTTGGTGTACGGAGTTAGTAGCGTACCAGTCTCGTCTTTTGCTCCATAGAGAATGTGGAAACAGAAAAAGATTAAATAAGCATGAGGTCTTCGGATCCAGTAAACTGCAGCGTAGTGACGTGCACGATCAGCAGCTTTTAGGGCCAAAATTGATGGTTGTGCCTGGCGGAGACAGAGCAAGGGCCAGACATCCCACCTGATGATTTCTGAGAAGCTAGCTCGGTGTGCCACAAAAACCCGGCACCTATTTATAGGAACTCGGGAACAAAAGGTTCCCATCGACGTGCAGAGTGCTGACGGCGACCTGCTGCTGCAGCGCCGCCTCCCACCCCAGCCACTGGGAACCACCCTGCACGGTCACACCACCTCCATCTAGCCATTGCACGTGGACAAAACGGGGATTTTATCGGGCCAAAGTCTGATTTTGAGCAGACACACTTCATACGTGTTGTTGTTTGTTTTGTTAGCGCCTTTTTTTTTTTTTTAGCAGTATTTTATTGATTATTTAAAGTGGTACGGAAGCTCAGAGATCTGTGTTGCCCTTGTTAACAAAGCGAACTTCAGACCTTGCAGACTGCTGCAATGTTGTAAAACCACTTCTACCAAACCACGTAAATCGTCTGCAGTTCGGAAAACAGATCTCAGCCTTATGGAGACCAGGAATCGGGTAGGCAGAAAGCTCTGTACCATGCTAATTTGACTTACACACGTGTGCACATGCCTGCTGCCATGCTGGGGGCATGCAAGGACAGCAGGGGACATCATACGTCACCCCTGTGCGCCCAGGGAATGGGTGACAAAGGTTAAACACAGCAACAAGGTCCAAGGCTGCGGGGTGCTTCGGCACCCTCCTCGCTCAAAACGTGGTCTCACAGACAGCAGGGCACGTGGGATGCAGCCCCAGACAAGCTCCAGCGATGTCTAACTCTGCTGACATGATGTTAAGGCACTTTGCAACAACGTTGAGACTGAGAAGAAATCCCTACTGCAATTAATAATTAACTAAAAATACTCGCAATAGCGAGAGCAGATGTACCTCAAATTAAGATGCTTGGAGGGACTGTCGGGATACCCTTTATGCTATTACAGGAAATGAATTTTAAAGGCATCTTTTCCACTTTTTAGTAACCAAACATTTACTCTCTGTTATTACACATCTGTCCCTCACAGATAGGCAAGAAAAGATCAAAGTTCTTTCCAGAAAGCATCGATTTTGATCAAAAGCCACTAAAAAGTAGGTGAAAGGCAGGTGCCGCGTCAAAGTCAACCCTCCGCTTCGCTGCCTGGGTGCGATTAGAAGAGCGATCTGCTCTGTTGGGATTTTACAGAAACTGCAGAAATTCGGAGGCCTGCGAGACAGACGAGGAGATGGGCACGAAGCCCAGCGCTCAGTGGAGATCTACATGGGGACAGGGGATGACAAAGCAGACACCACCGCCTCCAAGCCCTGCCAGCCCCCTGCAGGCCCCCCAAAAAGACCAAAGTCCTTGGGAGAAGGCAGGGTCAGGCTGCCCAGGGCGAGCTGCAACGATACGGTGCGATTGCAGGCTGCCATTGCCAGCTAAAGGAGAAAAACCGGGGGGTCAGGCCAGCACCAGACCCAACCGGCAGCAGCACGGAGGGGTTACTGCAACCTCTGGGTTTTGCCGAAAGGGCAGGAGCATCCCCCAGCCCTCCCAGCAGAGAGGCTCCTCGCTGCAGCGCCGTCACGCACTGGCCTCTAACTGAAGCCAAAACAGCGACAAAAGCCCTAACGGTTTTACTGCATTAAAGGAAAAAAAAAAAAAAAAAGAGTGCTTGAGCTAAACTATTGCCATCTGTCTTTATTTTGCTGACTTGCTGAATGTGTAGCCACACTTTGATGGCGATTTATAAATAGATTGAGAGCCTTATTAAAGGTTAGTAAAATTGTCCCGACTCCTTCTCTCTCCTCTCACTGACATGAATAGCTGCCATTCATTCTGGGGAGAGAATTTTGCTTGTACTGAATCAAAAAAAAATGCCAGCACACAATCCGCACTTTTTATTATGTGTTCTCTGCATTAATGCAGTTATTCAGCTACAGATGTTTACTTCAGTCCCAGCCCAGACTGGGACTTCATGCAGCTGAGCCAATTTCTGCTCCTCAGTGTATTTTCCTTGCAAGCAATGCAATCCTCACTCATCTACAGGCACCTTCTCCCTGCAAATAATTTAAGTTTTTGGAGCACTAAGGAGGAAATGAACTGGCTTGGCCAAAATAAAAGGGATGCAATCTTTATCACACTTGTTGGTGAGATTAAAAAGAACAGGGATGGTTACAGGTCAAGGAGCTGTGCTCATGCTGGTCTTTTTTCCTGTTAGCCCATGCAATAAAAGGGAGAAAAAATTGGAGGTATGGAGTTCAGACCAGGCAACTGCACCTAACTGCCACAAAACAGCCTCAGTTATGTTCGGTGACTACAAAACAGAGTGATTGCAGAAACCTGTACCAAATGTTTGCTTGGGTTCCTGCAGCACGCTACCTCTGTAAGCCATGCCAGTAAGGCTTTGCTCACCTTACAAGTGTGTCCCGGCAATAGGAAAAGTAAGGAAATAATTCACGTTTTAGTAAGGCTATGAAGAGTGAGAAGCAAACAGCACATCTCATAAATACCGGAGAACCGGTCGCTCTGGCTAAAAGCAGCATTTTTCGGAGAAACGTGCAGAGGCAGAGCAGTGGGGTCAAGACACTGGGGTTTAACAGCAAGGCACATCACAAGGAGGACACGTCTTCCCCTGCATGGGGCCGATCTCACCAGGCTTGCCTCATTGCAACTCCAAGGAGTGCACTTCCCTAATTAGCAAAAAAATAAATTTAAAAAAATCCTTTCTGCCCAGCTTCTTGTAGATGAGCGGGCCACTAAGTCCCACCCTGCACTGCATAGCTGTAGGTGTAACGTCCCGAGCACCCGAGTGCTCGGCTGGCTCCCCAAGACTATCCCTCCAGAAGATGCACAAAGTGTTAAGGAACAGCCACTTTGTAAGATTTTACAGACATCCACCTAATATCTTTCACCTGAGAGATCACAGCAAGAAGAATAAGGAGCTCCAATTTCATGGAGATAAATGCATATATATTTAGAATATATATATTTAGAAGAAAGCATGCACAATGATATTTCAATCAGTCTAGCAACGGGTTTATACCAGAAACAGCCACATGCTGGGATTTCATTAGCATGTAGCATGAGAAAGATTTCATCACCCTAATAATTTTTCAAGCTTCCCTAATATTCATGATTGCCCATTAGTTCCACTGCCTCAAAGTGACCCCTCATGTTTTTGTTATTAACCAAAAAGACAGAAAACAAAATGAGATGCAACCTGGCAAATACAAGCTAATGACATCTGGGGGAAAATAATTGGAAACAGAGATTCAAGAGGGAAAGGATGCCTTGGAGCCACACTAAATGTGACTTAATTTAAATGGTGGACAATAAATAAGATATGAGTTTGCAGCATGAGGTATGTGCAGGAGCTGCCAGTGGGTTTTCAAGCTGCATAATAACAGGTTCCCGTTTCAGGTTGGGGGGGACATCATGCTGCTCCTAAATGACCCTCGAATAATCTCACCTTCACCTCAGAGTGCAGAAAAGCCACCCAAACGACCTGTTACTGGGACGCTCCATTACAACCAAGGCTGAAAAAGATCCCGAAGACATACAGCACAGCAAGGTGACCGATGGGCGGATGAGAGGAAGGACGTGCCGAAATGCAGCATGTCAGTGACAATGAGGTGGGGGCAAGGAGCAGCTGAGGAACGGGGACAGAGCTAGGAACAAAGGCAAGAGACAGAAAAAGTGAAATTCAGACTGGGGATGGAGAAATACACCCCCAAAGTGATAAGAGCATTTATTACATATATATATATATATATATATAAATACACACCCATATATGCATAGGCATGTATCTGCTTGAGAAAGAGCAGTCGAAGGAGAGGAGTGAAAATCCCATGGTATTCACTTCTACAAAGGTGGCTTTGAGAAAAAAAATCACCCAAACAATGACAAACTGATTCAAATCTTCTCCTTTTCTTCTCACAGGAAAACCAGCATCAAGAAATGGTGGTGTACAAGACGTCCACCAACAAGCAGGGTTTATTTCTGTAAGGGGAGCAGACTGGGAAAGGATCCCAGCATCCCAGGGAAGACGGAGGGATCCAGTGGCTGCTTCTGAGAGCTGCACAGCCCTGCCATGCTCCCAGACACCTCCTAGGGAATGATGGCTACGAGCACCAGCGAACAAAAAGAGCAAATCCTGCCTCTGCTGCAGCACAAGAAAAGCTTCTATTATTCAGGTGAAGCCAGAATTAGACCACAGTCAAATAAAGACATGTAGTTCAGAGATGCCAAATTCCTTCCTTATTATGTTTCCTTACATACGTTATGTTAATGTAAACTGTTTAGGGTTCTGGAAACTCTGTATGCATTAGCTACACCTCATTTTCCACTGAATTACAGCCAACTTTGCCGCATGTATTTTATACGAGCTTCTTGCAGACCAAAAGGAAACATTAGGAAACTCAGTTGGAACAGAAAATTCCCAGGTTTTCATTTTACGGGTGGGTAAAAAAGGGAGAGGAAAATGTAAAAGTTTTGCCCACGGTCAAGTGATGCACCATGGGACCATCAAGCAGTCTAAAGACAAAGAAGAAAATTTACACTTCTGAAGGCCCCTGTTTTACCCCTGGTGTATAGCAAAATTGCATCTTAAAATGTGAATTGCCAAAAAATAGCAAGTTTGGGTGGAAAAAAAAAAGAGACAGATAATAGTTTGTTGTGTTTTTTTTTTTTCTGACACACACATCTGTTCATTAGAGCTGTCTCCCAGACCATTACAGCTGCTCACACTAAAAAAAAAATAAACATATCACACAATATTTACAAGAGGAATTAGCAACAGAATGTGCACAATTAAACTTTGCTTAGAAATGTTTTGGCAACAAAATGTACTTAGCAAATTTTTATGTATCCTCCTCAGTAACCGGGAGAGTACAGCTAGTGTGGGTCTGGTGATGTAAGCAATGCAACATGGGGAAAAATGCAAAAATAATAAATGTTGCCTACTTTTCTGTTTTCAGCTTGGGGAATAGGTTATTTTGGTATGTCTCATATGAGTTTGAGAGTTAGGAAAACACAGGGGCTCATTTTTTCATGACCTGTTTATTGTAACTGAGCACGGAAAAATTCAACCGATTTTATTAAACTGCCTGTTTCATCCCATTTTGCCCCAGTTAGATTCTGATCTTACAGCTATGCAGGCTTCTGGTCTGGGCATTCATTATAATGTTTAGAAGGGATTAAGAAATTTAAAATAAATAAATAAATAAATGTTAAATAAAATATTAGAATAGCATTAAGGTGATTTTGCAGTATTTAATCAGTTCACATCAGACTTGAAAAAACATTTTTTTTCCTAGTCTTCATTTCCAGAGGGTGCAGCTTGACAAAAAGGCTTGCGACACCCAGCTCCGATCTTTCCCCTCGTCTTGCACAGTTTGATGGATTTTCCCTTCAGAGAGTACAAAGCGTGGTGGAAAACTCCTAGCTGGAAGAAAGCGGCAGGGAAATGCAAAGCCATGATGCACCCTGACTTCTTGCTGCACCCCTTAAACACCCCTGGTTTTTAATCGTGTGCTGCTAGAAGGATGAAAGCATGATTTACTAGGCAACCTTGTTTGGAAAAAAGAAATGAAGCCCCAAAGTGGATGCTGCTGGGCTTCAGGGAAAACAAGCCCCTGAATCTCAGAATTTATTTTTAAAAATTTTTCAGCAGAGCCACTGCCACAAGCTTTTAGGCACACAAAAGCAGGAGGATTAAGCAAAAAGGATGTGAGCGTTACGCAGAGAATGAAAACATCCCGAAAAGCAGTAGATAAACAAGTCAGTTACAAGCTTTTGTGGCTCAGGGACCAGCGCACGTTAACTGCTTGTAGGTGGGAAGGCGCTTCTGATCAAACAAATTATTACTGCAACCTCTTCATCCCTCCCAGCCAGCCTGCCTCTGACCTTACCTATCCGCAGCTCCCCACCAGGAGCTCCCCACCACGTTCCCTTCCAGAAAATTGCCGAGGGAAAGCACCCGGCACCCAAAGCCACGGGGAAACCACGGGCAGAGCGTGAGCATCGGTGCAGAGCTGGCATCAGCAGCAGATAAAACACGTAGGGATAAAATCTTCTGTGCTAGCGCCATTAGCCATGCAAATAAAAAAGGACAAGAAATACATTAAATACATAAACTTGGAGAACAGTTTCTAAATGAAACACTTCTCAGAATTTAAGAGTCCTTAAAGCACCAGGTGAGGGGCAAACTCCAGGACAGGCTACGGCGGTGGCTTCCTCCCGGAGAGGTCCATGGCCAAGTTGGGTCTGCAAAAGCAACGGTGAAGCCCCAAGTGCTGGCACAAAACAGTCATTAATAAGAAATCTGTTGCTTTTAATGAGTTATAATCACCAATTTTGGAAGGAATGATTAAAGGAGCAAAGCAGAGCCCTGCTACCTGCCATTTACCATTCCTGGCATCCATCGAAAAAAACCTGCCTGGGATGAAGAGAGGCAGGATGAGATCAGACACAGCAGCGTCTCCTCGGACACACCGGCCCTGCTGTAACATCCAGCCCGGGATGAAACAGCACGTCCCTGGTTTCCTGCAATTCGGAATTAAGTCAGTGGAGCTAAACCACCATGCACAAGCTACCATACACTTGGAGGGGTTTTTTTTTTCAAACAAGAGGGATGGAAAACAGATTCTCAGTTCAACTGAAGGAAAGGGGAGACAAATGCATAATTCTGCCCAAATCATGTCTTCACCCACTATTTTGAAAGTGCAAAGAGTTGAACAGAAACGTTTGTTTTGGCTTTAAAGAGCTGTCCAAGCAATGAAGCCAGTTAATTTCAGAATCATCTCTTACATTTACATAATGAGATGCTTGAGTCTTAGCATTTCAGCTGGCTTAAGGAAGATGGAGGAAATTGGTAACGTGACTTTTGACTTTTTTAGCCTCGTTTACTTTCACTGAGTTCATGGGTTCTCACTGGAAGCATCCAAACAAATAGACTGCATGGGAACAGCAGAGCCCTTGAACACTACTAACTCTGGCTTACATACCCCTTGCAAAATACGTAATGCTCACCGGGTCTGCACAGGGTGACAAAGTAGAGGTTTTTGTTGCGCGCAGTAGAGGTTTCTGTCGCGCACCAGTGCTACAAAATGCTCCGAAGGAGCTTCTTGCACCCTGCTTGCCCTGGTTACCTTTGCGTCATTTTGCAGCATACTCCCACCTGGGGAGGCAGCTCGGTGCTTCCCACAGAAAAACACTCAAGCTCATTCAGATGTTCTGCATTTCTTCATTTTAAGGCTTTTGCTACGGAGATTTGGCAAAGGAACAAACTCACGTGGAGACAGCACTGCTGCAGGGCTGGCCCGATGCTCCCAGCGTGCACCCAGGGGAACTCTCCCAGTTCCTTACTTCCTTGCTGAAACCTCATTTACCTTTTACAAACTCCACATTTTTCTCATTCACCTATTGCAAAACCCAGCCATCCGGCCTTTCCGAACTACGAGGAACCATCCAGAAACCCCTACACAACCCCCACCCACCTCCAGAGCTGCTTGGCACTGCCTGCTCTGCCTCCGCTTTCCGGCTAGGGGAAAGCTTCGCAATCAAAAGCTCCGCTTTCTTGAGATTCTTCTTCCCTCTTCCTCCAAGCTTTTGTGTTTTTCAGCTGCTGCTCAGCGTTTCAGGGGACACGGGCTTTTATTTTTAACTAAATGATTCACTCCTGACACAATCATTTGACAGCCAAAGCTGGAACGTTAAGGAAAAAAAAAACACACCAAATACCAGGAGACTTTCGGATAAAATCACAGACATCAGCGAGACTGGAAGAAACACAACACTTCTCGGGGTTTGCCGTAGATACCAGATGCAAATCAAAGCTGAATGGGCTCCAAAACGTGCGGTACGCGCGGCTCCCCGCTGACTGCCCCTGGAGCAGTGGGTGCTCAGACAGCAGATGCCTGGTATTTAGCTCCTTGGGTAAAAATGAGGACCTAGAGGTCTACCATCGAAGGGAAATCCAGCGCAATGAGTCCCTGAAGCATATGCACGGCCAAACTTCAGCCAAGCAGGGGACTGCTTGACAAGGGAGCACGACCGGAGGGATGCAGGAGAGGAGCCCCAACCTCCCCAACCCATCCGGACGGGGACAGGTCCCACTGGCAACAGCAGGGCAGCGACTGCAACTCTGCAGCTCAAACTTCTCACCGTGCAACGGGGTTTTTAGCCAAATGACAACGTGGCACGGTGTTCCTGGCAAAGCCAGGGGTTCCTGGTCCCTTTGCAGGGCTCTTGTTCTGGTGCAGCTTATACCAAAGCGATCTGTGTGCGTGCGGCACAGTGATCGTGGCTGACCGAAGGCGGGCTGAGTGCAGTGTCGAACCTATTTCTACAGAAATAAGGGCTGCCCAGCCCTAACCCTGGTATGAGGAACTAACCATCGGCCAGCTAAAAGCAGGCAGTTGGCACGCACGGAGAGGTCAGGCTCAGAATGCAGGGGACTTACTTAGCAGCAGGTATTTGATTACCTGAAGGCTAAAAAGAACAGGTTTATTGTGAACATAACTCTGCAGAGAGGAGGGTAAGAGAGATGATATCTACCTCCTGAATTGGAGCAGCTCTGTAACCTAACCGACCAGCTCAGGCAAGTTTTCTTTAGTGTCATTTTCTTCTCCCAGGTGATCTCCTAATAGGGGAGGTGATTAGAAAAGCTGATAATGTCAAATAAAAGCTGTTCTGGAAATTTTTATAGTTAACGAGTGCTACACAGGAGTGTTGGAGTCCATTTACACTGCCTGTACACCCTATATTTCTTCTGGGGGAACAGCGTTGCAGAAGGCCACCTCTCTCACCCTCTGACAACTGCAGCCATCTGCACCCGGCTGTCAGTAACCTGCCCACGGGATTTGATGCAATGGCCTGCAAATACATCAGAGAAATACCCGAGATAACAGCGAAGTACCAATTCTACTTAACAATATTCCTATCTATAAAAGTGAACAACCCGCTGTGGACTTTAGTTGTATCTCTTTGAGATCCAGCAAACTCCCTGCAATGCGTGAAGGCCGTGGGTGCAGCTCCAGGTGCTCCGCAGCGCTGTGCGCAGCACAAAGTCCCTCACATGGAGCAAACCTCTGGCATTGTGCTGAGAGGCACACATCCCTGTGTCACCAGAAAACCCTCCCCATAGCCTGGCTTTTCAAACCTGCCAGCTTTTCTGCTGCTGCTGACCTTGCTCCTCCAACTGAGGGGGTACAAAAGAACCTGTGGGTCACCCCACGTATGACAGATGGCAGAAATCTGCAAGGCTGCTCAGACAGCTGTGTGAGGAGATCAGGAGGGGCTCTTCCCCTAAAGCTTTCCCCACATGGTGTCACGGGATCCTAGCAAACAAAGGCCTTCAAGTTCCCAACACACGATAATTTAAATTTTCTGGGAACAAGGGATGAACAACCAGGAGCTGACATACAGGAGCTAACACGCAGCTCCTGCTTGTAGGATTGAACAGGTTGGGTACATCGGCTCTCCGACCCTAAACAGAGGTTTGTTAGGGAGAAACTCAGACTTTGCTGTTGCTGAAGAGCCCAAACAAGCTCCTGCCATGGTTTCCAGTTCTGGTGAGACCACAGTGCTCATCCCCTGCTCCCCTGCGCATTATCCAGTTTGTCAGGGGTTGTCTTTTCTACCAAAAAAATATGGCAGGCACTTTTTATAAAGAAAGTTAGCAAAAGCCACTGATAAATTAAACAAGGCAGTTACTCTCCAACCAGCGAATTGCACCACCAGCCTTAATTAGATCTAGCAGCCCAACTGTGAAAATTAAGGCCTTAAGTTTCTGAGTTATAGCAACTTGCTGGTGTTTATTAACCTGGCATGTTCAAATTCTAGGTTTCACAGCACCACACGTCATCATCCAGCTCCTATTGGAGAGCTTTACCAAAGCAGTGGTTTCCAAAACCTCCTGCACTCTCAGGGTGAAATCAGGAACAGCTCACAATACCTGAGTGTTGGAAATGCGTGTTGGTGGCAGTGCTCAGGGTTATCCAACGCATAATCTACAATGACAGGTGTCCCAAAGCACGGGGTACAAATGCTTTGTTAACCCCACCAGTTGCCACTGATGTCCTCAGGCGCTGAAAGCTCTCCCAGAGCCACGTGCTTGGCTGGGATGGAGCCCGACACTTCCCCCTCTGCAGCTAGAGTCAGTGATGGGACTTTATGGACACGCTTGGTTTTCATCCCCCTGGTTTATCTGCCATCCTTCTTACCGTTGACACCCTGCTGCCAGGTTTTCCACAGGAATGGGGCTGTGTTTCCATCCTCATTCCCCTGAGCGGTGCCATCTCTCCGGTGCTTTACATGGGCATCATCTGCAGCCACGCCACACCAGCTCGGCACGGCTGAGGCACGACATCCCTTCATTTGCTCGTTGTATTAGCTTACACAGGGGCTGTAAATGGCTCAGGCCGTATTTATGAGTGACCAGGCTGCCTTCTTGTCTATTAGCTTAATAGAACGGCTCACGCCAGACAAAAAGCCACCTTTAAAGCCATTTCGAAAAAACACAAATTTTCTATTCATGTGCTTTTCCTTCTGAACTTCGTAATTATCCAAGAGCTTCCCAAACATGAAACATGAAGGAGAAGTGCAATAATTACCTTAAATGCTAAGCCTTGAGGGAATTCAGGCTCATACCAATGGCTCATTCTTCCCGTCATTGGTGGCTGTTCCTACGTGGTGCTTAAATTGCAGTAACAAACCCGCTACGATGATGCACACCGTTGTTTGATTAACTTGGAAGCCCACGGCTATGAGAAATAACTCTTCTCTGTCCTCAGCTAGAACATTAAAACACGGTGTTTACGTTACTTCAGCAAAAAGGACCCCAGACAATCTCACTCCTGATGCTGGAAATCAGGTCCAAGAAGAGCCTGTGCTGGCTCTTCAGTAAGCAATAAGCATCAATAATCAATGTGTCTTGGCAGGTTGCATGGCCTAAGGCAGGAGCAATGTTGTTTGAGGTGATGGTCTGCAGATATAAGAAGCTAAGCTTTAGGCTGCAGTGATATCTGTCATTAGACCAGCTGGTATAACTGGAAAAAAAGTGGAAAAGCTTTTGGGTTCACAACCCCTTCATCAAAGCTGACAGAGATTAGAAGTTAAACATGCGCTTGAGTGCTTCGCTGAATTAGGGACCTACATCAGTTCAAGGCCATTGCTCTTCAATTTCTCCCTTAATTTTTTTGCTATTTGCTCCCTTCTCCAGACACAGAACGTGCTAAAGAAGAGTCCTGCTGGAGGCAATATGTGGTTATCTAAGAGTCTTTCTACTTTAAACCATAAAGCAACAATTTCCTCTGAATATAGCTGGCTGATTACTACCACAGAACTTCCAGTTCGTGGTGAACAGAAAGCTTGGGTAGCGTAAATTAAATGTGCTGGCTTATTTTAGTTTAACACAATTGCCACGACATCATTTAATATTTCATCGTTGAGTACTGCAGCATGCTTTTTATTTCAGTGGCAATTCTAAACCTTCCTGCTGACTTCACTTTTGCTTTTTTCCTACATGGTCTGTGACCACCATTTCACATTTAATACCTGAAACATGCCAGCTATGAAAAATGAGAGCAGGGAATACGTAAAGCCATGAACACATGCAAGGAATACAAGCATTGGGATGGGCTGTTAAACATGCAGAAGAAAGGACACAAAACAAGTGCCCCAGTCTCCATGTCTTCCTGCTTCTCGGGGCCCTGTATGAGATCTCTAGATGGTTTTCATAACCCTTCTTAGAGAAGAAAAAAAAAAAAAGGTAGAAGAGGTAGAAGTAGAGCCCAGGTTTTCACCACAGTGAAAGCTGCTATGGAAGTGAACAGATTATTTACTTCACTGGGATTTTTGCAAAGTGTTGATTGAATTAGGAGTCATTCCCAGGCTCATATTCACAACTGCCCCTGCCGTCACAGTTATTGAACCTTCCTCAACCAAGAAGACAAACTTAGGATCCTGTTTCTCCTGTAAGCTGAGCCTAGGACATTCTGAAACCTCCCTGGATGCATGCTCCTCACTGGAAAATTTCTTGCTTTGAATCTAAATCCAGACTCAGTTTTGCAGCTCACACCCATCTCCAACGACAGTGCACTGCTATCAAAGCTAATGAAGTAAAGTTAATACATTTTTCAGCCCTCAGTAAAAGCTTAGTTCGCCCAATTATCTTGTCTAATTACATTATACATTGACAGATGAATACATGACCCTCTGATATTTTAGTTTGCCACCTATAAATCCGCAGAAGAGACCCCATTCTTATTTAGCTCATTTGATTTGGATTTTCTTTAAGTTGCTCTAATGAACGATGTCTTTAAAAATTAACTGTTAAGGTGCTAAGCCAAATTTATTTTCCTTGTGTCAAAGGGTGGTAAGCTAGAAAAGTTCACCACCTAACTGCTCTATAGGAAACAAAGAGCAAAATATGTCCATTTATTCGATAACGAGCTGTTCATTGCTCTTGACACTACATACAACAAACAGCAGGGAAAAGGGGGGGGGTTGATTATGTTATGGATTATATTGATCAATTTGATTACATTATTGACTGTGTTCCCTGTTTGCTATATCCCCAGACAGTCAGAGGAGCATGGTATCATTAATACTCCCTCCTCTGGAAAATAAAGGCAGGATTTCCCTTGTGGTCAGTTCCCAGGTAAGTCCTGCTCAGCTCTCATGACCTTTCCTGCAGAGATCTGAGCAGTCAGCGATCTAAATGGGAAGCTGCCTGGCGAAACCCATGGCGCCAAGCGTGTACAACTTTCCCACCTGACGGTGTTTTGCTGCTCCAGCAGGTTTTAAAGCACCCCACTTATAAGCTGACAATATATAGATATCTAATAGCCAAAAACAGGTTGGAGTTTGCAAGCAGGATGATGTTGCTTTTAAGCTAATGGGATTTGTAGCTCGCACAGGTTAGGGACAAGGCAACCGCTGTGATGAAGAGACAGAAGAAGCCGCATTAGCCAATGCACTGCAGGGCTCTCCACATTACAGCACTGGATTAAAAATAATGCACTAGAAAACGCTGTTTTGCAGTAGATTGGATAGCCCAGCATTTCCTGGCATGTTGCTGGATCAAAGCCGAATTCCATAGCATTAATTATTCAAAAACCAACGAGATACACTTTGTCGGCTAAAGCAAAGAAAAATAATAATAAAATCAGCATCGTTACTCTGTGGAGAAGCAAAATGGATTTTGTGCAAATGATTAAATTCATTTGTGCAGTCAACCTGCACGTACGGTTCATCCAGATCTGCGAGGAACCGCGCCAGATTTATCAAACGTGAGAAAACGTGGAGCTCACACACGGTGCCATGTTAGACATGGCCGACGGGCCGTACGTGGGTCTGTTTTTTTTGGTTTTCACACCTTAGCCAGTTGGTAGGGCTCAGCCATAGAGGAAAAGCAGCCAGGCACACACATGTATATTGTTCTTCTCACATCTGAGAGACAAGAGCAAAATAAAACTACTTTTCTTTACCAAGGCTTAGTTAAGCCATAGCAAATGGCAGAATGGCTTTCCTGCTCTTCTCCTATCCCAAAGTGCAAGCAAGGCCAGGGTACTGGGAAAAAAATAAAATACAAAAAAATAGTCTTTAGCTAAATCACTTTGGGCCACTGGAGATCCTAGAAGGGAAAATCATGAAGCGCCAAGTGGAAGACCCAGGTAGGAGACCATTCCTTATTTCCCTGGGTATTTTGGGAGGTGCTCATAGTTTAGCGAAGCTCCATGGGTTGTAACTCACCCTGAATGTCACCCAGGTTTTGGCTTCAGGCGCTTTGTTCCCCCACGTATTTTGGATTCGCTGTGAAACTCACACTTGGAGCCCCGTCCACTTCCATCAACTTCACTCCGCTGCCCAAGACTGCCTTTGCTTGTCAGATTTTAATTGCTTTGTTAGAAGATAATTATGGCTCTTTCACCACTTTGGCTGCTCTCTGGGCTTTTTCGTTTCAGATTCAGCTCTCGGTTCAGCTCCTTACGAGAGGCTCTGAAACTCTCAAAAACTTTCCTGCCAGTTCCTCAACCTGGCTCATTCACAAGTACCTCCAGCTGTTCCCTGGTTTGGGGATTTAGTTTTAAAATGCATTGCTTAGATCTCTCATTTTTACAAAGAGCGCAGCACTGAGATTTCTATCCTAGGCATCGTAGTTAACCTCCTTTGCCTGAGGCGATGGAGAACTGTAATACCACCAAGTGCTTCGCAACCAGCCTGTGCCAGAAACACGACTGCCTTCTGGCTGCCCTCTTTTTTGTGACACCTACAGAGCGAGGCATTGTTTAAAACCCTTGTTATCGGCCTTGATGTACCCAGGAGGCTCCTTTGTCGTGCAGCTTTTTACTGAGCCATCCTTCTGCTCAGGGACTTTGTCATCTGCTCCCAGTTACCAGCGCTGTTTAGAAACCACAGAAAGTCAAGGGGCTGGACAAATGCAGCCTTTTTCAGTGCCTGCAATCTGTTCACCTTTAATAACTCGAGTCACTGTCTAATGATAACGAGCCCAAGCGTCCACCCATTTTCGAAGGTCATCCAAAGCTCCAGAGATCTGCCTTCACTTCAGAAGCCCTTCTCTCTTCCTTGCTGCCTTTTCTTCCAAGCTCACGTACAGCTTCTAACAAAACCTGCCTTCGCTGTGAGTTGCCTGTGTCAGCCTTCAAAGTCTGGACTTGGGTCTTCAACATCTGTACGTCTGTATGTAAATGCTAGCGTGAAAAAATGTTTCTATTAAAAAAACATGTATCTATACACCGTAACCATTCAGTCTCTTATCTCCAAAACGTCATCTCTTACAAATACTACAACCTTTTCAAAACTATTGACTTCAGATTTGCTCCAGCAACATGCCAGGAAACTCAACTATTTCTATATTGGAACCACATTTGACCACCAGTTCTATTTTCCCTTTGTTCTAAGCGACCACATCTTAAAATAGCCAGAAACAATCCCGTTAATACATTTGAGGCACTTACTTAGGCCGCAGGAGCTCTGCTTTCTCGGAAGAAGGCTGCTTGCTGCAGAGCATCCTTTGCAGAACTGAAAGCCACCGGACTTTTACACACCAGAACACAGGACGCAGCCAAGCAGATGGGTAACTGCAGCACCCAGCCAGTACTAACAGCAGAGAAACTCCAAAATGTTCAGTGCTGCCACCTCGCTAACCAGAAACATGGCCTGAATGCCCCAAAATACAGTTCAGCAAAGTTATTTCCCTGTTTCGCTTTGTATTGATCCCAGAGTAATTGAAAACTGACGTTCGGGTCCTGGCCAGCGCTGGCTCCGTTTGCCATCCCTCGCAGAGCGTGCACGGCCGGAGGCAAGCCAGGCACGCAGCATCCTTATTTTCCCAGAAATTCCCCTCGCCGTGCGTGGCTCCTTTCCACCGTTCTGCCTCTTCCCCGTGGCAAAGGTTTTCAGGCTGTAACCTGTGACCAAGCCGCATAAAGCATTGCTTTGCACCTCCATCAAGGGCACTCCTTCCCCGTGCAGGACAGCTTGCTGCTGAATTCTGCAGAACCCGCTCATCCTGCAGGAGCCAGGCTCCGCGCCTCCCCTGCCCTCCCAAGTGCTGGCTGGGTCTCGCTCCCAGCACCCTGCCTGGGAAGACATCTGCTTCGCAGCCAGGGGAAGGCAGCTGGGATCGAGCAAGAGCTGCAGCCAGACGAGCTAAAGGATTTCTAGTTCAGCCTCTTGGCCTGGTGCTAACCCACGGGTTTGTTCTCAGCTGTTCGTTTTCCTACATTTTACATAGGAACGTATGTCTACAATTCTGTTACTCTGCTCAAAGCCAAGGCCCTTTTGCCATTTTATCGCTTACACAGCAGAACTATAGTGCACAAGCTCTCAGCATCTCCCCGTTGCCCACTGCATAGGACACATCACCTTCATGGCTGCCACACTGAACACACACAATTGCTCACTCCTGACAATTCCATTTTTATCGAGCTTTAACGCTGTCCGATGGGTCCTCCGCTCATTGAGAAGCAAGCCACCATCAGGTCTTACTTCTTTTTGTCCTCTGCTTCTGCAATTAACCAAACTTGGTGGCCAAAGCCTGTGCTGTATACAAAGCACCTGCACCTCATCGAATAGGAAGCAGCAGTTTCCTAGCTGGAATGCCAGCACCTGCCTCTTGAAGCTCAGTAATCCCACTAATTGGCTCCTCCCCTCCATTTTGCCTCTAAACATAAATTCTGAAGGGCGACAAGAAGTGCTGCCACCTGCTACCACTTCTTTGCGTGATTCCCAGTGGATTACTTCTACGTATTTATCCTGAGCAGAGAAGCTGTTCGCCCTCCAGGTTTATTCCCCACAAGTGCTGTGTAATGGGCTCTGTCCTTGCGGGAGGGACACGTGTAGGTCCTGGAGCTGCTGCCCGCACGGCCCCGCAGCTGCCGGCACGCTGGGGACTTGAGAAGCCTTTAATTATCCCCCTTTCAGTGCATAAGGCAAACGCTGCCTCTGAGCACATAATATATTATTTTAGTAGGCTGCCGCAAGAGATCTCTTGGAAATATAACTTAATTCATGAGCTGAGATAGGTGTGTGCTATTTATATTATAACTTACAGCTTTCATAATGTTGGCCTGGTCCCCAGGATTTGGGAGCTGATCTGCAGAGTTTGTTTTCCGTGAGTGCTTGCAGACCCCGGGAGTGTCCGTGTCACTGGTTATGCAAGCAAAAAATGTATACACGTATTCTTCAGAAATTTCAAATACCTCATGGAAGCTTTTAAATGAAAAGGTGTGGACTCATCAGATGTGTCCACGGGGGAGGAAGAACAGAGAACAGAAAACAAACCTCATCAATCACAAAGTGGTTGGCTTTAAATAAAATTTCTGAGGGACTTATCGTCCCTTCATCACAGCTAAAGTCACACTTTATGTTACCCCAGCACAGTACGCAGCTCTCAAGTTAGTTTCTTAACAGTAAATGCTGCTGGCAAAACAGCTACTGATAACTCTGGTACCAAAACGTGGACTGATGTTATCTGCAGGCACTGGCAGCCCTCACTGCTCCAGGCAATTGCTTTTGGGTGAATTTAGGTATTACCCTCTTACCTCCACGCTGGATACCAGTAATATTTTAGCTATCACAGTGTCTTTCAAGGCAAAACAAGGAACTCACTAAGAGCCGTCAGCATGAGCATTTGGAAGGTTTCTCAGGCTACTGCCTGTTCAGCTTCTTCTCTGGGGCTCAGCCCCCCGCAAACTGCTCAGTAAGGTGCCTACCGGGGTCCTCCTCGGCAGGATGCGGCGTGGACTGGAGCAACCCGAGCAGGGCACGGAAAGCAGCAATGAAACTGCACCACTGAAAGACAAGGCAAGGCTCCTACCTAAACAGAAACAGACTTCTGCACAAGACAGAAACTTCATTTACGCACAGGAGAGATTCTCAGAAGTGTCACTGTCATAATTGCTCAAGTTGCCTCAAAAAATGCGGTTTGGCACCTGCAGAACCCTATCGCTCCTCAGCTCCTGAACGTCTTATCCAAATCGCTACTTTCCTCTCTGCCTCCAGGAGAACACAAAGTGCTTTCCAGTACGGTAGCTGTTCCTACTAAAACCGGTCAGGAAATCACCCCTTCATGCATATTTAAGAACATCACGTCTGTGCATCTGCTGTAGATGTGAACCTTACTTTTTAAAAAAAAAAAATCCATTTAAAAAATAATCAGCATTTGCAAAACCTGTTTCCCCTCTAGAATGGACTCCCTAATAAACTCAAACCATTAAACGCCCCAAGCTAGTTTATCATCTCTTTTCCATGACCTTCATCTAACTTCAGCTTTCAGATCCAGAGTAGGAGTGAGTTATTTTGATTAATGATGATTACTTCTTTGTCAGACCAGTAAATCAACTAAAATAAGAAACTCATACCTTGAAAGATTTAAAGGAGTTGCTGCCAAGTATTTTTATAAGGTCTTTATTCACTCTCCATTGTGTGCACTACTCTCAAATGTGCCACAACAAAATCCCTTGTACTATCAATCCCCCTGCCCCCTTTTGCAAACATTGCATTTTTCCTGTGTTTTCAGCGGAGCAGCTACATTAATATAGCTGTAGGACTGGCTTCTTTTCTTGTTTGTGCAGAGTCATCACCTATCATATGAGTAATGTAAGCGCAGCAGTGAGATTTGGGTCTGCTAATAATTTTGGATTTGACAGCGAGGGTTGCATCAACAAGATAAGCGAGGAGAGCATAGTTATTCCATGCAACATTTCGCTGTAAACATTATTTTAAAACCCCTTTAATCCCTTTTTAAAAATCCCTTCTTCGGTTCTCATTTGAGCTGTGCACATATACAAAGCCTCTGTTGCAGTACCTGCTACCAAAGCCCGCTTGTTGTTCCGGCAGCACACAGCAATGTTTGGCCACCTGTGCTCTGTGCAGTGAGATCTCACTCCTCCTCTCCAGTCCAGACAAAAGATCCAGGTGTGTCTGGAGGGTTTGGCAAGGAACTGACCACGAGGCACTGCTGGCAGAGCAGGTCCACAGTTTGGCTGCAAGGACAGTGGCTACTGATTGCAACGAAGCTCTGAAGCCTTTGTTTCCAAGTTTAAACCAAGCAGTCAGGAGGAATTTGGCTTTTCCTGCAGCTTTTTCCCAGCTTTACTGGGACAGCAGCGTGGCAGATAGTGAACCTGGCAAAAGAAAGCCTGGGGAAGTGAATGCCTACAGAGCAGCAATTACTTTGACTTAGGGCTCCTTCACCAAGGAGGAGAATTAGGAGAGGAAGATATCAGAGCACTTTCCAGATAGCCTTTTCACTCCAACTATTAATAAAGAAAGAGCTCTGATGAATCCTGCCCAGGGAGCGGAGAGCCTGGAGCTGGGGGGGTCTGGTCCAGCACACACCCAGCAGTGTCACAGCCGTGGCAGACGCAACCGGCGGAAAAATTATAATTACGCCTTCAATTCCATGCATTCAGATGAGTAACAGCATCACTGCCACTGCTTTTTTCCAGCAACTCAAGTGCATTATTCATAGGGGTTTTAACAAGTCTGTAATCATGGGAACTGCTTCCTTTATCATATTTTTAACCACACGGGAAGAATCTGAGGACCACTTCAGCTCCTGTTTCAGACCGGATGCCATCTGTGTGAATGCAACTTTGCACACCGAAAGAATTACTTTAGGAAATCACAGAGAGGCTGAGTTTTGAAAATATTCCCCAGACTTGGCTTCTGTTTGAAGAATTTCATCTGGATGAGTTCAAAACAACTCTGAAGCTGCTTGCTTTGGAACTGCAGCCTTCACCAAAGATGCCAAGGCTGCTACACCTGCCCTGGGAAACGTCCCTCTGCTTCCAAAGGTCCCTTTTTGGTCTTTCAGCTTTCAAAGCTGTCACAGAGGGTAGCGATGGGGCACATCAGCAGCGATGTTCCTGCAGCACTGAGCAAGCTTTAACATCAAGATCTCCTGCCAGCTTCTTGGGAACAAGCCGGAACATCTCGGGTACACCTTTGATGCCAGTGGTTCCAGGGACGAGAGGTGTCACAGGTCGTTCCTTGCAGACAGCTGCGTTTGAGCACCGTGATGGGGACCACGGAGGTTTGCCAGGGATGGGAAAGGGGGTGGCAAGACGTGCTCAGAAGCACCTTTTGGAAAGGGGTTTCTGCCCGCTGCTCCCTAACAAGAGAAGTTTTCAGTAAAGCACCAACAACGCCGAGACCAGGATCTGTACCTTCAGCATGGCTTAAATAGAGCCAAGCATTCACTGCAGAGGAAGCTATGAATTTTGTGCCTTTTTTTTTTCCTTTTTTAATCAGGCAGCTAGTAAAAAATAAAGCTACTGTGCTCTGTAAAAGCAATGTCAGATGAGAATGCTGTTTTCATGTAAAATCTTGGTGGTGTTTGCCAATATAAGACAAGCATCAGCCACAGATGTTAGTTAAGGACATCTTAATGTTGTGCTCACTGTGCATTCTGCAGCCTAATTACACTGCCTTCATTATTAATAATGTACAAACTGGGGAGTAATAGATTAGGACAGTTTTCGTTATTTTATTTGGGTCATTTGCAATGTAAGACTAAACCAGACAGCTAAAAAAGAAAAAGAAAAAAAGGAAAACGTAAATCCTTATATGAGCAAAGATTGTTAAAAACATGAAAAAGAGAGAAAAAGAGAAATAGAGAAACAGACCTTCTTCTTATTACCATTACACCAAAAATAATGGAGACTGACATCATTTGGAAGGGAAAAGGGAACAATTGGGGAATATTAAGTAAGACTCACATCATATGGTGATTCTGAATTCCTCTTTGGAGAAAGACCAAGCAAACAGAGGTGATGCATGCTCAGCCTCTGGCAGCCTGCAGCCAGAAAGGGAAGGTCACACTTGAAAGTATAGCAGAAGCTACCCTAAAGTCAGCTGGAGCAAAATTTCAAAGGGGGCAGCACTCCCTGGCTCAGGGGGGATGCATTCAGTTTGTACCTTTCTTTTCTTTTAAGCTGGAAAATTAAGAGATCTTGACTTCCCCCAGGCTACCTCTCTCTGTGTTTGTTCCTTTTACAAATGTGCTTGCTTCTAACTGTTAACGTAGCTGCTAGGCTATTATAAGAGTCCTAGAGCAAACGTCTTTTTAAACTATTGCAGGAAAGAATGGAGATTAGAAAGATATTTCAAAAAGAAAACCTTACTTTTTTGGCTTTCACATAGTACATATATTCTCTTTCCCTAAAGCCACTTCTGGGGAAATTTCTCATGCATAAATAAACATTAACCACTAATTCACAGGCAGGGAAAAAAGTATTATTTTAAGAAGAAACCAGAAAGACGGCCACCGGGCTCACATACATCACCAGCCACTTGTACAGGACCCCTGTTACTTTTTGCAAATTAGGGAACGGCAGCAAGAAATCACGCTAAATGCACCAACCACCAGCCCGCCTCCCCTTCCCCAGCCAAACCCTCCCAAATCAGGGACATACGAACAGCAAGACCACGACGAAAAACCAGGTGATGTGTCAGCACAAAGAGGCTCAGCACTCAGACCCCATCACTTGTTATTTTATCTTGCTCGATTGCTGCGTGCTGTTGCTTAAAGAAAGCACCTCCAGCAACCAGAAAGTGCTGCACGTACTCTCAGGTCAACGGGGATAAGTTTAAAGATGGTTTGCAACAGACCCCTTTTACAAGGGACAGTTAAATGCTTATGTTATTAGAGGAAAATTAAAAGGAATTAGGCTCTGGGCTGCTCTGGGAGTGCAGGACGGAGCCATCCAGCTCTTCTTCAGCATCTCCCCCCAGTGGCACCACCGCTCGCTTTCTGCAGTGCAGTCCATCCTCTGCAACCCAAACCATGGCTTCTGCTGTAAATTTGCCCCTTACTGAGCACCAACTTTCGTATTCGTTATTTTGCAAGGTCTTAATTAACACGGTTGCTCTGCCCTCCCTCTCATGCCAGGTTTCAGTGGTGTCACCTTTCATAGCAGTAACAGTGTGCGTCCCAGCAAAGGACAGCTGATATCTCTGAAAGATCTGGTATCCTCTCTCTGGCAGCTCTTTATTTACCTGGGAAACATATTCAGAGCCTCCATTTTTAGAGGTGCTGTGCGCTTGAAATCTAATAAAAGTTTGAGCTGGGTGACTGAGCAGCAAATTATTGGATTTTCCATATGAGCCAGGCTCTGCACACCAGTGACGAGGTTAAGCAGAAAGAGCAGGTCACCAACTATCAACCTTCCAACAAAAGAGTTAATTAAATTCAAATATCAACAGAAAAAAAATAATAAATTACGCTTCGCTTATAACAAAAATTTTCATGTAACATTTAACTTGCAAAAAGAGTCAAAGATTCCACTGACGTTAATATTAAACTAGGATGGTTTTGCTTTTAACTTAATCACCAAGCAACCAAGTAAGCAGGAGAAGGCAGGCTATTCAGCAGCAATCCCACAGACACGTCTGGGGCTGAATTCTGACACTGCACCATTAAAATCCATGGAGATTTTCCTGAGGCTCCCATGACAGGAGGATCAAGGATACGCACACTGACGTCCGATTCCACGTTAATTGGTCCCAACTCCACTCACGGTTCTAGTCCTGCTCAAAGCCTTTTAATTCGGGGAAGAGTTGGGCAGAAACGATAGCAGCAATTAATTGCTAAGAGGTACCAAGGTGCATTACTTGATATTTATTATTAACAGCATCTTTTAAAACACTTTTCATCCTAAGGATCCCCGAGCTTTTACACACATTAATTAATGAAGAGTCTCACACTACCACTGTGAAGTTTGTGTTATTCCCAACTCAGGGATAAACGAGGACGATGGGAATGAAATTACACCCTCACATGTACACAACGAATAGCAGACACCTTTTCCCAACAGGGGAAACAGAAAAGTGGCAACGGGGTCTCACAACGAGCAAATCCAACGCCTTGCTCTGAAAATTGGAGAGCAGAGAAAATCAAGGGAGTCTGCCAAATCCTTGTGCAAGTGAAACGAGAGCTTACGTGTGCTGAGTGCTTTCTTCGCAGAGCAGCTTTGCCTAGGGCCTAGAAGGAGTTAAAGTATACGGGACTGCAACATCTGGACAAGATCTGCTGCCAGGGTTAACTTCCAGGGCTGTTTTGAATATTTTTGCCTCTTTCCAGTATCAATAGCAGGCCAACATTCTCTTCTAAAAACCAGCTCTTCTATCAGCATTTGCTTTCAGAAACAAAAGGGCTTTTGCTTGCAAAATTAGCTCGCTATCCAGCATCTGAGGCACAAGTCTGGAGAAGTAACTTCATCTTTCTCAAGCGAGAACTCAGAGCAACTGTTGATACATGGGGAAAGAATGCAAACGCTCAATCTCGCAGAGCCATTAAATATTTATTAGCCTTTCGGAGACGCAAATACAAGCGTTGGGCTTGGCTGGCTGCGTGCGCATCCCGGGTGGGCTCAGGCAGGCAGCGAGCTTGCGGCTTCGGCTCTGGGGGAACTGCTTCGGGACGGAGCTCGTGGGCGTCCCGGTGCCTTATTACCACGGTGCAGCACTGGCAGAGCTGCCTTTGGGGGCAAGCAGGGGCTGCCTGCTCGCAGAAGCAGAGCCCAGGCAAAAGCTATCAGAGGGAGCAGGCACGATGCAGCCGGGCGAGCCCCCTGAATCTGGGGGGAGCCCAGCTCCCAGGGGAACCCCCCATCTCACCTCCTGGTTGCACGGGGCACAGCAGAACCACCTCAGCAGGGATGCTAGCAGCACGCCGTGCAGCCCGAGTGTCTGCAACCTGCACCAGCTCCATCCATGCCCATCTTGAGGCAGATAAGAATGATGACACCTTATCGCCACGGGCTGTCCCCCTCTTATCTCTGCCTTCCTACAGGCTTCTCGCACCCGACTACCGAGTGGTGTTTGGAGAGAATAAAACACGCTTTCTGCGAGTTTTCATTTCCTTGACTCATTCAGAAAACAGAGCGGGGGACAGAAAGCTAGGCGGGATTTTCTGTTCCATTTGTTTGCTCCACAATTGGTGTTTTCTTTGCTTATTAGCTGGAAATCTGCATTGCTGATAAACCGCTGCGATAGCAGATACACTCTAGCCTCCCTAATTGCTCCTTCCACATTTATGAGGATACTTTTCATTTATCTCTCATGAACTCTAATTAACGCTTGCAGAGGTTTTACACACACACTCATGCATGCACCCCCCCAGTCATGAATACACATCACTTTTTAAGCGACACGGAATTGCCATCATCTTTTCTTTCGCATTTACCAGGTCTCTGAGGCTGAAAAGCTGTCTTTGGCCAGCTGCTCATAGGTGGGAGAGCCTTTGGTGAGTGAAGGGGCTGGGCAAATGGGGATTTTGGAATTGTCTGGGTACCAGCTGGATTTGCAGTGCCTGCTGTCTGCAGAGATCTTGGATTCTTTGCGAACTTCCTCTTTCAATTAGTCTTGGTTCCCCGTGACTTCAAGAAAGGCATCTACCTTGCTCAAATGCTGTATCTTTTATAGACACACACACATATATATGTTACTCTCCATGAAGCACTGTGCTGGGTTGCTACACAACATCCAGCTTCGACCTCTCCCCTGGCATGACCTCCATACAACAACAAAAACATAAAAGTCTCCACTAATTTATAAGCAATTAATTGAAAAACAGACCTGTGGAGAATCTCCCCGCTGCACTCTTTAAACACAAGGTTGTATCTTCCTGTTTGTAGAAGGGATTTTTTTTTTTTTTTGAGTCTTTTACTCTTGCAGGGTTGCAAATATTGAAAGTATCTCTGAGCTTGCAGAGATATCAAGCCTAACTCTGAATAATGAGCATATTCCAGTACCAAAGGAGAGCAAAATAAGAGAGAGGGAAGGAAATCAGAGCCACAATGACACTGTACTGCAGCATCGTTTACCTAATGCATTACTAACAGCTCCACTCTTGCAGCACTTAGGTGATGGCAAATGTAATATTGCTTTTCAGTACTGTTACCCAGCGATATAAATATTTTCTCGCAGTGATTGCAGGCAAGAGAATCCATCCATTGCATAGCAATAACACGGAGAAGGCAGAAGCAAATGAAAGCCAAGTCCCTGACTTATGGTCCCAAGCAGAAACCTTAGTGAGAGCTCACCCAAATGTCAAAGAAATAAATCTGTGCCCGATTCACAGAAAAGGCGTGCAAAAAGAGAAGAGCAGGATGGGATCACATTGCCACTGGCCACTCTTTGATTCCCAATCCCTTTGCAACAACGCAGATTTTCTCTGCGACTTTTCAGCTTTGCACACCATTCAAAAAACCCAACACGTACTAGCTTTCTTGCAGGATTCCTCCCCAGTTTGCACACTGTAGCACCAGAGCAAAGGGACGGCAGCAGCCTCAGCAGCAGCACCCATCCGTGCATGGCAGACCAGCCGAATTTAGGTTCCCTCCATGTACGGTACGGAGAAGGATTTAACAAATTCAGAACGTCTTTTTTTCTCCAGTCCCAAGGGAGGATGGGAGTGGAAGCTGGCCAGGGTACAGCGGTGCCTAAATGACCGCAGCGAGCCGGGGGCGACAAACCTGCTGAGGACAAACGTGCAGCCACAGCTGGTCTGACTCGGCAGCCACACACCAGGCTGATGGCACAGGTTGGGGTCGGCAAGAGTGAAACGCTGGGTGGGCTTGCTGCAGGCAGCATCACCCCCAAGCTGCAGCCTTCAGCATCCCGAGGTAGCCAAACATTCAAGGAGTTGGCCTTGTTGTAAAGCTTTCCGACTGATTTTGCATTAGAACTATGTAAAATGCCACATAAAGCAGGCCCTTGGCAGCGATGTGCACAAATAACTGGTGACTCTTACTTGCCTGCCTTAAAACTTTAAACAAATGCAACCACACATCCATGTGCAAATTTCCTAGTTTTAAATACTCAGAGAAAAAGTATCTTCAAATCTGGATTAGCTTTGCCCTCACTGGCAAAAGACACGTGAGAGGTTGGTGTGAACCAGGTGGGCTTTTGGCCTCCTCAGACATGCACCAGGAGCTGCACAAACCCCGTCTTTTCCTCCGTCCATGCGGTGGAAGGAAACCACCCAACTAACGAAATGGCATCAGACATTTTGGGAAGTCTCTCCCTTCCACTAAAATAGAGGGACAGAGAAAATCAGCCTCAAGAAACCAAACCCATACAACACAATAAATTGCAGGCAGTAAAAAACAAGCGATGAATACTAAGCAGAGCCAAGGTGTGACGTTCACAGGGATCGTAGCTCCTCCAGGTCTCGCCATTTGTGGGTAACTAACGATGTGTGGGGTTGTGTTGGCAAAGGCAGCAGCATCCACGTTGCTGCGCACCCACTATTTTAAGGATACCTTTGATCTCCCTTCATTATACAGCACATCATTCTCCTAATAGATTGAGCTACCAGAAGCAATCCACAAATCAATTTCTCTTCTCGCAGACCATGAAAAGAGGCAGCGGGTTGTCAGGTACACGTTTAGGGAGAGGCGCCACAGACCAGGTTCGTGTAACACATGCTAATGATGCCATTAGAGACAACACGGGCCTTGATGGAGCTTGCTAGATGCTGCGTTTTATCTTCTCCTTCAAGAGAAGTGGGAGTCCTTTGTGCTCCTTTTCAGGCTAGCCCTAGCACGATCATTAGAAGACGGGTTGCTGGCTTGGAAGGGACTCAGAAGATTTCTGCTTATGGAAATAGGATGACAAGATTAATTTAAAAATACAGCGTGTGGAACAGCAGGTTTATTTTTCACTTTCCCCTGTCCTGATTTTATCTGATGCTTTTTTCCAAGCTGAACCTGCTTACAAACTGTGAACACTGCCATGCGTGAACACCAGGTTAAAATTGTATTTTATATTATTCGATAGAGGGGAATTAATGTCGTATCTACTTCTGCATCCCCCACAACACATCAGTGTGGCAAGTATGCTTTCAGAACTCAAAACAATTCAAGTTTATTGAAACAAAGGATAAATTTTCCCTTCCCATTTCTTCCTGTAGGTACTAATACAGCCCACTCACATGAAAATAAAGGTCACAGTGTTTTGTTCCTAAAGCTTGGTCTGGTACAAGTCTGAAGAGCAGATGGTGGAAAGCATTTAACTAGCAAGCACAATATTGCAACAACACGGTTGGGTTTGTACAACAGGCCTCTGTAGAAAATGAGAATTATTTTTAAAGGTCAGCTGATGCAATAGCACTCCTGCTACTTGTCTTGCAGCTACTATCGCCACTGTGTACTCTTTTCTTTCAGAGACTGCTGAAGAAAAGAGTATAATTTGAAAGAGCTCAAGAAATTATGTTTTTTTTCTGGTTGGAGGCTAATATATATATGTAAAAAAAACAGCTGGTGGGATATCGAATGGTTAGAAGTCACTCGCATCAAGGAGGTTTCTCCTTTTTGCAAAACTGAAAGGCTTCCTCTCACCTTAAATCATTTATTTTATAGGACCCCAGTGTCAAACTTCAAGGGCTCATGGTGGTGATTTTAAGCAACAACAACAACAAAAAAAATCCAACTGTAAATGAAAAGGTTCTTCCTGATTGAATTTTGGGGCAACATCTGTACTATTCTGTTAACAAACTCATCTAGCAGTACCACCTGGTTTATTTTCTTTCTTTACCTAAGAATGCAATGAGCCCCTCAGCAGGGATGCAGTCAAATATCTCTACATCCTCATGCTCGCTGAATTACACCTAGTCCACGACTGAAATCCAATTAAATCTAAGCCAGCTGCTCCACACTAGGCTAATCCTATCTTAACTCATCATTCACGGTATGTCCACATCTGAAAAGTCCGGTTCAAACCAAAAGATTGTATCTCTGGGTATTCACCCCTGCTGCAGCAGTGCCTAAGTGGGCCCCGATGACAATCGCACCTTGTCGAGAAAGGAAATGAGTGAAAAGATGGCAGTTCTCCCAAAGAACTTAAAATCCACTCAAAGTCAATTCAACGCTTTATGGAAGTAGCTAAATGTTCAGAACTTCCTGAAAGCTTGGCTTTTAAGGTCAGGCATCCGGGAATAAGAAAGAGTCTGGTTTTTTTTTAACACATGTACTTTCTTATAAGGGAGAATATTAACCTACCTGAGGCTGCTGCTGGTGCCTGGGTGCACCTTGTCAATTCATTAGACAAATTGCTTCAGCAAACCGCTGGATTAGATCTGATACCTGTGACGCAGCCATTAGCTGTTGGCTACCTTCTTCTCCACACCAGGCACGTCTCTCACAACAGCAATTAGAAACAGAAAGTAAAAGAAAAAAAAAAAGGTAATTTAGGCATAGCTGAAGGAAGATTTAAAGTTGGGAGGTGTAATGGATTCTAGTCACGTGTCTCTCAGAAGCAATAAATCCTGCTGAGGGAAACGCTGGAGGAAAAAACACTGCTCGGCTATAAAATTCCACCTCTGAGGATTATAAAACACCACGCACAGAGCAAACATCCTTCCCAGGCATAATAGGACTGTCAGAAGTGATTGACAGCAATGACAATCTATCACAGAAGGCCGTACCCGTGCAATAGCATCCTGCACGGGGCTGGCTGGCAGAAATGAAATTGTTTATTCATCCCTATACTATGCGGAGGATGGAACATGTCACAGAGCGTAAATGTACCTTTCCTCCCCATCTGCTTTTACATACCAGCGTTATCTAGGTACAGCTTTTAGTTCACGTAGCATTACTCTGTTTTCCCCCCAGGTTTCTCCCCTCTCGTGCCCTCCGCGCAGACTGCACGCTGAGTGCTCTGAGGGAACACGGCGCCTCGACACCCCCGCGCCGGCACTGCCAAAATCCCGACACAAACAGCAGAAATGAGCAATCTGGAGGCAAAGCTGCAGCCCTCGCTGAAGGGAGGGTGATGCTCCGTGGCTGGCAGCGAGCAATCCCTCCCGCGGGGTGTTTTCATGATGAGAAAACCCCCCCTGGGCTGGATGGAGACCTCCAGGGTCAAGATCCCCGCAGAATGCAATGACTTGCATTAAATTTCTGTCTCCCCTGGGCAGAATCTGAGCTGACGGCCTCAACCGAGCTTATTCCCTGTCCCCAAACGCTGCTGGGGGAACCTCTCCACATCCCATCCTCTTGGCCAACCCCAGCAGCAGCTCTGTGCTCCACTCGCCCACGCTGCTCCGCGGTGGCATCGTGTAGGATCGGTGCAAAACGTTCAAGGCAGTGCCCCGATCTCCATATGAGGATGCCCCGCTGCATGTGGGAGGAGATGGTTTTCTGTAGGGGCTCTTGCTCTGTTCTGCCTTTGCCAACAAGTGACCTCCAAGTTGACAAGACAGACAGGGAAGACAGTTCTTCCAAGAGTCCAACAGATAAATAAATATGGTCTAATGAGGGGACTGGGCTGACACTCAGCAGAATGGAGCCCAAATTCTGGCTCTGAAACTTTCTGGCTTTTTCTGAGATTTCTGAAAATTCTGGCTTTGAAACCTTGAGCAAACTGCCCATGGCTCTGCTGCGGCTCCTCTGCTCCCCACCGGGGAGCTTTGTCTCCTCGTCGTCATGGATGGATGCACACAGCGCACAGCACAACCCCAGCAAAAATTACTCTGAGCATTTGTCCAAAGTGGAAGAACACTGGCCATTGATCAGTTTTGTGATTCACCTAAAAAAAAATAAAAAACAAACGAAAAAAAACCACCTACCCAAGAGCAAAGCTAGATCCTTGTTGGATCGGAAGCATTTGCTTCAGCCATGTCTCCTGGGCTGCTGGTGTCCAGAGTTACAAGATTTGTACGCTCTCTCTCCACGTCAGAAACGCAGCACTTTGAGGCAGTCATCCCCAAGGGTGTGTTTTAAGAGCAGCACCACAGAAGCGAGGAATGCCCGTTAACCACCACCCCTCGCATCAGCCGATTCTGCTGGGTTAGCAATCCAGCTAATTCCTACCCCAAAATTGAGGCTGGATGTTCTCTCCCCAAACCATCTGCCAGCCAGAATCAGGCCCGTGCCAAGAGAGAGCTGGAGAGGAAGCAGAAGGGCCAAACCCTGGACTTCAGCTTTTCTTTGTGCAGAGCCTCGCACAGCCCGTCTGATTTAGCGCCCATCCTCGTGGGCTGGGATCAGGGGAAATGGAAGGAAATAACTGCACTGGTGACAATATTTCTTCCTTTTTACTTAGAGCCCCAGGGCAATGAGCACGTGCCCTCCACGCATACCCCTGTGTGATGTTCCTGTTTGGGCAGCTTGCTGCCAGCCTCGTGTTCCTCCCGTTCCTCAGGAGATTTATTTCATTGGGTTTTTTTGGTACCTGATGTTGTCATCTGTTCAGTTGTCCCCTGTTCGGTTCCATCCTTTTGCTCATTGTTGCTGCTGCCCACCTTGTCATCCTTCCAACTCCAAAATCCCAGGCCCAACAAGGCCCTGCCCTGCCTCAGAGCAGACCCAGGTGCCCCACGGGGATGCCGTGGCACTTCCCACTGCTGTTGGCATTTCCTTCACCAGTCACCCAGGCAGTGCTCTGTATGCATTTAGGACAGCCAATAAGCAGTAAAGCAATTCTCAGGAGCTAGAAAAAGAATTCCTGCGTAAGGAATTCTTCCATAGGCACTTTTTGCCCCATATTTATTTCATCTGCAGCATGCAGATGCCTGTCAGCATCTGCCTGCTCTCACGCCTGACTCCCCAAAGGTATTCCCACCTGCAGCACAGGCTGCATGTGCAAATCCAAATGCACTTTAACCCTTCGTCTTCTCCATGTCCTTGCAGCAATGCCCCAACCAGTGATTTGGGGAAAAAACAGGTGATTTGACTAAAGACGCACAGAAGAGAGGTGAGCTCTGTAGCCTGCAAAGCCTGAGTGGACATCTGCTAGGGTGGCATCTCTGGTCTTTGGGATCAACTGCCTCTCCGTCCATCTGTCCCACTGGACTGTAAGCACTGAGCATCCTAAAACTTCAGCACACCTAAATACATTTCCCTCACTCCGCAGGCAAGAATATCCAAATTTAAACTACATGTCACTAACACCAGGGATTCCCAGCTCACTTCTTGCATGCAACAAAAGCCCTATTAGCTAAAGTAATTAGGACCAAAGGGCCTTGAAAGTGAGAGAGACGGATAAGATAACCACCAGGCTCCACCTGGGAGAATATGGGAATAAAACATGAAAATGTGTGGTTTTCTCTGTTTGCATTTTCCATTTAGGTACTTGCAAAGAGCTGGCAATGAGTCGCAGAAAACCGAGCCCTGGGGACCGTCTGGTTAGCGGAGGTGTGGCTAATTGTGGTGATGCTATCAGCACCAAGCCGGGCTGGTACCTACAAGGGCAAACTGGGGTTGGCATGGGATAGTGATCAGAAAAAATCCTGGGAAAGATTATTTTGCACACAGCACAGCTAATCCTTACAGGAATAATTTCCTCTGCTTTTATTTTCTTGTTAGGCTTCTAATGAGAGGTGAGGGGCACAAGCTGCAATATTCAGAAAAAGAAAAATCCCCCATGAAAGGGGCCCAGGAGTGGAGCTCTCGACCCCTGGAGAGCTGTGAGTGCAGGGGCAGCGTGAGCCTTACTGGAGCAGATAGTGGGGCTCCCTGCCTCCCCACCAGCCCTCCAGTGCAAGCTGCCATTTTCCATCTAGGCTTTGCAAATAAAGACTACAGGGGAGTATAAAAAATAAATATATATAAAATAAATATTTCAGATTTTTTTTTATAGGTTGAAGGAAACACTCCAACATAATAAACTTATAGAGGGAGAGATTTTGTGTAGAAGCAGCAAAGACATGAAGCAACATCTGCGTAAGATTTCCTGACTTTTAGCTGACATTTTGGAGCTGGGTTAAACCGACAGCTGAGCCGTGTGTCTGGCACTTCTAAAAGTGGCATCAGCACAGATGCTTAGTGGCAAAATGATTTTCTTTTGCTTGGGCTGACACTGGATTCCCATCCACAGGTATATCAATCTCCAACCCTAAATTTAACACTAGGGCCCATCAAAAGCTGCTCTCTGCACTGAGATGGCCTTGCTGCAGCTGTGTGTTCTGGAAGCCCAAGTCCGTTTTAAACACATTTGAGGGACTGCTTTGCACTGCTAAAACCATCCCTGAAAATGAATGCCTCTCGGTCTGTGCAAAGCGCCTTTCTTGTTGTAACAGATGGGAGTGCATTGATTTTGTACCTGTGCATCCATTAAGAGGTGCCTCATCAGCATCATGGCACTTTTCAGAGATTCCTTCTCGCTGGGCAGAAAGGCATCTTCGTCTTCATCCAGTGTTTTTGACTTGTTCACGATAAAATGGGAGATCTGGTCGTTCAAGGAGTGCAGTGACTCCACAGCTGGGGAGACAGAGAGCAGAAAGGGGATGAAAAATGCGGGGACAGCCCAGGCCATTTTCTCTCTTTGAGATAAGGATGGGAACAAGATGCACTTAAATATGTTGACATGGAAGCATTAGCTGCAAATATTACTCTTCATAAATTCATCTGATATTAGCATTCACAAAACCCCAGCTGAAGCTTCTGTTACGAAACAAGCCTGTAAGCCTTCTCCCCTAAGATCTGGCAAATCTAAAGAGCAGCATTGCATAGCCATGAAGAAAGCAAATTACTCAAGGTCAGGTAGCAGGTCATTGCTAGAATAAAAATACAAAAAAATTAGCCTCCTGGCTCCCAGCTCAGAGACCTGCTCCCTGCATGTGCTGGGTCCCAGATCTTCAGACCACACAAAAGGCACAAACAGGTAAAAGTGGCTTTTTATTTATTACTTAGGGTACAGAGAGCAAGACCATCAACTACAATAGCACTTATTTTATCTCTGCATGATTATCAGTGCTTGAAACCCTGTTAATCTTTAAAATTCTCTCCCCCAGGGTCAAACCCCAGGTATTCTGTATGGGATTCTGCTCCCAGTCGTGTGGCAGCACATCAGAAATCAGAATCGCCATGTTTCACACAAGTCCCCTAGCAATTTTATGCCTTTTATGATGCTGCAATTTACACAGGCTCTAACGATATGAACTAATGACAAAATTTATCTCTGCACAATGAAAACCTTTGCATTTCTACCGATTTGGAAAGTCTGTGACGCAATCAGCTTTCAAACCATCGCAAGTGGTGAGCTTTCATCTTTACTGTAGGCTCATTAAATAAATGAGGCTCAAGTAACTCTTCAGAGTATTTTCTTTCTGCCAGTGTCTCACGCAGCAAAAGCCCTCGATAAGCTCGTGGCTTCCAGCAAGCTGAGCCGTGCCTCATATCGCAGACCCTGCTCTGCTCCGGCTGCTTATGCATAACGCAATGTGTTATTTCGGACTACCTGACACACTGATTTCAAGAACATCAGGCAACTGAAATACATTCAACCTAGTTCTGTCCAAAGAAGATCTTACCACGAAATTCAGAGTGGCAAAGACTGGCCAGAAACCACTCCTGTTCAGGAGCAAAGCTTCCCCAGACGGTCCACAACAAAGAACGGGTACGTCTGCACAAGGCAGGGGTGAAAGCACAGAACCATCCTCACCGACAGCGTTTGCTTTGGAAGGACTGAACGCCCCGAAACAGCATCCTCCTCCTGCACTCCCACAGGAACATTTTCCTTGCTTTGCTACCCTGAGATCAAACCAAAGGGAACTGCAACACAGGCTTGCAACTCATCCAGTGAGGTCTGCATGTTGCCCTTTGGTTCCTGGTTTCCTTGCACAAGGCACAAGTTCTGCACCAAAACCCAGGACAATATTTTTAGTTCTCTGACCAAAATCCTCTGGAAATTCCCTGTGTACGCTGTCTGTACTCAGCCAGTGTTTTCTCTTTCCCACAGACAATTGCTGTGCTCTGTTCACACCGCTAGAAATGAGGGTTTGCCAGCACAAAGGCTACAAACCTCTGCACATCGGGCAGGATTCACGCCAGCAAAGGGTGCTGGTGTGATTCCTCCAACAAAAATGAAAGTAGGGAAATAAAAGCCACACGAAGCTTTAGCCTTCTTAGAGAAATTAGTTTTATATCTTGAGAGGAAGAATATCAGGGTGTAGCATTCCTCCATTCGTGTGCACACAGGGGTTGCTCCCGTGCCATACAACTTTCCATTTTACCAAAAATCAGATGGCCTTCAAGCAAAAGCTTACATCTTCCGTTACTAAATAATAATTTTACTCACGGGTGGGATTTATCCCCAGCACTCCTAGGCAGCCCCCCAGCTCCGCCAGACACCAAGTCCTGAAAGCCGTTGTCCCAGCACCAATGCACGAGCTCTGAGCCTGTCCCATCCCTCCTGACCGGTGAAGAACTGAGGACGGATCCTTTTTTTTTTTTTTCATACACTGGAGTTTTGACTTGCACCACGAGCGTGCTTCTGCTGGGGGTGATGTGAACATCGACCCGAGCCCTCCTCCAGCTGGTGGCCTCACTCCACTTCTGTGCTGAGACCAGAAACCAGGACGCGGAGCACTTCTCTCAGCCTTCACGTTTTAAAGTAATTAAACCCAAACAAAATGATATTATCTAAAGTTATTTTAACCTCCTTGTCTGAAGCGACAGCTCCATATTCCCCATTATTTTCTCTTTCACCCTTTGGGAAGTTCAGTGTTGTTTGTGCAGTCTGGGGCGCATTAAGCTCTGGGGGGCAAATGCTTCTCTCACTGGTAACTTTCCAAGTCTAGAGAGATGCCACAGATACCAGAAGAAATATTTTCCAGCATGAATGCAGAAAAAACAGAACAGCATTTGACTTGTGATGATTTTATAAGCTTTTAAACTTTGCTTAACATGCAGACAATGGAAAACCGTGAAAACAAAGCAGCCTGAGTCTTCTTTGGGGAAGTAAAACACCAGTTTCTGAACCTCCAGCTACCAAAGCAAAAACAAAAAAGGTATAAATAAATGTCTACTCCTGACACACATTTTCTGGGAGTCCTGTGTCACAGCCTCCCATGGTCCCCTATCATATACGCAGAGATACCTGGTACTTCTCATCCAAATGAAGAGGAACTCCCTGCCTTGTACACACTCAAAATCTAAGCGAGAAGGCTAATGCGGGAGACTTTCCATCCCTCTCGATGCTAGGCTGTAACTATTTCTGCTGAGCAGCACTTCACCAAACCTGGCAATTTCTTTGCAAATACGTAACACGAGATTAAAAAAATCTGACTACGGACCTGAAATATAAGCATGGGTATGTTCTGCTCAGTTTCAAAGGCATCTTGATGCCTTTAAAAAAAAAACAACACACAACACCACCATTATTTTCCCTCCCCGTATCAGTCCTCATGGCTTCAGGTTGATAGTACATCAGTAACGCCATGAGCGAGACAAGCAGCTACGTAAAGTTACAGCTACCAAAGCCCCATCAGCTTCCCAGCTTTTCCCACTCCAATTTCGACGTTTCCTCACTGCAAGGACCAATTTCAAGAGGTGAAGAAACCGTAACAATTCTCCGTTACTTCTTTGACATCACCTACAAGATAAGAGAAAAGGATGTATTTTGGTAGGGCCGCTTGTTGTGGCCGCTGCCATCCGAGGCACCGCACAGCACAGGTTTTTGGGCAAGGACCATTTGCCACCCCCAGAAGCCACAGCGGGTCATCAAAGCTTTTTTTCTTGCAGGGCGCTTCAGGGCACGAATCCCCAGAGACCAAAGGACGTGCAGGGGAGAAAGGAAATTGCCTTATTGCTTTTTGTCAGAGATTAGGGGAAAAACACGCACACGCATCTATATACCCATACACATTCATGCCAACTACTGGTTCGAGGAAGAGGCTGAAGCAATTAAGTTGTTCCAGGAGATCCCATTTCATACTCTCCAGCTACTGCCCAGATGAATGCAAAATAAAGTGTAGGTGATATATCCTGAGATCTACGGGCAAAAGCCAGCAAAGCCTAAAATTAATTCTCACTAGCGGGACTGACTAAATGAAAGACGACACACACGGTAATAATTTTAACAAGGGACGTGGAGAAAGGATCCCTGGGCTCTTCACCTGACTCTGTGGCAAAAAAACTCAAGAAGATGTTCAAGCCGGACTTTTCTGCAAGCAGTCAGCACTTGTCACTGCGGCTGGAGATGTGCTCCCACTGAGAGAAAAGGCAACAGGCGTGCGGAGTGCACCGATCCTTTGAAAATCTGTCCCACCGAGCACAGAGAAGTCTTTAATGTGTGGGCTGCCAGGGAAAGCCTGCCTCTAATGAGTGTTTCTGACTACCCAGCGAAAGGCACTGACGTGTGTGGGCAAATTGTGCAATTCATTGTGGCCTAATATTACAAAACAGCTTCTCAAATAACAGCTACGGGGTTGGGTTTTGCGGAGAGGAAGAAATATTCCAGGCGCTTTGGGCCTTTCCTTTACCACCCCTCCCGACTCTACCCACACCACCACGCCGGTCGCCCACAGATGTCCACAAGACTCAGGTCCCCCGAAGCAACCGCTGTGTCCAGGAGGGAGCTTCCTCATCCCACAGGACACGTCTCAGCTGATACCTCCTTTGGATGGGAAGGTAAAACTGATCTGGTCATCCTTTTGACTTTTTTTTTTTTTTAACAGTCGAAGACCAATCTTCTCTGTGATTTGAGCACCAAGAAGAATGACCCCGCTCATATGAAGCCATATGAGGAATCACAGCGGGTTCTCAGACCCTCTCTCAGAGCCTCAGCAACAACTGCATCCCTCTGCACAGGTTTGAGGAGAAGCTGGGACTGCTCTAGTGAAAGCTGCAGCCCCCAACCTGGGACCACCCCAGCGCCCCGCAGGTGTAGGCTCTGACACTGAAGGCACGTTGGGGTTACAGCACGTGGCAGTGTTCCAGCTGCGTACAGTGTATGAAAAGATCTTTGTGGAGCTCAGCTGTAACTGATGCCTGACCTTACATATGTTTCTGAGGTTGCTTAAAGGGTCTTTTGCTGAGTCCAAAAAAAAATCCAACGTGCAAGATAGGCAACATTTCGGTTTTGCCTGATAAACGATTCTCATTAGGAAGCGTTTCCCACTGTAGCGTTTGCTAATTGCACTTGGACACATCCATGAATTTATTCACTTACTAGTAGAAGAAATCTGCCTTCATGAAAGCGAAGCTCATGACAAGCGTTCCCCCTTCTCCCGTACCAGCAAGGCACTGGTTGAACACCTCGCACTCACAGATGGGAAGCTGACCTGCAAAGCCCACGGCCATCACGATCCCAAGGCAGCATCTGAGCGAACCGAGCCCGTTCTCCTTTCCCTGAGCTGCCATGCACCTTGACAGCTGGAAAATACGCTTTGCAGCATCTGCTCCATCCATTTGCTTGTGATATTGCTATTTACATGACCCAACCTTTCACTCTTGCTGTGTGCAGAATCATCAGGAAGACCCAGATCTGAAACGCTCCATAAATACTTTCTCCTGGAGCTGGTATGAAGAGTCCCACAGATTTTTCTTTCCATTGTAGTCTTTAACTTGTTTCAAAGGAGGCATTCAATGAGCCCCCTCGCAGGAATAATTTACCACACCATTAACTGAAGAAAAAATATCTGGTGTCTACATTAGGGGCTCAATCACCTTTCAGAGAAACACTGTGAAGAACTCATTACAGTAATTACTAATGAGCTGGCCTCTTTGGACTGTAAATATTTTCTATGTAACTGGCAAAGAGCTGCATTCACAGCTTCCCAGATGCAGAAGAAAGCCATCAGACCAATAAATGGCCCTGCAGCTCCTGAGGAAAACATGCCCAGAAATGAAGCTGGTCATTTTTTCAGCTTATTAGTTTCTCCTTACCAATCTGCCCTTTTTGGAAATGAAAAATGACATCAAGAAGTGGAGCTTTGTGGGGTTGCGACAGCTCTTTAATAATCAAAGTGTTTTATTGAGACCTCAGGGTTTTGCTTGTTGTTGTTTTAATGTTGTGAGAGCTTCTTTCAAAGCTGGATTTTTAAGTATTTCCATTAAAATGTCAATTTTAAACTATCCGTAAATACGCAGGTACATTCTGAATCCAGCAATCTGGAATCAGATTCTGAAATTTCTCATGACATCGCCCCTACACTGAAAAGCATATATCCTAGTACAAAGCAGCAAAAGGATGAGAATTTTGGAGCCATGCTTTGAGGACAGATGTCCACGTTCCCCTTAGAGAAAAAAAGGCCAGATGTAGAAGCTTGGGCACATTCGGAAATTGACCTTTCCTTAATCCATGCCCATCTGCATGGACACACTGACAAATGGGCACCTGGCTCCCAGCTAGGGCGGCAGCTCAGGACTCCCAACACAGAACAGAAATTGTCCTTTGCTAGAAGACAGAGAGCCGTTGGGTTTTGGAGAAGAGGGTTTGATTGTGCTGTGAGGGTGGGTATATAGTGGTAACATAACCACCATAAGTCCAAATCTTCCTGTATTAGACACCGTGTCAGTACCTGCCTGTTCCCGGTACTGCCTGAATGGCTATAGCCACAAAAAGGAAGAATCATTGTGAGCGAGATGGCTTCCATCTGAGTCCTGAACATATAGTGCAAACATCTCCTGAAACTAAAGAGTGCTCCTACCAAAGTCACAATTTATGCAGTTGTTTGTTTAAAAAGTCTTCCAAATGTCCTATTTGAGCACCAGTTACCTGTGATTTCCATCTGATGCTCAAAAACTCCAGAGGTTTTGTATCCGAGATAGGTCTGCACTGAACAGGGGGAGAAAAGCTCTTGCATTTTGCTATGGCTTTCTGCTTTTTTATCAGCCCTCTGGAAAGCACTGTGCTTTGCCTCAGTTTCTTTATCTCCAAATCAGGGCTAACGCCCCAGAGGAGTGAGGTGAAGCTCAGTGTGGAGTTTGGCTAAATTTTTAAAAATTAAAAAACTTGGTGTTTACTCTAGCTAAAATACTGCCTGGGGTCATGTAGAAAATGAACAATAAATTTCTATTCTGGCAACAGCCTTGCCAGAGCTATGAGAATATCAGAGAGCTGAAGAAGTGCTCCCATGCCTGAAAACTTGACTTTCCCTCCCCAAGCTCTATTAGTTACACTAATAAATAACACACTGCCACTCACTCCAAAAGAAAGACCCAAAATGAAGATAAATTCCTCCACTGTGTTTATGCTTATGACAGGGAGAGCACAGAATAAAGCAGCCGGTGAGGGGTCCTGCTGCTCCTGCGGTGCTTTGAGCAGAAGGAGCCCACGGCTCCTCCAGCAAATTTGGACCTCACCAAACTTTGTCAGCCTGACTATTGTTGTTCTCAGAAATATTTGAGATGCTTAACTCCCCAGAGAGCTGCAAGCTGCCATGCCAGGAACATTGTCAGACTTGGAAAAACGCAGCAGGCACGATGCCAAACCGGTAAATCTAACTCCTGCAGGAGAAACTCACTTCAAATTCGCCAAGAACCAAAAAGCCCTTTCCAAAGCCAGACGACGTGGTGGCACCCGGCTTCAGAGCTGCTGCTCTCGTGTTTCTGCTGGGTAACCATTTACTTGTCATCTCTTTAGCTAATTGTGCAGCTATTATATTTCATAAACAATAGCTACTTTATTTAGACAAAAAGGAAGCGGCCGACGAAAATGCTGCACGCCAACACAACGGCAGCATGGGCCAGACATCCAGCTGCTCCGAATTGACTTCAGAGGAGTGAGGTCCAGCTGCGCTTGCAGCTGGGATGGTGGTGCTGGGCTCTGGAGAGCCTACAGCAGCTCCGGTTGCCACTGTGCCCAAAATTGACTCCACCGTCTTGGATAGGTCACCTAAACCTTAGTGCTCCAGCCTCCCATCCGTAAATCCAAGGACTGGAGCACACAGAAACATCATAAAACACAAACACAAGATGCCACCGCGGGTGAGGGACTCGCGTGGCTTTTCCCTACCGTTCAACTACAAGTTATGAATTGTTCTGATTTAACAAGCAGCTCCTGGCATAAACAGGATGCTCCGTCTCCTTGGTGTCAAAGGTGGAAGAAAACACTTCCTGAAGGGAATTTAATAAATTGCAGGGCTTTTCTGGGTTTTGAATAAAATCAAATTGTTAGAAGACAACTGAGCTTGATTTGTTTCCCACCAAACATCTGGAAGTATGTGAAGCAGTGCCCTTGTGAGTGTTGAGAGACTAATGAATATCGTCTTGCCAATCTGCCGGGGTTGCAACAATCAGAGAAGGTCACCAGAAGTCCTGAGACTGGCTTAAAAAATCACAAGATATAAAAAATAAACAGACAAACTGCGTATTTTTGCTGATGCTTTTGAGATTTTCCTTTAGCCCTTAAGTTTTCACTTCTCCTAACCTGATGGTTAGAAACTTAAAATATAATTAAAAAAAAATCTGTATTTGCTGCGTATGAAAAATAGCAACAATTATGACGCTTGCAATGAAGTCATGAAAACTGGCAACCTGCAAATCTCTCTTTGAAAGTGTCTGTGTTCACTGTTCATAGCTGAAAAAAGGGATGGAGGATACTGTTAAAGCAAGTATTTAAATTTCCTTGGAAGACTTCTTGAGCTGCTTAAAACCTTAAGAAGTGACACTAAGAAAATGCTGGGTTTAGCAATTCTATCCTCAAAAAAAAAACAAAAACCTACATTGGCATAGCATTCTAAAAAGCTAAAATTCAAACACTGGAAGCACACAATACAAGCTGAGTACAGTAAATCAGATGGTCAAGTTTTATCAGGTGCTCACACAATACCAGCTGTCTCAGTGAGCCTGGGAGGGGGGTCTGGGTCCCCTGCAGATAAAGGTGACACCGAGGATCACACCAGATGCTACATCTGCGCTGATGCTGCCAGCAGAGCCACCCACCATCAATTTCTGCCCTGCTCAGTGTCTCCTACAGCATTCCCTTTGCATTCCAGACCCGTACTCCATGAAGCGCACAAATACTATTTCCTTGTTTTACAGACTGAGAAATCCAGGCCTTTTTTTCTACATTTAAAACACTCAACTCACATGAGAATGTCATCTGTGGATGTACCATGCCATGGATGTTTTGGCTTATTTGTAATTTATGTTATTTTGACATTACTGTGGTCAGTTACTGCCTAATTCTAACTGGTAGCCATCGATCCGCTATGTCCAGTAACACCAAACATATTTATGTGGAATAAAAATAAGCATCTAGAAATATATTCATACAATCAAAGTTAAAATGAAACTATCTTCAGTATTTAATAGTCCTGTCACAATTGTATCTTTGGAACAAAAGCTTCACATTCAAGACACTTCTTCAGTGTCATTTATTTTCATGGGCACAGACCTGAATAAACTCCTCCTAAAATAAAGCAGATTTTTCAGACTGGTATTTAAACTTATTCTTTCTCTTAACTATGTCTATAAAACGTAGCAAGAGAGTATCCTCTGTAAAGAATATTATCCTGTGATCAACTATGTCTGTATGCACAGCTTCAAACTCAACTCGAGTGGATTTCCATACAGCGAGAACAAGTAACACAAGCCGCGTTCCTAGAAAATCTTTCATGTCTCAACTTCTCCAGCGTAACAGTGCACCCAGCTTTACTCCAAGCAGTCGAAAGTGACAGGTTTAACTTTCCAGAAAATGGGATTTCATCAACTCTAAGATAAATGGGAAACACAACCTACAGCAAAGGAAACTATTCTTGCTACGCTCCTTCGCAAGAAGAACAATGATGCAAGTTTTGCTTTACATTCATAGGAAGCTCCTGCCCACAGCCAAAATAAAGGTATCGAAAATTTTGAAAGGCATGTCCATTGTGAGATTTCACTTAGAAAACAAACAAGTCTCGATGATGTCTAAGCACATCCCCAGATCGTGTTCAGAATAGCATTTTAACAAAATTTCGTGCACACTTTCTTTTCAGTGATGTTTTCATTCCATGCGAGCATGATCATTTGTCAAAATTATGACATTTCCAGAAAAAAAAAAGGAACAATCAGAGCATTCAATACTAATTACATAGTATTCAAATGCTACTCCCATTTGGACTCATTATTTTTTGTTTATTAGGTTTTCTAGATGCTTCTGTTAAGGTGCTTTTACCTCTGCTGCAATTGGTGGGATTTTTCAGCAGGGAGTGAGCACCTCGTAAGTTTTTTCATGTGGTAAAGCCTCATGGAAGAGTTTAAGTACATTTTTTTTCTTTCAATAACCAGTGGTAAAATCATGTATTTCTAAACTTTCTAACTGAAGAAGGCACTGTCTTCTTTGTTTTGACTTTTCTGGCTTCTGTGATTTAGCTTTGAACCTTGACATCACCATCAACCCTCACATTTATGTCTAGATCACAAACACTGTGCTTGTAAACATTCACTGGTGGCATTTATTTTAGCGATCAGAAAGCACGAGAAAACCAAATATCCCTGGAGACAGGGATAACATATATTGCATTAACCTCTTTTCCTCGTTTTCATCTGTAGCCTTTGCAGCAAGATTGTTTGGCAAGGCAATGAAATTAAACTTTTATAAAGTACAAGAGGAGTAACTGTCACCAGTATGGAACTGGGGAAGCAGCACTTCGCAGGCGGTGCCTGGAAGGACTGGGATTTTCCACCAGTTGTGTTCCTGTGCCAAGCCCAAGCAAGGAGCTGGGATGGAAGCCAGGCACCCGGAGAGATGAGAGCACTGCAATGCCTCGGCGGCGTGTGAGGCAGGTAAACCCAGACCAGCAGCAGAGCAGGAGAGGAATGAAAACACTCTCCTCAGTAACACAGAGCAGTAGGTAAACAGAAAAGGTTTTGACTGAAGTGTTGAAACCCCTGAAGTGACTCACAGACCTCATTTCATTCTCAAACACACCCGCGGTTCTTGGATTCCCGAGTCTTGGAGTAATGGTGGCATTTTGGCACCTAACTTGCTTTTGAGGACGGAGCTTAAATGCTCCTGAACCAGCAGCAATTCTGGGTGTCCAGCCCCTGATGGGTGGGAGACCTCAAAGTACATTAACTTGCTGCCTGGGCTGCAGCTGCAATCAGTGCTGATATTTCCTAACGAAAATAGGTATCATCTGTAAAACCACCTGTGATCGTCAGTAGACATGCATGAGGACAGCATTGTCCCAATATGCACTACCTGCTGCTATGGCCGAGCTACCCTCAAAAACCCTAAAACCGATCGGCACATCCTGCAGTCTCATTTTTTTGGAAGCCAAGCACCTATAGCACTGTCTGTCTTTCCCTGTGCAAGAACCCCTTTAGGTTGTCAGCAGAAACGACTTAAAGTTTCTGAGAGCCTTTCATCTTCCCAAGACCCCCCAAACGTGCTGAAACAACAGGAACATTAGAAGTTGGTTCGCCCTGTTAATAACCCAGCCCGTCACTCCATGCTCTCCCCCGGCAGCTGCCTGAGGGAACGAGCATTTCCTTCTGTGCAGGCATTTTGATGGATGAAGAGAAAGTATTTCATTTTGGCACTTGATTGACAGAGAGTGTCCCTGTTAATTACGGCCAAAAAGACAGAGAGAGAGAGAGAAAGGAAAATGATAATACAGCTCCACGAACTAATTTTGGTGTCACAGTTAGCGGGTTCTTAGAAAATGCAGAGGCTGAGCTAAGATCGCACAGTGCGAGGGGTTTATTTACTCTCTTTCTTATAAAGCCAGGGTAAGATCAGCATCAAGGCTGCCGGAGTTCAATATTAATATCAAACCTTGTATGCTCAGACTTGTACAAATATGAAACAACTTCCCAAATATTTCCAGCTGTGTAGAAGCCACCTCTACTCCCACCAGCAGAACTCCAAGGTGGACTTCACCCCTACCTATACCAGCGTAACGCAGATTGATGCACCTCCATCTCCCCTTGCATTTCTCCTTCTGAACATCTTGCAACCATTTCAAGTACAAGGCTGACGGGGGCTGAGCTGGCGATGCCTGTGACAAAGCTCTGTGCAGACACCTAAGCTGGCAGCTTGGGGAAGGGAAGAGCACTGAGAAAACCTTGGCACAAAAAGGACCCCTGATCTTTTAAACCTTATCCTCTTCTCCTGCTTTCAGGGTCAAGAGCTTCACTTCCATCGTACGAGGAGCGGCTGAGGTCACTGGGCCTGTTCAGCCTGGAAAGGAGGAGGCTGAGGGGAGGCCTCATGGCGGCCTACAGCTTCCTCATGAGTGGGAGCGGAGGGGCCGGCGCCAATCTCTTCTCTCTGGTGACCGGCGATAGGACCCGAGGGAATGGTGTCAAGCTGTGACAGGGGAGGTTCAGGCTGGATATCAGGAAGAGGTTCTTCACCAAAAGGGTGGTCACGCACTGAAACAGGCTCCCCAGGGACACAGTCACGGCACCGAGCCTGTTGGAGTTTAAGAAGTGTTTGGACTGTGCTCTCAGTCATACGGTCTGAATTTTTGGGTAGACCTGTGTGGGGCCAGGAGTTGGACTCGATGATCCTTGTGGGTCCCTTCCAGCTTGGGATATTCTATGATTCTACGATTCATCCATACACCTGAAATCACGGACAGAAAGGAAGAGCCAGAGAAACTGCGCTGCTTGTCCTGTGTCAAACAGAACACCCAGAACAGACTTGGACAAAAAACATTCCTTTACGTGAAGTCACCTGAGGTCTCTAAGGGTTCGCTGGTGATTCACAGACTCCCTATGTGCAAACATCAGACCAAGGGATGACCTGCTCCACCAGGACACAGCCGTCTCTGCACTGGTGGCTTGAGGGAACCCCTGCAGCAGGGACCTCGGGTTTCACGCACCCCATTAGACAGAAAACAGCCCCAAGCTGCTTTTCTGCCTCCTCGCAGAGGCAGCGTTCTCTCACCTGAACGGCTGCCTCTGCATCTTTTTCCAGTTTTGCCATGGCAACATGAAAACGACAGAGTACCAGTGTAAAATGGATGGGTTGTGTTTTTAAATCATCCTTCTGTCTCTAGCCAGGTTATGACATCTCCTAGCTACAAGACGTGCAAGACCAGCAATAGGCTTGCTGCAGAAAGCTGCAAGCGAAGTACACCCTCCTCTGGACAAACGAGAGGCTGGACCAGGAGCATTGTCATTGGGGAAGCACTCGCAAAACTGCAAAAGGACGTTAGAGAGGCAAGCCACAGTTTCTTAGCAACAGCATCATACGTGGGTCCATTAACTCCAAATTCCTACACGAGTAAATCCTGAGCTAGGGAAAAGTCATCAGGAGTTTATTGATAGCATGAGCTAAAGCGTGCATTTTGTTCAGCCTGGTAATGGGGAAAAATAAAAGGGAGTCGTTGAAAAGCAAAGCCCACAAATGACTCGTAGTTTTGGTGTAGACCCTTCAGGTATCTTAAAGGCGTTAAGATATCTGGCTGGCAGCTAAGATCTATGATGTTACAATATGCAGCTTGCTTGTAGTTAGGTTATCGTGAGCAGCCATGGTGCTTCTCTACCAAAGCTTCTGCTGCAGAAATTGCTCTTGCAGTTCTGCAAGAGGATCGCTATCGCCAAGAATGCAACAGAAAAGAAGCTCATAAAGCACACCAAAGACAGAGCGAACTAGAGAGCGAGAATAATTTCACATAGAGCAGTCTGATTCTCCCCTCGCAAAGTGCTTTGTATTTGTGGGACTCGTTGGAGTCATGCTGTTGGCGTTACTGATTTATTGCATGACACAGCAGACCAAACAACAGTGGGGGGGGGAGAGAGAGGCCAGACAAGGTGGCCAGGAGGCTCCTCCTTAACAACCTTTTGCAGTATTTTTAGTCTGACTGTAGCTGACAGCAGCTGTGACTTTATTTCACCCCCAAGTAGCTCTTTATTTTCGCAGAGCCCATCTCTTGGAAACATGCAACAGTCTGGACTGCTTGCTTTTTTTTTTGGAAAGCTAGCTCTTAAACGTAGCCCAGCACAGACTGAGAACATCACAGTAAGAAGTAAAGTGTGTATTTTAAACACATTTCAAAGATGATTTTAAGACACTCTCAGAGGGTACGAGACAGATGCTGTTTCAAGCATCACAACATTTGAATGCGTGGAGCTGGCCATACTGCGCTTACACATGGAGCATGAAAACATACAGGTTATCTGTACACCGTATTTCAAAACATTACATTTTCGTGGTCTATTCAGACTACACCTACTCTTCATGCTTCTCATTAAAAGGGACCTTTTTCTGATGATCATTAAGTAATCATCAGAGGTTATGAAGTTAACTCGAGAAAAAGGAAAGAGAAGCACATTTACAGGCCGTATCAATGCACTGGAAAGTCTCCTCGCTTGGAAAGGTCAGCTTGCTTCAGATTGTCCATTTGCATAAGTGCTCAGTGCTCAGCTAGGGCTCTTTCTCTGCTACAAACAGGAAACCTGTATCCCATACTATTCTCATAGACAAAGTTACCCACAGACACTGCTTTACAGCGAGACAAACAAAAACACCCTGTACGTTTATAAGTCCACGGTGGTTTTGACTCATTTTACTGTATTAATATCTCTAGAAGAAAATAACTTAAAATTACACTTTAAAAAAAAAACACGCTTCCATTGGTATTCTGACAAGAATAAAGGCTAGATTAGAATCTGGGAAATAATGCACAGAAGAGCAGTAGCTGTGGTCAAGAAGTAATTTGCTTATACAATCTCCGGCACCATCTGTCTAACACATATTCAGGTGCCAATTACAGCACAAGGGTCCGCTGAATTCACCTAATAAGTTCTTCGGCTGTAGATCAAATCCTTTCAACCCCTTTGTGATATGCATGAGGAGCCAAAATGATAAACCCTTTAATAATGCTGGCAGATAGCACGTAGTGAACTAGGAGCGAAGAGATACAGGTTTCTTTAATGAAAAGAACATGAGGTTTATCATGTTTTAGCTATTAAACTCAGATGAGATTAGGTTAATGAAAAGCAAAAACAGCCTCCCTCCCCTCAAAATTGCTCCTCAGCCTCAGAAATACTTATGGCGAGGACAGCATCAGGCACCTCCCACAGTTATCGCTCTTGGGGGACACATCACCACCACCAAAAAATAACATTTAGCACCTCTTTTCTGGCTTTTTCCACAGCCTCTTCTCGTTGCTCTTCCTAATGGCTCTTCTCGATATGTTACACAAACTAAAGGAGCAGCTACACACTTCCAGCCTTTTTTGCTACATCTTAAACCCTCAAATATCTTCTGCCCTGCAAAGAGCTTTCATTAGCGTGCATTTCCATACCTAGATGAAAGAAGAATGTGAGGCTAAAGTTTTCCCTGGAAAAGCAGGGGACCTCAAGCTGTTAATATGTCATTATGCTTCTGTTCATTAGCTTCTCTGAAAGCTGACAAATATGTTTTTAATGATTTTTTTTTTTTTTTTTTTTTTTACTTTAATGCACTTTAAAGTACTTTCCCCCTACTGCAGTGCTAATAAGGTGTAAAAGCCTTGTCCTGGAACTACGCACCATGTTGCAGCTCACACTCTGCTGCAATTTTAATGGGGAAATTTTCTTGCAACTGCAACAGCAAATTAAACAGAGCATTTACTGGCGCACAGAGTCAGCTCATTAACATACTGATACTTCCACAACCTATTTAGTCAAGATTCAATGGTTTAAAGAAAAAAAAAACATATATAAGAGATTTTTAGTAATATCATAAGAATTCTGCTTGAACCCAGGTTGAATCTTTCACTCTTCCAACTCTGCTGGTAACAGCTGATATACAAATATATAGATACATAGATACATAAAGACACACATATAGGTTGCAGCACTATTCCCCATGTGGAACAGCATCCAGATTGAAGCAATTCTATTTAACATCTCTGCTGCATTTGTTTGCAAAAGACAAAGGATTAAGTAAAGAGCACTTCAAAGGTATTCACCGATACTGTGGTTCCCTCTCTAGTTCTCCAACAAATCAATGATCTTTGAATTGAAATAAATCTTTTTGGAAGGTTTAGACAGTTTTATAATTCAGAGCCAGATTCCAGCAGGAAAGACTTGCATCACTGCCACACAGTTTATGGAAGATAGATGTTAGCACAGTGTCAAATTTAATCACAAATGACACGGTGCCCTTATTTGATTCTACTTATCAAATTTATTTATCTCATATTGTTACTTTTTGCAAAATGCTGTAAGGTGAGAACATTTTTCAGTAACAACAGTAAGGGAAAAGTGTGATTAGCAAACAACTTTCCCCACCTCCAGACCATTTAAGCAATTGCTTATTTTAATTCCTCATAAGTACGGCATTTTAAAGCACAGTTGAGTGTTTTGCTGAAGTGGGTTCTGGATAGTGATAAATGATTCATTACTTGGACAATTATCCAAACTGGGTCGTAATCGACCATGCCATGCAAACTCAGAACATGAAGTGGGAAATCAGCATGTGACATAGCCAGCGATAAAGGGAACAAGACTGATTAGTGCAAATGCATCCAAGGGGCAAATGTGAAGTTATTCAGATCTTAATTTGTTCACAGCTCTTGCTGACCTCGTATGAGGTCTTAAAATGGTTTGAGAAAAACTAGTAAAAGCAAAGATTTGTGATCTCCATTTTGCAAAGCTTGTGTGTGCTCAACATATAGTGGACCAAGCAGTTTAGTTAAGCCAGAGAATATATCCTAAAACGTGGTGCAGTTCTGCTTCATTTGGGGAAGAAAACTGCAGGTAGGTTGGAACAGGGGCATTTGTACGAATAAAGCTTTTGATAATAAAAACAAATGCTCCTTAAGATACCCAAAACTTTGAAAACAAAAGGTAAGACTAAGA